>NC_051065.1:137683284-138353284 GCF_004664715.2 Peromyscus leucopus
GCCTAGTGTTGGTTTAGGTCACCAGTCCTCTGTTGAGACTTCAGATGTCAGGTTTGAGTGTCTTTTAATCTACAGAAAAGACTTTATGGCTGTTAGCTAGTGGCTGTGGACTCTAATCATTAAGGACAGGGTGATGGTTTCTAAGTAGAAACTATAGGAAAAGTACATAAATGATATAAAGAACATGGCAATGTGGTATAGGGATAAACCCCTGTGTTTCCACAGATATTCTAGTTAAAATTCTCTGGATATGGAGAAGAAATTTACAATGGCCTAAAAAGGACTTGCTCTTATGATATCACCATTATTGGTTTCCTTTGCTTTGAAATGGGGACAGGAAGTCACATTTTAAGATACTCTCCTTGAGCTCATATAATGTTAAATTGCTCATTTGGAAGCCACCATGCCCAGCCCAAGATTATTTTATTTTTAGAGCACAAAGCCAAAATTTGCTAAACTGTGTTTTTTACTGGCACAAGTATGACCTATTATGAGAAGTAGAAAAACATAATTCAATAAGCCCTCATTAACTCATTCATTCGTATGTTCTTTTCTTTATACAATCATTCACATTCATTCAAACCACAAGCTGTTTATTACATGCTACTTGTCTTGAAGGTCAGAAATGAAGAAAATGGTTAACCTTCTATGCGAGATTAATCATGAAAAGCCTTATGCTATTTAGGCCTTCGGTAGCCATTACTTTATTAATTCCTACCAGAGAGAAAATGTTCCTTGGTCTAATCATGCAATCAGTTTAACTGGGCTGTTGCTACCCAGACTTCTGAAATTCATGTTTTGCCACCTCTGTATTATTCTATGTGGCGTGGTACATGGTAACTGAGAGGCCCGCAAATGTGAATGAAGGACTACATACATAATAATTCTTCTCAGAATATTTCACCTTGTCGGCTCACTTTAAGAAATTTGCCTCAGTGTTATGAGTCGATAATGTCATCATCTTCATATCCTCATACCCAGCAGCACTTAGCATCATAAACCTCACACCACATTGACTCTAGGGTATCTGGAAAGACAGGAGTGCTGTTTTCAGGAACCTGGCACCTAATTTGATCTTAACAATGTGGAGCCAGTGTAATGGAAATAATTTTAGAATTCTGAAACCTCTAGGGAATTCTGCTTGGGTTCTCTGAAGTGCTAGTCACTTTGTGTTGTGTGATGTATCTCCAGCACTTTTGATCACATCAGTCATTGTTATCTTTCAGGGAAGGTAGAAGGCTGGGTAACCTCCCAGAGGAGCGCTCTTTGGATTGAGATTAAGAGGAAGCAGCAGTATGAATACACCAGAGTTCCGAACACACAGAATGCCAAGGATCCATAGGACCCATTGGAATGGGGGCTTTCTGTGGAGGAGATCTGACCTCCTTAATAAAGAGAGTGGAGTCTAGGTCAATTTTAAATCACAAACACAGAAGTGTAATGTTTCTTAGAATGCCCAGGTCCCTGGGGAAACTTTTCTTTTTCAGTTTCTTTCTCTAAAGGAAGAGTTGCTCGTAGTTTAAAAATCTCTTATACGTCAAGCCAAAAATCTCTTATACGTCAAGCCTCTGTCATCAGCTATTCCCTTCCCCACCCCCCCACTGCATTGGGGAAGCATCTTACTGAGTGATCTGCTGTCCTCTTGTTTGCTGGAACTCATTAAAAGAGCTGACTGCAAACAGATTTTCACTGCCTCAGTGTGGACTTACATTAGGCAGCATCCAATAAGACCTGACAAGCTGACTTCTCCAATCCATCAACAGTGATGGCCCAAAGGGGGGCCAGGGGAGGGGGGCAGGGAGGAAAGAATTTTATTCCCACCCATTTCCTGAGAGACAGACTTTAAATGATACAGGATCCATTTTTAGAAATCTGTTTAATTTTGGAGTTTTTTTTTTTTTTATTTTATTTTACAATACCATTCAGTTCTACATATCAGCCACGGGTTCCCCTATTCTCCCCCTCCCACTCCCTCCCCTTCCCCCAGCCCACCCCCCATTCCCGCCTCCTCCAAGTCAAATCCTCCCCCAAGGACTGTGATCAACCTGGTAGACTCAGTCTAGGCAGGTCCAGTCCCTTCCTCTCAGACTGAGCCAAGTGTCCCTGCATAAGCTCCAGGTTTCAAACAGCCAACTCATGCAATGAGCACAGGACTTGGTCCCACTGCCTAGTTGCCTCCCAAACTGATCCAGCTGGGGCCCCCTCAGCCTTTGGTTCATAGTTCATGTGTTTCCATTCATTTGGCTATTTTTTTTTCAATAATTGAGTTTTTTTTTTTTTCTTTTTGAGGATTTCACTTTTGGAATCTAGGGCTAAAAGCAATACTCACCTTGTTGATGCTAAACAGGAACTGAAAATGACACTGTCTAGGTCACAAAGGAGCAATAGAGTCTGTAGGAGGACGAGGGAGCATCCTCACAAAGCACTGTGTCCCAGATTTGATGAACACCTTTTTCCGGTGGGAAGCCGAACAGCACCATGGGATTTCAATAATGATGTTCAGAAAAAAACAATCTTGGAAACCAGATTTCCAAATGTAGAGGCTTTCTTGCCTCAATTTCCCCTTTTAACTAGTACATATTCATTGTACAAAATAATTGATCTCATTATATTTTCATGCATGTATAAAATGTGTTTTAATCATATAGATTCTCATTAACCTCATGTGTCCACTTCCTGCTGGTCCCTTCTTCTTCCCAAACATTCCCACTTTTACTATAATGCTATATATATTCTATATTATGCATAGGAGAGAAAATAGGTGGTTTTCATCTCTCCGAGTCTGGCTTGTTTCACTTATTATGGTGATCTTCAGTTCCTCCGTTTTCTTGCAAATCACATAATTTTGCTCTCCTTTAGGGATGAATACAAGCCCATTGTGTAGCTATGCACCCTGTTCTCCTTATTCATTCATCTGCCGACAGGCACTTTAGGATTTCATGCCATAGCTTGTGCAAATACTGCTACAGTAAACATGATGCACAGATATCTCTGTGGTTTGCTGACTATGGCTTCCTTCAGGCACATGCTCTGGAGTGGTACAACTGGATTGTTTTAATTTTAGTTTTGGGTGACCCTCTGTACCGATTTTCATAATGGCTGGCCTAACTTAGATTCCCACCGGAAGTCCACAAAGATGGCGGCCTAGCCAACATTCTTATTTTCTTACAGCTCTTCTGACTAGTGTGACCTAGAATTTAAGTGTGGTTTTGATTTGTTTTTCCTTTCTGGACAGGTTGTTGAATACTTTTTTCATGTATTTATAGCATTGCCACAATTTTTCTCCACCCTCTTCTCCTTGCAGAGGCAAGTCTTCTTGGCACATGGTGTTTCTATCTCATATGCTGATGAATTTTAGGATCACTTGCTAACATTATTAAGACAAGTAAAAATGAAGAATTGAAGAATGAATTAATCCATTTCTGCTAGTTTACATTTTCAGCAGCACACTAAATGGATTAAGAGGGGAGTTTAAAAGTCCTGCTATTGCCTGGCTTGGTGGTACAAGTCTTTAATCCCAGTACTTGGGAGTTAGAGGCAGGTGAGCTTGAGGCCAGCCTGGGTTATCAAGTCAGTTCCAGGACAGCCAAAGCTACACAGAGAAATCCTGTCTTGACAAGCCAAAAAAAAAAAAAAAAAAAAAAAGCTAACATTTCTCAAATGTGTTGATGTGTTATACAGGTTTCACATCTTGTTTATACTGCATTAAAATCTCTAAAAACATATTCTCCTGAAATATAGTTGTTTGATATTTTATCTCATGCCACATGGTGTGACAGGAGGGACTGTATGTCACCTATCTTAGAATTCTTCTATCACATACTCTCTTGCTCTGTACAACATTGTACTCCTAATACTTATTGAGGTGAAACAAACTCAAGAGAAAAGATAGTTTTACCATTATGTATTCTGAATATAAATCAAACGACAATAAGAGCTATCACTAAGGACCATTTGAAGAAGTAAAGATGGCTGAAACCTTGTGAAATGTCTTACCATATTAAGTTAGGGCTTATAAATTTGAAGTTAGACAATACATGCTAATACTCCATAGTAAGATATTTCAAAAGTTGACAGAAAATATTGGCTTTTCATGATGATCAGAGTCTTTAAAATATTCCCTAAAGATAACATTCCAATGTAAACAAAGCACATTCAGCATTCTAACATGCATCTTGGGCACTTATTGAATGAGTTTTAATAAATGTGTCATATGTAATGCAGATATTGTTCTAGGATGCTTTTCTGTTGCTGTGATAAAACATTCTGATCCAAAGCAATTGAGAGGAGGAAAAGGTTTATTTAATCTTACATTTCCAGGTCACAGTCCATCATTGAGGCAAGTCAGGGCAGGAAGTCAAGCAGGAACTAAAGCAGAAACCATGGAAGAATGCTGCTTACTGGCTGATTCCCTAGCTCATGCTCAACTTGCTTTCTTATATAGATAGCCCAGACCTACCAGCCTAGGGATGGTACTGCTCACAGTGGGCTGGGCCTTCCCACATCCATCATCAACCAGTATAATTTCTCATAGACATGGCCACAGACCAAGCTGATATAGGTAGTTCTGCAAGCATGGTTACCTCTTCTCAGGTGACTTTAGGTTTTGTCAAGTTGACAATAAAAAATAACCAGCACAAATAAGAGACTTGGACACCATGAAATGTTTTGTGTCAACTCTAACCACCCACCTGTACTACCTGCAAAATCAACCATGATTCTGATTTTTTTTTTTTTTTTTTGGTTTTTTTTTTTTCGAGACAGGGTTTCTCTGTGTAGCTTTGCGCCTTTCCTGGGACTCACTTGGTAGCCCAGGCTGGCCTCGAACTCACAGAGATCCACCTGGCTCTGCCTCCCAAGTGCTGGGATTAAAGGTATGCGCCACCACCGCCAGGCCCGTGATTTCTTTTACTATATCTCAAATTTGTTTTTTTTGGGGGGTGGAGTGTGTATATAATAGTGGCTGTAAGATTTGTGTTATTTTGTATCTGGCTTCTATCACTCATCATAACTCAAAAAATTAAAAGAAATTTAAAAGGTTGGCAGTGCCTGAGAAACAACACTTGAGGGTGTTCTCTGACCTCCATGTGTACAATGTACAATATTGAAATTCATTCATATTGTCATATTTATCAACAATATGCTTCCCTTAAAGCTAAGTATTATATCATTTATAAATAGATCAGAATTTGTTATTTTCTGTTGATGGACATTTAGGTTGTTTCCCCTTTAGGACTTATGATGAACAGAAATTTTCTAAAAAATTTTTGTTGATGCTGTTTTGTTGATTTATGTTTCCATTTCTCCTGGGCAAATACCCCAAAATAGAATGGAGCGTCATAGGATAGGTAGGAATATGTTGAAGTTATACTATATGGCCAACCTACTTTTTAAAAACAGTTGTATTATTGTACATTGTCACTAGAGATATATCCCACCAACAGGTAATAAAAGAAAGTAAAGGGGAAGAGAGAGCAAAGAAAAGAACAAGTAAAAATTGTAGCTGTAAGAAGATGGGCTGGTGAGATGTTCAACAGATAAAGGGACTTCCTACCAAGCCTGGGGGTCTGAGTCTGCACACTCAGTGGTAGCTGGAGAGACCCAACTCCCAAAAGTTGTCTTTTGACCTTCACACGAGCCCCCATCTGTCTCTTTCTCTCTCTCAATAAAAAGATACATTTAAAAATATTCCTTATCCATAGTGCCAGGGTTGTGGGATTCCATGTGAGTGTGTGCATGCAGGTGTACATATGTGTGCATGTAAGTGTACACACATGGAGGTCAGAAAACAACCTCAATTGTTCTTCCCAGGTACTGTCTATCCTTTTTTTAGTTTTTAGTTTTCTGAGACAGGGTGTCTTATTGGACTAGAACTTTCTAATGTAGGCTAGGCTTGCCATCAGTCTGTATAGATTTTCCTGTGTCCATGTCCCCAGTGCTGGAGTCACAAGAAATGTAGCATTGTGACCAGATGTTTTCTCCTGGGCTTTGGTGATTAAGCACAAGTCCTTGTGCACACAAACAGTTCACCAGCTGATCTAGTTCTCCAGCCCCAGGCTGTGGTTTCAAGAACTTGGGCACTCCAAGTTAGGGTCCTAGGATTTTAGCACAGAATCTGGGGCTCAAGAGGAAGAGCCCCACCTAAATAGCTTGAATGTTCTCAGCTTTCTCTGTCATCAGCATTCTGAGTATATCCTCAGCCACCGGGTATTTTTTATTCTGGCTGCTTTATATTTTGACTTCTGAAATTTCCACTTGGTTTTTCTTCATGTCTTCTCTGCCTTTGCTAATGCTTTTTGTCAAGCATGTTCCTGATTGCCCATTTAACTATTTTTATAGTAGCTACATCATAGTCTTTGCCATATAATTCCAGCATCTGTGCCATCACATTGTTTGTGCCTGTTGATTTTATATATATATATATATATATATATATATATATATATATATATATGGATAGCTATGGTTCTCCTATGCTGAGTAATTTAGGAGTGTATTCTGGATGGTTTGAGCGTTGTGTTTTGTGATTTGGGTTCTTGATTACAGCCAGCAGTTTGGTGATATTTTGAATTTCAGTGTTCTTCCTAATTCGCTTGTTGATACTTGATTTTCAGAGACCTGAAAGGGCTGTGTCATGCAGTCTGCTCAGACTTTAGGGCTGTGCTGAGTGGGAGAGAAAAGTTGGCATGTAGTTAGTTCATCTTATCTTGAACCAGAGCATGGAAGTTTGGATTTTGAAAGCCCACACTCACAAGATAAAAGAAAACACACTTATTCACTTATAGCTTCGTGTGAGCATTTGCTTACCACATTATCACTATTACAGCTGAAGCTTCTTGGGGAAGGGCTTCTGTTCTCAATATCCCCAGTCCTCAGAACAGAGCCTGGAACATATTCACATCCAAAAAACTCAGTGAAAACTTTTGAATGAACAATGACAAAAAGGCCAGTGAGTAAGAAGGCGTACAGTGGTGTGCAGTGAGCAATTAGCAGCAGCAAGAAGATAATTAGCACAACCAATCCTCGTGACCTTGGACAAGTTGATTAACCTCTCTGTTGTTTATGTGAGGTTTTTCTTTTATATAATGATACAGTGGCATTTATTTCACAGGGATAAATAAAATATTTAGAAGGTAGTACAGGCACAAAAACACAATTTCTAAGTTTTCTCTTTATGATTCTTCAAACGTAAAAATAATGAAAGGTGGAGCTAAGAGAAAAGCCAGGGGACAGGCTCCTGTGGTGGAACAACTGGTATTTTAAAGACAGATGGCAAACGGAAGTCAAGAGAGTCCACCCTTCTCACTCTTTCTTCCCTATGAGGAGAGATGCTCTTCAGATGGGGGAGATCACTGATTCTGAAGTTAGATGGACACTGAGTTAGCCTTTCTTCCCCCCTAATTGCCATATAATTATACAAAATGATTTCATTATATTTTTATGCTTACACATAACAGTTTAATCATATTCATACACTCTCCTCCCCCCATGTTTTCCCTTCTTCCTCCACCTACCATCTTGTCCTCATCACTAGTAGACCCCTTCTATTTTCATGTCTTGTTTTTTAAATGCCAACCCTGGGTTTGAAAGAAATATGCAATCTTTATCTTTCTAAATGTGGTTCGTTCTCTTTAACATCATACTCCACTCATTTTCCTGCAAACCATTTCATTTCCTTCCTCACCGTAGCTGCATAAAAGTCCCCCATGCATATACACCCCAATTTTTTTTACCTGCATGTCTGTCAATGGACACTGGGTCAAGTCTGTAACTTGGCTATTGTGGATAGTATTACAAGATATACAGATGTGCTGGTATCTCTGTGGCCAAAAGCTAAGTATTTTAATCCTACCCAACTTAAACCTATATATCTCTGTAGAATGGGCACAATAGTGTCAACTCCCTGGGAACTATCTCTAGTGTGACAGAATAAAATTGCAGGCTTAGGAGAAACTGAGAAAACTGCTTTTCTCAGTTCCCAGCCTGTCAAAGAGAGTCTTGTAATTGCCAGTCCAGTAATTGGCAAACTTATTAGCTTTGCTGCTGTTGACCTTCTGGTCCAGTCTAGCTGGGTTGAGCCCGACACAGCTCCACAGCTGCTGAGTCACAGCCAGCTTTGCCTCATTGCTTATGACTTCTTTGGTTCCTGTAATGTGTCCATCACGTTTTAGCCCCGCTGGGAATTTCAGCCTCAATCCTCCCTGTGGACCAAAGACCTCTGTGTGCCTCACCCATTGTTGTCCAGCAAGCTGCCTGACTATCATTTATAGATTCTGAACACATCATTTCTTTGGTGAGGACTACCCCTTCACCCTTTGTTTTCAGGCTCAGAATACAAATATTCCAGTAACAGTCCTAAACATCTAAATTAGTCTTTGCTTTCCCTCAGATTTACCACACACCAAGCCCTCTGTCTCATAGTCTTGACCTATCCTATGTCTTGCACTGACTAGGTATTATATGAAAATGTTATTTTATGACTTGTGCACTGATACAAAATGCCTGGTAACATTCCTTTGTGTTTGTTTGTTTTAGTAAGCCTTAGTTGCCTTGAGTTGTTCTTTGATACAGATAGCTCTTCTATAGACTCATAAAATCCTAAAGACCATAAAATATCATTAATTTACAGAGGAATTATATAAATAAAAAGCAACTAGACATCACCGAGTATCTTCAGCTGTATTTTTAAGTCTTTGGCACTGAGCTGCTGAATTCAGGGAGAAGTAGCAATTAGTTAGGGGAGGGGACCAGAAGTCTCCCCTGAAAAGTCACAGATTATCTTTTATAATATCTCCTTTGGAGACTATGAGGACACATACTGATTCGAGTGCTGTCCCTGTGAGATCTGTGATGCCACCTGATGCTGGCCTAGATCAGCTCTCCTTCTTTGAACCTTTGTGGGATGAAAAGGGCACGATGGGCGAGAGGTGCTGGTTTGACATTTGTTAGGTTTTTACTTCAGGAATGAAAGCCAAACAAGATTTCATTTGCCACAGCAGAAGGGGATTAAGATTAAGGAGCCAAAGCAAAGCCCTAAGAATATTTTCACCTTATTATAATTTTGTGCTTTTAAAATCCATTTCCACTTACCTACACACCCACAGAGGAAGACCTTCAGCCACGAGGGCTTCTGTGGTGACCCTCCTGGCAGCACAATGTGAGGTTTGGGGAAGCTGGTTTGCATTGATGGCCAGGCTCAGGTAAGGAGGTGTTAGAAGCAGTTAAGTATAAGGACAGCTTCTGGGTGGGAGGAGGAGGGTGGAGACATTGTTCTAGGAGCCTGCATCTGAAGAAGAAAGAGAGCCTTGGGAGCTGCTCAGCCTAAGATAATGCCTAGACAAGGCAGGCCAAAGCCTGTCTCACTGTGGCCAATTTTGCAAATCTTTCGTCTTCATAGGATATGGAACTAATGCAAAGGGGGATTACATAGCTCTGGCATTCCAACTCAAGGGGTTCCGAAGTCTTTGTTTAAAAACTGTCATCTGAGGCTGACTAGGGTACCTTAGTGGTAGAGCACTTGACTAGCTCTGGGTTAAATCCTCAGGATGAGAAGAAAAAGGGAAGAAAATAGGTCTGAGCCATTGGCTTTGTTTGTTTGTTTCTGATTCTTAAAGGGATTTATTTTATTTTTATTATATGTGAATGAGTGTTGTCCTACATGTATATCTGTGCACCACATGTTTCCAGTACCAGAAGAGGTCAAGAGAAGGCATCAGATTCCCTGAAACTAGAGTTATAGATGGCTGTGAGCCACCCTGAAGGTGCTGGGAACTAGACACAGGTCCTCTGCAAGAACAGCCAGTACTCTTAACAGCTGAACCATCTCTCCAGCCTCTCTTTGTTGCTGTTTTGTTATAGGCGTCTCATGCAGCTTAGACTAGCCTTGAATTCAGTATGTAGCTATATGTAGTAGTATTGCTAAGGATGACTTTGAACTTCCAATCCTCCCGTCCCTACCTCACAAGTGCTTGGAATATAGGTATCATGCTCTACCATACATGATTTCATGTGGCATTAGATATGGACCTAAAGCTTCAGGCACTCACTATCTGAGCTTCATGCCCAGGAACTGAGCCCAAGCTTTAAAAGTGGTTGGGACTTTGCTGGCCCAACATGGTAAGGCTGGGAATTCCAAGTTCAGGCTGGTGTAAGAAAACTTCTTCAGGGCACACTGCTCACCACATAACAAAGCAGTGTAAGCTGGGCTTTCAATCTGTCGGAGGCATGTTGGTGTACTAGAAACTACGATTACATTGCAAGTCTGTTGTGACCTTTTTATTCTCTCTGCTGATTAAGTTCTGCTTAAATCACTGGAAGAAACGATTTCATTTCTAAGCATTTAGTCTCCCACTGGGAAAGTAGGAGTTGATGCATTTTTCCTTTGATCTCAACAGAGCTAGAATATGATCATGTTGGTGGATGGCACTTCCAATGTCTATTCAGGAATTAACTCTGCCACTAATCCCTGCTTTTCCTCAGGCTTATTGAACCTCTGCCTTTTCCCAGTCCTCATTTATTTCTGTTACCAATGAGACACACCAGTGGACACTGTGAGACAACAAATCAACACTTGAAGGGACTGGAGAAGTCATCCTATCCAAATGTAGACGTGTCCTCTGCTAAATTCATTGTCTCCTCGAAACACTCCAGAAGTAGAGTGACAACATTCCTTGTGTCCTTCACCCCAGTATTTAACCAGCTGAGCAGGGGCCCCTTGTCTAACTGAAATCTTTCTTGATGAAATTCTTTTCCTCTGGGGCTGTCCACTGAGGCCATGAGTAGCGACTGCTGAGTAGATCATTAATAACAATCTTTCCTGAACCTGGAGACAAAAACCTCATAGCCTCCCCACTTCTTCTTTCTCGTGGAAACAGCCCCAGTTTCTCACCAGAGTTAATTTTCTTGTCTTTGGCTGTCTTCTGAAGAGTTCTCTGAATTCTTATAGCTGTCTACATTATTTCAAAGCCATTTTTACAGTGAGCAGAAAATAGACTTATGGCAAGTACTGTTTTGGAGACCTTATCAGTGACTTTAAACGTCCCCAGAGCATTTGGGGTGACAGTAAACATGCCTGGCTTATGGGCCATGTTATTAGGAGGTACCACTGATGATACTGTACTTATTAATGTTTTAGGCTTGATTTTTATCAAAGGAATTCTTATGAGCAAAGTTTGGAGTATCCTGTCTTAAAATCACTTTTAAATGTAAAGTTGAAGAACTTAAGACACTATGCCTTATATGGTCTGCTCTTTTCTTGTCTGATCATTTTTGGAATTTTTTCCTCTGGCAGATTTTAGAAAATCTTGCTGAAATAACAGATATGATGATTGCTGCAAATGGCAATTAAGTCAAGTGCCATTTGTTTCCCTGTGAAATGGATTTGTGCCCTATGGAGAAGTTAAGGCAATAGAAAGATCAGACTAAAGTAAAATGCGAGAAGGCAGAATAAAATCCAATATTCTTAAACACCTCCTGTGTGTAAAGCACATGTTAGATTCCATGGATGTACAAATAAGTGTACAGTGCCTATTATTATGAGAGAAAGGAACAAAAGGGTTGATATTGTTAAATCAAGGAATTACAGGGGCATCGGAGAATCAAGGAAGGAGCATTCTAAAGCGTTAATTATGGGGACAGTTCTGAATTCAATCTGATATGGATATTTCAGTTATAAAAAAAAAACTGGCTTCTCAGAATCTCAGTCTAGGGAAGTAATGGGGGAGTGAACATTATCAGAAGGATAATCTTATTTATAAGTGGGAAAGTTATTGTAACCATGGTTAAAACCTTTGAACTTGCACAGGATTTTAGCCAGAAGATGTAACAGTCCATATATAATGAATGAACACATTTAACCTTTACAACAAAACTATAAAGCACATACTCCATTTGGAGGAGGCAAAGCCATGGAATTGAATAGGAAAAGACACAGTGAGAATTGTGGAGTGATGGAGATGCGTGACAGGGAAGGGTCTGGTGTAGAGATGGTACCAATAGGATTTAGAGACTGAGTCCCTACTTTAGATGGCCGTGTGGTTACCACCTGAGGGCTAGGATGGCACAGAGGGGATGCCATGATAATGGAGAAGGACATAAGGCTCCTGGAGTTGTTTCAGGGTGTTTCTGGCAACAGATGAATGCATGATAAGAGAAATCTGGTGGCTGTGTCAGGGTGTGGTTCGAGTCATTGAGAAATGTTAGCAGGCTGCAGGTGTAGGCTTGGCCATTTGAGCAATATGCTTTATTTGTAGGCATCAAACCTGTCTTCCTTCTGCCAGCTGTACCCTTCTCATCTCTTCTTTTTCTTACCAAGGCTCCTGTCTTCTAAAACCCTCAAAAGGCATCCTTCCTTGCCTGTGTTTTGCGTGGGTACAGTGTGCCTTCCTCTCTGGTCCAAACCTCCTGTGCATCAGAACCTTGATGCCACAACATCACTGTCAGCCTCCCAGGCTCTGCATCACTTTCCCTCACTGATGGCGTCCATGCCACCTTCTCTTCCCATGATTAGAGTCACCACCCTCAGGAGCTCCATATTGCTTTCCTATCTCTGTCTTGGTTTCACCTCTCATTCCTCCTCTTCTGTACCCCATCTGTGTTCATCTCCTGCCTCATCCCAGTCTCTCCCTCTCCTTCAATGGCAAGGGCAAGTGACTGAAGAATCTGTACACCGAGGGGCTTTTTGTATGACTTTGAGTTTGAATCTGAATGTCGTTGTAAATGAAAGTGATTATGGGAGGTCACCTTTGTGTACCATTATGTAGGTTCCCTGGGTAGAAGAAGGTAGTAGGAACAAATACTTTAAAGTTAAAAGAATCCTTTCATCAACATTATTTTTAAAGAAAGGATAAAACACACCAAGATGTGAGTGTGATTATCCAGCTGTTGTAAGTTTAAATTTTTGAACTTTCTGTGAAGAAGGGATTAATTAAATTTTTAGTTAACCATTCAATGAGATTAGGATTTTCAGTACGATTCTGCATATTCCTCCATGTATGTGTGTGTGGGCAGACTGAAATATTAAGTGAAACTAAGTTAAAGCAATTGTATATGATGCGATATACATTTTATTTCATTTACAGACTTACACTTGGGCAATGTCTAAGAAGGTTGTCAAAAATCAGAATATGGTTATTTCTGGGAGATGAAATTCCTTTTCTTAACTGCGTTTGCTGATTCGTAGGCTGTGACTGATAAACATGCAGTGGGTAGTTAATATAAAGTTGTGAGATGATAGCCATGCTTGAAGAACAGTGCAGACGGGAGGAGCAGGCATGGGGAGATGTGCTGTTCTGCCCGGTTAGAGAGCGCTTGGGAAGCCCAGCTCCTTTTTAACGTTTATTCCACTTTTATCAATTTTAGTAACATGAAATGGTTTCATTGTGACATTATTATATATAATTTTACACAATATATATGACATATTACATATAATGTCTTAGTTTCCTTCTGTTTCTGTGATTAAACACTCTGAGAACAGGGTTTATTTCAGATCACATTTTCAGGTCACAATCCATCACTGGAAGCAGTTAGGACAAGAACTCAAGTGGGAATGGAAGCAGCAACCACAGAGGAACCAGCTCATTGTCCTGCTCATTGGAAATACTCTGCTGGCTTTCATAGGCAGCCCAGGCCCAACTGCCTAGGGGTGGCACCACCTACAGCGGGCTTGGCCCTCCTTGATCAGTTAACACTCAAGGCAATGACTCACAGACATGACCATAGGCCAATCTGATCTAGCCAATACTGTTTGGTTGAGGTTCCCTCTACTCAGGTGATTCTAGGTTGTGTCAAACTGACCAAGACAATCATTATACTTTGTTCTTCCTCTTCTTGCCCTCTCCATCCCCCGTCTCGTTAGCAGCCTCCATCTTCCCCACAAATAGTCTCCTTCCTATTCTGCTTTCATGCCACATATATTCCATTATCCATTTTCTTTCTTCCTTCTTATAGGCATAAAACTGCTTTTTAAAAAGCACACTCATGGAAAAAAATTTCTTCTAAGGTTTTTGTCCAATTAGAAATTTATTTGAGATAATAAGCACATATATATTATTTGTCAGTGATCCCCAGAATATTTTAGCTCATTGGGCATCTTAGGACACATTAGGAAAAGGTATTGATCTTTCAAAGCACCTTATTGCCAAGTGTGAGAAATTAATGGAATGGAAAGACTGTGATGGCCTTTGTGTTACAGTGCATGGGCCTGCATGGAAGCGAGGGATGTGCAGATCTCTTTCTTCTTGGTGTGCTGAGACCTTAACGCTAAGGGATGGAGTTTTGATGATATGTGGTATGGTAGAAAGAGAACAGATGATGTTGATGGTGTCTGAGAGAGATGCAAACCCAGGAATTTAGGGCAGCCAGAAACAATATGGACACTTCAAATGAAGGAAAAAGAGAGAACCTCAATAGAAAGGAGAGACAGGGATCCAAACCCAGCACTTTAAATCTTTAATGCTAACCTTGGTGTCCTGTACTCAGGAGCTCCCTGGGAAGTTGCCCTTTCATTCTTGAGGGGCCCCTCCTCATGGGGCCTTTGGAAGTGAAGCTAAATCCCTGATTATAATGGAGTTACTTCCCAGGGATGGATAGATTTGTACTAATTGTGTGTGGACCCCCACAGAGAGCAGATTAATGGGATCTGTTCTTGCGTTCAAATCATAATGCTCATTGAACAGCTGTGCTTCTTGGATTAGTTCACAGGCACTTGTGATAGTTTCAAGCCTGGATCTTTTCATCTTTCATGGATGCAGTGACATTTCCTGATTTACTGAAATGAAGAGCCCAAGGACCAGCCCGGAAACCCATAGATCTCTGAACAAACAGATGCCATGAGTCTGCTCTGGCTTTTTGGTTCTGTTAGTAAGTGCTCCTTGGATCTGGGCCACACATCACATTATCAAATAAAAGCAACACCTTGAGATCCCTTGTAGGGGAAGATCCTTAAACGTAAAACTAGTGAAATTACAGGCATTTTAGTAATTATAATACTCAGCAGTGGCTGGGGAGGGATCAGACAAAGGGCTTATGGGAAATATTTCCCAAGAATGATAATGGAAAAACCCTTAAGTATGTGAAAGAGATCCATGAATTATAAAACACTCATTACACAAATTTTAATTAATGTGAATATTAGTTTGCAAATTGCTAAAGTAATATGATTGCTGAGATTATTTAACTTAAAAATCAACCAGCATTAATTTATATAGAAAAGATATAACTTACTCCGAAGAGGGGCTGCATATGAGGAGTTGCATAAGAATTTTTCAACTTAACTCCTGGAGCTCGGCCTGGTGCTTGGCTATGGATCTCTGCATCTGCTTCCATCAGTTACTGGATGAAGGCTCTGTGATGACAGTTAGGACATTCACCAATCTGAATACTGGGGTAAACCAGCTCAGGCACCCCCTGTACTATTGCTAGTAATCTAAGCTGGGGTCATCCTTGTGGATTCCCAGGAACTTCCCTAGCACCAGATTTCTCCCTATCTTCATGATGTCTCCCTCTGCCATGGTATCTCTTTCCTTGCTCTTGCACTCCGCCCCTGCTCCAGCTCCACCACCCTGTTCCCTCATGTTCTCATTCCCAATCCCCTACCCTCTATTGCCCCCCCTCACCCCCAGTTTACTCTCATCCATTTCCCCTTCCAAGGGCAATCCATGCATCCCTCTTAGAGTCCTCCTTGTTAGCTAGTTTCTCTGGAGCTGTGGGCTGTAGTCTGGCTATCCTTTGCTTTACATCTAGTATCCACTTATGTGTGAGTACAAACCATGTTTGTCTTTCTGAGTCTGGGTTACCTCACTCAGGATGATAGCTTTTTGGAGCCCATTATGGATGGGGGGACACCTTGCACAGCCTTGATGTAGAGGGAATGGCTTGGACCTGCCTCAATGGAATGTATCAGGCTCTGCTGACTCCCCATGGGAGGCCTTACCTTTTCAGAGAAGGGATTGGGGAGTGGGTTGAGGGGGAAGGCTGTGGGAGAGAGGGAGGAGGGAAGAGAGGAACATCTGTAATTGGTATGTAAAATGAATAAAACATTTCTTAACAAAAAAAGATTTTTTTCAGTGAGCTGTCAAGGGTTCTTCCTTCCTTCTTTTCTTCTTTCCTTCCTTCCTTCCTTCTTTCCTTCCTTTCTTCCTTCCTCTGAGTCTGTGTTTTGCTTTGCCTTCTTTGTCTGTCATCCAGAGACGATGAACTGAGATTGTATGAGTGGAGAGAAGAGCCGATGCCCAGAAGACAGTGTGAAGCCACAGCTCACCATGCACTTCAGTTGTGTGGGGCCAGGCTTCTTGAAGTTGACTAGCCTCACCATCATGTAGAATCTTCCACTGCAATCTGAGTGTCAGGGTGGAGGTTGGGAGTAGCCATGGAAGAGCTCTTGATAGGGATACATGGTGGAGAATTTGTAATGTTTCATGAATTCCGAAGGTTCACCAGGAAACAAATTCCACTGTAAAGATTTAGCCATCAGCTCGAGTCGAGTGTCCATTATATTTTCACTCTTATAGAAAACCCCACAGGCAGATTACACAGGCCCAGGAGAGAAGAAGGGTGACATTTGGCTTCCCTGGAATTTCCATCAGTTACTGGGCATGTGGCGCACACCTTTCATCCCAGCACTCATGAGGCACAAGCAGGTGGATCTCTATGAGTTCGAGGTCAGTTTGACTTATATGAAGAGTTCCAGGCCAGATAGAACTACATAGTGAGACCTATCTTAAAAAAATTAAAAAAAAAATTCCATCAGTTTTCCACTCAAAATGTGGCAAATAAACATTCAATCCAAGTGAAACCCAGGATACTTACTATACATGTGATACCCATTTAAAAATGCCAGCCTTCTAACCTCTTCACCCTGTTCCCTGACATGCTTACTGAATCATTCTTTCAACTCCTCTGCCATTCAAAAGGGGGTCTGCCTCATTCAATTAGAAGAAAATTCTCTGAAGGGTAAAAACATTACAAAGAAGCAGACTGTCTGGTCTGGGGTTCTGATGTCGCCTATGTTGTTAGAGTGTGCCTACCTCCACGGTAGTATCCATGACCAAATGCTTATTTGGATCCCAAAGAAGTTTCCCTTTCCATCTGTTGGGGTGATTTTCTCCTCCTTTATGTTGCTGTAAAAGTCACTTTTTACTATACTGGTCCTTCTTCTATAGGCTTGAAGGAGATGTATTTCCTCTGCTATCCCAGTCTTTCTTCAGATTCCCACTTAAACACCTTATATATGTTCATTCTAGTGAGTCCTTGCAGGTTGCTTATGGTTGCAGAACCATCTTAATTAGAATTGTTAGTGCTTCTCACCCTGTTTGATTTAGGAGCCCTAGTACTCTAATAGTAATTGCTTATTAATTTCTTATAATGCAGGTAGTACCCATGTGTTACTTTGTCCATAAGATAATTCTACACTGTAGGGTTTGTGGGGGGGGGACATGGTAGTTCAGAGAGGTAAATGTCTCCAAAGAC
This sequence comes from Peromyscus leucopus, assembly GCF_004664715.2. Classification (NCBI taxonomy): domain Eukaryota; kingdom Metazoa; phylum Chordata; class Mammalia; order Rodentia; family Cricetidae; genus Peromyscus; species Peromyscus leucopus. Next base: position 137,700,754 of record NC_051065.1, read on the forward strand.
TTTGTAGTAACTATTACCACTGTTACCAAGGAGGCAGGGGATCATTCATGTTCATGCCTCCTCCCTCTCTTTTTCTTTCTCCCTCTCCCTCCCCCTCTCCTTTGCCCTCTCTCCCTCTCACTGAGACAGTGCATCAAGTAGCCCAGGCTGCCCTTGAATGTGCTGTGTAGCTAAGGCTGACCTAGGACTCCAGATCCTCCTGCCTCCATGTCCCATGTCCCTGGGGTGACAGGCACATGCCACAGCACCACGAGTGGTAAGCTCTTTCTACCTATCAGTCCCAGCTTCACATTGTCTTATGCAAATACACTGGCTAGTTACATCACAGAGATAATTTGTCACCATTGCTAGAGGCACTCTTAATAAACAGACTAAAAAAGCCATGATACTGATTCCGTTTTAAAAACTAAAACCAAATTTGGCACTGTAGCACGTGCCTATCATCCTTGCACTCAGGAGAAAGACAGCGGAGGAAAGCTCAATTCTAGCCTGGACTTCACAGGGAGACCCTGTTTTTAAATATATGCATATGAGCAGAAAGCAGCAATAATACAATTTAAACAAAAGAAAACTCACATCCACCACCTAACACTGGCTTTTCATTCTTCCATAGTCTCTGACCCTTGTTACTGTTTTTGTATGCTTGCTACCATTGGGCATCCAATTTGTCATGCTTTTATTTTTACTTTCCTTTTTAAAAATTAAAACTCTTTAATTTTGCTATGACAGCAATGAGAATTTATGTTATCACAACTAGTATACACACTCTGTATCAGTTATTTTGCATTATGATAACAAAATACCCAAGGCTGGGTAATTTTATAAAGACAACAGTTTTATGAGTCCTGAAGGTTCAAGAGTCAACACCTGGTGGTTGTCCATGCTGGCAGAGTCCCAGTGTCACACAGAGCAATGTTTTGAGGCATGAGCCTTTTTCCAAATTTCTCTATATTACAATAACAATTTGTATTTGCTAGTGATGTTCTGTACAAATGATTAAGATAAATACTTGGCTTCTAAAATATTTTTAAGATGTTAAACTAGTATGTGTATGTTATGCACTATGTCAATTTTTTGATTGGTGTTAGTATAAGAATATAAAAATTTTCATTACGCAGGGATAGCATTCTTACATTTTGGGATATTTTCTTTTATGCTTTGAAAAATGTGTTTAAACATATTTTGTTTACATAGACATGGGGGATCATTTCACTGTATACAAAGCTGAAATTATTCCCTCAAAAACAGTACCTTTGGCTAATATTTGCACGGTCCCACAAAAGGAAATTCTTTTAGACATTCTTACTATCTTGCTTTTCCATGGGAACTCTTCCTTTGGGTGGTTCATGATTTCACCAAGCTGAGAATTTGCAGGAGTTTGGAGAGCTTTCTTAAAAGTGAAACAATTTCCGCATGTAGTGTCCCGTCAGTAGAGAATGGCCTGCATGCACTTCCTGCAGCAGCATGTGTTACATGCTCATTGGCTTATAAACCGTGGCATAAAGCCCAACAGGGATGTGGGAGGTGACCTCCAGTAAACACTGGGGCTGGCAGGGTGCTATTTGTGCAGCCCTGTCACATCTGAATAATGTCCCAGCTTCTTTAGGAGTGCTACCTACCTAATGGAGGAGAGTGAGAACAGTCTATTTATCATCCTACATGGGAGATACAAAGGCAGGTGTCATCTACCGCTTTGCTGATTCTTGGATACTTCTGCGTTACACTGGGTAGGGGAGCCAGTTTCTAAAGCCACAAATGTCATCTATCAAAAATGCAATTCTTAAGGTCACTGTTCACTGTCTGCATGCTGAAGTCAGAGAGCTGGTGAAACATAACTCTTCTTTTCTTTCCTACATGAAACTTTTTTTTTTAAATGGAATTCTTTAAATGTGATTCAAGTGCAGAAAACAGTCACCCGGATATTGCATTTCCCCCTGCACAGATTCAATGCTGTTAACATTGGCCATAGTTACCACAGATCTCTTTAAAAGGCAGTGTTGCTTTGCCAGGTACACTGTCCCTGAGTACAAACTTAGAAATGCATGGGTGAAGATTTCAGAGGTTGGCCATTCCTTCCAAGCTCTCCACCCTATTTCTCACTTTCAGAATGTCACTGTCACATGAGATGATTCCCCCTCTAGCAACAGGAGGGAGAGCAAAGGTAAAAAGAGAAGGGGACATGAAGTCAGGTGTCGCCCCGAGTTACTAAGAGACAAGAGGGAAACGGTAGAATATGGCTCAGCTAGATGCTAATGGCACCATCTGCGAGTGTGTCGCGCGCACCGACAGACTCAATAGACTGTGCTATTTTTTTTCCATCGCATTTAGAGACAAGCTCCTTCCTGAATTGGATGGAGTTTAAGGTTAGGCTTGCAGATTTCCAAAGTGAACATGGAGGCTTTTCCCAATCTTTGCCTGTCTCTTGGGCTTTAATTCATGGTACCTCAGAATTCACATTTTGAAGCAACCTCACTTGCTGATTTCTCTTCATTGCATTTTGATGGGGAAACAAGGCTCATCAACCCGGACCTGATTCCCCAGCATCTCATCACTCAAGGACTTATTATCCACTTTATGAGGTTTCTGGGTCTTTTGCTTTGCACTTCACCTCCTGCTGGCTTTGGGTCATTTTGCTGCTTGTTAGGACTTCCACCATCCAGTGAGGAAGAGGACTGAGAACAGCCAAACCATTTGCTTCCAGCTAGGAGATTTGCAAAGGACTGGGTGAGGGAGAAATCCAAACCCTTTGCATATAATCAGGCAGGGCAGGAGCTGATGATTTGGGTTAGAATGCCCTACCTGTCCCCATCAGTGCTGATAATGAAGAGTTGACTTTGTGGAAAACAGGATAGAAATGGACTGCAAAATGCAGGGATCTTGCAGTGAGCCGTGACTTCACCACGTTCCTGTAATATGATACCGTAATGAGAGGAAGCCTGAGTCCATATGAGTTCACTGAAGTATCAAATTGGTGTGCAAGCCTTCTTGCCATTCAGCATAGGTCTGGCACATATTAGAATGGACATATTCATTGAGGACGTGAGTGTGATGAAGGTAAAGTCTACAGTCACCTGTGGTAATTTCCAAATCATATGCACAGCATTTTCATATAACTAAACTTGAGAGGAAGCCAGGGTGTACACTTGGGCAACAATTCCCAAGGTAATCATCTTATGACCTTATCCGCTGTGCACATGTGATGGCTGTGATTTTGAGGGGGTCTCATATTCCTACCAGCAGAACCTTCCCCCATCACAGAGAGTATGCTGGATTCCTTCTTGCAGTTATTTGCATGCCAGGCTCCCTTTCTTTCTTGGCCCTCCCGCATCCCTTCCTCCCAGTCAGCTGACCATGATCACGAAGCCCTAAGGCAGATGTAGTTAAAGCAGGAGAGGACATAAAATCAAGGTGCTCCGCCCTGAGCATGACCTGCAGAGCCCAGAGGTATATTCTGTCTCCGGTGTCACGGTGTGGAGCAGTGCGGACTTTTCAGTTGAGTCCGCTTCACACTCCAAATCTTTCTCCTCGGTTCACAAAGGATGCTCAGACTGTCCTCCCAAATCCAATCTACCTCCACTATTGTTGCTCAGACTCACATCACTTTTCTTATCTGGACTATGAGCCCCTTCACTTGTCTTTATTCCAAGCATTATTTTCTTAACAATCAAAAATTAATTAGAAAATTAATTGAATCACTTATCGTTCCTGTCTAAAAACTTTGCTTAGATTCTTCCTTCTGTGGGGTCATAGCAGCACAGTCAAGACTATGCAAAGTGCTTACTGGCTTTGCAGCCTGAACCCACTGCCTCTTTTCATCGGGCTTCTTCAATTCCCTGTCCTCCGCCCAACTCAGCAGCGACAGCTTCATCCATCCAACAGAATCCTGCCTCTGTGTCCAGTATACTCTGGACTATTTGTGCCTCTCTTTCTTGCCAGAAACTGTTCATATTCTAGGACCCAGCTAAAATGGCCACATGCGCCCTTCTTGCCAACACGACATCCTCCCCTCATTAAACTATCTGAATATGTTTTGTTGAAGTTGTTTTGACACAGCATTTCATCCTGTTGCCCTCAAACTCATGGTGATCTGTCTACCTCAGCCTCCCAAATGCTGGGGTTAGAGGCATGAGCCAACACCGGCAGCTTCTGTTGCACAATTTAAGCTATTGTCCTTGTCAAATTTTAGTATTCAAACCATTGGATTTGTGGGCTTCTAGTATTTAAACTATTGTATTTATCATGTTCTGGTTTTTAAACCATTGTATTTGTGGGGCTTTAGTATTCAAACCTTGGTGTTTGTGGGTCACTTACAGTTGGTGCTGCATTCCTGGGAGACAATGCAGTGTCAGGGCAGGATGGAGAAGGGGTAGAATGGAGGGCAGGGGACAGGTGAGTGAAGAAGAGAGAGCTGACAGGCAACTTTCTGTCCTGACCATTCCCTCTGGCGCCTCAGGGGTATGCCCCAACGTCCGGTTCACGTGAGTCCTTGAGGAAGGCACCTCCATGTTTCTCTTTTTCTTGCTGAATGGAGTGGGAGAATGCAGAAACCACAGGGATTCCGTGTTGCTTTCCATAAAACAACTCCTCACTCCTTGTCACTGTCACCAAGTCAGTGTGTGAGGAATAAGGATACTCTTCACCCTCCAGAGGCACATCTCTACATTAGAACCTGGCCACAAGTCACAGGCAGCCAAAGAAGCTTGGCTATCACTTAAAACTCAGTTTTCTTAACTTTTAGTAATACTGCCCTTTCCTCTGAGATAGGTGTGTTTGTTCATTGTTTGTTTTGTGCTGCTGAAACCCAGAGGAACCTTCATTTATCCCAGGTAGATGCTCTACCAACTAAAATATATTCCATGTCTTCTAATTTAGGCTTATATAACCAGACATCAAAACAGACATGTCTAAAGGATGGGGTGCATATTGCTTCAAGTCTCATGAATGAGGAAGAATGAAAGGAAAGATTAAGAGAGACCAAAAGAAAGCTGTAATCCTTTACCCTACACATGGGAATACTTGTATCAGCTTCTTCAGTTCTGGAGAAAGATTGAAAGAGGGGAGAGACATAGACATGTAGTCAGCAATGTTATATTTGATGCAGACATTTTAAATTGCACACTAGACTATGGGAAAGATCTGGTGTGGTAGAGTTCAGAGATATACTTTAGGGAATAGATATACCTCATTTAAATTCTGGCCTACCATTTACTTTGACAATACTAGTCACCATGGCCAAGCCAGTTTCCTCATCTGTGACATGGAACCATATCCAGCATCACACGCAAGCTCCCCGGAGCAGTGAATGCTTGGGAGACATGGCTTCTCACTTTCCTGTTCACACTTGACCATTGTCACATTTGTTACCAAGTGAATTGCACTTTACTGAGAGGCAGGAGAGCCAAGTTACAGATTGAATGGTGTCAAAGGTTCTTTTGACTTCTGTGGTTTCCATGGCAAGGTTCTACCATAAGGAGTGCCCCCAAGTGTACATGAATAGGCAGCTTTGAGTCCTTATTTCTGGTTCAGAATGTTAAGAACGAACTCCTCTCACTTCCTTTTTAACTTTATGCTCTTGTTCCCCAGTTCACCTCTCTCCCAACATTTACTGTCCTGTGACCCTGAGACCAAGCACTCCAAGATTTGAGTCACTGAAGACAAGAGCTGCTTTCAGCTGCTTTTTGTGTTTTTCTTTTAATACTGAATTATGCGCTTCCCAGGCGTAATTCTCTGGCAGGCTTGACTCTGCCATGGAGGAAGGGCTCTCCTCACCTAGGAAAAGAGCCACAAGTAGCAGAGACACTAGGGTGGGAGAGGAGGGATGTGTGTCCCTTCTGATGGGATACAGACCCATCAACACCACAGCACTACCAGGAGAGCTTTATGACCAGTGTTCTTGGTTTCTGTCTGGAGAATGTTGATTGAATCCTCATCTCAGGAATAGGGCCCAGTGATCTGCATGCTCACCAGGCTTACTGGGTAATGCATCAGGGAGCCAGCTCAATTTCTTGAAGTAAGCCTACAAGGGGCTATGGCATGCCAACATGTGCATTCCAGGGATGCTTTGTTGTGGCATATTGTCACGCTACAATTTTGGAGCAGTCACAAAAGCTCTAGAGATCTTAACTGTCCTTAGTTCAGTGTGAAGGAGAAATGGTGAACTATAGCAGACCCCATGCTTCAGTTTATGTGTAAGCTGGGTAACCTAAAATGGCTCAGGGACCATATCCTAACAATCTACCATCTCCAGGGACATCCTGAGTGTATTTTCAAGTAGAATTCCCTGTATGTTACTGGTATAGGTTTTACTAAGGGACAGCCTGGATCACTAATACAGGACAGGGACTTGGTGTCTGTCTTGGCAGGACCTAACTTTACACATTTGGTGACATCTTCATCAATGTACTTTCCCCTCCTTATGGGACCTGGAAAATGGGAACAACTATAGTTATCCTGTGCAAATTGCTGGATTAAAATAAAGGGTTAAGAAAGCAAATGAATAGCTGCAAGGAGACTGTGGACCACATTCATAAGTTTTCTCTTCGGCTGCAGCTGGGGCTCCTCAAGTCTCATTCCTGCCGTCCTGAGACCTGCCTGGGTGAGACTTAGATTTGTCAGCAACGATGCTTTAGAGGCATTCACACTCCAACTGGAGCCTTGGGTGTGGTTAGGAAAAGAAATGAGAAGCATGAAATGTTCAAGATAATTCATCTCCTCCAGGTGGTTCCTTTCCATGGCTGGCCCTTATCTCCTCTTTCTACAACACCTACTTACTTGGATCTTGACTTATTTTGGCAGTTCTCTGTATGTGCAATGTGGTTGCCGTGGAAATGCTACCCAGCATGCTGCATGCCGTTTCATCTTCTCTCCATCCCTTCATTTCTCTCCAGTGTGTGCTTGTTCGCTGCGTTTCTACCTCCCAGACACCCACCCCAACCTTGTTTTCTAATTGAAGACATCAAACACCACATTTCTTCAAGCTATTTTGCTCCATTCTCCTCATACTCTTATTGAATGTGTTTTTAACTTCATGTAATCAGAACAAGCTGGCAGTGACTGGAGAAAAGGTAAGAAAGTTGCTTCAAAGGTTAGATTTCCCTTGTTTATGCTGGATGCCAGGAAGTTTGAGGGGACTCAAGAAAGTGTTAATCAGATTAACGTCAGCCTACTTTCCCAGGGATTAAGTCTTTACTGAGGTTGAGAGAGATTTAGTAACAATACCTTTCTGATTTCCACTTGGACTCCTTCATGTTCTGCTGCTCTCTGGAAAGCAGAGGGCTCTGAACTGCCCTCAGCTCCTAATTGCCGGTCCGTGAAATATCCATAGGTTTTTGTACATTATTTGCATTGACCCATAGCATCTCTTTAGATACTGACATGCTGGGTTATCAGTTGGTCCATATATGAAGAAGATCATAGTGTGAATATTAACTGTTTACTCTTCACCTCCTGTGGCTTATGTTGCTGGTGGATAGTGAGAAGGGCTAAGGGAAGAATTTTGTAAATATGTGTACCTAACCAGGTAAACATTGAAAGTTTTCTCTTATATATACTAGAGATATTTTTTCAATGATTCGAAAGATACTAGAAAATAAATACATAAATACCCCTTTTTTTCCTGTTTCCTTCCTTAAAAGCCATCTTACCAGTATGTTATAAGCACAATGAGTTATATTTCTTTCTTTTCTAAACTGATAAAAGGATTTAAATTAGTAAAAAAAGTCATAATATTAACTTTTACATATGTTCTGGATACCTTGATTTTCTAAACTTAAAAGAAACTCATTAGTCAGTCACCTTAGAGGAGAAACAAAATTCAACCTACTTTCTTTTTCTTTCCTGTGGAACATAGCATCTCAGATATAATCAGGGGTCATTGTCACCTTCCCATGATCCTCAATGTTTACTTATGTGTCAGTTCTCTCTGAGGGCCTAAGAACATATGAAAGGATGGGAGTTCAGGTGGGTTACATGATTCTCACAGGCAGAGCTGATTTTAGGGCCAATATAATGAGGACAACATAGAAAGGAGACATTTTAAAGGGACCTGTGCGAGAATGATGTCAACCCTACATTTTTGTCTCATTGTTTTCAGAAAACAGATTCTGATACTTCATTCTTTCCTAAAATTCAATGACTGAGTCACTTTTCCCCAAAGAAAACCTTTACTCTCCCTCCCTCCAAACCCTCCACCCCCTCTCTGTGAGTGTGTGTGTGTGTGTGTGTGTGTGTGTGTGTGTGTGTGTAGAAGTCAGAAAGTAATGAGAGATACTTTCCAGGCCAGTCTTATAGAAGTTCTAACAGATCGATAGGTGTTTATTGAACACTTAGCACCGGCAAGGAACTAATTTAGATTCTGCACGAGGATAATGGGACAAGATTTGATTGCTTAAACAGAGCATTGTCTATCATAGAGTACAAGACAGAGACATGAAAAGTTAAGTAGCTCACAGGAATAAAATGGGTCACAGGAACAGTGTATGAAATATTGAAATGTAGACTAGAAGCTAGAGGACAGAGGGAGGAAGAGGGGAGGGGGCATGCATGGTCCAGAAAGCCATAAAGACCTCATGTGAGCCCTTAAGCAGGATCAATCAAACTGCAGTTGTTTGAGAGCAAACAATAGAAATACAGGCAAATGCAATATTCAGAGACCGCTAAGAAGCCACTTGGCTTTAGCAAAGGTTCAATTAGAAAACAAAAGAGAATTCCAAATATGTAGATGCAGTCAAGATGTGGAGAGCCCTGAGGAAAGGTCGACTCTGACTCCAGCTAGTAAGAAGTCATTGGAGACTTGAAAACAACAGCTGACACAGCAGTAGGAAGTCTGCAGTAAGGTGAAGGGTCACATGGGTGACAGTGTAAGACAGAGGTCCCAGATACACGCTCTTTAAGAGATCTGCATGTGGGTTGAGAGGGCTCAATAGCATGAAAGCAGGAAGGAAGGGACATATGCAAGACATTTTTGTAAGGATTGGGTAGTGTTGGGTACATGCTTGTAATGCCATCATTGGGGACTAAAAGAGGAGTGTCACAAGTTCTAGACCAGTAGGAGCTATGCGGTAAGACCCTGTCTCAAGGGAAAAAACAGTGACAACAGCAAAGAGTTATTATTTCCAAAGGAAGGAAAGTGCTGTAGGACTGACTGATCAGGAAGGGAAATTAAGAAAATGATGACAACGATGATGATGATGATGATGATGATGATGATGATGATGATGATGGAGACCTGGGAAGTTTCAAGACTGAGGGAGTCAGACAAGCTAGTATTTACAGGATGCCTACGATGTGTCAGACCACCTTCCAAGTACTTAATATATATTAAATAACTCGAGGAAGGGAAATTAGGCAGTCAGCTAATGTGAGGAAGTGGTACATCAGCTTCATTTCAGGCACTGGAAGTTTGTAATGGGGGAAAGGCAAGTGACCATGGCTTCAGTCTGAGGATGAAAGGGATAAAACTGGAGGGTGAGATGAGGTCAGAACTGGAGTCATAGGACTGAGGAGCTGGCTCAAGGTGCAAACACTTGATGCACAAGCATGAGGACTGGAATTCAGATCCCCATGATCCACATATATGTTATAAATGCCAGGTAGGTGTGGTAGCCAGTCTGTAATTCTAGTCTGAGAAGGCAGAGTTGGGAGATCTGAGAGCAAGTCATCTAGCAAGATTAGGCATATCATTAAGTTTGACTGAGAGACCCTGCCTCAGTCAGTAAGTGGAAGAAACAGATAGATTCCTAATATTAACCCTAGATCTCCTCATACACCTACACACATGTGCACATGCACCTACACACATGTGTATCCACACAATGCAGACATTTGTACGTACACACAAGCATGTGTGCATACATAGAAACGGGGAAACATAAGGATGGGAGCTGTAGGACTGGATGTCAGTCATTAGAAGAGTTGGTGTCTAAGCACAGCGGACAGGGTGCATGAGCCTTGTTGAATGTCAGAGAAAGCAGGGAAAAGAGATCTCTCAGTCAAGCCCAGCATGGCCGCTCCTACTTTGCTCTGGGGGTCCTGTGTCTCTGCCTTCCCAGGCTAGAATTACAGAATTTACGTGGGTTCTAGGGGATAGAGCGGGAGGGCCCGGGGGAGTAGACAGCAGAGGAGGTAAAGAAAATGCAATCGCAGCTGAAGGAGGAGAGCAAAACAGCTGCAGCAGGCACTGGACAGGAAGTGGTGCTCTCTGCAGAATAAGTCTTCAGCGTGAACACGATTCAGAAGAAGCACAGAGCCATTCACGCTGTTGACTGTCCAGACCCAAAGTGTGGGTCTTCCTCCCCTATTGAGGGTAAATGAGATTTTATTATAGCTCCCAGAAAGACTTTAATATCATATTTTTAAGTCTTGTGAGAACTTGGACATTCTGTGCCAAACCGAGATAAACTTTTTCCAATCTTAATGGAGCTGGATAAATACCCTCGCTATTGTTGTCTGTCTTTAACAAGTGCTCCAAGAATGCAGCCATAGACTTTATAACTGACTTCCTCCCAGAGCATGAGCTGAGAATGAATTCCCCTCCAGTCAAGCTTACTGCTTTGTCCTCTGATTTCTTATAAGGCAAATTATTTCCATTTCTTCACGTCTGAGGGGTTTGTGCATGTGACAGATGACAGATTGACAGTCCCCAGAGAATAGAGTTCTCTTATTCTCTCTCTCCTAACCAGACTGTGAGTCCACTCATTCTTGGGACCAAGGAGAACCTATGAGTTTGGTTTTCTTCCCTGTATACCTTCCCTATGGTGCCCTGTGGACCTTCCCTATGGTGCCCTGTAGACCTTCCCTATGGTGCCTGTAGACCTTCCCTATGGTGCCCTGTAGACCTTCCTATGGTGCCCTGTAGACCTTCCCTATGGTGCCCTGTACACCTTCCCTATGGTGCCCTGTACACCTTCCCTATGGTGCCCTGTACACCTTCCCTATGGTGCCCTGTACACCTTCCCTATGGTGCCCTGTACACCTTCCCTATGGTGCCCTGTACACCTTCCCTATGGTGCCCTGTACACCTTCCCTATGGTGCCCTGTAGACCTTCACTATGGTGCTGGCATGAGGAGAACCAGCTGATGAGACTACTAAGGGGTAACATAAATGCCTAAATCCTAGGCTGTGAAGACATTTAGGTCTAGCCTAAGGTTTTTGGCCCTAGTGTGGTAGAAGTTTCTGGATTCTTTGTGTCCTTCTCTCCTGACCACTGCTTCTGTTGGCAGTGTTATGCTCAGTGTGAGGCTATGTGGAAAGAACATGAGCTTTAGGCTTATTGGGAAGTGGATGGATTCAGCTCCTGCTGCCAACAACCTTGAGCTTCATTATAACATAGCCATTACATAATCACATATAATATATGCTATTATTTTATAGCATTGCTGTGATAATTTAAAATAACATAAAACACCCAGAACAGAGCTTGGCATGAGTTCAATAAATGATAGCATTCATTGTTGGACTTTTTTTTTATTGCACAGCCAGAGCTAAAATATGACTTCCAAGCAATTTTACTTATGTGTTAGAAAGCTCAGAGATTAATTTACCTCAGGGAGACAGAATTCTGCAACTGTATGTTGAAAAGAAAGAAAATGTCAATCAGCAAATTTTGTACACAATGCTGGAGGATTGTTGCATTTTTAACTGAATTTATTGGTTCTAGGAATACAGCTCCTAAGAACAGCCAGTTTGTCCTCCTTTTCATTCATGTGGTAAAGAAGGAATTGAAACAGAAAGAGATATCAAATTATACCAAGAATCTGAACCCTTTAAGGACTGGAGTCTTACATTGCTTCCATCACCAAGTGGGAGAGGAAGCCGCCTCGGACCTGGTTCTGTTAAGCTTGACTTAACATCATTGTTGCAATCATCCAAGCAGAAATATTGAACTGGAGTTCAGGAGAGAGATGAGATCTGGAATAGAGATTCCAAAGCCATGGTGTGGAGGTGATTAGTGATTGGATATGTCTCAAGTAAGTCAGAGGGAGAGAGTGTAGGCTCAAAACTGAGTCTTGGGTACCCTAAAAACAGAAAGTCTCAATAAGTAATGAACACAAAGGGGGAGAAACCTAGCCTGAGGTATGAAAAGAAAGCCAAGATAACACTTTACTTTAAGCAACAAATACACAAAGCAAAGATCTTGGTCAAACCCTCAACAACATCAAGGGCTAGAAGGCACCCCAGGAGCATGATGATGGAGCAAGGGCTACTGACTTTACTTTTGTAGGCCTTGCCTAGATTGCTAATGACTTTGCCAAGTATTTTGGAAGAAAAGTAGAGGCAAGAGCCAAAACTGAAAAGGTTGAGGAATAATGTTTATTGATGAAGGACAGGCAACAGGTATCAATTACCTTTGTAAAAAGTTTTCCATAAGTAGAGATGTTAATATAATTACCTTTGAGAGGGGTTGGAATATCTCTCTACAAGCTGCCCTAGTAAACAAAGAGTTAATGGTATAAATGCACAGTAATTTCAGAAGCATTAAAGAGCATGTTTCCATGGAAACATCAACCTACAGAGGGAGAGAAAGAACTGAGATCCCCTGACAAAGAAGGAACAGCAGAGTTCTAGCCCCCACACAGTACAGCAGGCAGAGATGATTACACGTTTCTCTCCTCTACCCTGGGAAGATGCAGTTGGGGTTCATGGTGCTGTCCTCTTAGGGGGGTGGTTTGGTTCACGCAAATTCCTGTCCTCATTTTGTCTGAAGCCCTGAATCAAAGGCCAACCAATGTTAGACCGTTGGAATAGTTATTAATAGATGTCTTTAACTCAATAAGTAAATAAATAAACAGACCAGTTTGCATGTCCCTTCCTTCCTCATCCTAACATGCTCTGGAAGTGCTGCCATGATGTGCTGATTTTAAAGCAACATTTTTGAGAGACTAGACAAATAAGGTGTGGGTTAAGCTGACAATGTTAAATTTTTGTGTAATATTTTATTTCTTACTCTCTCTCTCTCTCTCTCTCTCTCTCTCTGTGTGTGTATGTATGTGTGTGTGTGTGTGTGTGTGTGTGTGAGAGAGAGAGAGAGAGAGAGAGAGAGAGAGAGAGAGAGAGAGAGAGAGAGAGAGATTAGGTGCACACAAGCCATAGCCATTTGAGATCAGAAGACAAGTTGCTGGAGTAGGTTCTCTCCTTCCACCATGTGGGTGGGTCCCTGGGATCAAATCTGGGCCATCAGGGTTGACAGCAGGTACCATTACTTGCTGAGCCATCTCACAGGCCCAGGCTGACAGGATGACAATTTTGACCAATGCCTTGGCATCAAGGATTTCATCGTGGAGTGTCCTCCTTGATTCTGTATCCAGTGGCTCTCACTGCTTTCAGATTCATTACATACATTCAGGCCAAACTTAAGTAAAATTCCCAAGCTCTTCCCTGCAATCCCACTTTAAGAATGTCTCCTCTCATTAATCTGTTATCTAGGAAGCCATTCCTCACACTTGCTACAGATGCAACTCGAACAAACTCCATGTTGTTTCCTGCTGACCTTCCCAGCCACTCCCTCTCTCTCCTTCCATCTTGCATTGCACTCTGCATCTCTTTCTAGGATGTTAGGCTTAAAACAACCTTCTACCCTTTCCACTAACATCTCCTGTCCATTCTGCCTCCCTCACCTCTCATGTCTTTTCTTAAATTCTACACCAAACAAGTTACTATGTTTTTCTCTGGATGGATGTGTTTCATCCAGGTGTCAGACATGACTTGTAGGTAAGTCTCCTGCACAGCCTCGCACTCATCTGTAGTACTAGCAATCAACCCCATGGCTTCTTGTGCTTTCTAGGCAAGAGCATTTCCGTGGAGTGGCATCCTCGGCAATTAGGTTTTATATGTCATAGATGTGTTCTTGAATAAGTCAATATCATCTGCAACCATGTTTCTTGCACCTGTAGTATGATGGGATTATGGTATACCTGTGTCCCTGAAAGGCATAATATTCACAGAGGCATCATTAGTCCTCTGTCTGTTAGAAGCCTTCTCAGACCCTTGCAATAGCCCTGACTCCTTTGGTCTTCTCCCCTCCCTGTACAGCATAATGACTTCTGGGAAGCCCCACTTGAAGAAATCTGCCAACCATTGCTAGAAGACTAAATTACAGCCTCATTTCCATGAGTGACAATTCTTCATAATCTCTGTTCTCATCCCTTGTAAGGGAAGCTGTAGCTGATTTGTTATAAATTCATTCATTTCTTTTGCCCTGCTTTAGTAGATCTGAGTAATGGTTAAGTAAAAGTTAAGCATGTGATAACTACTAAGAGAATGGGGACTGTATATGCTACTTCCCATGTGCTTTAAGGTGATAGAGAGGAGGGAGGGAGGGAGGGAGGGAGGGAGGGGGGAGGGAGGGAGAGAGAGAGAGAGAGAGAGAGAGAGAGAGAGAGAGAGAGAGAGAGAGAGAGACTCTTGAAGAGGGAAGAACAAATCAAGGTCAATAAGAAGAGAAAAGCCTCATCATTCTCTTGCTGGGCTCTCATGCTCAGGGTACTTCAGATCCTTGGTCTAGGGTTTATATAACAAAGATTTCTTTCAATCTAAGTGAAAGTTGATAGGAAGGAAATATTTTCTGGTTAAAGTTGAATGTTCTAGAGAAATCTTTCTCAGTTGCAGCTTGGTTAGTTCTGGCATGGTTCCTAAGTACCATTTCCAACTTATGAGCAAAACTGGATATCAGAAAGACAAGCATTTGCTTTTATTAGGCATCTTAGTTACTCTCTAGTGCTATGATAAACACTGTGAACAGAAGCAATCCTAGAGGAAAGGGTTTATTTCAACTTACAGCCTACAATCTATCATGGAGGGAAATCAGGACAGGAACTCAAGGCAGGACCCCAGGGGCAGGAACTGAAATAGAGACCACAGAGGAGCACTGCTTACTGACTTACTCCCATTGGCTTGCTCAGCCTGCTTTTTTTTTTATAGAATGTAGGACCCCCAGCCCAGGGGGAGCATCATCCTCAGTGGACTAGGTCCTCCCACATCAATCATTAGTCAAGAAGATGCCCTTCAGACTTGCCTGTAGGTGATCTGATGGAGACATTTTCTCAACTATGTTACCTCTTCTTTGAAGACTCTATCTTGTGTCAAGTTGACAAAAAAAAAGCAATGAACTGAGGATCCAACTTACTTTCGACTTACAGCATTTTTCTTTCACTAAGTCCTGGTGCTTGGTATGGATAGTGTATCCTGGGTATTTTCAACATTGTGTATACCATAAGGTGGAAGAGAAAATGGGTTTTATTGAACTCATGGATAACATGGGAAAAGGATCTAGAATGAAAAAACAATTCTGTGACCTTACTATTATCTAGGCATTACTTAGTACCTGTCACTCAGAAATCCCACCATTCTGATTACCTTAGTTGGCCTAGGTCTCCCCATATCCACAGTGACTAAGAGTGGTGACGTGAGAAGAGGAATCATTTCTTTTAGTGTTCTGTTTCTGCACACAGAACCAAATGGAAGCAAGTTTGCTGTGTTGCTCACCTCACTGATTAGTGTCAAGAGATGGTTCCCTTAGGAAGTGTTATATCTTCGTACACAAGGGCGAATGTGCCTTCTTTGAAGAGACTTTAAGGAGAATTACATAGTGTTCAAAGTAGAGCTCTAGGAGGTCAGAATAGGGGTCATTTTGAATAGTCATTTATTCTGGACTAAAATTATGGGAATGTGAGCTCATCTTTTGTGTTCTTTGGAAAGGAAACTTCATATTAAAGTAGTCTGTTTACATGATTTCCCACTGCAGGAAACCTCTCAGGGATTAATAACCACAGTAGTGAGAAACAAATGTTCTCAAGCCTCAACTTAGGATGCCACAGGAGTAAGAGATATTCTGACTGTAGTATTAAGAACAAAGCAAAAATCAGGGAATTGGGAGACTCCGAACTTAACTGGCCAAAAACAGCAGTGGTTCCCCAGAGCTGTGTGGTCAATGGTAACTGTGGAAGCTCAGGCTGTGATCCAATGGCCCCCAAACACCAACATTCTTCAGATTCTAAGTAGTGTTTTTAAAAGGTAACAATAGCAGGGCCAGAGAGATGGCTCAGAGGTTAAGACCACTTGCTGCCCTTGCAGAGGACCTGTTTCTAACACCCACATCAGCACTCACAACTTCCCCTAATTCCAGTTCCAGGGGATCCTGTGCCCTACCCTTAACTCTGTAGGTGCCTACATGCATGTGGAATACACATATACCCAGGCCCACAAGCACATGCATAAAATAAGATAATGATCTTTTTAAAGGGAACAACAGAAGCCCGAGGAGGGGGCTCAGTGGGTAACCAGCACTGCACTGACATACAAGTCAGGTGTGTGTGTGGGGGGGGGTGCCCTGTAATACCAGCAGTGGGGAGACAGACAGGCTGAACTCCAGAGCTCACTGGCCAGGCTGTTGGGCTGGATCATTGACTTTCTAGATCAATGAGAGACTCTGACTCAAAACATAACATGGCGGGTAATTGAAGATACCCTACCTCCACCTCATGGTCACAACATTACTTGATGCACTGTGTGTTGTGCACCTGTGTGTGTCTTTGTGTGTGCACGTGTGCCTGTGTTTTATTATATACATCAACATTCCCTCTTCATTTGATTGATTGTGCTTCTTGTTTTTATTTTCTTTTACTCATCTCACCCCATAAGCTCTTGGAGACATTGATCAGCCCTTTTTGTTTGCTTATCATTCATACTGCTGAAAACAAGTCTCTGTGTTGATCTCAGGTTGAGCTATAAATAAGTCCAGGGGAGAACTGTCACCTGGCTTGGACGGCCACATTGACCCACTTGGTAGAATGGTGCAGATTGTAGTAGTCCTCCCAGCTAGTGGCAGAGACACAACTCCCATGACTTCATTTTTCTTTCTAGGTGAATAGAATTCCATTGTGGGTATGTAGCACCTATGCACAAATCTTACTGATTTGGTGACTGTCCACAAATAACAGCTTTATGGAGGGAAGTAAATGGTTTCTGCACTCCTCTGTCCAGGCAGCGATTACTGGGCAAGTCTCAACAATCCTCCCCGATTTTCTTTCATTTCAGACAAAACCAAGTCATGACATTTAGTTGTGAAACAGAATCTAGGTAATAGCTCTCAAAATTTTTCATTGTTGGACTTTCGAGTCTGAAGAGAATTTTTTTCCTTGTAGTAAATGGTGATTGATGTCACTATTTGCCCCTCAAATGAATGCAGTTCATCCCAAACTCCCAAAGGCATGAAGCACATTCCTTACCTCTAGCAGAGGAGAGGAAGCAGAGCAGGCTTCTGGGAATCACCTTTCAGGATACTTTAAAATCTCCCTCATTAATTTCATGTCACAAATAGAATTTAAATGATTTTTATATGGACCAGCCAGAACTTGAACTCACTGTTGTTTCTGAACAGTCCTCTGCAAAATAAATTCATGATATTAAATACCATCTCAGAATGATAAAATGTTTAATTCATTAGAAGACAAACTATTTTTAATCTGCCTCAAGTAATTATAAATGGACATTGTGGTTTGACCTTTAAATTAGTTTTTCTCAATGTTCTCTACTAGCTATCTTTTTTTCCTAAATAAGAGAAAAAGCATACAAAACTAATTTTCTAATGATTTTGTTCAGTGCATGGCTTCATATTGCTATATATGGCACTATAGTTCTCAGAGAATTTTCAAAGTTCCTTCAAGTCCTCTTTAAAAAAAAAATCAGCCAAACAAACAAACAAAAAAACACATTGACATTTATGTACCTTGGAAATTTTGTCACCCAACTTGGGGACTGATGAATCTAAGAACTGAGCAGGTGTGGCCTGACAGGGGAAGGAGGATCTTGCTTGTAAACTCTCCACATGGCCTGTTCTTATGTGTGTGATATCTGATATATTCATTTTTCTGTGATTAGTTCTTTTATTCTCCCAACTTTTTCCCACCAGCATTTGGAGGTATTGTCTGGAGCCTTTCATTGAACATAGGCTTTATTACAAATGGGAATACTATTCTGGGTTGGGGCCCAGAAGAATCCATCTAAAAATCCCAGAAGACAAGTATTTACTGGCCACAGCTTGCCAGACTAAACCCACTACAATGATTTGATTGTTCAGGATTCATTTTGATAACTGAGTTCCTAATTAAGGAAAAATAAGACATTTCTATTTAGTTTAACCAAAGCGTAATGTTAATAAGTGTAAATATCTAATTTAAAAATATCATGGTCTCCTTCCTTCAATACTATTTCTAATGAGCTGGTTTTAAAAAGCTTTAAAAATCCATATTTATGATCTTATAAGAAAATTTTTTCACAATTTCCAGGGAAAATGTGTAGAAGAAATGTCATTTCCGGCAGTGGTTTATGTTCTTCTCAAAGACTTCTTGAAAGATTTGGAGCCTTGCCAATCAGATTTCAGTATCCTAGCACACACAGTATTTATCAGAAGAAATGAGAGGTGGTAGATATATTAATTGCTGTTCTATATCACCTGTTAATTATATACATGTCCTGTAACATAATATTGTATGCCTTAATCATATTTCATAAAAATTAATTCAAAAGAAAAAATAAAATTTCTAATAACAAACATGTCAATTGATCTTAGCTGTAGTCCCCCACATCTTTCAAGTTTTAAGATGGCTTTCACCAGTCTATTTTTATTAATGCTTTTAAGTCTGCATACAAAGTAATTGGTTTCATTTTTGACATTTTTAGACATAATTATCATTATATTTTGTTCTTATTCATTCCCCATTCCTAATTATTCTTTTCCCATTCTCCACAATTCCCTCTCAGGACTGTCTTGTCCCTGGGCTCCAGCATCTACTTGAACCCTCCGAGTACCCTGGTTTTAACAATGGGCCCACTCTCAAGCTGGTACCTTCCACTCCATGCTCCAATTGCCATCTTACCAAAATTCACAATGGAGTCCAAGGCTTGTGAGGGCTGTGGGTATGTCTCAAGGGCAGGACTCTGGGTCCCTGCACCAGCACTGCATAGCTTACCTTTGGGGTGAGGCTTCTGTTTTCCTTCCCCAGGCAGGGAACCTCAAGGCTGGAGCCCCATGTTTACTTCTTGGTGCATTGCCTGCCTTTTTCTCTGCATTTCAGTCATTTCATCACTGCCTCTGTGAATTTCCAAAGCTCTTCCTTATTTTTCTCTTTGAAACAAACTCTCTCTTTCTCACACTGATTGTTCTCTACTGAATCAGGCAGAGGCAGCCTCAGGTTTGCCATCTTACCGGGAAGTTTGGAATCCATCTATTTAGTAGATGATGGACTGAAGATGTTAGAGGCTAGATATACATTGCTGGTACAAAGTTACAGAGTATAACATTTTCAGAACCAGGTAGTTTTAAGCAGTAGGTCAAGAATTCCGTCTCCTGCAGGAACTCTGTTCTTTTTACTTTACTTTTAATAGCTAGAAAATTGGACTGGTGTTTTGAAAATCTGCCTCCCCTTTAGAAACATGGTAATGAGTGGAAGGAACATGGACTAGGGTTGAAGATATCTGGATGCTGTTTCTAACCCTGTCATCTGATCTGGGTAAAGCTGCAGAC
Source organism: Peromyscus leucopus (assembly GCF_004664715.2). NCBI lineage: Eukaryota > Metazoa > Chordata > Mammalia > Rodentia > Cricetidae > Peromyscus > Peromyscus leucopus. The sequence goes on from NC_051065.1 coordinate 137,720,274, forward strand.
CTCTTTGGGTAACAGGATTGGATGAGCTAAGCTGATGATGCTGTTTCATGTTAATCATGTTAATGGATATTACCTTTTATAAAGCTAATGCTTTGTAACAATATGAAGACAGAAAGGTACCATCATGCCAGGGCTCTTGGTTTGCTGACAAATGCTGGCAAAACTCCTTCAGGTGCCTCTCACACAAAACATACTGCTGAGTCATCATTTCAGGTGTCCAGTCTATACGGTACTGTGTAAGAGCTCTGTGTAGCCAAAGTCAAAAAGGCACAGGTTTGTTAACCTCAACTTGGCCCTATTAAACCAGCTGGGGTGTGACTTAGGCTGTGTAAAACAAATGTGTTGACTGGGAGTCCATCAAGATTCTGAGTTTCTTGCTCAACCAGGAGGTAAGCAGGAAGGAAAATCTGGTTTAGTTTATATAGTCTCTAGTAGGGATTTAGGTAATCTAGAGCATGACATGGGCCATGAAGATGCTAAAATGCCCAATAGGAGCTTTGAAAACTGATGTCAGTTCAGAGTATCATGAAGATACTAAACTCCTAAGAATAGAAGATCTGATCTCTGAACCTGAATGTGGCTGTCACTTGGGGAGACCATTGAGCATTTTGGGATCTCTTTCTTTCTAAAATAAGAATTTTCAGTGAATAATTTTTTCACTTTTCTTTGAGTCGTGACAGGCTCAGATTCTGTGTGATAGATACTTCAACTTTATGAGATAGGCCACTGGGTGTTATGCAAATGCTAGATGATCTTTTAGTAAAAAAAAAAAAAACCTGGTACCAGATAGTGGGGTAAATGCTGAAAGATCAGAGACAAAGGAACAAGCCACTGCCATGTCTTACCTCGCCAACTCCATGAATCCTCTGACTGAAAGTCTCTAAGTCTTCACCCAAAAAGCTCGAGCCAAAAAAGCCTCTAGCTGAAAGGGATGCTTTTTTTTTTTTTTTTTTTTTTTTTTTTTGGTTTTTCGAGACAGGGTTTCTTTGTGTAGCTTTGCGCCTTTCTGGAACTCACTTGGTAGCCCAGGCTGGCCTCAAACTCACAGAGATCCTCCTGGTTCTGCCTCCCGTAGTGCTGGGATTAAAGGCGTGCGTCACCACCGCCCGGCCTGAAAGGGATGCTTATGCTGAAAAGCCTTAGTTCCTGTCTCCTCATGCCTTATGTACCTTTCTCCACCCAGCCATCACTTCCTGGGACGTGTGTGCTTCCCAGTACTGGGATTAAAGGTGTGTGCCACCACTGCCTGGCTCTGTTTCTCTCCTAGACTGAGTCAATCTCCTGTAGTCCAGGGTGGCTTTGAACTCAGAGATCCAGACAGATTCTGCCTCCAGAGTGCTAGGATTAAAGGTGTGTGCCACCACTGCCTGGCCTCTATGTTTAATCTAGTGGCTTGTTCTGTTCTCTGATCTTCAGGCAAATGTTATTAGGGTACACAATATATCACCACAACTGGGCAAAATTTTAATATATCCAACCTTGACAGGACTTCAGAGAGACATGAGTGTTATGGGCAACATTTCTGCATTAGGCTTCTGCTTAAGCCAGGGGCATTTGCTGTGTTCATGAGGATAGCATGTGCAGAGAAACAAGTGATTATGGGGTCTCAGAATCTTTACTGTAGTTTAATTTTTTATCCAGGACTTCTATGTGGTGGTTTCAAAGTCTTAATATTTTAAATGAATAAAGTATACCCAGAACTAAAGGTAATTGGATATTTTCAGTTCTTATGGGAAGTTTAATTATCCATGTGATCTATGACCTAGTGTTACATCCACATGGGGAATTCAGTCTCGGTTCTTTAGATGCAGCCCATTTGTGGGCAGGTCTTTCTAAATGTACTATCCGATTTTTCTTCACTGAAGCTCGGTATTAGGCAGGTGTCTTGCCTTTAGACGGTCATATCATGCTAACACATTTTTTCTGAACGTTCCCTATGATATAATCTCGTGTTTAAAATAGCATTTTATACAGTGTTACTATTCACTGTCCCATTTGTTCATCACAGTGACTGTTTTCTCTGGTAGCTGGAAGTCAGATGCCAGTTCCATTTTAGAGAGTGATAACTGAAGTTTGGGTGCTGCAATCACCGATAGAGAAGTGACCTCAGCCAGCATCATTTTCACTCTGTTATTACCAGGGAGTGGACTAATGTGCTCTGTTGTTCAAAAGCCATCCTTGCTTAGGGCTAGCATAAGTTTTCAAATGCCCTGGTAGCTAAATGGTGTCACGGCACAGGCCATTTCTCAGAAAGAAAACACACATACTGTAAATGATTAATCTATATGCTGCCGAATGACACAAATGATTAAAACGCACTCTGTAGAATATTTTGTATAGTGTCATAAAACTTTATTAATAGTCTTGGTAAGTGTAAAGCATCCAAGAGCTTAAGTGAAATGAGGCCAAGAGACAGGAGAGGGAGAACACGCCAGCAAGGCAAAGATTTCTACATGAAATCAGGACATGCAGCCAAATAAGAGAGATGTTTAACTCCAGGCCAGTTACGGTGCCTCCAAGTGGGCTTGATTTCCTAAAATTTCAAATGTCTCCATTTATGCTCCCAGTTTGATGCTATCCCCTTCAGAAAAGTCGTTGTGGGGCTATATAACAACCCAATTCATGTTACTTAGGAATTTAATCATTTCTGGGACTACTATAATTGCCTTCTGAAATGGACACTTCCTTTTAAATATTTTAATAGTGTTTTAGATAAAGGCAGAATAATTCATAGGCATGCCTGGTGAAGAGGTGGATACTTAAGCTGGTAATTCATTTCCCCTTCCCCTTCTCTCCTCCCCCTTTCTACCTCTTCCCTCTTCTCTCCTTTCTCTTCATCTCCTTCATTCCTCTCTCCCATCTTTCCTTCCTTCTTTAAAAAGAGAAATGGGATTAAACTGGGTGTTTTGTTGCATAATCTTTCTCTGAAGACCTCCAGAAATAATTCCAAGTAGTTCAGTACTATTATAGGAAGAACATATTTTTCAAGTTCATGGTGCGAATGCTTCTAATGTAGTTTGTTAGTTTAAAATGCCGGTTTTGTAATTCGATTCCATAGAATAGGGCTTGGGGTTGGGTTTGGAGTTACTGCCAACTACAAGAAACCTGGATATCATCTTCAAAGTAGTGATGAACTCAGGAAGCCACACTGACTGGGCTAAGGTGTGGTCAGGATTAGAGAAAGGGATGAAGAAGATGTGTGTGTGGGGGGGACCCGAGCTGGCCAGAGACACTATACTCTACTGACTGAAGGTACTCAGAGAGGAGGAGCTTGAGGCCATGGCATAGGATGGACATATAAAGGAACAGGAAGTGCTGACTCTCATACTGCTATGAGGAGAAGGGGGGTTTGGTAGAAAGGTTGTGGGGCCTAGGATGTTGCTTAAAGTATCACTTCTGACCAAAGTCAATACTGTAACATTGAGCAAATAATTTAAGGTTTCTCTTTCCTAATCCATAAAATTGAATTATAGAATGGAAGCAAATGAGCTTAGGGTTTCTTCGCAGATTGAAATAGATTTTCATAAGGGATGTTTGACACATGTCTTTAAATACTTGAAGAATGCTCAGATAAAAGAAGGCCTAAACTAAGACCAGAAACTATCTCAAGAGGAAACAAGTTGTGAAGAGTTGCAAAGGAGTGGAAATCGACTTTAAATAAGACAGAATCGTGAGATGGCTGCCTTGAGGGTGGAGGACTCCATAGTAAGTCCCCCATCGATACATGGGGGTACATTCAGAAGATGCCCAGAGGACCAACTCAATGATACTGTAGAGAGAAAGCATCAATTGCAAGAAGTGACAAGCTATCTGACCTGAAAAGTCTCAGTTCAAAATTCTAGGCATTTCTATTCCTTTGGAATCTTCTGTGCTCTTAGCTGTATCTCGAATGCTTCAGGGACGTGGCAGGCATAGCAACCCAAGACAATCCTAGAATGAGAGGTGCCCCTGAGGTCCATGCTGCATGGACATCTTTTCAATTGCTACAAGGATCCACATCCCTGAAACCTTGCTTAACCTAACATAACCTGCAAGAAGCAACTTTCCCAGGTGTATGGAAGAGGATCCTGTGAGTGCCTCTCTGCTGCTCATAAGATGCCTCATTTGCTTCTTAGCAGGAGCTCACCTCACAAGCAGTCAGGCCCACAGTGCTGAAGGAGCATGTCATGTGAGCACAGAACTTGTCCTTATTGATTCCGGGGGCCTTGATGGTAAAGGGACATTAATTGCTATCAGTCCAGTTGCACTAATGCACTTTTAATGAACAGGGCAATGGGGACTCCCGGTAAAGGAGCTGCTTCTTAGACCCAGCAGCTTGCAAGGGACAGGGTGGGCTGGGAACGGATACCCTGCAGGAAAACCCCTTCATTGGTCTGAAATAGTTGCTTCTAGAACTTCCACTAATTTAAGCTCCTGTCTTCAGAGTACTGTATAAAACACTCCCCCTTCCTTTCCCCACACTCAGTATTTTCTGCTCACTGTGCAGCCAGCAGAAGTCCTGGGTTCCAGATGCTTCTGGCCCACCACACTCAGGCCTTACAAACAAGGGCTGAGCAAAACCTTAGTAAGAATTTAAAGAATGTGCATATTTGGGGGTGGAGACAGACCCTAAGCGCCTACATGCTACCTTTTTTTTGGCAGAAAGTTGTCTCGGTACATGGCCATTTTCTTTTCTTGTCTATCTCTTCCACCCTTTATTCCACCTCCTTTTTTGAATAATAATTGTTAACACTTAATGAGCACTTACTATGCACCAGACTCTATGGTAAGTGCTTAACCTAGTTGCCTCATTTAAGCTCACAGACTTAATTAGGTGATCTTTCTATTACCAGACTTTTTGCAGATGGGGGGGGGGGGTGGCGTGAGCTAAAAAGTGTAAATGAGAGACTACTCAGCAGGTAAGAGCATGTGCTGTCCTTATTGAGGACCCAATTTCGATTCCTAGAAACTATTTTGGGTAGCTTATAAACCACCTGTAACTACAGCTCCAGGGGACCCAGTGCTACCTTCTAGTCTCGGCAGGCACCTGTACACATTTGCATATAACCCCCCCCCACACACACACAGAGACAAATATGCATACATACAATTTAAATTAAATATTCTTCTTAATTATTTGGTAAAAGTCAGAGCCTTCGACTGAACTCAAATGAGCTGTCCTTATTTCAAATTCTAATATTATTGTTTTCATGATTCCTATTGTAAAATTTAGATGGGTATTGCATAATCAATAGAAATTTGAAGAGTGTCAGTTGACTAAGGTTTGTCTGTGTCCCTGTCTACTGGTCTGTCTCCATATACCTTTCTGTAAACCTAACTACCTTCTGCTTTCATTTTTTTTTCATATTTTAATCTTCCTGTAATTTTTTCGTTACAGGTATCTGATCAATGTCACTTTTGAGGGGAGAAACCTGTCCTTCAGTGAAGATGGCTACCAGATGCATCCGAAGCTGGTGATAATCCTTCTGAACAAGGAGAGGAAGTGGGAGAGGGTAGGACATGTCTTTGGCAATCCTTGAGCTGAGCAGAGAGGCAGGTGTGAGGTCCTGACCTGACCTAACAGCAATACACCTTAAAGGAAAACAGCCTCTTGGTTTGCATCTCTAGGCATCCAGAGCAAGAGATCGGAGCCTTGAGAGTGCAGGAGAAGCCAGGCCTCAAGCGCCCATCTGCATTCTCTTGCCACTTTGGCTAATCATGAGGTTGTTTTCTTTATGTTCTCATTACTGTCGGTGGTCATTGCTTTCTAACTCATGGCATTTCTATTGGGAGATGATATGTACACAATCCAACAAATTAATTTGCTGAAGAAACCAACTAGATAGTGCCAGTTAGAACTTACATCTTAGGGTGCCTGAGGAAGCCCACAAACCTAGCACACATGCAATAGGGCTGACAGTGTTTCCTGTGACTGAAAACTGGTGCACAGGGCTCTACTCAGACTCTGACCTGCTACCAGCTGACCATAGACTTTGAAATTTTACATTTAGACATTAATTCCCATTGGCATCACTGCTCACCCACTTGCCTATTGAGGACACTGGGGAAAAAAAGTCTCTTAACTACTCAATCTTTCAGGCTCTTTACTTATAAAATGGGAATTCAATATATTGGTATCTATAAAATACTTGGAGCAGAGCCTGGCACACAGTGAGTACTCGAAAATTTAGATTCGAGGTTAAGTATCTAAGAGTAATCACTGGCTTTTTTTGCAGGTGTATCCTACTGGCATTTGTCCCTTGAAATACTCCAACAAATTGTTCTGAAAATAAAATAAATAAGACTGGGAAATGCTATTTACTGCTCTTCGGTCCAAAGGAATCTCAGAATGTATTAGCAATTGAAAGTTCAGATGTGTCTCAGAACAAAGAGGCTTCTTTAACTTTATTTAACATGACATTTCCCAAAATACTTTTATCGTGAGACCACTCTGTTCATAATAATCTTATTCTATGCAAAGCACACTGAGTATCCAATTTAAAACTATGTCCATAGTTGCTCTGGGCCAGTTGGCTGAGAATAGATTTCATGATGTCAACATGCTTCTAAACAGAGGAGAAACCAAGTATGTTCATCAGCATCCTGTAACTGTGACAAAATAATGACACACACCGACTTTTATACAGAAAAGATTGATTTCAGATTATTGACCTTTACTCCATGAACACCTGAACCTGTAGACTTGGGTCTGTGGTAAGAGATGATAGTTGAGATAATAGTGGGGATCATGTTGCAGGGAAGGCCTGTTCGTTCACCTCATGGTATCTGAGAAAAAAAAAGAATATATTATGACCCCAATATTCTTTTAAAGGCACATTCCTGATGACCCAACTTACTCCTCCTAGACCTCAGATCCTAAAGGTCCCATCATTTTCCAATCATGCCAAAGGCTAAGAGCCAAGCCCCAAGTATGTGTCCTTTGGGGGAGATTTAGTATTCATATTGTAGTATCTGCCTATCTCTAAGACCAAGCAGGCAGAGATAAACTCTCCAAAACTCACAATGATGCCCCAGAGTCCCAGAGAGCTAAGTTCTAAGTCAATCTGTAAACTGGATGTCTGTGACTCAGCCAGTGGAACTCAAACCCCAATTATTAATATTGAGAGGCCTCTGCCCATCATGTTATTGTGATATCATCAGAGTAAAAAGACTTAAATCACACCTGATGGTCGAGATTAAAGTTATTCTCCCCTGAGTCCTCATTTGATCAGAAAGAGGAGGCCCCTGGGCTTCTGCTTTCTGGCCCAGTCAACCTACTTTCCACCCCTGACGAGATGCCATCATTTCTGAAGTGTTCTCATCCTTCCCATTTAACAGGCACTTCTTCCTATCTCTAGAAGAGGAGTTATTAATGACTGAGGTGCCATGCATGGATCAGGAACTGTCCAGTTGGATAGCTCTTAAGTACTGGGGTCATGGTAACTGTTTCAAACAGCTGGCCTCTCACAACTGTCCTTAAAAGTCACTATGCAGAGGCCGGCAGAGTTCTTTAGTCTAGACCCCCAGGTCTGAGGCCTGGGGCCCTCATCTCTTTCTTCAACTAAGTCTTCCCTCTGGGGGTTAGATCATTTGTAGCATCAATCCTACCTTTGTTCCACCTCATAAATGTAGACCTTACTTTAATGGGCCTCTTTGTCCTGAAACCAGCCTTTGCCCATTCAAATCAGCCTTACATGTGGCTGCTGGAATGAGCTTCCTAAAACACAACTGCATATTCTTTCCCTGGCCCAAATACTCGAGGCTGTTATAGTTTATGGATCAGGTCTCCATTTTATCTGTTCTTGCATTCAAGGCTCTGGTCCACCCTCCAAGGTTTATCATCTTTTCTTATCATCTGTATCAGGCTCCATCTGTTCTGAGAATGCGTCCTGGTGTGTCCTACTTCCTGCACAAGATGCCGTGTTTCCTTTTCCTAGAATGAATTGTACAATTATACAAGTCACAAGTGTTCTTTGAAGTCCAGTTAAGACATTGCTGCCCCTTTTCCGATCGCATTTGGGGTCTCTTGTCTTATCCCACGGGCCCCTAGCTTTTCTTTATACCTCCACTGCAGCCTCATCACAGTGGCACTGAGTGGGGATCGTGAGCCTGCGTGCTCTCAGAGGGCAGAGGCTGTCCTTCTTCCTATCATTGTGTCCTTATAGCAATCTGGTTATGTGCATTGCATAAAGCAGTTCAATAAATATTTGTGGAATGAATGAGAGCCATTACATAATAAGAGAGTCCAAAATCCATCATTAAGAGTCTAAGTTTATGCTATTGCCCTTGATATAATGGCTGTTTTCTTTTTTAAAAGGAGGCATAACATCCTCATGTAGATTGAGTTTTTATAGATCATACTTTAAATGCACCAAAGGAGCTCACTTTTTAAAGAAATATTGTGGCTAACCTTTTTGCTAAGCAGATGGAGAGGGGTTATACCACAGACTAGAACATTTGCATATCAAATTAGTTAAACCAGGATACATTTCTGAGAAAAGGTGCTTAGTGATAGTTGAATTTACAGGACTATGCAGCTCCCAAATCAGAAGCCCTGGTCACTCACAGACAGGGGTGGCAGGGACCAGAAGCCCTGGTCACTCACAGGCAGGGGTGGCAGGGACCAGAGCCATGGTCACTCACAGGCAGGAGTGGCAGGGACCAGAAGCCCTGGTCACTCACAGGCAGACAGGGGTGGCAGGGACCAGAAGCCCTGGTCACTCACAGGCAGACAGGGGTGGCAGGGACCAGAAGCCCTGGTCACTCACAGGTAGACAGGTGTGGCAGGGACCAGAAGCCCTGGTCACTCACAGGCAGACAGGGGTGGCAGGGACCAGAAGCCCTGGTCACTCACAGGCAGACAGGGGTGGCAGGGACCAGAAGCCCTGGTCACTCACAGGTAGACAGGCATGGCAGGGACCAGCCTCAACTCTAGGGCATGGCTCTATGTGCTGGATGACTTTACCTTATTCTCGCGCTGTTGCTGCAGACCCCAGGATATCATTTCAAGGTTCCTAGTGTCAGTTCACCAGGTCCCGTGGGGTCCATGGAATCTTAGTGTCTGTGGAATCTTGACCGGTAGGCATGCTGGTGAGCATTCTACAGGGAAGGCATGGGTGCTAGAGAAATTAGCAGGGGAGGAACTTGGGTCTTAGGAAGAAAGGTCAACAGTGTCTAGCCTGATCACCCACTAACCCTGTGGCTGATCACTTAGTTCACCTTTCTCTCTCTCTCTTTCTTTCTTTCTTTCTTTCTTTCTTTCTCTCTCTCTCTCTCTCTCTCTCTCTCTCTCTCTCTCTCTCTCTCTCTCTCTCTCTCTCTCTCTCTCTCTCTTTCTTTCTTTTAAATATGAAGTGGGAAGACCCATCTTTTTTTTTTTTGTTTGTTTAGATTTATTTATTTGTTACGAATACGGTGTTCTGCCTGCATTTATCCCTGCAGGCCAGAAGAGGGCACCAGATCTCATTACAGATGGTTGAGCCACCATGTGGTTTGCTGGGAATTGAACTCAGAACCATTGGAAGAGCAGCCAGTGCTCTTAACCTCTGAGCCATCTCTCCAGCCCCCTAATTCACTTTTCTCAATTGCTTTCTTCATTTCTGAAATGATAGCATTAAAATAAAAGCAAAAACAAAAACAATCTAGACCCTCTAGGAGGTACAGATTCATACTGTAAGTAAAGAGAAACTTGGGATCTTTGGGAGCATGGCCGTTCCAAGGGCATGGGTATCATTCTTGTTCTTGTAATTTAGGTGAGTAAAGTGTCCCCAGAAAGCCTAACCCCAGTGACCTGTGCCAAGTAGTCACCCAGCTGCTCTGTCACAACAGTCCAATTTAATTTTCTTTCAGTATACTTTTTATCCAGCATTCCACTTATTCACTTGATTGTTGGTTTGTGGCTTATCTCTTCACACCAGAATGGATGTTTTATGGAGACAAGGCCCTCTTTCACTCCTCCATTTGTAACCCATATGGAGAGTTTCTGGCTCAAAATGAGCATCCAGATGTCATTGTTAAATGAGGAATCTATACACCTGAAAAAGTTAGGTGTTAGCCAACCATTTCACTTCTAACACACCTGTGCACGCATGAGTGTGTGCGCACATGTGTGTACACACACACACACACACACACAGTCTCCCCTTAGACAGGTTGGTTCTCAGAAGACAGCCTGAGAGCTGGTGCCTCCTCCATTTGGAATGAGTGCTGTTGTGCCTGTGAAAGACTGGGGGAGTATTCAGGGGGTTCAGTAGCCAATGGAGGGGTCTGCCAGCTGCTTTAACAAGGAGTTTCAGGAAGATTCATTATGTTGTGGGTGTGAACTGTGTGATAGATTTCATGACATTCCTTTGGTTTATAAAAGTAATCCTACAGCGGCTTATAAATTTGGCTCCTTTGGAAAGACTTGAGGTCAACACAACCTAGTTTATGGTTTCGAAAGTCAGAAAGAACTACATTCAGTCCCCACATTGCCATTTATCAGCTGGGTAAGCCTGGGTGAGTGGCTGGTATTACCCCAGTCCATTTCCCTTTAGTGAAATAGGCTTTTATGTGAAGCCATTATAAAGATTAAATGAGACTTTATAGTCAAATACTAGTTAATTCTGACTGGAACACAGTCAGAATTCAACAAATGTTGATTGGTGGTCACCATACTTCATGGGTAAGTTCTTGAAGACGTTTGCTGTGCTCCAAAGTCATGCCAATTGATAATCTAGTAAAAAGAAACCCCTCTCATCGTCTCAGAACCGCTCTCCAGGGCTATTGTTCTGGAATTCTGGAACCCTCCCCAGAGCAATCATTGTCACCATTTCTAATGCATTGCTCCGAAAATATTCCAAACACATATGCGTTTGATGTATTGACTCGACCTGTTTTAAGAAAAAAGAAACCGAATTCGCTCTTAGGAACCTTCAATAGGGTCCTTGGTAAGTAATGGGTAAGAGAAAAGGGGGACTAGAACAGCAGAGATCTCTGGAACATATCATATTTATAGAAAGCCAATAATATCTCTCTGCCATTAAGGAATGTGAAGGAGGACAAAAGGAATATAAATTGGGTGTGGTAACACGGACCTGTAATCCCAATACTCAGGGGCTGAAGCAGGAGGATCATGGACTACATAACAAGACCTTGTTACAAAGAAAAACAAACAAAAAATCCTCATTATACTCATTATAAATACTCCACAAAGTCAGAGAGAGAGAGAGAGAGAGAGAGAGAGAGAGAGAGAAGGAGGGAGGGAGGGAGGGAGGGAGGCATGGGAAGTAGGAAGTGCAGGGAATAGTAAAAATAATAATGATGATAATTGGGTGCAGAGTGGCTCATTTCTAGGACTTTGTGAGTGGGGGACAGCTGCATAAACATGCATTAAGGATAGCCTGGCACAGAACAGCAGCTCAGCCAGCTCGCAGGCTGCTGTCTCTATCAGAGCCTCTCATGATTTGCTTCATTGCAACTGCTATCTGCTTCCATTTAATCGTTCCTAAAATGGGGATAATAAAAATGAAAAGCAGCATGGGGGGTTGTTCTGAGTAATGACTTTAAGAAATGATGATGGTGCATATTCAGCCTGGAAGATGTAAACAGACCTCAGAGGGACCGTCTGGGTGACACAAAACTTGCTTCTCTTCTTGTTGTCTCCACAAAGATGTCAGCGATGTTTTATAACTCCACGCCCCCTGCCTTCGCCTGACATAAGATCCCTTTCTACTATAGAGGGAAGCATCCTTGGTTTGTCTGTGTCATTTTGGAAATGCTAAGAAACCATTGTCACCTGTGATTTGGGACACTAAGTCACAGCCAGAACTTCCTGTGGAGGAAGTGCTAGAGTTGAGGGCACATGCTAAAGCATGCAGTGCTCAGTTCACAACAGGACTTACAGATTTGTGGGGGGGTCAGTGAGAGGGACAAAAGAAGCCCAAATGAGAAAAGGACAACCCTAAGACCTCTAACAACAATGACAAACATAGCAAGCCTGGGAATGTTACGGGTGTCTGGAACCTAGGATGTATGAGACAAGGAGGGGAAGCTACTGCCTCTGGTGGCGGAACCCACAGGACACAGCCCTGACTCCAGGTGTGGCCACTCTGTGATGCTAGTACCTGAGCAATGATGACCCTCCGCCACAGTGACCAACCAAAGGATACTGTCATGGAAGCACATGTTAAGAAAGCCTCCGACTGACGGAATCTCACAGTCTCTCTCACACACCCACAATCGAACTGGCAGACTGTGTCTGAGCACAGGAACACATGTATGTCTTTGTCTTCCTTGCACCTGTGTGCCCAGGATGATGTGAGATGTTACTGAGTAGGTCAGCAAATATTTGGTGACTGCTTGAGTGCACCTGCCCAAACTGTATTCCATCACTTGGCCTCAGAGGAGTATGGATGCTTGCTCCAGGCTCAACAGAGGATGGCAAAGGAATGGCACAGAGCCACCCTGGGTCAGAGGGTCTGCTCCGGGTCTCCTGATACCCACATTTGACAACATGCTATTTTTACCAACTCTGAACTGAGTCCTAATATGCTTCATTAGATTAAGGGATTAGAAAGCAGGATCCATGGAGAAAAGCAATGGGAATTCAGATCGTTAAGGGGCGGGAGAAAATGGCAACAAGGTGATGGCTTCCTCTCTTCAAATGTATGAAGAATTATTGTGCCAAGTGCAGAGATCAGCTGTTCATTTCCTCCAGAGACAGAACCAGAGTAAGTGGGCTTAAGATCAAGCAGAAGGGATTTATATTGACTACAGAGAGAATTCTTAATAGAGAGAAGGGTTGAGTCCCGAAACTGTTAACAACACTGGGGAGTGACTTTGAAAGACCTCAGAAATGAGTAATCCTCGCTTCTCTGTGATGTATATAGGCCTGCCTAAACAGCCATGCATGAACTGTGACTTTAAGAGCCCCCTTTCCTTCCCTCCCCCTCCCCTCCCCTCCTTTCCCCTCTCTTTCTCTTCCCTTCCTACTTCTTTTTTTCCTTCTTCTCTTGCTTTGTCGGTCTTCCCTTTCTCTTCCCCTTTCCCTCCCTCCTTCCACTCCTTGCCCACACATAGTTATTCAGCGTTTGCTATGAGCCAAAGATTTTTTCCCACCAACTCATTATTACAGTTTTACTGGTGTCTGAAATGGAAAACAACAGCAACAAAGCCCCCATACACTGCCGTACGTAATAAAGGTGGTTACTGAGATATTCCACATTTCTGTAACCCAAGTCTTCCTGTCTGCTATGCCCCCGAAGGGTTTGATGCTGTGTGGTCACTGGTACCTAACTCATGCTGACTGCTTTTGCTTATGACAGTAATTCACACAAAAGGCTATGTCACAGTGTCCACATTTGGGGGTGGTTTTTTGAGTTGGGGTTATTGGAGATCTTCACATTCAAAGTGTTCCTGAGTGCTGGAGCACCATGCTAACCTACTCCCTTTTCTGAGGTTCTAGGGAAAAGCCACTGGGAACCATCCCCCAGCAGAGGAGGGATGAGAGGAAGAGGGGAAAAAGAAAAGGAGGGGGAGGAAGGGAGGAGGAGAGAGAAGAGAAGGAAGAATGCTGTTAACCCTGGGTGTTTTAGGACTGCTGTGTGGCTCAGTCTCCACGGCCTCCCCATATACAAACGTAAAATAATTCAGAAAGAAGAGCATGACATACCATGAGAATCCACCTCAGACATATCAGCCCAATGTCATGAGGAAGACTATTGCTTTGGAAAGTCATTTAAAAAAAAACCAGGGAGTTTTGTTTTTACCTTCACTTATAACTGATTTTTCAAAAAAAAAAAAAAAAACATTTCAGAAAGGTTCCATGTCTTTAGATGCTGGCATCCACCACAGAACAGAAGGATGAGAAGACAGCCTAACCGTGGCTGACTGTACTCTGAATCCTGTACTTGCTGATGGGGGTAAACAGCAGAACTGAGCCAGAAGGAAGTGTCCCGCACACTGAAGGCTGCTGCACCCATCCTGTTTAAACTCTCCTGCAGTGTTTATTTCATGGTTGTTACATGCAGTCAGGCCTTGCTTGAGTCCTCTCAATTGTTCTTCTGATTTGTAGGTCATCTTATTCTCTTCCCAGTGGAGGCATTGAGGGGAAAGGAAGCCAGAGAATAGAGAAGTCATGAGTGTTTATTTTTACATTCAAAACCATTTGTGATTTTTCTCATGTTAAAGGTATTTAGTGTTGATTATTAGAAATTTAAGGAGAGGATGCAATAACCTTTACCTGTATCTACACATAAAAAAATTAACAGTTAGTTGTTTTCTATTTCCTAACAGTTTTTATTTCTGTGTACCTGTATGTATGTATCTGTGTTATAACACAAGATACAATAGAATTGAGAATGTAATGTATAAATAATCTGATGTCCCTTTTCCCTTCTCACTAAGAGGCTGTAGACATGTTTCTATCTTATTAATTAATATTTAAAATAGAAACTTAATAAAAATAGCCTAATATTTCAATATAGGGATGTCACACTTCTGCAAACAGGTCCTTTATGGTAAGATGTTCTTATCTGTGTTGAATGGGGCTCTGGTTTTCATATAGAAATAATTTCAGGGTCAGAGATGGCCTGACTTTGAGACTATAGATTGTTTTTCATGATGAGAAGAGTTGGTAATATTTGCTGAAGGATAAGCAGACAAGCTTTATTCAGAAGTGGACAATAGGGTCTTTACAGCAGGGGGTTTTCTAGAAATAGGTCCCCCTTTTCCTCCTTATGTAATGCCCCTTAACGTAAAAACAAAACAAACAAACAAACACAACCCCTCATTAAGGACATCTTGATTTGTCTTAACTCAATGACTGGCAGTGGACGTGCAGTCTGTGGAAGGCTCCCCTGATCTGTGAGGAGCTTTAGAAACTCCCTCCTAGTGACCTTTTGTTCCAGTGTGTTTCCTTTTAGCTTGCTCATGTTTCTTTTCTTGGGTGGTGGCATCACCCAGACAGTGGTGGTGACTCTGTGTTCTGTGTCTTTCTACTATTATCATACTTGTTTCATTTTCTCAGGAAATGGAGATTTTGAAAACTCAGGCCTACCTTCCTAAGACACCAGCAGGGATCCTGGGTGTATGGCATTCTTGTGCCTCTGGTCCACAGATGGCACAGAAGGACAGAGCAATTCCCTCATTTTGCCACTGGGGGCATCCACCTGCCACCTGACGGCAAATGGGGTATTTACAAGGCATACTTTATGATTCTTTTCATCTCTTTGTATATTTTCTGCTGCACAAGCTAGTTTGTGGATATGTTATGAGCACAGTGACTTTTGTTGAGATGTGAAGTTTGACATTAAAGCTATAACATCTGATTGTCCTTCGTATGCAAGCATACCTCTATTGATCTGTACTCGGAGATCTCACACTTTGCTTTCTTCCTACATAATGATGGATTTGTATCAGTGCATGTAGGGTGTCTTTCTGTTTCCCCTCACCCTTTCTCCACATTTTTCTGATGCCTGCTGTGAGAACTGAACAGGAGCAGGGTCAAAGTTAGCTGTGCCTCTAGAAAGAGAAGCATGACCTCGGCATGCTAACTGCTGAACACTCTGTGCTGTGAAGATTTAGCTAAGCACTGGTCAACAAAGAAAATATATTGTCTTTAAAAAAATGAAAGTTATTAATAAAGAACATGGCTGTAAATCTCCCATAGAGGCTATAGATCTTAAATAATTCTGGGTGATTTTATTACTCTCTCTACCAGAATGATTTCTGTTCATAATTTGTGGGTTGTTTTAATTTCTTCCGATGTTTGCTGATGGCTAGCTGGCTGCTTTTGCTCTTTCTGTCTGTCCTCACACTCTGTTGTATGTCTGAGCATTCTCTGCTGCTGCTCGTAACAGCCACTGCAGGTCTGCATGAGTTCTCCATCTCAGGTCAGACAGACAGATGTCCGGAAGTCCTGAACTGAAGGCCAGTTTACGGCAGGGGAGTCAGGAGTGGAGAGGAAAATGGAGGATGGGAAAGGGTGCATGGATCAGAAGTCATGGAGAGAGAGAGAGCGACAGATCCAGAGAGGCCAACAGACCAGGTTCCTGCTGTGCTTTCCAGGTGCACCATGCCCTGGTTTCCAACAGACTTCGTCTGCACAACCCTTTCATATTTTCTAGTTTGAAACCTTGGTGTGTGACATCTGCGGCCATTGTCTTTGGCTGTTCCTTCAACCTGTACTTTTCTTTCTTTTTTTCCTTTCTTTCTTTCTTTCTTTCTTTCTTTCTTTCTTTCTTTCTTTCTTTCTTTCTTTCTTTCTTTTTTCATTATTCATCTATCCCACAGGGAAAGGTGCTTGCTGGCAAAGGAGGAGCCACCTCTTAGGTAGAATTTCTGGAGGCTATTTCAGCCACCTCAGCATTCTCTTTATAGAAAAGTTTTCAAAAAGCCATTTTCTCTAAGGGAACTGGGGACAATTCTAGAACAGTCTTGCCTGGGATTAAGGGACATTGGAAAGACTTATCCATTAACAAATCTAATTTATTTGTGCGTAATACTTTATTAGCAATGCCATTTATGGAGAACTTTAGGTTATATGAACTCACTATATATTGAGAAATACCCATACATGTAAGGGGAGGCTCAGTCGCAGAGGTGGGTCTATTGTCTAGTCCTATTCATGCCTAGTATGTGAATAATCAGTGTAACAAAGTGGAAGCTGCTAATAGCATCAAAGTCTCATAGCATCAGGAGAGATAACTATGTAGAACAGAGGATGGTCTACACCATGGCAATGTGTAGGCCTGATCGCTTAAGACTTAAAACGAAGTGTTAGGAAGTGGGTCTAGGACAGGAGAAGGTTCAGTGGGCAAAGTGCTGCTGTCGGATCTGCTGAGCTGAGGTCAGTCTTCAAGACCCACAGGGTGGCAGGAGAGAACCAATTCCTGCACGGTGTCCTTTGACTTCCACAAGTGTTCTATGACATGCATGTTTCTACACACACACACACACACACACACACACACACACAAAATGAGTTAAAAAAATAAAGAAATGGTTCTACAACAGGTGTGAGACTGTTGGGTTCAAATTGAGACTGTGGGTAGCTTTTTGTATCTGTGAGTTAACAAAACTTGAAGGAAAAAAAGAGAAAAAGATGGGAGAGAGGAAAGAAAAGAAAAAAAACATAAAATGAACATGATCTTTTGTATATTTGTACCTACCTGCTCTGACTATCTGTTATGAAACACACACACACACACACACACACACACACACGACTCTTCAGACTGGAAGGACAGAGAGCATGTGCCTCCAATGTCAAAGGCCATGCTAACTACCCAAACAGCTGTCCAGATCATCCTTGTATAGGGAGTTTTCTAGAAAACCACCATCTTCTAAATGAAAGCTACTGAAATTGACTTCACTCCGCAGTGGTCATGGTCCTGTGACCACACAGTCCTATGCATCAAACATCTGTTGGAAGTACAGACTGGGGAGAGAATGCCATGGTGATTAAAACTAGCTGACCTATAAAACAGCGACATCATAATTTAGCTTTGTTTTCATATGAAATACTTTATAAAAAATATTTTATGAACTCAACCAGCTAAGGGAAAAAATTTAAGAAAAGGCTTAAGCTCTCAAATGAAACAAGATTGATCAAACTAGGTTGGTAAGTTAAAAAATGTAGATGAAAGAAAAACAGCAAGCAGCATTCAGTGATGATTCATCATGGCTGCATATTTCTTGAGTTATGGGCTTCAACTGTAGTACATTAGTCAATTTAACCGGGATGAGAGTTTTTAATTTCAATGATCATCTATTTATTTTGATGGTTATCTTTTACTTCAGGCAAACGATGTCTCACAGTTACAGTATGACGTGAACATTTTAATACATGGCATTTAAGAAGGAAAGTCTAGTGGATACACTGATGTGGCAGAGGTGTTACAGGGGGCATGGGGAGGCGGCTCAGAGGCCAAGGTGCTGGTTGCACAACTATGAGGACCTCAGTTTGGATGCTTGGAGCCCACAAAAAAGATGGTCATGGCAGCTGTGTGTGTCTCCAGCACTAGGTGGCCTGGAGGATCAGTGCGGGACAGATGAGTCCCTAGAGCTCCCTGGCCAGTCTAGCTTAGTTGGAAAAATCTATGTTCAATGAAAGACCCTGTATTGAAAAATAAGCAGGAAAATCATTGAAGAGTAACACCCAAGTGTTATTTCTAGCCGCAACACTCACACTCACATGCCCACATATAAATACCACATACACACATGAGTCTCTAAAATTGGGGGACTGTGTCCTCAGGGCATCCCTACTTCTCACTCCAGTGTCCAGGTCATGATATTCAAAGCTGGCATGCTCTGTCTTCCTCTCCCAACCCTCACCTCTCTGCGTTTAGACTGCATTCCAACGTAATAGAAACCAACCTCCCTCAATATCCCTGGGATCTAACTCCAGATCCACTTTTCTGTGCCTCAGTTTCTTTCTTCATCTATAAAATGGGAAGAGTAACAGCACCTTCTTCCTTCAATGTTACTACAGAAGTCAAATGAGTTTTTAATTCATGTGAAATTCTCAACACAGTACCTGTCATGTACCAGGACTTACTATGAACATGTCCACTATAATTGTACTTAAGCATAATTTAAACAAACAATACAACAATTGAACCAGATTCTAGAAAATAAGAAAATGGAGAAACCGACCCTTACACACATAGAAACATACACTCAGAACAGGTTCAGTTTGGTCTTGAGCCATTGAAACTGGGAAGCAACAAATGAAATCTTTGATGTGCTTGGTGACACATAATCTCAGCACTTGAGAGGTGGAAGCAGGAGGATCAGGAGTTTAAAGTCATCCTTGAATATACAGTACATTCCACGCCAACCTAGGTTACATAAGACCCAATCTCAAAACAAACAAGCAATCAAGAATCCACATGGACAAGGAGCAAGCTTCCTCACATCATTCTAAGATGACTTCTGGGAAACAGGATATAGTTGAGGGGTCAATCTAGTATTTTTGAGGACCTGAGTTTGATACCTAGTACCATGGTAAATCAACAACAACAACAAATTGACATTTTGGGTATATTACCCAGAGTCACAGGAGTGTTGTAAATATCCTGTTTAGACTGAGCTCTTTGTGGGCTCTCAGTAGCCATTCAATATCAGCAGAAGCACACAAGCAACCACACCTATTTATGAAACCTCAGAGTATGTCCTTATGCTGTTTGATATACTTGGATTTGGTTTCATTGTAATAAACCACGACTTTGTGGTTGGTCATAAAGGACTCCCCTTTACGGCTTCTTCCATCTGCGGTGGATAGATCGGCTCATAACCATAAAGGAATTCCTTCCACAAGGGAAAGTGGTTTAATGACAGACGATATGGCCACATTCAGGGTTATGTATAAAAGGGATGCTGGTGAAGAGGGAGGTGAATTACAGCAACACCTGATACCTGCGTCGTGTTTTGTGGTCCACAGACATCAGCAGTCCCACAGTGTGACCAGGCGTGAGCATTGGCTCCACCCTGGAATTTACAAGGAGTGCTACCTCTCAGATTCAGCAAGTTCTAGAGATGAAGCACAGTCATCTGAGGTTTAACCTATAAAACCTGGGGATGGTTTATAACAGACATTTCTTTTCACAAGAGGAAGTATCTGTTTAATAGATATTTCAGCTGCCACTGTGTCATTGTCCTCCAGTCTCATTTTATTTCTCAGCCATTAAGCTTTAAAATAAGACCAAATCTTTCTCCCGTCATAAAGGAGAGAAGAGAGCCATTTGCCTGGCAGGAAAGAGTTAAGACCTGTCCTAATCTCTCTAGGAGATTCTAAATGACCCACCATCTTTTGTAACACAGAAGATAAATGCCTGACTAGGCTGAGTGTCTGGGTTTCTTCATTCAATGAATATTTCCTAAGCCTTACTGACACCACACACTATTCTAGAGATGGTGGGGGCAGTTTTGAACAAGACTCACCCCCTCCCTGGCCCCAGGGAGCTCATGTCCTAGAGGGCAGGGTCAGATAACAAACAATGAATAAACATACTGAACATGAATGAATATAATACCGACGTGCGGGTAGGGCCACGAATGGAAATTGTCAGACAGGATGCGGTGACCCTTAGCCACATGGTCCCAGCCTCGAAGGGCCTTCTGGAAATGACATTTTTTTTTTTCAGATAAGTCTCTGCTTACATTTATAGCAACTATGCAAGAATTATTTGGGGAAGTTTAACCAATGACTGATTGAGAGTAAACATTTTCTTTTCACATTGTGCCAACAGGCCCTCTGCTTAAATCTTATGCAGCTGTTGTCCCGAGGCTCCGGGCCCCTTCCCACCCATGGAACAGGGCATTGTGGTTAATATTTGATCTCCTTTTGTGGTGCCACTGCTGCTAGGCCATAGAGAACGAGATGAGTTTTTGCAACCATTTCAATATTTATGCTTGCGTTTCCCAGCAAAGCATGAATGCTCATTGTTTAATATGAACTATGTTTAGTAAGTTGCCTCCCTCGTCTGCTGCCATAACTGAACATGACATCCTTCAGCCTTCTTCCCTCACTGTTAATTACGGCGATTATGTCACTTTCTTACTCGTCCTCATTTGACCCTGGAGCATCACAATGTGACCCTACACCAGGATATGGTGCAGATGTATATAGAACAGGTCACGAGCAGGAAGTCCTCTGCCTGCTTTTAGATCACAGACATGGTCTGTGTGTCCTAAAGGAAATAGGATACATTTAAAGGTTAAATGGTCTCCTAGCACTTAAAGATTGAGATTTCTGTAGATCACTGGATTCCAGAATTTCCTAAACTTTGCGGAGAAGGGCAGTACTAGGTTCCCATCCTGCTAGGGCTGAGGACAGCAGCCTCCTTTGACTAGAATACATGTTCTCCATTTCAACACACGCAGACACTGAAGCATCATCTCCAAGAACAGAGATGATTTCAAAAAAGCACCTGTCCCTTGCTTAAGAACTAAAATGTGCACCTTAGAAATGGGTGCACTGGGATTAAGGAGTGGGTCCCACTGGCTCTTTGATGGTTAGCTGGGTTACAGGGCTTTTTGATAGTTCTGCAGTTCACCTTGAAGTCTCTAGAGGGCAGCTGAGACTTCTGTGCTATGTCTTCGAAGTCTGAACAACCTCAGTCCCTGTAATACATCGAGTCCCCCAGTTCATGTTAGAAGGCAAAAGGTACTGTGTGAAGGCCTCTCTATTTCCCTGGCAACACAATGTAGAAGGACATGCCAACTTTTAACACATGAAAGTGTTTCAAGGGGATTTGGAGTGATCCAAAAGCGTCACCAGGCCCAGAGGGGAAGGTTTCAACCAAGGATAACCAGGGCTGGGAAGCTAGGATGAAGAAATGTTGAGGGGGGTAAGTGAAAAAAAAAATATAGAATTTAAAAAAAAAAAACTAGGATATAAAATGAAAGTGGGGACAAAATGTCACGTCTTAAATGTAGAAACTGAAAACTGACAGTGATTGAGGAAAGTGACGTCATCTGAGACTCCTGAGAAAGCAGGGTGGTGTTCAGTCATGCTGTTCTGACTGAGAGAGAGATGAAGTCGTCTGGGCAGAGGACACACTCAGCTGAGGTTTCCAGGGCTCCAGATAGAAAGGAAGGCGAACTAATGACAGTAATTGGACTTGCTTGTGTATCTGTGCAAGTGCTAAATAAGGATCTGAGGGGAGGGCCTAGGCTCGCTCTGTTCCAGGGAGATGGCATTTTCGATTCTCCCACATCCTACCCCTGAAGTTAGAAGCATTCCATCTCAGAGTGGAACTGGTTATTCAGAGCACTGCTAGGACCGTGCAGCTAGAATTCAGAACTCAGGCAAATACCTTCTTTCATCCCCACTGGCTTTTCTGCAGTCTGTGAGAGCAGAGCCTCCAGCACCATGAGGAGGCATTGCCTTTGCTGCCTGGCTGCAACAGACATATATGGAGGACTTTGCGATAGAGACCTCTGTGTCAGGGGCTCAGATGAAACCAAGATGAATATGAGACCTCACTCTCAAGGACTCTGCTCCCTTAGCAGGAGAGAGATGAAGATTGCCTAGGCAGGGGAGAGGATGAGGGGGCATGATGCAATGAGAAAGATGGTCCCTAGACATCACACTTGCTATTTGATGCTCTAGCGTGCTCCTCTCACAAGTGTGGACCAGAATGGGATAAGGCAGAAGGTGTGACGCATTGCTTTTGAGATGAATGTTAAGAAGAATGGCCACTTTCACTGTCTCTTATATTCCTTGATCTGAAGGAAGCTCATGCACTGTTGTAGACAAGCGTGCTCACATGGGGAAGAGTTCTTGTTGCTGACCAACAGCCAGTGAGTGCCTAGTGCCACCTGCGTGCATCTCCCCAAAGCGCCCCTCCTCCAAGGGGCCCAAAACCCTGATTGTGGCTTCAGGTACAACCTCAAGCCAGGGGACCCAGCAAAGGTGCTCCCGGATTCCTGACCTGTGGAAACTATGACATAATAAATAGATATTTGTGTTTTCTTCTCTTGCATTTTGTGGTAAAATTTTCACACAGTCATAGATAATAAATGAAAAAGATTTAGAAAATGACGTTTCTGATTACGAGAATTAGGAGGATTTGAGAATATTATTTTAAGATTGGCCTCAATCAGGGTGGTTTTTAAAGGCAGGTCACAATGCTTGGAGAATGCTATTATAGACAGAGTTAATGGCAGGTGAAGTATGTTTTTATTCATA
Source organism: Peromyscus leucopus (assembly GCF_004664715.2). Taxonomy (NCBI): domain Eukaryota; kingdom Metazoa; phylum Chordata; class Mammalia; order Rodentia; family Cricetidae; genus Peromyscus; species Peromyscus leucopus. Next base: position 137,742,931 of record NC_051065.1, read on the forward strand.
GAATAATAAGCTTTGGATTTGTCCTAATGGCAGATATAAACCAGGGACTAGAGAATGACCTTTAAAGAAACATTGGACCTAGTGGCCATTAGAAGCAAAGATAGCTTGAATGAAATTCACGAAGCGATCAGAAACCATGGAGTCATGAGAAAATCAGATATATTTTTTACTTCTATCCAGAAAATGTATTTAATAGCTGTGAAGGACTCTATGCACTGAGATGACCACTACCATCATCTAGCATCTGGGTGTCCATGGAAAAACACTGCGCACAGGGAGAAGAGACCCATGGATTAGGGAGAATGAATCTGGACCCTATGGGAGAGACAAAGACCGTTGCAGTGAGCAGTGGGCACCAGGATGATCATGGGGCCCTTGGATCAACGTGAAACAGGAGTTAGTGGTAGAGGAAGAGATTACATGGATTCTAGTTTAAGTGTCTTAATGCTGAGTCTGTTGAGGAAGAAGAAAAGAGAAACATGAATGTGTTATTATGTTGGGAAGATGCCGCTACAATGCAGATTTGGCAGTGTTCTCCCTGAAGGCAATAACTGAACACCAGTAAGAAGATTGGTGAAAACCTTGTGAAGAGACCCAGGAAAGGGCTGATCAAGGGCATGTACTGAAGACTCTGGGGTCACTGTGGGGAAGATGGTGAAATGGTCAGAGAAAAGGGAATGCTGTCACTCAAGGAGTAAGAGGAGAGCCTTGTGCAAGGACCAGCAGTTTCAAAGAGGATGCAAGGAACTTCACTGGGGATGCAGGCATGCATTATCAGATGGCATTTCTCACCAGGTCCCTCCCCAACAAAATTAGATCAGGCAATGCTGCTCTGATCCTCTGCAGCCTGAACAAAGCTCAGAGTGTTTAGGGCTTTGGTACTTTAAGGAATAAAGGAACACAGACATATTTTCAGCCAAATACAAGGGGTTTTTTTTTTTTTTGTTTGTTTGTTTGTTTGTTTTTTAAAATGAGCTTCATTGAAAGATTGCCTTCACAGTCTTTTTTTTGGTTTTTTTTTTGGGGGGGGGGGGTTGTTGTTGTTTGTTTGTTTTGTTTTTCAAGACAGAGTTTCTCTGTGTAGTTTTGGTGCCTGTCTTGGATCTCGCTCTATAGACCAGGCTGGCCTCGAACTCATAGAAATCTGCCTGGATCTGACTTCTGAGTGCTGGCATTAAAGGCATGCGCTACTGCCACCCGGCCACAGCCTTAATTCTATTGATGAAACACCAACACTGTGTCTGTATTTTCCTGAAAATGCTGTTACAGACTTTGTTCTATGATCTCTTAGAGGACTAGTTAGTTCAAGTTGATTATTTCAATGGAATGACTTTTCATAATGACATCCCAGCTCGAGCATCTCTCCTGATTCCGCTGACTTTACTTATTATTTCTAACTTTATCCCAATCATTTATTGTCTATATATGTGTGTGAGGCACACATGCCACAGGGTTCATGTAGAGACCAGCAGACAACTTGCAGGACTTAGTTCTCCCTTTCCGCCATGTGGGTCCCAGGGATGAAACTCAGGTTGTCAAGCTTGGCAGCCTTTACCCACTGAGATGTCTTGCTGGATAGTTCTTGGGTTTTTTTTGAGTCACAATCTCATCACATAGTCCAGACTGTTCCTTGGATTCTTGCTTCCTATGATGCCCCTGCCTCCACCTCCCATGTACTGAGATTACAGATGTACACCACCATGCCTGCCTTCACTACTGATCTGCTCTTCAAATCTGTTTTTAGCTAGATGACTTACTGCCACTGAAGAGACTATCTTAAGGGTAAGATTCCTAAAAGAGATAAGGAGTATGGTTTTTTTCATGTTTCCCATACAGTTTTGAGGTCTCTTTGAGATCTTAAAGAATGTTAGTCCATTGTGTGGAGAAGAAATCAATTTCTAAGCATGGAGGAGAAAGCAAGGCTGTCTCTGGAATCTATCATCCAGACATAGTTTCTGTTTGCATCTTGATTTCTATCATTCCAGTCCTTCTGTCTTTGTATATTGGAAACATAGTTTATAAAAGATAAATGAAGGCATAGGTTCGTAAAATTTGGATACTATATATCCAGTTTTGTAGTCTACATTTTCCTGTCATGGTATGTCATGAGTGATGTACATTTCTTAGGTGTTTATTTGTTATCTACTACTTATGTGCATTTATTTATGGCATGATTTTGTGTATCTGTATGTATCTGTGCATGAGTGTGTTCATGTATCTTTAGGTACACTTCTGTTTGCAGATGTGTATGTATATATGCGTACATGCATGTGGAGGTCAGAGGACAATCTCATGAATTGTTCCTCAGGCACCATCCACCTATTTTTAAGATAAGGTCTCTCATTTTTCTAGATGAGGCTGGCTGGCCAGTGAATCCCAGGGATCCTCCTGTCTCTGCCTCCCCAGTTCTGGATTATAACTGTGTGCCACTATGCTCAGCTTGTTTTTATGGGTCCTAGGGGTCAAATTTGCATCCCCATGCTTGCAAACAAGCAATTTATCAACTGAACTATCTCCCCAGCCCTGTGACATAATTTTTAGATTCCTATCCCCTTTATACCACACTCACCTCCATCTAAAAGAGTCAGGATTTTGGCCATGGATATTGGCTGAGTGTGTGAACAGTAGGGAGGTCTGGTTGTGATGACTGCTACCTTGCACACCACTCACTTCCTGGTGAGCTCCTGGAGGAGACTATGCCCACAGGTGTCTCAGAGAACACCAGGACACCTGCCAGCATTGCTGTTCCCACATCGCTAACATGAACTCTGCTCAGTCTCTAAGCAGGCACAGCCCTCCAGGGACTGACGTTGTAGCTGCAAATCTGTCTCCTGATGCTCTTTCCTAAATGCCTTTTAAACATGCTCAATAATAGATGAGCACCTGGGCCCTTCTTCACAGAGGAGAGCTTAAACAGAACCTGGAAATGCTGTTGGCCCAATGGAGCTGATTCCTTCCTCACCCCCAGTTCCCCAGGACACCACTTAGTACCGCTCATCCCAGCGAAGCTCCTGGCAGGTTTTGTTGTCCCATCTCCTCTTCCTGTTCCCCTATCAATCCTAGACTCAACTTGCACCAAATATTTGCAATCAGTGCTGGCACAGCGGTTTGCAGTCCTCTGTTCTTGCATTCTCTTCTCTGCTTTGTAGTCCAAACAGGGTTCTTATACCTGATTTGATAGGCAAGATCCATTTGCTTAATCCCGGAGTCCCAGAACTAGGTGAATCTTCCCCTGTAGGCTTATATAATATTGTGTCTGACATCAATTTATCATGTGCCCTGGGGCAAACCCCCAAATGTCCCTGGTCTTCAGTTTCTATCACTGTCAGAAAGGGCTGGAGTGAATACATGAGATTTCTGTCTAAGTTCAAACAATATGTGGTGTTAAATACAGCCTTGAATTTTCCAGCACTCTGACTACAGCGTATTTTCAGTGACAACTATTCATTCATTAATTACAGAATTGGTTATAGAACTGCTTATTTTTAAAACTTCATTTCCAGCTTGGGGCAGCTCAATCATTCAGCTCTGCTGGCTTTGTTACCAGCTACTTTTGGGGACAGATGCTCATAAGAGAAAGGTGAATTTTCACAGTGTATGGTACTTCTGACTTTTTAGTGACCCACAGTAACAGTTACCAGAAGGCATCCTCTGGTCGAACTTTACTGCTGAGTGATCAGAGAACAACCTTAATCTTGGCAGTGGGTTATTCTATGTCCTCTCCATGGTGAATTAGGTACCTAGTATATCATAGGTCAATACCCAGACCAGCACCTGACCTTAGTACCAAGTATTCTCTTTTCTTCTTGTTTCTAGATAATATTTAGCAAGTCGGTATTTGTAAATCCCTGCCCCCCATTTTTTTTTCAAAAGTAGAGATAGCGTATGGGACCCAGTGGTCCTTTCTCCTCTCTGTGTACTTTGGAAGGACTGTGGCACTTGAGAACTAAATCCTATGTTCATACTCTGGCTTACCATTCACTCAAGACATGTTAAATTCACACTCACAACCTGCAAGGTTCTTCTTTCTAAGAAAACACTATGGGGGAAACTAGTGGAGATGGGCAGAATTACACAAGACAACAGGTGAGAAGGGGTGACGGAACAGACTTCTGGAGAAGCAGCCTGGAGAGCAAAGACCAGTGCAGACTTCCTCCAGGGGGGAAATGGAAGAAGCAAATTCAGGGAGTCTTAGCTTGTGCCAGTTCTTCGGTATGAAGTAGATTCTCCAATGCCATGGGCGCTCTGGTTGATATATAAAAACGAAGCCGTAGTGACTAACACTGTGTGTGTCTGCAGTTTGTCATTTATAATTCAGCCACTATTCTAAATAGATGACTTAATTCAGATTAATCCTTATGACATCCCCATGGAGGTACTGCTTAAGATTAACAAACAGCAAATGTCTATACTCATGGCCTGGCGGTCAATGGATGAGGGGGAAAGGAGTATAATAACCCAAGGGAAGTTTCCTGACTGCTGGAGAGCTCAGCTAGCAAGTGGAGGCACCAAAATCTGGGTCATATAGCTCAATTCCACAGTCTGTAATGAGTCTCTTCCCTCCCAACATACACGCACTGAATATCGCAGGAAAACTAGTCCTGTTCATGTACTCTGAGCATCACAGCATGGACACACAGACAGTAGCTTCCCAGAAGTCTCTATACCTGTTTCACTTCCCCAGCACTTCTGGTAGCTCTGATAGCCAAGCCATGATGAGCCACATTTGCAGAGTGTGGTTAGCTGGTATGTTTGCTAACAATTCAAGCAGCCAAAGCTCAATCCTAATGGTTGAATTGTGTGGCTCTGTTCTAGGCTGAGACAGTTTCAAAAGACCAAGAAAACATCTATTCCACTGATGTCCCTGTGCATAGAGAGGACAATGACAATGATACATCTTGGTGATTCATGATTTTTCTTGTTTCAGTGGTAAATCTTTCAAAATGATTGGCAGTTCCCACCCTCCTTCATAACTAATGTCTCTGGATCTTAAGAAGTGAGGCCCAACTAGACATGTTGAAACAACAAATCCGAGTGAGAATGATATTGATTTCTTTTCTTCAATGTGAAGACGCACACTATCACACCCATTTCCTCATTTGAAGTGTTTTGTTTTTACCCTGGGTTCCTGGCTTCACTGACAGCTTCTTCCACTTGTGAGACCTTCAGGGAGGCATCCAGAACTTGGGATAAGACGTCTTTCCAAAGTGGCCTTTGTGGACTGGGCAGATCCTTTTCTCTATTGTAATCACATCATACCTGGTAGGGATACTAGGACTCTGGTTCTGAACAATACCAGCTCTGAGATCCATGCACCAGCAGGGCAATGAGAACCTGACTCTACAGCCTTTAGTAGTTTCGATTAAGAAAGAGAGCATCTGGCATTTGAGGTACAGCAGAACCCAGATGGAAATGAACTCAGACATAGAACCCATTTAACTCATGGCAGCAAGTAGTCTAGCAGGCCAATGATACAAATACTTTGTTCGTCTTCACCTTGGCATCTCCCTGCCAGGCTGTTCTGCATTATGCTAGAGCTTAACCAGAGACCATGGGCTGTAGAGTGATCAAGGGTTTCTTCTGAGGTGTACATATACCCTGTCAAGGTTTTCACTTTGGTCTTTCACGCACAAACAAGCCAATGGGGTGAGCTGACCATCCTCGGGGGCTGTCTTTCTTGTTTTCTGTTTACTTCTCAGTATGTGCATTGTATTTTCCCAGAACAGCTTTTCCAGGAAACCAGGAGCTCCTTTCCTTCCCTTGATGCCTCCCCTTTCCTCTGCCATCCCTGCCCTGCAGTCAGCTCCTCATTCCATCTCTCATGGTGATAATTCTAGAAATAACATCTACCGTCTCTGTCTGCCTTTCATCCGAGGATGTCCCATGGTGCTCCTCTGGAGAGCCAGCTATTCAGCAGCCCGCATCTAGCTCAGCATCCCTCTGCTTTGGGTCACAGAGGGAAGCGGGGAAGCAAAGCTGCATCCCTTTTGGGTTTTTTGAGAAGCAGGGAAGCACAGAAAGGAGGGGCATGGTTGTATAACCCCCTTTCTTGTGTACAATTTTTAGCCAAAAATTTAGATATTTAGTCCTTTGGCTGAGCAGTCGGAAAGTTGTGTATAAAGAAATCACTGTCTACACTGCAGAAAAAGTGGAAGATGGACAGTGAATGTCTCCGGTTATTGGGTCTAGGTAAGCCTTGCAGTGAAATGGTTGAAGATGTGAACTCAGTGTCCCATCAGACTCCACCATACGTGCTGATGAACCAGATGGACATTGCCTATTAGGTTAACATCTCAATATGTATTTTCATTTTAACTCTCCTCCTGAAGGCCACCTATGAGTTTTGGCATCCAGTCCGTCAGTAGACATATTAATTAATCTCTTTAATACTTGACCCTGGTGACCTCTTTTTCTCTGTCTCTCCTTCTACCTCCGAGTCTATGTTTCGTCTTGGAATCTCTCTGACCTCTGCTTCCTTTCTTCCATCCCTGCCCTTTCATCTCCACCCTCATTCCACCTTCTCTTAGTTCTTAGTGTGCTGAAGGGTTCTGCAATCCCATCTACATAGACTTTAGGAATAACACATGCCTAAAAACTTCCAATAGATACACCCAGATTCTTCTCCTGAGTCTATAGCCTAGTCTCTCCCCTCCTCTCTTTCTTTCTCTCTCTCTCTTTCCTCTGTCTGTCTCTTTGTCTCTCCCTGTGTGTCTCTCTCTGTGTGTCTCTGTCTCTGTGTGTCTCTCTCTGTGTGTATGTGTGTGTCTCTCTCTGTGTGTCCTATATGTGTCTCTGTGTGTGTGTGTGCACATGTGCACGCATCCATGTTCTCTCAAGTACACATGCATATATAGATTTATATGAGCATTAGAAGCCAAAGGACAGACCTTTATAGTATTCCTCAAAAACCACCCACCTTAATTTTGAGACAAGGTCTCTCACTGACCAAGAGCCCATCCTGTAGGCTAGGCTGGCTGGTCAGTGAGCCCCAGGGATCTACTTTCTATTGTAGGTTAGTGTTTTAGGTATGGGGCGCCACAATGCCTCACTTACACAGGTTCTGGGGAGTACACAATGCCTCACTTACACAGGTTCTGGGGAGTACACAATACCTTCTTACGCAGGTTCTGGGGAGTACAACAAGCACTTTGCTGCCTGAGAAGTTATCCTAGCTCTCCTACCACTGTCTTTCAAGCATTTTCTTTTATGTCCCACAGAGACACTAGCCCCATGATTTTGCTTCTTTTGACCTTACCCTGGCTCCACAGTCCACCTGACCATTGGAAGCAGAAGGCTAGAAGTTGCTAGATGCTTCCTCTTCCTCATCTCTTAGAGCTGTCTCTTTCTCCCTATTTCTTCTCTTGCTGCCTTTGACACTTATTGCATGAATTCCTGCAACTGTCTCTTTCCTAAGTCTGAGTTCTCCCTACTCTAATCTAGCCTTCAGGAAGTATCAGATGGATCCTCCCCAAACACAAAATTACTCAGGTCAATCCCCCGACTAAGACTGTGATAGCATTCCAGTGGTGTCGAGACAAATACACAAAGCCACACTAAGGAGCTTCAATCTTCCTCTTCTTCTGCCTCTGTTTGCCCCTTCATTCTCATTTTCTATCATTTCTCAGCTTAGACCCTGAGTTCTAACCATCAGAAACTGAATTCAGTTCTTTGGCTCTCTTCTACAGACATGTGTCTTCCACTTTATCATGTTTCTTCCTTCCCCTCAGGCTTGTTCTTCTTGGCTAACTTAAGGACTCCTCAAGAGTCAGTACAAACGTTGCCTTCTCTGGTAAGTTTGACCCCTCCCAAGGTCCCTTTAGGAACCAATTATGTGTGTTCTCAAACCAACACACACTGCACCTGTACATGTAGCATATAGTCAGCCCTCCATCCCTCCAGGTTCCATGTCCAGTAGCACAACAAAACAGATCAGAAACGTCTAGAAAAGGATGCTGCAACTGAACTGAGCGTCTACAAGCTTTTTTCTTTTCTCTCTTCCTTCAACAGTATAGTACCCAGTTATTTACATACCACTAACTTTGTGTTGGATATTATAAGTAATCCAGAGACTCTTTAAGAATACAGGAGGGGACTGGAGAGATGGCTCAGTGGTTAAAAGTACTAGTTGCTCTTGTAGAGGCCCCAGGGCTGATTCTTAGCACTGACATGGCAGCTCACAACCATCTGTAACTCCAGTTCCAGGGCATCCAAGCTCTTTTTCTAGTCTCTGTGGGAACCAGGTTCCCACATGGTACACAGACATACATGCAGGCAAAACCCCCACATGCATAAAATAAGAATAAATACATCTTTACAAAAGAATATAGTAATACCATCCCATGCATGTGTGATTTGGTTTTCTATCAGGGATTTATAAATCTGCTTGTGTTTGGATCCAAGGAGGCCTTGGAAACAGTTTCTCACAAAGACTAAGGGATTATTGCTGTGCCACACTGCTCATTTCTCACATGTTTCTCGTCTCTAGACTGAGTTCCAGAACAACAGAAGAGTGAGTGGTCTGTCTTTAGGCACCTCTTATATAGCACAGCCAGGACCAGGGCAAATGCTCAAAACCATTGAAAGCCAAAGGACAGACCTTATATAGTACTCCTCAAAAACCACCCACTCTTAAACACTTAATTTTTGAGACAAGTTCTCTCACTGACCAAGAGTCCATCCCGTAGGCTAGGCTGGCTGTGTTTTGAATAAACACATACAGAAAATCCTGGAATATTTCACTAATCCCCACAATATCCTCCCAATGTAGCATGTCCGCACTTTGCAGATGGGAACACTGAGATTTGAATAGCTTAAATAGCTGGCTTAACATCACAAAATACCAAGCCGCTAGAGTCTGTCCGAGCTTTGTGCAGACTTCTCATGGACCCTAGACTAGCTTCTGTCTACTGACACTCCACAACAACTGAAGCTGCGTGGTGCCAGCTTGGTTATAAGAATGATAAGGAAGAACTCCTGTCAAGGAACTTAGGGTGAGACTTACAGCTAAATCAGCTATAGATCTGAAGCCCAATGATGGACAGGCTCTGTATTGGTCCCTGTATTTCAACCAAGTAAAACCATTACCAGCCAACCCACTGATTAGCATTCACTGAACCTCTGTTTATGTTAGCTTATTGGAGAACATTTTTCAAGCAATTCTTTTTGGATCAAGCGTTCCCTCTGCCCTGCCCCTCCTGTCCACTGCCTTTTAATTTATGGCTCTTTCTGCAGAGTGGTTATACCTCCCATGTTTCTTTCTCCACTGGACTGAGAGAAGGATGCTGACACTTACCTGTTCACACAGGTTGGTGACTGGTGGTTGATCACATGCCCGGTTTTGACAGGACTGAACCACTGATTCTGCCTGACTCCTTCATGGTTCCTTTTGCACACTGCTGGGTCCACCTTATCCCTTATCTTCACATGAGGAAGTGACTTCTTTCCATCTTTTTCCTCTCCTAGCACAGAACAGCATTATTTGGCACACTTCTGGTACTTCTGGTTAGGAAATCTAGGCCAGCTCAAGTATTGACTTTTGAAGTAAAAGTGTGTTCTTGTCAACTCTCACATTCTCTTTCTTTTGGCCCTGGTGGAGGGTTCAAACTGAACATCGTTCTCATTTAGGAAAACTCTCTATATGGGTCTTCAGGGAATTAAACAATAGGAAGTAAGAGGTCTTCTTAACTCTTTAGGTTAAGTAATATTTTCTTAACAGCTTTTATCAAAGAGTTCCACATATTTTTATTCTCTCAAAAACTACTCTGTACCTACTATGTACCAAGTACTCTAGCACTATAACTTAGTAATAGCACCAAAGAAGACAAAGGTTTTTGCTACATGGAGTACCCAACGTCTCTCACGAAGCAGGAAATACCAGAGCTGAGTAAATCGTGTAGCATCACAGCTAGAGATAAATGCTAAAGAGAGAAAGTAAGATGAGGAGGGCGACCTGGGATTGTGGAGAGGCTGTCAACATCGTAGATAAGGTAAGCAGAGGGAGACCTCATTGAGATGGATTGGGAATTACTGAATGGAGTAACAATCCCCTTTGTCTATTGCATTAATTGCGTGTCTCACTGCTGTAACAAAATACTCAAGAAAAGCAACTTGAGGATGGATGGGATGGTTTGACTCCCAGATGAAGTTCAGTCCATACGGTGGGGATGTCGTAGGAGCAGGAGTGTGAGGCAACCGATCACATGGCATCTGCAATCAGGAGGAGAGAAATAGTACCTGTCTCACTGGTATTTAGTCCTGGGTCCTAGTGCTGCTGGGCAGGCCTTCCCTTCTCACGTAAACCTTCCCAGAAATGCTCTCACAGGCAGAACCCAAAAGGTGTGCTTTCATGGTGATTCTAAATCTAGTCAAGTTGGTAATAAAGATTAACCACCATGCCTGTTGCTAATTATGGGATGTAATTCTTTATTTAGAGCACAGAGGGAGGCTGACTGGTCGTTTTCTATCTGTGGCTCTTAGGATTTGATTGCAAAAGTAACATACACGGGATGTTCTTTCTTCTTCACGAAAGCGTCCCATCAAGGTTTGCTGATTTTCCTGAGACAGGACCCCTCCTCCAGGATTGGGGAAGACTTTAACCTGATGGTATCATAGGAGAAGAGTGGATTTTAGCTGATAAGAGATATATGGGGGTGCAGCTGGGGAGATGGCTCTGTGGTTAAGAGCACTGATTGCTCTTCCAAAGGACCTGGGTTCAATCCCCAGCACCCACACGGCAGCTCACAACTCTTAACTCCAGTTCCAGGGGATCTGACACCCTCACACAGACACATATGCAGGCAAAGTACCAATGCACATAAAATAAAAACAAATAAATTATTTTTAAAAAGAGATGTGTAGCAGGAAGATGGTGCTGTAGGAAAAGGGAGGTGACAGGTGGCCAAGCATGATAAGACATTGGCCAACAATGATAATATTCTTAAGATCAAGGACTTTCAACTAGGGATTTTTTGCCTTTTATCTTTCATATTTTCCACCTGTTTTATTGTACTAATTTCTTTCTCTTAGGGAGTTATTAAGTTTTTGTTTTGAGATGGGGCCTCATGGAGTTCAGGGAGTCCAGTCACTATATAGCCAGGGTTGACTTTGAACTCTTACCCCCACTTCCCCCATCGCCTAAGTGTTGGGACTGCAGGTGTAGACCACCATGCTAGGCTTAAGAACACTGTTTCGAGCATCGACTGCATGCAGTTTATACTGCTAGAGGTTTGACAAGCAGTATTCTGCACGTTCTTAATGGCCACTTCAGAGGCCCTAGCAGCACTGCCTAAATATGAGCTCAGTGAGCCTGAGATGGCAGACTCCCCAAGTCATGTGCTTAAATTAGTGGGAAAGCCCACGTTCAAACCAGTGCATGATTAAAGTAAGTGTTTCTTTCTAGTGTGCATTTTCTATAGGTTATTTCTTCTTTGCCTTCTCTCTCTTGTAATATTATCACCCAGGGCATACGTTGCAATTAATATTGTCATAAATCAAAGGAGGCACTGAATCTCAAGATGTTTCAATAAAGCTCCGAAGGCTGTGTGCCCCTTAGTTATTTAATTTCACATATAATGTAGTTTTCTTTAACTAGATCGCAGAGCCTCCAGGGCTGCGATTTTCTGTCCATATTCTGATGTCCTCATTCTGTATTGACTAGGGATGCTTTTTCCCCTCTTGGAAGGTGAATATGATCAAATCTAGACATGTTCAGTGGCCTCATACTTTTCAACTAGACCCTGCCGATGTCATTGGGACATAATTGCAATAGCTAAGATATTTCATCTAAAGACAGATTGCTTCCCTTGAGAGTCTAAACATTTTTATAGCAAATGGCAACCTGTCCCTTAAGCCTTTCCCACCTGGTGATGGGTCTTCTAGGTGACTTGCTGTCATCTAACTGACTGTGCTGAGACTAGTGCTGGCTGTGACCTTCACTGTCACCTGCTCCAGAGGCAAATTCCAAGTATCTGTGAGATTATCTGGTTGCCGAGGCATCCCTGTGCCACTGGGTTGTGGACTCCAAGCCGGTAAAAGTGCATGGAACTCACCCAGTTTCCCACACAACACTCGGCCCTGGGCCTTGACTGCCAAGCGCTTTCTGAAACAGAACTTCAGAGATGGAGCACTCTGATGAGTCAGCCAAGCTGGGCTTTATACTGCTCCCTATATGCACCCATGTAATTTGGCATGTCAAAATTTTGATACACCTAGTTTATGACTGTTCCAATGCTTTAACGGTGGCACATATAAAATACAGTCCAACTCGGTCCAACAGCAGACAGGCTCAGCCAAGCTTGACCAATGAAATTTCAGCCTTTATAATCCACATCAAACAAACAGCCCCTTAGATATCTGAACCAATGTTCCCTGACTTGTCAAGCTCCAAGTCAGCCCTATGCCAGCATTTGTTCATGCAACCCAAACCAATAGCACTGAAGTAAAGCTGTGGCATTCATCATAACCAGGCATTAACCCAGAAGCATGGAAGCTTATCCACAAGCCCCGGGCTTTTGTCTCAGGGGTATTCCTGGACAGAGGTTCCTTACTGCAGTTCTCAGGGCTCTTTCCCTGGTGGGGCGATTCTCTTTGGAGGATATTCATCTGATTCCCTGATTATGGTTTGAATGGGTCTCCAGCTGGTGGTGCTGTTGGGGGAGCTTGTAAGTTTTAGACCTGGAGCTTAGCTGACAGAGAGTCATAGAGGTCAGGTTTGAGGGTAATGTGCTGTTCCACTTCTGGTCCAGACTCCGGAGAGGTGAGGAAATGGCCTTGCAAGCTTCTGCCACTCCAAACCAAGATCAGATTAAGCCAGGGCTAAGCAGCCCCAGCTGCCATGCTTTCCCTGCCATGATGGACTGCATCTCCTAAACCAGGAGCCCAAATAAGTCCTTCCTCACTTAAGTTATTTCTTTCGAATACTTTACTACAGCAAAAAGAAAATTAACTAATACAAGGACAGTTATCCAATCCCCCTCCAAGTGCTCAAGTGGGTGTGAGATCCCTCCACTGTCCCCTACACAGTCTATCTCTCTATCTCTCTATCTCTCTATCTATCTATCTATCTATCTATCTATCTATCTATCTATCTATCTATCATCTATATCTCTGTCTCTCTATCTGTGTCTCCTCTTTTGTTCCCTTTAGGGATGAGAAGTAGGACACAGGAAAAGAAACAGACGATGCCAGTCTTTAATTTATAACTTTAAGATCATAAACATAACAGGTTCACTACTGTCCAGAGCAATTTCATAGCCCATGTTGGCAATAATGCATCAACAAGAAGAATGAGATAGGAAATCTGGAAGGCAAGCGCATATTGGAGAGCATTTGGCCTTCTGAGCTTTAGAGGAACTTAAGTATAAAGATGAGTCCTGTTGTTTAACACTTGTGTGATCTAGAATACAGTTAACCAACTTCTCTAAAACTTGCCATACTCTTGCATAAAGCTCAGTTGCTGCACAACAAATCCAGTGGAAATAAGAGCACACAGTGGTTCAGTTTTTGAGAATCAAGAGCCCAGGAGCCCAGGTATGTCTTTAGCTGGATCATCTGCTTATGGCAGTGCGACCTGATTGTCAGCCATGCTTACATCCTCATATGAAGGCTTGAGTGAAGATTTCCTTACACACACACACACACACACACACACACACACACACACACACAAACACACACTTGGTCAGCAGGGTACACATTGCTATGGTTCCTTGAGTGGTGTTCCTACTGGATGTTGGATGGAGGCACCCCTCAGCTTTCAAAGGCCCATGCATAGACTCTGGTCATGTGGTCTTCTCTAGAGGCAGCTAACAGCATGCTCTTTGCTCAGGTCAGTGCGAGGAAACTGGTTCCCTCAGTGTATTAAGAAAGTTTATATAACATAATATAATCATGTGGGACATTGTAAACCTTTGCTGTTAACATGCAACCTAGTTAAGAGAGTGGTGTCTTGTCACATCTGTCATCTTCTGTTGGTTAAAGGAAGTCCAAGGGAGGGGATTGCACAGGTGGGAACTCAATGAGTCACCTTAGGGATTATCTACGATGGTATTTCCACCACTTTGAGTGACTAAGGATTTAATGAGCCAGTCTATGTAAACCACATACTAGAACTTTGGTTCTTTCATATATATATATATATATATATATATATATATATATATATATATGGCAAAAGTGCTGAGAATCTTAAAGAAGAGGACCAAAGGCAAACAAGTTGATGGGGGGCGGGTTGTAGCGTAGGAAGATGAGCTAGGAACAGCCAGGTGCTTACACTCAGTGCCCACCATCACAAATACTGTGTGTCTTTCTCTGAGTTTGTCTTTTGTGATTTGAAGATAATCCTCCTAGTTTTGGCCTCTTATGACTTGCTTTTAATTTTTTAGATTTATATTATTTTTTTTAAATATGTGTATGTGCATGTGCATATGCACCTGAGTATAGAAAACACCTTTTTGAAACTTTTGAAGATTTTTTTTAAATGTGTATGAATATTTTGATTGCATGTGTACATATGTGCCATGTGTGTGCCTGGTGACTGTGGAGAGGAGGATGGCTTTGAATCTCTGAAACTGGAGTTATAGATTGTTATGAGGCACTGTGTGGATGCTGGGAATCAAACCTGTGTCCTCTGCAAGAGCATCATGTGCTGTTACCTGCTGAGCCGTCTCTCCAGCCCCATGACTTATGTCCAGCCCTTGTTTGTTGGCACATGCAGCAGCTGCAGCAGGCCATTCCTTTTCTTATATCAGAGTCACTGTCGTCTGGTGAGCATTTTTAATCCTTTCGATGTCCTGTGGTGACTAACTACATGAATACGTATTTTTGAAGTGAAAGATGTTGTTGAGTTTCTTCTAATCATTCCTTTCAATATAGCCTTCATATATCTCTTCCTTTTTACTTATCCCCATAATCTACATTAAACCCCTCAAATTCCCTCTACTTCCCCTGTTTGATAAGCATTTATTTCTTTAGGAACTACCTTGCAGGACAATTCCAGGAAACCAGTGACCTGGAGAGGAGAGACGTTGGGGAAGTTGAGGAAGGAGCTGTGGACATCTTTTCCCTGAATAGAGGATGAATCCAGTCAGAAGGAAATGAAAAATTGAGGTTGAGAGAGGGCAGGAGGGCCTGACCTTTTAGAAACTGTGAATCTTTACCAAGCCCAGGGCCAAATACCTTTTATAAAATAGTCTTTATGTACTTCCTAAAAAGTATCATTTGTATATTCCTGATGTAAGAAAATTTAGAGTGATTTCTTTTCTCTCCAGAGGCTAAGTTGATGGTTATCCATCACCGGGAGAGACAGTCTCCCTTGTGCAGTAAGGTGTGTCCATTTAGTGCTGCTAGAGAGAAAACGTTTTCTTTTGTAACCTAGACTGAGTTTTAACAAGTTAAGTGGCTACCGTGTGGAAGGAATGCAGAACTCTGTGTCCAAACATCTTCAAGCTGCCACTTCGACATAAGCATGTTGCCTGATTCCTGGACCAGTGGTTCTCAATGTTGCGTATCAGCTATCCTGTATATCAGATGTTTACAAGACAGTTCTTAACAGTAGCGAAACTGCAGTTATGGTTTGGGGGTCACACAACATGAACTGTATTAGAGGGTTGCAGCGTTAGGAGGGTTGAGAACCACTAAATTAGGCAATCCCAAGCCAGCTTATGCTTCAGATTGCTTTTTTTTTCATGTGAGAAATGTTAATAAAATATTGGCTGCTTATAATACCATGAGAAAATGAGAACCATCACATAATCTAGTATAATAAGCTTTCAGATATTCAAGAATGCATAGAAAAGAAGTACATAAAGAAATATTATTTTTGAGAGAGGGTCTCACTCTACAGCTTGGCATGGCCCAGAGCTAGTAAGATAGACCAGATTGGCCTGAAACTTATGATGATCCTCACCCTCAGCCTCCTGAGTGTTCATATTCCAGGTATGAACCACTGTGCCTGGATCTCAGTTAATAAATGCTAAATTATTTACAAGTCTAGCCCATCCCTTATCTAAGTTGTTCACAATTGTAATAAAATATATAACAGCTATGGGAAAGCATACAATAAAGAAATTGGTATGAAAATTTGCCACTAGAAATTCTTACTGCCTTAATTAAGAGAAAAATCACAACATCTTGAAACTGGGAGATGCATTAGTGGTCATCAAATATAAGTCTATCATGTACTGATGAGGATCAAGTCTAGGCTGAGAAATATTAGGTAACTCACCCAAGGTTATACACTAAATGACAAGAGAAGGAGCAGGTAGCAGGGCCTTTATCTCCTTGAACAGGAGAAAGTGTGAGCAGGACTAATTCCCAGAACATGTTGGGGACAATAGGTACCAGCTTTTATAGTAAAAATAATGAGTTGAGTTTTTTAAAGAAATAAAATTGTGCTTTGAACAATGACTTTGATTATTTAATTTCACTTATGTGGAGAGGCAATTCTGAATTGGCAAAAGTGTCACTGTTTCTGTTGGAATCATCTCCGATTCTAGAGAGAGGTCTTACATTTTCTAGAGTGAACTTCATTAAAGCACTTGTACACATATTCTTTTTGACAAGTAAACACCTAAAAATGGCATGCATGGGGCTCAGCCCTGGATCCACTTCTAGTTAAGACTGTCATCCATGGCTTGGATGCTGCAACAGCCTGCTCATTAAGTTCAAGAGTTCGAAGATGCGACTGAGTTTAAAATGGAGGCTAATGCCTTGGGGGATGAGATTAGAATTGAGAATGGCCTCAACAAATTGGACAAGTAATCAGGAAGTAACAAGACAAAGTTCGGTCAGGACAAGGACAAAAGGGAAGTTCAGATCTCAGAGAAGATAAAGAGAAGTCTGAGGCACAGAAATGGTAGGTAGGGCTGAGAACTACCAAAGATCTGTGAGTAATCATGAGCCTCAAATTAACATGTGTAATTATGTACAGTGAGTCAGCATTGGCCGAGGTGCAATTTGGTGTTAGTATTGGGTGGGAGGGGGGTCCTGTGTTTTCTGGTAAGACAAAACCATGAAACATCTGTGAACTGTTCAACCTAAATGTTTCTCCTTATAATAGAATTGTCTCCACCAAAAAGTACCCTAGTATAAAAACTCATGGTTATTAACTGTCAACTTGACATAACCCTAGAGCCACCTGGGAAGAGGGAACCCTACAGAAAAATTGCCTCCATCATTTTGGCCTGAGGCCATGTCTGTGGGGGAATATTTTACTTGGTAATTGAGGTAGGAAGGCCTAGCCCACTATGGGTGGTACCATCCTTATGCTGGTGGGCCAGAGCTGTATAAGTTATCTGAGCAAGCCATAGGGAGAAAACTAGTAAGCACTATTCCTCCTTTAGTTTTTGCTTCAAGCTCCTGTTGAGTTCCTGCTTTGGCTTCCCTCAATAATGGACTATAATTTATAAGTTAAAATAAACTCTTTATTCCTCATGTTGTTTTTGGTAAATGTGTTTATCAGAACAATAGAAACCAAGCTATAGCAATAGGTTAGTATTGTTACTCAATTAAAATAATATCCAAATAAGTGTTTTTCAGTGATTTCTTTTGACCTGGAGAAGTAAAGAGTTTAGTCCCTACCTACTCTATCTACTGTCTAGGTAGATTCCTTTTTACTCCCACATTTTGTTCCTAGAGCACAGGCACCTGGTCACTCCTTGACTCCAAGCTTCCTCATTCTCAATGGAGAGTTCAGAATGGTCCAGAGTATTTAATGTTGGTGTTACTACTCTGAAAACTTAGCTTTTCATTGATATACAATACCCTACAATGTCATTACTTCCTCTTAAGAGTGGGTTCAGCATAGAGAACCATCAGCCATGAGGAGATGTGGGTGTGAAGTCAGGACCAGAAACAGCAGCTCTGGGGAGTAGCAAGGAGAAGATGATAGGCAAGAGATGTGGCAAAGGGAAGGGTTTTGCCTGTCACTCATGGGTGTCCTATTTCTGTTTAAAGTCCTAGGCTAAATTCCCATGGGTTCTCTTTCTAACTATTCATGCCTACATCTAAACAGAATACTGAGGGAAGGGGCACACTGCTTACTTGTCCAGAGACTCTGTAAGGGGAAGAAGTGGCATTTGAACATAGTTTATTGCCTGCAACAAGTGCCTTGCTCTTTCAGCTCAAGTTATTTGCCTCAAGAAAAAGCAAGGGAGAAACACAGTGAAGGAAGGGAACATTGCAAGTCTAGAAAAAGAGAGTTTTAGGAAGGAAAAGTGGAAAGAATAGAAGAAGGAAAGAAGAGGAGCAGTGTGAAGATCAACTGAAGAAGCAGAGGTAACCAAAGCTTCAGTGAAAGGAAGAGGAAGAGGACCCAGCACCCAGGGTGTGGTAGGTGCTGCAAAGAGCCATCTGGATGTTGGCCAGGCAGCCTTCTGCTGTGGCACAGTCTTTTCCTAATCTTCCTTCAGTATTTGGTCCTGTCAAGAACTATAGAATTCATGGGAATCAAAAGAACTTTGTGAATGTCCTTTGGAAAAAGAGAGAAGAATCCAAAGGGAAGTAACTTGAATAGCTATGGCAACTGAAAAGGCAATGAGACATTGGACAGGGAAATAACTTGAATAGCTATGGCAACTGAAAAGGAAATGGGACATTGGACAGAGAACAGGGACCCACTGATGGTTGTCAGGTATGAAATACCTATTAGCACAGTGACTGCTGACAGAGACAGATGCATAGATATTAGAGCCAGCCTTATCCATGTCTAGACATGAAACTTTATCTCTGCAGAATCTTGTGGGTTTTATGGTCTGTCCCAAACTGTATGACATGAGGGACTTCTGCCTACCAGTTGCCTCAGCCTGCGAATCAAGCATTGCCTGCAACATTCTGCTGGAATCTTTAGTAGAACAGGCACGATGCAACATGGAATACCTTCCCTGGAAAGACAATGGCTTCAGGAGAGATGAAAAAATATGAATTGTTACACTGCAATGTATAGAATCAATAATCTTTGGCAAGTTACAAACTTTACACTTTTCTAAATACTGCATTAATTAGGGTTTCTATTGTTGTGAAGAGACACCATGACCATGGCAACTCTTATAAAGGAAAAACATTTAATTTGGGTGGTTTACATTATCATCATGGTGCAACATGGTGGCATGCAGGCACACATGGTGCTGGAGAAGTAGCTGAGTGTCCTATATCTTGGCTTGCAGGCAACAGGAAGTAGTATGTCTCACTGGGCGTGGCTTGAACATATGTAAAATCTCAAAGCCTGCCTCCACAATGACACATTTCCTCCAACAAGACCATACCTATTCCAGCATGGTCACACCTCCTAATAGTGCCACTCCCTTTGGGAGCCATTTTCCTTCAAACCACCGCCATTCTCCTTCTAAGTTAATGGAGAGAATATAAGTTATCTCTCTGGAATGCAGACTTTCCCTCCTTAGGGAATAAGAGGTATTCCATGAATGTCACCTTCCATTTCTTTTTACCCTTGAGGTACAAGACACAGAGCAGAATTAGTCTCATCCATGAGTTGTTATAACTGAGGAACTTAAAGTAGGGTACTTGCAGTCCCAGTGGAGTGTTATCCAGGAGATTCAGAACCATCCCATATCTATAGAAGAGTAGGGCTGGCTGGCTAAACTCAGCAGGAATTCCCAGTTGATGGGATGATGTGATTTTCCAGAAGTTTCTTCCATCCTCCTTTACTGAGCAGGTCTGTCACTGTTACAAGTGGACATCTGTGTCCTGGAATTTAGATTTTAACACAGAGACATTTTGTAATGAAAGTTCAAACAGAAATCTTCTGGATTTGTACTTGACCAGGTATGCATTAATTTTGCAAGTTAAGAAGATGTGTGTTTGTGACTGGGGCCCAGACTAAAAGCTAGGAGGCCCAGCGCAGACTCTCTGTGGAGCCATGGCCTGGCTTTCCCCTAGAGATGCCTGGTGCAGATCCTGGTCCATGCTCAGTGGTTATTTCTGCCAATGACTCCTTCTGCCAGTGTGCATGTCTATGACACTTGGTCATCAAGGAGTTCTGAATGCACATGGACATAACTTGACTTTGACCTTACTTCTTGCAAACCTTTAAATGTATCATCACCATTTCCAGGTATTGTGGGAGTCCTCAGAGTATCTCACAGGACTTCTTTCAGTTACCTTGTGAAGCAAAGTGTGGAGAACACGATCAGAAGGTATCCTTGTCTGGAAACAGCTCTCTTGAGTGGTTGTAGACGGTAGGGATTCTGGCCAGGGTCATGAGCAGGACTTGTTTGTTGCCCTGTTATGTTTTCGTCTTCTTTGGCTCAAGTAAAGGAGTGCATAACTTTCACCATCTGGGACAGCAAGAAGATGACAGCAGGTCTCCTCCCAAGAGTAGAAGCCTTCCTTTCCACTTCAGTGAAGATCTTGTCTTGTTCCTTTAAAAGTCCCTGTGCCATTTAGATATGCATATTTATTTCCAGGTCAGTGGCATCATTTTGGTCTAAACTCTTCACCAAGCTCTGTCTGAGTTAGAGAAACAGTGTACTGATTATTAATAAGTAAAGCCTGGACTTATATGCCAGGTAGAAAGAAATGGAGAAGTTCTTGACATCATCAGTGAGCTGTTTAAATAGGCTACGGAGTCTTTATAGCATCTTTGTACACAGAATTTTTGTTTGTTTGTTTGTTTTTTGGTTTTTTGAGACAGGGTTTCTCCATGTAGTTTTGGTGCTTGTCCTAGATCTCACTCCATAGCCAGGATGGGCTCGAACTCACAGAAATCCACCTGACTCTACCTCCTGAGTACTGGGATTAAAGGTGTGTGCCACCACTGCCTGGCTATACACAGAGTTCTAATGCCCTAAGTAATGAAGAAATCTGGTAGGTCTTTTCATCAAGGTACTCTTTACTCTTTGGTTATGAAGGATAACAAACTGTTGGTTTAGGGAAGGCTTTGTGTTGTGATCATCATTATCATTTTGAGAAAATGCTGACTAAGGTGTGAACTCTTCCTTGCTGGAATTGTAAGCTGTATGGAAATTGTGACTTTTGCATTTGCTGGTGACAGATTATCTCTAAGACCAAAGGATATTTTTCTTAAGCTACACCAGTACATAATTAATTGTCTTTATTTTATTTTTATTAGTTTCTAAAAATTAGTATGCAAAGTAATAGATGGCACTGTGACATGTACATACATATTTTGTTCTTGTTGGCACCCCTCCCCCAACAGTACCTTCTGTCTTCATGTCACACATAGTCTATAAACCTCTTTTGTTTCCATCTCCCCACTTAAGATCTTTTCTCTGTTTTCTAGTTCCCATAAACTATGCTCATTATACCCCCATACACATATATGAACATACAAAACTAAAGTCTAGGATCTGTATCTGAGGAAAAAAAACATATTTTTGTTTATGTGAGTGTAACTTATTTCACTTAACATCTTCTGTTCCATTTACCTTCCCATAAATGTCAAGACGTTATTTTTCTTTGCTGAATAAAACTCCATTGTGTGTTCAGGTGCCACATTGTTTTTGTTTTTTGTTTTTTCCATACATTTGTTGATGGACACTTGGGCTGCTTCTGTATCTTGCCCGTTGTGAATAGTGCAGCAATAAATATAGGCATGCGAGTTTCTCTGTATTAGGACTTAGAATCTTTGGCTTCTGTATCCATGAACGGCGTAGCTAGGTCATTCTCCCATTTTCTCATTATTTTTTAATAGTCCTATTTTAACCTGGTAGGTGTGGGCCAAGTGTTGTGAGTGAAAATATGTAAGGGGAATAATAGACGTCATTTGAACAGAGACACATCCTTCAGAGTTCAGTTTAGCCATCTTTCACTGAAATTGAAGTTAGTTCCCCTTCTTGCACACTGTTCTACAACTCTGCCTAGTATTCTTTTCACTTTTGGAAGACAGGTAATATCTTATCAGATGAGTGAATTTC
This sequence comes from Peromyscus leucopus, assembly GCF_004664715.2. Lineage (NCBI taxonomy): Eukaryota > Metazoa > Chordata > Mammalia > Rodentia > Cricetidae > Peromyscus > Peromyscus leucopus. Next base: position 137,764,821 of record NC_051065.1, read on the forward strand.
TCACCAAGGACAAGATTCTATATCCTATGCTGTGGGTTACATCTAAATGCCTGTGTCTCTCAAGTCTATATTTCTATCCCAGAGCTTTCATCTGAGTCCTGAACTCTTTCTTCCTCTTAACCTGCTTTTGGATATTTCTGCTGAGGTAGAAGATAAAAATCTCAAACTTGTTTTTTTTTTTTCTAAGTTTGACGTTTCTCTGTAAGTCTATGTCTCATTTTAGTTGATATTTATTGAGAGCTTTCTATATACCAAATATTATTCTAAGTACTTTGTAGGTATTAACTTTTAATGTTCACAGTAAACTTATGAGTAGATGCTTTTAATCAGCTTTAGTACATGAGAATGATACTGAGCTACAGAGAATACTCGACTGAGTTTACAAGGTTCATAAGTGGCAGATCTGGATGATAATCTTAGATCATATGTCAATGTCTACAGTGGCTCCAGCAGAATTCCTTTACTGTGCAGACTCTACCTTGGTAAACCGCAGGTACAGGGGTATTTTCCCTCTCTTCTCTCCTCTCTTCTTCTCTCTTCTCTTCTTCTCTCCTCTCTTCTTCTCTCCTCTCTTCTTCTCTCCTCTCTTCTTCTCTCCTCTCTTCTCCCCTCTCCTCCCCTCCTCTCCTCTCCTCTTCTACATCAGATTTATTGTCAACCCCATTGTCTTTAGCTTCCAAGAATATATTGCATCCCTCTTTTGTCGTCATCACAAAGGCCCCTCTATCCTAATTTGCTTTCTGTTGCCTTGATGAATACTATGACTAAAAGCAAAATGGTTGTTTTAGCTTCAACTTCCAGCTAACAGTCCATTGCTAAAGGAAGCCAGGGAGGGAATTCTGCTTTAGAAAGAAGTGAAACAGGTACCATGGAAGAATGCTGTTGCTTGGCTTGCTTTCTTTGGCTCATGCTAGGGAAGGTTTCCCATAATGTCTGGGCTCTTCCATACCAATCATCAATCAATCAAGACAAATCCTCACAGACACGGCCTTAGGCCAGCCTGATAGGTATAGCCCTCCAGTTGAGACTTTCTCGGAGGACTCTGGGCTGTGTCAAGTTGGCAGCTGTCAGGCTTTGTGGTACCTCCTAATCTTGCCAGACTCAGTGCCCAGAACGCTCTTTTGAGTCCCAGCTGTACTGGCTGAGTTTCTGCAGCCCCCTGATCAGCACAAGGTGGTAATTCTTTCAGAGTCCCCTTTAACCCTTCATAGTTCCCTTGAGGTCACAATAGAGCCACATGTACAACACTGGTCTCATGAGATTTTATTGCCTCCTGACATCTTCACCACCTTGGTTCCTGTAATTACACCTAATGATGTCTGCATAATGATGAAATCACCCAACAAGACACTGTCAGAAGTCATCCACGTTATTAAGTGATGGAAGGCTTTATGTTGGCTTCTTACCTCTTCCCTACTCTAGAGGATGGGAAATAACTTGTCATCACCATCCCCTTCACCGAGTAAAGGGCCTTTCGCCTGGTAGCTCTTCTCTGTTGTTAGAACTGAATGTCACAGGCTGGGTAATTCACAGGGGAAAGAATTTTATTCAACCCATGATTCTTAAAGATGGCAAGTTCAGGACTGGGTGGCTGATTCTGGTGGGGTCCTTCTTGTTGTTAAAGACTCTGCAGAGTCCACAGGTTCATCACATGTTGAAAGGGAACTAAGCATTCTAGCTCAGGTTTCATGTCCTTTCTCATAAAGCCACAGTTCCATTGGATCAGGGCCCCATCCTTACAGATTCACTTAACATTAAATATTTGTTGGATTACACTCCTGTCCACCTAATACTTCACAGTGGGGGCTAATTTCAGCATGGATCTTGGTGGGAACATTCAAATCTCAGCAGCTGTGTGGCAGACTTTGCTGAATGAAAGAAAGATGTCTGGGCTGGCTAATATTCAAATGACAGGTCTAGGTACACACAAATCCTCTTTGAGTTTTTTTCTCCACCACAAAATAGCAGAGATGCAAAATACCTCCCAGCACAATGTGTGGGAATCCAGGAAGCATTTACCTCCTCACTGCTGCTACCTGCCTGAATGAAGCAGCATGCCATTTAAATTGAACCAATGGCTGAATCCAGGGCAGCAAGTGATGAGGCCCATGTTCACATACCTGTTCCCCCTTCTGCACACATCCTGTACCTTTTCATGGCTACTTCTGTCTGCTCTTTCAACAGACATTGCAGACACTGGGTATCTGTTGATTCCAATTTGGAAAGTTTCCTTGCCGAAGAGCTGCAGGGGACATACAGGAAGCTGCCTACCGCATTCCCATCCTCCTCTGCTCCTCCTCTATCTTCAGCTGACGAATCACTGGTCCAGTAAGGGGGGGTGGCAAGGCAGGCAGGTCAGTAAACATCTGTTCCTCACCCAGGGGAGCTCTTAAAGGTGGTCGATCACCTGTGTCCTTTCCTTGTAAACCTGGGAGGAAATCCAATCCCCCCTCCATTCCTGGATGGATTACTTTCCCTGTCTTCTCCTCTCTTTGCCCACATAACCCTTGACATTCTCTAATTCCAAACCTCTGCTAAACATCCCACCAGACTCTAGGACAGACATTTATGCTGAGTGGACCGTTAGTGTCCTGCCTAACTGGCCCTTTTAGCCCAGATACCTGAGCAAAACAGCATTTCCCAAGGAGGACCAGCACTGAAGTGACTTCCATGAGTAGGCTTGGAGCAGTGACTCTCTGGTTGAAGGGAGGGACTCAAAGGTAATAGGAATGTCACCTGGAGATTGTTTTCCCAGTCTTGCTAAACTTTCTCACAGCCTCCAGTAACACCCATCCTCAGAGGAGACTGCCCTGTCCACTGTTCCCTGAGGCTCTAGAAGTTAAGGAAGGACTCAGATGATGGGATCCTCAACAATAGAGGATAATTCAAGGCAGCAAAACCAGATGATTCTGTGTAGGCAGAGTCACTGACACCCCCAGCCTCATAGTTCACCCCCAGTCAGGTTTTACATGGCCAAAATAGTATATTCTCACCAAAATAGGTTTTTCTTTCTTCCCAGTAGACAGATGGAATCTCTCTCCCAGCCTCTCTTCCAGTGAGATATGGTCGTATGACTGACACATGTTGTTACCCTGTGTGACTGTGATGGCGAGTGCCAGGTTAGCAGCTGTTATGGTGTCACTTTCTGGCTTGAGTCATAAAATCTTTCCCATGCATGTTCAACCAGGATTTACATTGCTTTTGTGTCTGTCTGGAATGTGGACACCTCCCAGGGACCTTGGCAGCCCCGTGTTAAAGATGGCAGAATCTCCGTTGGTGTGAGTCCTCAGATGGCTGCCAGAGTTGTCTGTCCTGCCAACTGCAATCCAGCTTCGTGAAGTAGATATGGAATTGTACTGTGCTATAATTACACATTTCATAGACTGCTACAGTAGTTAGGCTACCGTATTCTTCTGTATATGTATTTCTCCCTTCTCCATTTTCTTATAGGCTCCTTGAAAGCAGGGTCCATCTATCCCCTCTGCATCACTGACAGGATCTCCCTCAGAAACTAGCATGGGACATGGGCTCAGTTAACACTCCTTGCTCAGAGAGTTTGAGTCTGCCTTTATTCTCCGGCGAGGTAAAACTGCTAGTAACACGGCCAAATCATAGGGTTTTTTGTTTCACTTTGAAACCCATCTTGGGCCTGAAAGATCTCTAATGTAGGTACACAGCTCTGGGCTGACATGGTCACTGAAGTGTGACACACATTTTTTATTATCTATAAATGGATTATCTGCTGTGACCCAGCTCTTCCATCATTTCAGCACCTTCCTCCTGACACCAGCTGTGTCGTGGGTGCTGAGAAGGGGCCCAGAGCCAAGGAAAAGCTCAGCGACAGTGGGGGTGGCCTTGGGGGTGGTGCTTGTGTTGCTAGCGAGGAGTGAGTGATGAATGTATTCTCAAAGTCAAATACAACGGTGATCATCGTGTTTCCTTCACTGTTATATGCATCTTCCTATTGATTTATTTTCATCCATGATCAGCTGTTAACAATCGAAGTGTGTCAGTTAAGACAGGGCGGGGCGCTAACCCCATCCCAGGAGCAAAGAAAACGTTAAAAACAGGAATTTATCTGTTCATCTCCAATCTCTTGAATAAAGAAAAGGCATCTTTTTTTCAACAGCTTGCAGCAGGCCAAGCAGGGGACGCATGGTAAATATTAAAATCCTCATTAGAGAAACAAATGAGTTTTACCCTATGGTTCTTGATGATGCAAGAGTGTACATTGCCAGCTTCCATCTTCAGCTTGGTGCAGTGTCCTCATGAACCCCACGGCCACCCTGTGGGCATGGGTGCGCGCGCGCGCACGCACACACACACACACACACACACACTTTCCTCCATGAATTCACTTTTAAAAAATAATTGAGTGAACACATGTTCTCAAAACTTAGCATTTCTGAAGCTGGTTGGAACTCAGATGTGGGTCCACCCCTCGATGACTGCTAATTGGGCACATCTGGAGCCAGGCCTGGAAAAACGCCCAAGGGGAGGTGCTGCTGCTGGTGGTGGTGATGATCCTGATGGCAATGCTGGGGGTAGGGGTGGTTGGAGGTCACACTGTGAAAGCCTCTGGTCTGAACCACTCAGCCTCACTCCCCATTGATGAAGAAATCTGCAGACTTGCACAAAGTCACAGCTTTCTAAGGTCGAGGCTCCCAGAAGAGGGGGCTCCTTTCTCCTCAAGACAGGTTGAAGCTGTGCGTGATGGGGAATACAGATGCCCCAGGCAGTCAGTGGACTCTTGCTCTCCCTGCCTCTCCCTGCCTCTCCCTGCCTCTCCCCTTGCTCTTTCCTGACAGAGAGACCAAGTACCCTTTATCCAAAAAACCATGTCAGTGCATAGATTTGAGATCATCTTAGATTTTGAATCATGATGTATTCCCTCACTTCCCAGTAGTAAAACGAAGAGCTTGCTATCGATGAGTGCTCTCAATTCTGGTACCCCACAGGATGATACTGTTGTTTAGATGATATCCTGCTTAGAAATCCCATTACAGTTGTTCTGGGTTAAAGTAGAAAATGAAGAATTTTAACAGTGAATAAGTGATTCTGAGACAAGCCTGGCATTCTCTAGTCTGCTGTCGGAGCTAGATCAAACAGTTAGCAGGCATGCCATGCCCTCCCTCTTCCTTGAACTCCATCTTGTCCATTTCCCCCCTCACCAGCCCCAACCCTCCATCCCCACCGGACTCTGTGTGCCCTCCACTCCCACCCACATGCATATTATACTATTTAGTGTGTGGCACAGAATCACTTCATAGTTCACTAACTCCCTCTGCTTAATTAGTCAGAAGATGAGACCCAAACAAACTGCAGAATTTGTGGAGACTAACCGGCAAAAATATAAACAACAGACTAAGAACACTGTTAGAAGCCCCCAGAAAACGTTAACCGTGGAAGCAGAAGCATTCCTGGAAAGTGACTTATAAACTCACACAGGGTTGGAAAGGTACACGCTTCACTGGAGATTGCCTCCACGGTATTTACTCTACAGGACCAGCCCAGCCCCATTTTGCTGTGATCCCTACAGACTCATGTACTTTCTACTTACGAGGGACACAGATAAGAGGATTTATGTCTCCTTCCTAAGAAATCCTTTATCTTATACAAGCAAAATGATTTTGAAAATTGAGGCACCCAAATTCTCCACCTTGCCCTAGCACACTAGGATTGTGGCTTGAAAGATGATGGATGCATGGCAGTGTCTCTTCCTAATGGGGTGACAGTGTTTGCCTCAGTTTCTCATCTTGTTGACCTCAGTAGTTACTTTTCTCATTGCAATGACATTGTACCTGGAACAACTTAAGGAAGAAAGGTTTTAACTGTCTGTGGTTGCAGAAATGTCAAGTGATAGTCCACAGTTGAAGGAGAATATCACTGCCACGAGAAGCTGTTGGAGGAGGAGTGGTTCACTTCCTGGAGACAGGGAGCAGAGGGGACGTGTTTTAGTTCCTTTTCTCCTCACTTTGATGAGACGCCTCATAGAAGCTCCTAAAAGGATGAAGGATTCCTTTCAGCTCATGGTTTCAGGGCAGGAAAGGCATGGCAGCATCATGGTGGTGGGCGTGGCCTTTGTCCATGACGGAGGGAGCAAGGGACTCTTGCTCACATGGCAGAGGATGATAAACAGAAGGCTCCGTCCAGAGCCAAGGCTAGTCTGTACTGCTCACAACCCACCATCCCAGTTCCTCACTTCCCCCATCAAGGCCCCACCCCCTAAAGATTCTACTCACTCCCGTAGAGTGTGTCCCCAACTGGGGATCTGGGTTCAAACACATTGAGTCTGTGGAGGGACACTTAAATTTCATAATGGGGAGGGGCAGAAACCTGAGACAAAACTCAGCCTCCGAGGACCCACCCTCAGTGATCTAATTCCGCAAGCTAGTCTCCACCATCTACAGCTCCCAGGATCTCCCAAAATATCACTGCCAGCTTGGGGCGAGTGACTGAACACAGAAGTCTGTGTGTGGGGGGGGGTATTTCATATTCAAACCACAACAGTAAGGATAGACATGGAATGCTATCTGTGCAGCTCAACCTAACTTCACCTTAATTTTATTCTGGAACCTTCTAACATTAAACTAAAAGCACTAGAAACCTCTTTGCTTTCCTTTCTGAGCTTCATTTAAAGCTTGAAATTGGTGGGGACTTTTCAATTCAGCTGTCATTTCCAATGAGTTTTTTTTTTTTTCAGTCAAATGGCTTTAGTTAAGTTGAGGGACAATTCAGTTTTAAGGTGAGGGGCACTGAGGCAATTTGGTAATTTAATTCCACCATGTGGCCTGGACATGAACCTAAGGCCTGGGGACTGGTGCCTTTCTGTTAATTAATTCTCCATGTCAGACATCTGGAAAGCTGCCTCTTCCGCCTGCTCTGAGTTGACTAATTAATTAAGCTGTGTTTGTAAACAGGCATTTTCTCCCCCAGCACTTTTTTGATCATCTGTTTCTTTAGCTACAAGCTGGTGACCCTACTTAATGGCAAACTACCTAGCCAATAATTCTACTCTCCTACAGGCTCTGGACAGTTCTTTTGGAGGCTGCCCAGCACTGGGCAAGTCTAGGCATTGGAAGGAGGTCAGTAAGGATTCAATTAAGCCATTTATTAATTATGTAGCTACAGGCAAATTGCCTCATGCCTCAAAATATCAGTTTCCCCCATTTCCTCCTGCAAACCCCTACCATTTAGTCCAATACCTTGAACATTGTTGACACTCTCTATATGCTAAAGGCATGCTTTGCTGAAGGAGCAGCCACACTTTGCTTTGTGTGGGCTAACTCCAGGCTACTTCTGCCTACATTATTATGATGGCCTCTTTCCAACACCTGGTTGATAATCTGGCAACTGTTGTCGCCTTTACACTTTACAGAGAGAGGGAATCTGTCTCTGTAAAGGGAATGAGCTAGGTCCCAGGGCTAGCCAGGGATGGAGCTTGCTCATGTCTTCATACTCCTGGGTCTCGAGGTTTTCCTTTGAGACCAGCTTTCCCCCTGACCTTCAGTGGAATGTAAAACTAGGTGTTAAAAACCGGGAGTGGGGTAGGAGGAGAGTTATAGGAGTGCTGCCTAAAATAGCACCTCATTAAAGAAATCAATGCTAATCAGTGATGCTCATGGTGGCGAAACACCTGTTAGCAACCCATTACCCAATAGGAAGGAACATGCGGCTCAGTCGCTTTCTGGAACACCTGCTTTAGCTGAATGATAAGTGTGTTGTCAGCAAGTGTCATAACTCAGAGTTACGAACTAATTTCAGTAGCATTAGCACTTACACTTCTGTGGTTAGATAGACGACCAGTTCTTTCAACAGCTTTGTGAGGTTGGAGGGAGCAAGACACGGGTGTACATATAGACAGATGGACATAAAATTACAATCTCCCATTTGATGATAAGCATTCAAGAGTCCCAGAGGTTAAAACTGTCATAGTCATGGGGCTCATCAGTGGTAGAGGTGGGACTGATTCCAGAACTCCCTATGGTATGAGTTAGTACTGTTTCAATGGACTACAATTAAAAAAAAAAGATTTATGTCAGCATTGTAACTTACAGTGATGAATGCTGAAGAATTTTTGCTATTTCTGTCTTTTAGTTCTGCTTCCTTTTCCTTATTTTCTCACATGTGTGTGTTACACATATGTGTACACATGTATATTTGCATTTGGAGGACACAGGTCGATCTTGATGCTTTTTCTCAGCAACAGTTCACCTTTTATTGAGATGGGTCTCTCACTGGTCTGTACCTCACAATGTAAGCTAAACTGCCTGGCTAGTAAGCCCTGGGATCTACTTGTCTCCAGCTTTGAAGCACTGCTATTCTAAGTGTGTGCTAACATGCCGGGCCTTTTAAAGGTGGGCATGGAACTCAGACTCTTGTGTTTGCAAGGCCAGCCTTTTGATGAATGGGCTCTCTCCCCAACCTCTCTCATTTCTTGGTTCTGCCTGGTATGTATAATCTTTCCTTAAATGATATATTTTAATCAATTTCTGCTCCTTGGCCACTACCCAAAAATTTGATGGCTTAAAATAACCACCATTTCCCCATCCTGTTTCCTTTAGTGGGTGGTTGGTTTGAGTTGGGATTAGATGTATGCTTCCTGGAACAGTCTTACAGGGCTTCACACATCCAGCTAGTCACCTGACAGTTAACCAAGTCTGAATAATCAAAATGGCCTCACTGATGTTGACACTGGATCTCAGAAGGGGCCCCCTCCTGCTGTTTGCTCATCCTCAAAGGGGGTCACCAAGTGCTTAGCCCTGTTAGCAACATTCTATGAGGACAAGTCCTATTTCACCATTGCTCATCAATCTTCACACATGTCACACCTTTTTGGTACCCAAAGTCAATGTGACAAAGATGATAGCAAAGCATTAGGAGAAAGTTTCTTTTTAGGAGTGAGGTTCACTCATTTGCTCAGCTAATATTTATTCACTGCCAACTATGGGAGTCCTCTCTCCCTGTGTCAGGCATTATGGATATAGGAAAACAAAATCAGCCTTGCCAACATCTCGTAGTCTTCTGGAGGAGACCAGGCACGTAGTGACGCTCTTTGGCTAGTTTGGAATTTTGAGAGTGCCAAAAAAAGAGGATCTCAAGCTTAAGTCTAACCCAGGGCTGTGATAAACAAAGGCTTCTTGGGGGGCTGTGGGTACTGTCTGAGCTGAATCCTAAGAGTGGAGTGAATGTCATCCAGAGCACTAAGGGATGAGGGTAGAGCAGCCCGGCATGAGGGGAGACATTCTAACCAGTGAAAACAGAGGGTGTTGCTATCAAATGTTAGGAGAAGGCCAGAGGTATGGAAGTGAAAAAACAAAACCCAACCAAACAAACAAACAAACAAGGCAGGAGTGGGGTGGGGCAGACAAGGAAGAGGAGAGAGGAAAGAGAAAGGACCAAAGGTGAGGAAGAAATGCATACTAAGAAAGTGAACGACGAGGCTCTGGTGGCCTGGGAGAAGTCTACAGATGGGGAAGTCTGCATTTAGTGAGATCGCTTTGGGAACTAAATAGAGAATGAAGCAGAGGGAGATAAGGCTAGAGGTGGGGAAAACAGATGCAACGGAGAAAACCAGGCAAGAAGCAGAGTGTGAGAGAATGGATCCAGTGTGGGATCCTTTTCTACCATTTCCGCCTTCCAAAGCTGGGGGAGGCATTTCAGTGCAAGGAGGGAGGGTGTCGGAATCCCAGTTTAGCCTAGCATTGTCTAGAATATCTGAGCAGAACTATTTTGGACATGATTAATAAGCACCCTCAAACCCTAAATTGACAAGGGATGTGGTGGACCATGGATTTTGAACTTCTTTTTTACATTTACCATTTACTTATTAGTTTATTCTGTATGTTTATGTGTGGGAGAGGGGTCTTGTGCCACTAAACACATTGATAACTCAAGAGGACAACCTGTGAGAGTCAGTTCTCTCCCTCTACCATGTGGGTGCTTCTACCCATCAAGCAGTCTCACTAGCCCTTTGAACTGTTTTGATACTGCTAGTATGGTGTGTAAGCAAACTGTTCCCTGAATCAGCAAGGTAGCTCAGAGGCAGAGTGAATCCCTTCCTGTACACAGACAGCTCTTTCAGTATTCTGTCCCCTCCCCTCCAGATCTGGGGTCTTGCAGCCTTCCCTGACAGTTTTGACCTCTTCCATTTGTGTTCCATTAATCCCTCAGTGATCCCACGTGTCCTTGTCATGCACAGGCCTGGCTTATTTTCACATATGCTCACACCCTTCTGCCTTGGATTTCCTGTATGATCATGCTTGCAATGAAGTCACTCCATTGCCCCGCAAAGCACATTCGTAATTACCAGAGTTTACGTTCAGACGCGTGGTCTGGAAAATTGTCATTATACTTATGCAATACGTCTCTTCTCCAGAATTCGCCCCATTACTTTCTGTGTGACACTTGCGCATGAGCATGAGCGCCCTGCAATGATAAGAGCAGTTCTCTGCAGACTCATGTGGCAAGGCGGTCCTGCTCAGGTCTAGCTGGATTTTTCTAACTCTGAAAATTTTGCATGAGAAGCTGATCTTGCTGGTCTGGTCAGCTTATTAAATGTGAGACAATTTGCCTCACTTTCCATTAGTGTCTGGAGTCATACTTGAAAGTCCTGCTGGTCTAATGTGTCTGGACAGAATTATGCATATTTTTAAATAATGTTTTCTTTAAAGACACTGAAAGCATTTGGAACTTGGAGGAGGACTGTGAAGGAGGGTGTAATGATGTAATGAGATGGATCAGGAAGCCAGAGGCAGAGCAGGATGGGAGTCAGCATCCTTTGGAAACCAGGAGAATCACCTCTGGCTCTATGAGGCCTGGGCGGCAGCGGGGCGGGGTGAGGCTCAGTGCCTTCTGCATGGTAGTGCTGTTTCTCACTGGTGCCGGTCATCCTCCTGTTGTGTCAGATACCTAGGAGATCCAGAGCTCCGACAGGTCCCAGGCACATCATAGCTACTGCACAGACCAGGGCCGATGAGCTCAAGGCCACACGGGGGGGGGGGGGGGGGGGTCGTTATTATACACTTTATGCTCTTCTCGGAACTCTATGTGCCTAGCTGACAGTTGAAGTGGCAAAGAGGAAAACCAAAAGGCAAAGGCTTTAGTGTCCGACTGCCTAAACTCAAGCCCTGTTCTTGCCAATTCCTTGGCCAGGAAGCCCTTAGGTAGGGGTTTGTTCTAGTTTGCCTTTCTGTTGTTATGATAAATGCCATGACCATAGCAACTTCCAGGTCATAATCCATCACTGGGAGAAATCAGGGCAGGAGCTCTCGGCAGGAATCTGGGGCAGCAGAAACCAAAGAGAAACGCTTCTTCCTGGCTTACTCATTGCTAGTATTTTTACACAGCCCAGGACCATTTGCCCAAGGAACTGTAACATCTCCAGTGGGCCAGGCCTCCTACATCAATCAGCAGTTGAAACAGTGCCTCACAGACATGATCGCCCAGACCAGTCTGATCCAGGCGAACCTTCAATCGAGGTTCCTCTTCCCAGAGCCCTGTGCTAAGCCGACAATAGAGAGCAGGCAGTGCAGGGTCTTATAAGAAGCTTCTGTCATGAGGTTTTGGTCCCAGGGAAGGATTTGTGGAGGAATCAATGGGGAGTAGAAAGGAAATGTGGTAAGACTACAAACGGCTAGGCCTGGCAGCAGGGTTCGGCTTCTGGGTCAAGTGGAAGGAGATGCTACATGATCTGATGGGTGAGATTAGTCACTGCTTCAAGGTCGGGGCCAGGGAGAGGACGCATATTCAACTTACTACGGGAACCATAGATATTAGATAGTTTCAACAGACCGGGGTGGAGAGAGAAGACTTCAAGTCTGCCATTTATCTTGTCCCTTTCTCTCTCTTGTGTTTACTTTCTCTGGCCACTGGCTTTATTCTTGTCTCTCCATCGGGTAGGTGGATGGTTTCTCCACAGCTGCTCAGGGCTTCCACAACTTATGTTTCAGAGTAACACAGGGAACACTATTCTTATTTCTAAAGCCCCAAATTCAAAAGATTCTACCCACCCAGTCAGGTGCCTCACCTCTCAACCACTCCTTTATAAGTGGATTCAGGGTATACCTGGATATGTGATAACATAAGGACTTTCACAGGGTCCTGCGGCTGCAATTGATAAAAGAGCAGTTCACAAGGAAAGAAGACCCTGGATAAAAGGAAAAGAGTGGGTTACGGGAGAGGGGCAGGTGGCGGCTTATTGGAGACAAATAATAGTTCATCACAAGGCAGAATCTGAAACTTTCAGTGACTTTCCGGAAGTTAGCAATGAAAGAGCCAGGGTTCCAATAAGGATATTCAAACTTCATAGCCTCTGCCCCTAACTCACATAATCATGAATAAATGAATGAAGGGGAGTGAATACAGATGTGCTTGCATCTGTCCCATTCACACATGTAGACATAAGTTAGTGGGAACTCCTTGGCAAGGCTGTGTGGGAAGTCACTGTTCATAGTGTTCTGGCATTGCACAGCTTTATTCCCCCTTACAGCTGTCACCTGAGGATGAAGGTAGAGAGTGCTGACAAGGAGATCCAGTGACCAACAGTATCAGTGACGGAAGCCTGTAGCCTAGTTCCCAAAGCATGCTAAACCAGCATCTCAAGGCCTACCAAGCATGCAGCAGTCAGCCAGCAGCAGCCCTGGATGGTGCTTATGAGCCCCATGGTAGCATTCTGCAGGAAGGAATTGATGCCCAGAAAGTTGGTGCATAGGTAGAGAGGTCCCTCAGAGTATGCTGCCATGTCCCATGAGAAAGCTTGGGATCAATGTAGGTGTGACAGAGGGGGCCTTGGACAGAAACACACCAACGGAGAAGGTAAAGCTGAGTGCTGTCCTTAGCTCCTCTGCTTTCCAGAAGGGAACTCTGAAGACTGGGTCTCCGAAGATGGGCGTTCGAGAGCCCTTGGACCTGGAAGGAAGCTGTATTGACTCCCTCAGCCTATTTAATGAACTATTGACAGAATTCTTGGTAAATAAATGGATTAAAGCCTTCTCTACTGATACCCACTTTCCCCTGGGAAGGGGATTATGAGGCAAGAGTACTGAGCCAATGGTATTCTCTAGATTCAAAGCCAAAAAGGCTAGTCATACTTCTGTCCTGTGTTTCTGCTTTCATTTGCTTGAATAAGAGTATGGAATAAAACCAAAAGAATTGTGGGGAAGTTACCTTGGCATTGTGAAACAGTTGTAACCTTGGTTATTAGAATGTGTTTCCCCCTTGCTACTTGGAAACAAAATTATTTTTCTAGGAAGCAGTTAGGTGAATTTAGAGGGTGGTTATTTTTTTTAATAACAATAATTAGGAGAAGGTGGGGGCTGAAGAAAAAACATCAAATACTTGCAAAAACTAATGAGTGGCACAGAGAAGTTGAATACCTCACCAAGGGTCACACAGCACGTCAGTACTCTACCACCTGCCACCATTCTGCCTGTGTGACCCCACCATGAACTTCAGCTGCCACTTGCCATGATCCTTTTCACACAACCACCAGGGCTGGTGTGAAGGTGGATGTCAGGGGGCTGAAATAAACACTTTGACTTTCTCAGATCATTTCTCAGTTATAAGGACTGGAAAAGTCAAGAATGTTCTTGGGGAATCGTGGCACATTGAAAGATATAATAGGTTTCTAGAGTCAAACTGACTAAGTCTTGGTCACAGGTCTGAGAGACGACTCAGCAGTTAAAGCTTGCCATGCCAAGTACGATGACCTGAGTTCCAGTCCTCAGAATTTATGGAAAAGCCAGGTGGGTGGGTCATCCCAGCTTGAGGGAGGTGGAACCAAGGGATCCCAGAGCAAGCTGGCTGGCTAGACAAGCTAACAGTGAGCTCAATCTTCAGCAAGAGTCTCAATGCATAGGATGGAGAATGACTCAGGACAATACCAAACATCGATCCATCCACATGTGCACCCGCACATGAAAGCATGAATACACTCATGCATAACACACACACACACACACACACACACACACACACACACACACACACACACTGAACACCAAGTTTTTCAGGCAATATTGCAAGCAACTGGCCAGGTAGCAGTGGCTGTCTCTGGGAGAGTTGGTGACAGTGATTTGACGTGACTCCAAGGGAGCTGGCTGGCACCAAGCTGGAACCCAAACAGCTGCAAGTCTTCCAATATGATCACACGCTGTTGCTGGTGTGTTCTGGGATGACCACAGTTGCTGCTTGGTGCCCAAGGAATCAACAACTTTTGTTATTTGTACGTGCTCCTCCTCCACCTTCATCTCCAGGATTCCAGAGGAGAAACATTGGAAGGAGTAGTAGACAGCAAGCATCATGTGGAGCCTGGTTGCTGGGCCCACAGGGACAGTGGATGTGCACAGCTGGGAGCCTGGTAGTCCCTTGGAGAAGCAGGATCAGCATTTGAGACCAGAGATGGCAACTGAGGTCTGGGCAGGAACGTCCCAATACACTTCCCTTCTGATGGAGAGCTTGGAGCCACTAGGCCACAGCTTAGTAAATGACAAAGCAATAACAGGCCAAAGGCAGTCATGGATTAAATATAAATATGGAAATTATTTTCAAACACATTTTTCAAAGTCTAGATTCCTAAACCTAGACGTGACTGGATATGCAAATGATGGGGAGGAGGCACATCAAGCTGTGCCCACGGCCTTGTTAGATGCTCACTGTGGCGGAGCATGCTGCCGAGCTCACCGTGGCTCACACACAACTGGGGCTGCCAAGGCCAAAGAAGGTTCTGTTCAGGAAGGCTGCAGAAGAGAAGAAGGGAGAGATTCTGTGAGGCGCTGCCCTTCTCATGCAAGGACACTGGAGGGAAGTCTAGTGGAGACTTGGTGGAGAGCCTGACGTGCTATTCCATCAGTCACAGACTGGTGACAGCGAACAAGTGCCAGGCAGCACACAAGAGAAGAAACTGGAAGTGATGGAGCCGTCCCACCTTGGAAGCCCTGGAAGACCCACCCTTAAACACGGACTTGCACATCACAATAACGCTCACATTTTATAGGATACCCAAAGGCAGGGGTTGATTCACAAAACCCGCTGTGGAAGATAAAAAACGGCAACAGCCACCCGACCCCCTTTTCTAGTTTTGGAATGAGCGATTACAGGAGTGGTAATGCTGGAGATGGGCAGAGAAGATGGTAGAACATCTGGAAACACGAAGGGCCCAGCTGCTGTGCTGACACAGGGACTTAGCAGAGAGAAGACTACATAAGAGCAAACAGCAGATCCCCATTTCTGATGTGTGCGTGTGTGTGCATATGTGTGTGTGTGTGTGCGCGCGCGCGCGCGCGCGCGCGCGCGTGCGCGCGTGCGTGTGTACGTGTGCACAGGCTTAAAAAAATCAATATATAAAGGCATGGAGGAGACTGAAAGGAAAAGAAGTGGGCATAGTGGCTATGCCTGTGATCCCAGCACTTGAGAAAGTATCAACAGGGTGAGCAGAAGTTTGAGAGCAGCCTGAGTTACATGAAACCCTATCTCAAAAAACCACACACATAACAGAGAGAGAGAGAGAGAGAGAGAGAGAGAGAGAGAGAGAGAGAGAGAGAGAGAGAGAGAGAAACAGAGCCCCAAGACCCTATTCTAACAGACAGTTTCTAGAGGCAGGTCCAGTGGCCCACACCTGCAAGCCTTAGAGGAAGGTTGTTAGTTCCAGAAACCTCTGAGCTGCATAGTGGGGTGGGAGAGAGAGGTGCAATGGGGGAAAGGGGAGGGAGACAGAAAAATTTTATTTCAAAAGGAAGAAAAATGAAATGTTGTGGCATAGACAAAAGCGCCCAAACAAATTTGAGATGGGCAACAGCATTTCCAGAGTGTCGAGACATAAAGGCCCTGTTCAAGTACACCGGGGCTGTTCTCCAGGAGTAGATAAGGAAGACAAACAGCGGCGGCGGCGGCGGTGGTGGCGGTGGCAGCGCAGTGGGAAATGCCAGTGGGAAATGCGGAAGGATGTGGCCAGAGAGGAGAGAAGCTAATCCAGATGTCTCACAGGCACTCAGTGTGAGGCAAGGGGATGGAAACCCCAGCAGCCAGATACCGTTCCTCGGAGTGGCAGGTGTTTCAGAGTGAGCAAAAGTTGGTCTTGGTGGCAGCTGAGTGAAGGGGGGGCCCTGTCAGCCTCTGCTGATAACAGTGTTGAGTGCTGCAAACTTCTGTGGTCTAACAATTTTTCACCACTGGAAATAGATGCTTTAAAAATACCATGGTGGTGGTGGTGGTGGTGGTGGTGGTGGTGTGTGTGTGTGTTTTAAATATCCTAAATATTTGTCCATAGAGATACTGTGGAATAAATCGAGCTACATTCGTGTTAGGGCTACTGCTGTGCTGTTTTAGAACTAAAGAGGTAAGGAGACAGCTCAGCCACTCAACTCCTTCCCAGGTCACCATGAAGACCTAAATTTAGGTGTTTAGCACCCTAGCAAAAAGAAGAGTGTGGCCCTGTACATTTGTAACCCCAGCCTGGGGAGACAGGGATGGGCAGATCCCTGAGTTCATTGGACAGCCAGCCTGGTCTAATCAGGGAGCCACAAGACCTAGCAAGAAGTGATGTCTCAAAACAGAAAGAGGAGAGTAACTGAAAAAGATATGTCACATCAACATCTGACATCCATACTCACAGACCAATACACTTAACACATGCGTGTCACACACACACACACACACACACACACACACACACTTGTGCACACACACACCATATACAAAGAGCTAGCTCTGAAGTGTATTAAGTTGGAAGAAGTTTGTAGAACGAAGTGGGAAAGGAAAGCAGTAGAAGACTGTGTGCATGATTGTCTGATTTAGGAAGTGCACACGTGTACATGTGCACTCACACACTCACATATATCCCTTACTTGTGTGTACATGGATGTATTGGGATAATTAATGGGAAGTAATATTTTGGATGGATGCAAGAAGTAGATGTCTATATACATGTCCATTTGTTACAAGAGACAGAGCTCACTGGGACTGGATACAGAAAAGTATTGAAGAAAACTGAGTTCTGTTGTAGTGTCAAACTTTAAAAATTCTGGCATTAAAATGTATTGATGGATAAATTGAAATTCCCTGTGTTTGAATATCCTCTGTTGGGGTCTCAGTCCTGCCTAGGGGCTACAAGGTGAGGGGGCTGAATCTGATACCTCTTTGGGAAGGAAGGAAATTCAGATTTCAGCCACCTTGTGGAGGTTCCTCCCATCTCTCAAGCTTGCTCAGAGAGATAGCCCACAGCTTCAAATTTCTCATGTAAAAACTCAGTCAGAGTGAGAGGCTTAAAATAAGTGCTTTGTGTGAGATCCAGACATCATTTCAAGCAAGAAAAAAAATTCTTTCATTTTTGAAAAATAACCTTTGACGCCTAAAGTGGTTCTAATGAGCTCTTTCATTTGAGATCTTCCTAAACAGTGACTTTCTGGGGTAGCAAGAGCGGTGACCCAGAGAAACTGATGTCCTTTGCTTATGTGTGTTAGGAAAGCCCTGCCAGCAGAGCCCGCCCTGTCCCCTGTCCCTTCCCTCAATGACACTGTCGTGCACACTGCTATGATGTTTGTGCTTCATGCTGGAAGGACAGACTCACAGCTTTCAGAGAGGAGCATGCTCCGGTGATGTCACCTTGTATGTGGCCTTGTCTGGGTGCTCATTGGTGTGCATTTCACTGGTAGCAATGGCAGAAATCTGTTGACGTGTTGGCCAAAGGAGGACTTTGAAGTCTTAAGTCACCACAGGCTGCATCCCCTAGAAGAATGTCAGGAGCCACGTCTTCTGGGTGCTGTTCTTTTGGCTCAGCGAATACCAAAGAAACCAGCCCAAGACCCTAATGTCATGGCTCCATGTCTGTTCTTGAGAAAATCAAGCAAAGATTTTTTACTTTGTTTTTGGTTTTATGGCTTGTTTGTTGTTTGTTTGTTTCTCACATAAGAAAGATGCTCTGAGTTCTCTGGAGATCTTTTTAACAGCGATTATGGAAGATAACTGAAATTTTAAAGACAGCTGTCACTATTAAACGAGCTTGAAGTAATGATGTTTGTTTAATGTTCACTGCTGAGGAATTCCAAGTGCTTTACACACATTCTCATAGGTGTTTTTTGAGATTTCATTTTTCCTGATCATACTTTAATCCTGACTATAAACACTTCGTTCAGTTTTTACTTCGGCTTTTCTCTGAAATAGCTCCAGTTAATGGCATTTCTTACTGCACTCTGCATCCCCAGGATTATACACTTACACATTTTCAGACTCCTAGAGAAGGTTTCGAGAACATTCTCTCAGAGGCAGGCTTCTCTGTTTACATCCTTCTCTTCTCTTTCACCCGCTTTTGTTTGTAGTATTTTCACCACATGTCTCTCCTGCTGAAGGAAGAGCTAAGTGAAACACACCCCATGTTTTCTACTTAGATGCATCCTTTTTTAAAAAAAACAATTTTGGGTATTTATCATTTAAAATAACCTGCCTTGCTCTATAAAGAATGTGAGATGGGGTTGAAGGTGTAGCTCACTGGTAGAGCAAACTCCTCAAAATGTACAAAGCCCTGGGTTTGCTTCCCAGCACAGAAGATAACTAATTTAAGATGTCTGTCCGAACATCTGAGTTGATATGTGGAGAATTGTCTACAAAGGACTCTTCCTTCAATCCTCCATTAATTTGTTCCTTAAAGAAACAAGGGGGAAAACATCGTGGTTAAGATAGGAGAGTCTTTTGTACCAAACTCTCAGATACTGCCCTTGTTTGAGAAAGTATCTGCTAAGAACGCCTCTCCCTTAAACAGTCTGCAGACAATATTGTGGAAGCCATCATCCAGAGTGGGTCATGGGGATCATGAAGTTATGTGTAAGACACAGAAATCAAGTCACCTTTTTTTTCTGGATATGCAGAGCAAGGCTTTGAGAGTTTTAGAATTTTTGTCCATGGCCACTGGAATCCTTAGGATTTGGAACTTAGGGGACAGGACACCAGCAAAGCTTCAAAATAAAAGCTATTCGAGAAGGAAGGAACTAGCATGAAATAGAGTGGCTTGGTTCTTCTGTTGAGAGGGGAGCTGGCAACAAGGGCAGGGTGATCCGAGGAAGCCCTGATCTGTAATATTTAACAATTTCATGCTGTCCATACTCAGTCTAAGCCACCCAACCAATGCCGCTGAGCAAGGATGTGGGACGAGATGAGCAGAGTTGAGATGCCTCTTGAAAGTGGCAGAGCTTGGACTGTAATGATCATTAGGAATTTAGGAGGAAAAGAAAGAAGCTAGTTCAGGGAATGGAGCCCTCTCTACTTCAGGGGCTATGGATTATGTTTTAAAGTACAGTTCAAAATGGAGGAGGGGGTCACTGTGAGGCGTCTCTGTGACTCTTCCCAAAATGATCACTTTTACTCTCAATGCCAAAGTATTTATTAATACCTTCCATGGAAGCAATTGTCAAAGCCTCACTTGGTATTGTCACTCAAGTTGGTCCCCTCTGGAAGAGGTGTCCATGTCTTATTCCTTCACTGTTAGAGAGTTAGGAGATCATTCATGATAGGAGCTCAACCTTTCGAGTCATACTGCTTGGCTTCAAGTCCTGATGCTGCATGCAACACTCACTTATCCTGCTTGGTAGTATCTTAGAAGCCAGCAAATCCTTTTATAGACTTAGATATCAATGAGGAGGCTAAGTAACAGATTAGCTGTGATGATGAATGAGATTATTAGACGAGTTCAGAACCTGACACATTTCTGCCCCCAATAAACATCATGTGGTCCTGTTGTCTACTAGCATGCAACCCAGTGCCTGCCACATACTGGTGTGTAATTATTGTTGAATTGAATTAATGTGAAACAGACATGATCCTGCTGGTCTGGGAAAGGGTATGTGAGAAAAAATCTGTGAACAACTTATTGTTGGGGAAATAAGAATGGCATATTTAACAAAAGCCAGGAGATCATAGAATTATAGGATCAGAACTGAGTTTCCCTGCTGGGGTGTTGTGAACACAGAGGGGGATCATCTGTGCCCCACTTCACCCCATGTACTAGACACTGTACATCTATAAATATATCATCTGTTATCACAATAGCTTTTATAGACTGCCATTGATTGAAATATATGCTTTTCAGAACAGTTGCTTTTGGAAAAAATATGAATGTTGGAGTTTCAGAATAAATAACATTGCATTTTATTCCATTTGTTTCAATCCATCATTCCAATTAATTTGCGTTTCTTCCAAACTTGATTCAGCAATTTATGTGATATCATCTGTCCTCACTAGGTTATTATTGTCTGCAATTTCTTGAACACAACTTCAGTTTTGTTCTCTAAAACACTATATAGGTCACTTTTAAGAGCAGAGTCCCCTGACATGTCACCAAAAACCTCTCTCTTTGTTGGCATTGATTCATTAAACAATCTTTTCTTTTCTTTTGGGATATAGATTTTTTTAAAACTACTTTTCAATCTGTCAAAGTATGCAGTAATCCATGTTGTAGTTCATCTTGTTCACAGGAATGTCAGGGGAAACTTTGCCAAAAGGCTCTCTCCACAGCATTGTCTCCCACAGATACATTAAGTCTATTAGTAAAGAAATTGCCACTGTTATTTTTTACAATCTGTCCCTGGCTGACCTATGATGAGCATCCCTAAATCAAATGACTTCCTTGTCTGAGTCTCATGATCCATGGCACTGACGTCGTTTAGATAGAGGTAGGCTAGGCTAACACATAGGACTTGAACATGTAGGTGAGACATTTGGGCACAATGCTAAGGACTGAGAGAAGTTGTTGAAATTTTTGAATGGACATGTATGACAAAGTCACGTGGTGGGCATGTGTGTGTGTGTGTGTGTGTAATGTGTATTTATGTAGGTGTGTGCCCATGTACATGTATATGTATGGAGGCTGTCAGTGAACAGTGAGTGCTTACTTTATTTTCTTGCCACATTATTTTTGAGACAGACTCTTTCACTGTATCTGAAGTGCTCAAATTAGACTAGACTGTCTGGCCAGTGAACTCTAAGGATGCACCTCTTTCTGCTGCCCCTGAGTTGAGATTACAGATGCATGCTGGCGATCTAACTCAGGTTGTCGTGTTTATGCCAAAAGCATTCTACAGCTAATCTAATCCCCAACATTCAAAGTTGTGATTCCAGAAAGCCACCTGGAAGCAGTGTCTCGGGGACACAATGTAAGCTCAGAAGTCCTGCAGGAGTCACAAGGCCAGACCTCTCTAGTACAGGCTAGTTACTATAAAGACACAACAATACAATTATATTTAAAAGAAAAAAAGGCCAAAGGACGTATTGAGGGAAGATGATAGGACTTAAAAATAAATAAATAAAAATAGGCCTTTTAAAGCTTTTCAACCATTCCCACATAATCAAACATGCATAAACTAATATTGCTTTGGCCCCTGGAATAAGTATTCTTGCTTGGGAATGGATGTGATTCAGTGGGTCTCCAGAGCTGTGTCTTTTCTCCCCAAGGCTCTCCATGTATCTGGGAAGTCATTTGGAGATAGCCTTAGCAACATGAGGGGAACAGATTTGCAACAAAATCAAGATCAATAGTTTGCTGAAGAGCGAGCAGTCTCCACCTTAGGACAGCTTGTAATTTTTCAACTTTGTGATGACGTGAAAGTGATTTGAGTCCAATAGAAGCCACGTTTCATTTTATTTTACTTATCTTCTCTATGTGTGCAAAGGTCTCTCTCTCTCTCTCTCTCTCTCTCTCTCTCTCTCTCTCTCTCTCTCTCCTCTCCCTCTCCCTCTCCTCTCCCTCCCCCCCCCCTCTCTCTCTCTCTCTCTCTGTGTGTGTGTGTGTGTGTGTGTGTGTATATGTGTGTTTAGGGATGGGGTATGAATGGTAGAGGTCAACCTTGCCTATTGTTCCTCAAGGGATATCCACTTTGTACTTTGAGACAAGATCTCTCACTGGGACCTGGGCTCATTGATTAGGCTAGGCTGGCTGGCCCACAGGTCCCTAAGGTTTTCCTTTCATTTTCTCCCCAGCATCCAAATAACAAGTGCATGACACCACACCTGGCATTAAGGGAAGTGCTCAACAAGCACTTTGCCAAGCAGCTGAGCCATCTCCCTAGACCCTGTTTTCGTGTGTGTGTGTGTATGTGTGTGTGTGTGTGTGTGTGTGTGTGTGTGTGTGTCTATATTTTCAATTGGTTACTGGTGATATATGGTAGGTCAAAAGTATTCAATACATTTTCATATTACATTTTCAAGTTGTTATGGGCTTATTAGGTCATAATCCCATCAGAGGTCATGGTACACCTATACATATAACTGAACAAAAACATTGAGTTCCATGCTTAATTCTGAACCTAGAAGCAAAAGAGCTTGGGGATAAAAGCAAAACAGCTAGCACCAGAGTTAATGCCAGAGGAAAACTGCAAATGCCAAACAAGGCAGTCTAAGACACAAAATCAGTGCCCATGTTATAAGGATATAATAAGCAAGGTGGTTGCTATGGGGTTCTAATTTGGCCATGGAAGTAAAGTGATCAGCTTTGTGGGACAAGCTAGAGGGGGGAACTAATCACACTTAAGTGAAGACAGAAGAGGATCCTAAGATGAGAGGGAGTTTGAGTTGGCATTAGGAATGCACACCTTTCACATTAGAGTCATGACAATGGTTTTTCCTAGTGATGGGTGACACAGTCTTTGTGGCCCCACACAGCTGCTCACAGAGAAATCTATCTGTTTCATCCCAGGGTGTCTTCTTAGTTCAGCAGGTACAACTCTGCATTGACACATGCAATTGTTACCAACTCAACCACACACTCTTCTCCAAGCAAGTGGTGTCTATATTCCTTCATTGCAATGTAACCTTATTTTATTGTAAATCAGAGATTTATAGTTCTCTGAACAATTCCCCAGTGAACTTCCATTATAACTCAGCACATCCAGCTACCTCATTTGCTACAGGCACTCTCTTGTCTTTCCTAACACTCTTTGCTAATCCCAGGATTATGTTTGTTATTATAGTTGAGTAAAACAAACAAACAAACAAAACCCACAGCCATGTGAACCAGGAAAGTGAAGAATTTCACAGTTCTTGATACAGAAGCTGTGGGTTTTTGGAGAGTCCCCAGACCATTGTAGGTCCTCATTCAATACTAATTGAGAGGGTAAGTGAATGAAAGGATTACTTCTCTTGAATGAACAGTCATTTCATTTTCGGCATCTGTTTTAGAAAGTATTCTCTCCATTGTGTGCTATGCCGGTACTGGTTTGCCTTTGTTTAATAGCTTCTGAGACAGTTCAGGGAAGACTGGGAGAGGCTAGGAGACACTGGTTTGCAGTGGCTGAGCCCTTTTTCATCTCTTGTACAGGTGGGGAAATGGAAAGACAAGTCCCTTCAGATGAAATACTATGTGTGGCCTCGAATGTGTCCTGAGACTGAAGAGCAGGAAGATGACCACTTGAGCATCGTGACCTTGGAGGAGGCTCCATTTGTCATTGTGGAAAGTGTGGACCCTCTCAGTGGAACCTGTATGAGGAATACAGTCCCCTGCCAGAAGCGCATCATCTCTGAGTATGAAGCCTTCCTAGATGGATGGTTATAGGTGGCCTGGGAGAGAGTCAGTCAGATGTGCTGTTTGCTCACCTGGGGTTAGGCACCCTGGGAAATCCTTAGCTGCCATTAGGCCGTAGGATCAATGGGAGCTTTGATCGGATGTGTGGCTCCATCTAAAACCCTGACCTGAGACAATGACTTCTCTGTTAAGGTTCCTTTGACCTTGCTCAGCCCCAGTGACTGGGACCTCAAGTCTGCTGAGTTTTAGGTTTCTTTGGGTGTGGAAATATGTGCTATCTAAGCCAGCATTTTGAGAATTAGACCTGTTTTTGAAATAATTCCAGTTGATTTATGCTGTCAAAAGTTGGGGTTACAGTATTCTCAGGTGAGGGTGGGAAGAAGCATCTCAGAGGGCCAACTGCAGAGTCTCTCAGGATCTGGTAGGCATTTTGTACCTGAGTTCAGGTTTTGATGAAAACCATGAACTCAATGAAAAATTCATTAAGCTGAACCTGTAGGATACATGTCTTTCCCTCATCTATGTTGTGCTTCAAAGGAACATTGAAAAGTGAGCCATGATGTGGCTCAGGTCCTGAGATAATTAAAAAATACCACAGTTCTAGGTCAGATCTCTTTCCTTACTCAGGAATAAGCTGTGCCATGAGAGAGGAGGTTGACTTTGGAGTTTTAATGAAAAAGTAATTTTTCCTTCCTATACAGAGTCTTGCTTTGTTTATTTGTTTTTTTTTTTTTCTTTAACTGGGTAGGAATAAAACAGATGAGGAGCCAGGCTACATCAAAAAATGCTGCAAGGGGTTCTGTATTGATATCCTTAAGAAAATTTCTAAGTCTGTGAAGTTCACCTATGACCTTTACCTGGTGACCAATGGCAAGCATGGAAAGAAAATCAATGGGACCTGGAATGGCATGATTGGTGAGGTCAGTATCAGGAGGCAAGGTCACGACAAAGTCATTTCTGTTGTGCACTTATGATTTGCTTAAACATTGTTAAAGGTTTATCTTGTGAACTTAACAACATGTAAAATAATAACTAGAAAAAAGGAGAAATAGCTCAGCCAGTAATGTGCTTGTCTCATGATCATGAGGACCTGAGTTTGATCCCTAGAACCCAAATGAAATTTCAAGTACAATAATATGTGCTTATAATCCCAGTGCTGGGAAGGATTCCTGAGGCCTGGTGGCCACCCAGGCTAGCTAAATTGGTGAGCTCCAGACCAACAACAGACCCACAGAGGAGGGGAATGGTATTCTAGGGATGGTGCCCAAATGACTGCTGAGCCATGAGAATTTTGCTTGTGGTAGACCTGCCTTCTATAACATTCTAATTGGAGCATTGTACCTTTTTTTTTCAGGTGGTCATGAAGAGGGCATACATGGCAGTGGGGTCACTAACTATCAATGAAGAACGATCAGAGGTTGTTGACTTCTCTGTGCCCTTCATAGAGACTGGTATCAGTGTCATGGTATCACGCAGCAATGGGACTGTGTCACCTTCTGCCTTCTTAGGTAAATCACATGTTTACTGATGACAGGAAATGGACTCAAGGACAAGTAGCTGGAATGAGAAACAATTGCAGGACATGATTTGTTGGGAGTTTAATTCAGACAGGGAATATACTTGGTTATTCTTAAACACAAAAATTAAGAACACCTAGAAATCAAGGAGGTATGTTGCCCTACAAGAAAATACTTGGAGAATGGTAAGGAGAAGTCCTATATAGTCCCTTTTTTTAAATCACTTAATGTTCATTTGGATTTAAGAAAATTTGCTCTATCCTGGGACTCCATTTTCCTTATCCACAGAATATGGCATCTCAATCAGTTGACCTCTAAGACTTCTTTCTGCAATAATAATTTCTATCTTCTGTCTTACTTATTATTCTATTGGTGTGGAAAGACACCATGACCAAGGCAACTCATATAAAACAAAGTCTTTGACTGAGGTCTTGCTTATAAATTCAGAGTTAGTCCATTATCATCATGGCAGGAAGCAGACAGTCATGGAGCTGGAGCAGTAGCTGAGTGCTTTACATCCTGATCCACAGGCAGTAGGTATTGAAAGAGAGAGATACTGGGCCTGGAATGGATTTTCGAAACTTCAGAGCCCACTCCCAGTGACACACCCCCTCTAACAAGGCCACATCTTAATCCTTTTTAAACAGTTTATCAACTGGGGACTAAGCAGGCAAATACATGATTCTATGGGGACCATTTTCATTCACACCACTACCTAACTGAAAGACCTATTTATTTTTTAATTATCTTCAAGAACGGAGCTCAGGGCTAACACACATAAGAACACATACACATTTTCCGTTTTCACATGAGTTTTCTGAGATTTTGCTAGCCAGAGCTCATCCGGCTTCTTCCTATCCCCTTTCTCACCTTCGTCCCTAATAATATCTCTACTTGCCCACTCTCTCGCATCACTCAGATGTAAAAAAGCATTAGATGTGATTTAAGACTGGGTGAGATAAGGCCACAACTTCAAGTAGATGAGGTCCTTTGTGAGCTTATATTCCATATGTGTATGGTTTTTTTTGTTTTTGTTTTTTGTTTTTTGGTTGAGGCTGTGCAGCCAGGGGTTGAAAAATAAAATGTCACCTTGAAAACAGAACACTGAGCTATGAGAAAGGAAGCCTTGTCTGGTCATAAACAAGCTATAAACCTTTGGATTAGTCACAATCACTATAAGGGGAAGAACATTTTTTAAATTAAAATATTAGAAGAGATGGTGACTAACCTTTATTTAAATTCTGTCTGTGGTGGGATTAATTCAATTAATGTACCACTAAATGGAATTATAGATTCTATAAGACTTTACTATAAGTTACTTATATTACTTAGCCAATCTTCTTATCCATGGTGAAGCATTTTCCAGGAGTTCTATGATGAAGCCCAGGATGGTTGTCATCTTAGCCTGTGTTCTAGTTCATTCCACAACCTGGAGCCATTGTAGTGGACAGAGATAAATATGCAACATAATATTGTAGGAAATGCTAGGAATTTCAGGGTACCCTCAGTTCATAACCTGACTGCCACTTTCTGAGCATGACTGTAGAAAGAACCTTGCCCTCTCACACTTAATTTACTGCAAAATAAATATAGCCACCCAATAATGAAAAGCCTATTAGAAATATTATAAACAATGATACATGGGGAAGTCCTTCATAAACTGTAAAAACCAATAAAGATGTTTGGTACATTTGTTTGCAGAAAGTTGCCCTAAGCTAGATGAGGCAGGAGTAGGAGGAGAGAGAAATCACAGATGTGAAGCATTCATTCAGTTCTTGGCCAATCATAGAAAATCATGAAACCAGGGTAGGATTTTCACCCATTATAGATAAGGGTGGAGGAGGTTTTCCCCGCCCCAGTTGAAGCAGACTCAAATGTACCCTGTAGGTTTGAACTCCTGCTGCCACTGAAAGCTTTGTATTTCACAGTGGTGTGTTAAGCTCTGAGGCTTTGTTAAGGGTATTTTTAAATTGATTAAGTGACCAGGCTTTTATAATCCCATTGGAAGTTCAATAATAAAGTAGGTTTCAGAGAGGGAAACATATTTTCTAATTTTCAGCCAACTTCCCCCCTCTCTCAACTTCATCTTTATTAATGACTTGGAAGAAGGGGAAAACAGCATGTTAATTCACTTATTATGAGTTTACAATGTGATGTGACAGCTAAAAAGGCCAGAACTATTTTTGGGACACAATTGATCGGCACTGTATCATGGAACAGAATTAACATCATCCTTTTGCATTTAAGGCATCATAGAGATGGCTTATTGGAATGTAGCATTCAGCTTATGGGTCCCTCTAAGCCAGAGAGATTTGGCTCAGATGGAATAGATGTAGCAAATATGATGAAAGATACTAAAGAAAGCATGCACAGGACAGTCTTGTTCTCTTGTCTAGCTTTAGCCCATCAACACATTGCTTAGTAATAAGAGACAGATTGTTGCTGCTCTGTGATTCACAAACCATGCCTGTTCCCTAAGAAATGTCCACCATTGCAGACACTGAGAGTCAATGCAGTTTTTTTTTAACCAATTAATGCATACTCTCATATCTTAATGATATCTACTATGATCTACCACAACAAAGTAGGCTGGAAAAGTACCTACAGGCTGGACACTAAGAGAAGTGTGTGGACACAAAAGTGAAGGGGAATGGCTATTC
Organism: Peromyscus leucopus; assembly: GCF_004664715.2. Taxonomy (NCBI): domain Eukaryota; kingdom Metazoa; phylum Chordata; class Mammalia; order Rodentia; family Cricetidae; genus Peromyscus; species Peromyscus leucopus. The sequence goes on from NC_051065.1 coordinate 137,792,501, forward strand.
ATTGTATGACAGTATTGCCAAACCAACTCAGCTCTGAAGTAGTACCTGCATTTGTCAAGAATTTGTCCACAAGACTCACAAGCCCTGGGGAAGGCTTCCTTCACACTATGGCTGTGTTGAGGAAGACGTAAAGCAAGTCAGTTATATATCATTTACTTGTAGCATATCCACTTCTTCCAATTGCACCATTCATTGAAAGATCAAAATTTGGCCAGAGAGTGAAAGAAACTGCCCCAATGAAGCCCAGAAAGGCTCACAAATCAGATGGGGCTTTATGTATTTGAAAACAGTGATGTTTACATGCCCAGGTGGAAAAGCAGCTGTTTGGGTGTATCTTATGTCTCCCAAATTGAACCCTGGCTTTCTGAAGGCACACGGCACACTTGTGGCTCGCTCCTCCCCAAATAGGAGTTTGTATGAGCAGATGATTATGGAAGTGATGAGCTGCTTGTTCTGTTTTGACCCTGAGCACTGTTTTGTTTTCCTTCCCAGAGCCATTCAGTGCTGACGTGTGGGTAATGATGTTTGTGATGCTGCTCATTGTCTCTGCTGTGGCTGTCTTTGTCTTTGAATACTTCAGCCCTGTGGGTTACAACAGGTGCCTCGCTGATGGCAGAGGTAAGGCTATGTGGGACTGCTGTATCTCTGCCCTGCCCCTACTTCACAACTCAGACCCGTTATACTCATTGTTTGCTACCTGTAATCTCTCTACTTTCTGTGAGGCTGGGGACCATTAGCATGTCAGTGTAGCAGTAAGTACAGTAAGAAGAAAGCAGTGAGAAGAAAGATTGATCATGGAGATGGTTAATATGTGTCTGAACACTATTTGTAAACCATAAGTTATGGGCAATTTATTGGGAGAAATATGAGGGAAAAGGCAGGCTATATACAAAGAGTAAGAATAAGAAAAATTAGACTGCGCAGAGGGTATATGAAAATTATTGTGGCCATTGGAGCTTCCCGCAGCTGAAGGGTTACTACAGAGTTACAGGGTCTCTACAACCTGTGTCTTTGGCCCAACCCCCCTCCCAGGGAGTGTAGAAGTAGCATGCTTGAAATAAAAAGGGCACAGAAGGCCAGTTCTCACTTGTAGCTACTATAGAATGGGTCTCATTTCCTGAGTAGGTAGGCATCAACATGGGGAAACTGGCCTTGTGTTTGAAGCACTTTGATATTTTTAAAAACTTCATTGAACTCTGAAGGAGTCATGAGAATCTGAGAAATAGCTCCTTTAGAACTTCATACAAGCCCCAGGATTAATAAATATGCCTCTTCTTCTAAATCTTTTCCTTCTAGAATTCTAGTTATTCTGGAATGTACCTCCAAGAGGACAGGTTCTTCATCTTAGGTACTAAGAATTGCATAATGGGCACTTAAAAGACAAATGTGCTTGGACCTAGTCCACTGATTTACTAAACCTAGGATGAGGCTTAGACATTGTATGTTTCAAAGTAGGGGTTATTTACCTTGGTCTTATTAGAATAGCCAGATTCCCCTTGTATTTGTTTAATAAGAACCTCTAGGGTGGTCACCTGGCAACAGTGTTCAATAAACATGTCATTCAGGCTATGATGGGATTCAAAGTCCAAACTTCAGAACAATTGCTTCGCCAGTGGACCTCCAAGTACTGACCTACCTTATAGTTTGGTATGTTTTTTGAGGTGGAGTTCTCCATGTCTCCACAATATGGTATGGTCATTGACTTCCCACCTATACTAAAAGCTAACTAGCAGCAGTGACCTATATTCTAACCTGAGAAGTTCTAGTGGGTGAACCATGTGAGGATCCCAGAAGTATAGACAAAGGTCAACATTGTTAAGAGCCAAAAATAGGGTAGACCTCTCCTCCTGGAAAAAAAATAGAAAACCAGAATACAAAAATTCAGATTTACAAACATGTTACTTTAGAATGCTTCTCTTTACAGAGGAACCCAGCTCTGTTCCACTCTAAGTATCAAGTCTCCTTAGACTATTGCACAGTTTACAAAATTTTGCTTGGTTAACAACTTTCTACTTGCACATATATTGTATGAAGTCAAGTCCATATGCACAGATGTATGTGCACAGATAAATAACAAGTTCAACATGAGCACATGATGTCAGCATCACAGAAAACATTCCAAGACCTTTGTTAATAGGTTGGAAAACTCTGTGGGTAGAGACTCATTTCTGTAGTGGAAGTGTGCACAAAGATTCAGGTAACACACAAGGTCTCTTCCTCACCAAGCAGGGACAGCAGTTAAGTCACCAATCACTTATGGGCAGAAGCTCTAAGATCAGATATAGGGACATCTGTCAAGAGCAACTACATTCTTGATATATATGGCCAGGCCAAGAGTCAATGGTCTCTTAGCTGGACTTCCTTGTACAGAAGCTGCAGCTGCATTAGGTCAGTTGGGAAGGGTTGGCATTGGAGGGGTTAGGAGAATTGAGGTCATTATTAAGATATCAGCTACTAAGGGATAGAAGCTAAAAAGCACTTAGCCAAAAGTACATTCAGTCATCCAGCACTGGTGAAAGTCAACATGGAATTCTATGACAATCATAGAAAGGGGCTCACACAATTCTTACTGATGTCTTGAAAGTTAAAATACTTCCTTGATAGATACAATGTTAAATTTTAAGAAAAAATGGTCAATGTGACCATATTGAGATAGTTGGCCGTTGTTACCCAACTTTCACCCAAAAGATCTTGATGGCCTATTGTATGAAGGTGGAAAGCATTTTAGTTGGAGAAAGCTCTCCCCACACCCTAGAGCTCTGGATTTTCTTCTAAGAAACCCTCTTCTACCTTCCTCAGGCCCCCCAGAGGAAACACATGCTCTTGAATTGTGAATCAGTCATTAAAGGGGTCTCCTGCTCTTGCCAGGAAATGTCCAGCTCTTATAGATTGAAATAGATCCAAATATCCAGACTTAAATTTTTCTCCCTGTCTTTTGTGTCACATCAGAGCCAGGCGGCCCATCTTTCACCATTGGCAAAGCAATTTGGTTACTCTGGGGTCTGGTGTTCAACAACTCCGTACCTGTGCAGAACCCAAAGGGGACCACCTCCAAGATCATGGTGTCAGTGTGGGCCTTCTTTGCTGTCATTTTCCTGGCCAGCTACACTGCCAACTTAGCAGCCTTCATGATCCAAGAGGAGTATGTGGACCAGGTTTCTGGCCTGAGTGACAAGAAGGTAAGAGACCCATTTAAAACTTGCATTGTTCTCTATCCTGTCCTTAGCCATACTCAAAGTTCTCATGAACCTGGTAATTTTCTAAATGTTTAGAATCAATAGCTCTTTCCTGTGTTGTCTTCAATTGGGACATAGGCACAGAAGCTGGATTCCCCACTGAATTAATACTCCTTCACACTTGCCTTCTGATTCGTAAAAGGCTGTCACAAGGGCGCCCTGGGCTGCAAAATAAGGGGCTTGGTATGCTAGCAGGTTCTCTGAGTACATAGTTGCTCTTGTTGGATGCAGTTGGGTGGCCTCTCAGCTCAGGCTGCCTGTTTGCTGTGTTATTAGAGGGCTGCCCCTGTGTACCCACACTGGGATACTAGAGCTTTACACCTCATTTTCTTCCCGATGGTGTTGGGCTGTGGGCTCTCCCTTTGTTCTTCTGCACACTCTCGTGTTCCTAGGCCTGGGCAGGAGGGTTTTTCACATTGTAGCCTGAAGAGAAGTGCTATTTAGTGCATGATTGCCCCTGTGTGGCACAGATGAGTGGGTTGCCCCCTTCCCAATACAGTCCTCCCCACCCACCTGGCAGTGGGGAGGGAAAGGGAGGTATTTGGTACTTTCCATCTTTCCTAGCTGAAGGATACCAAAAAAAAAAAGAAAAGAAAAGAAAGAAAGAAAGAAAGAAAGAAAGAAAGAAAGAAAGAAAGAAAGAAAGAAAGAAAGAAAGAAAGAAAGAAGGAAGGAAGGAAAGAGAAACCTGCTAATGTATGGGATCATGTAGGTCAGCCTGAAGCATGCCAGTTTCCATGGGAGATTTGTCCCCTAGAAATGCAACAACCATGACGGTCTGGGACTAGAAAGGCTGTGTTTGCAGAGTGTCTGGGAAAGTTCAAGACCAGAGCATTTTACATTCTTTCACTTACAAAACTTTTCCTATTCTTTAGTTCTTTAACATTTAGAAAGTGTCACTTTCCGTTTCCACTTCCAGGATGAAGCCCTGAGATAAAGGCAGATGTACTTTCAGACCTGTGGGTAGTACTTTCTCACATGGGTGAGGATCCCTGGGAGAAGTTACTGTCTTGACTCAGGGGCCAGTTCTCCATCCACCCCTCTTCATTCACCAAGAACTCTCAGAACCTTGTGAGAAAGGGGAAACAGTTCCTTGAGGGAATTGTATGGTGTTTTGTGTGTGTGTGTGTGTGTGTGTGTGTGTGTGTGTGTGTGTGTATGCATGTCTGTATGTGAGTACATGTGCACATGTGTCTGTGTGTGAAAGACATATTAATTCAGTATAGTCACTGTTTATATGTGATTTATTAAATGTTTTTAGTTTGTCGAATTTGTCTTCCTTTTGCTTTATTTTTCTTTTAATTATTAAATTATTTTGCTTTATTTTTATTTAAACTTAAAAATGTTTTCTCTTTCTTGTATGTTTGTTTCCCTTCTTAAAGCATCACATATTGCTCTAACTCATAATTTATTGTGCATTTATTTATTCATCCATTTACTACCTGATTCATTTTTAGACCTTTCCCTTGCATGTGATTCTATCAGCAGCATCTGTTGCCACTGTCTTAGTTAGGCTTTCTCTTGCTGCAGTGAAACACCATGACCAAAAAGCAAGTTGGGGAGGAAAGGGTTTATTCTGCTTATACTTCTGCATAGCTATTCATCATCAAATATCAGAGGAAAGTCAGGCCAGGAACTCAAGCAAGGCAGGATCCTGGAGACAGGAACTGATGCAGAAGCCATGGAGGAGTGCTGCTCACTGGCTTGCTGCACCTGGCTTGCTCAGCCTGCTTTCTTATAGAACCCAGGACCACCAGCCCAGGAATGGCACTACCCACCATGGGCTGGGCCCTCCCCCATCAATCACTAATTGAGAAAATGCCTTATGGCTGGATCTCATGGAGGCATTTCCTCAACTGAAACTCCTTCCTCTCTGATGACTCTAGCTTGTGTCAAGTTGACACAAAAACCAGCCAGCACAATCATTATGGAACTAAATAGAATTTGAATTAGATAGCTTTCATCACTCCTTGCTACCAACCTCCATCACAGCCTTCACTTGGACTTGGTACAGATCAGGTAGGCCATGCCTACCAAAAGTCATGGATGTACCAGAAGCTCTTAGGGCTCTGCTGCCAGGTGTAGATTTGTCACCAAAAAGTTGGCCAAATCATGGGAACATGTCACTTTACATTGGTTTAGAAGAGGTGTAGTGGACTAAGTTCCCAAGCATAAATTGTTCTTGTCTGACAAGTTCATGCCATTATGCATCACCATGACAACAGAGTGGTGGACCACAGACTTTTTGAGACTGTCAGTTGACATGTGATGATAATCTACCATATTTGTCTTATTGTTTTCTTCAAATGTATCTGAAAATAGCTCCCAACACTGTATTTATCTCTCTAATACCTTTATTTTACCCATCAACAACTTGGAATGTGTTTCTATTTGAACTAAAAATAGTTGACATGTGGGAGGTGGTGGTCTTTCCTTCCCTTATGGCCATCCTAGGCTACTTACAGCAAAGAAAATATGTGTCTGTCTTTCATATTGTTGTATTCTAAGACAATGAATCGCATCACTTCTTTTACATATAATAAATACAGCTGCTTGCCTTTCCCCACTAATGTGGCTTCCATGCCCTTTATTAATGACCACCAGCTCTCCAGTATCTCTGGCCAATGCTTGCATCCTGCATCACAGGCATCCTTAACTCCTCCTCCTCATTCTTGATCATGGCTTGATCCAGGCATGGGAATTTTTCTTCCCAGTTCTCACTCATTAAACTCCCACTTAAACCTGGTTCAGATTAGAGATCCTTCACTTGTAGAACTCTCCCTAGGCTCACCTGAGCAGCTCATCAGTCTCCCTCTTCCAAGACAATTATTCAGGCCTTTATTATAACACATCTTCCCTGTTCTATATGGCAATCTGAAGACTTGTGCACAATAGTATTTCTCTTTGACTTGGATGAATCCTACCATCAGTGACATTATTTGGTCATTACTAGTACAAAAAAAATTAGGTCCATGTGAGAGTAGAGAAAGAGTTTGTGAATTTATGAACCTCCTGTGCCCACAGTGGACACGACACTACAGAAAAAAGAGCCACAACACAGCAGGGCTTTTAACAGCTGCTTAATCTGGAAGTGATTGAAAATGGTTATCTGATGTATTTCAGAACGTCACAAGTGACAAAATAGTAAATTATAAGCATCCTACCAGAAAGTGTCAACATAATTTACATAATTATAGAAAACATTTAAGTAACTAATGACACATGACTGCATATTAGTGTCAGGAACAGTTATAAAAACCATAGGAGAGTATTTTGAAAGTGTACTTAAAATGTCAAAATTTATATTAGCTTTACTTCAAAACACCTAAAGAAAACAGAATCTTGGACTAGCATGGAAATGCATGTGGGGAAGCATATTATTAGAGTTTAGAAAAAGAAAAATAATATACACATTGAAACAATATTATTGAGAGCAGAAATGATCTTTCCATCAGGGAAAGTAACATTTACAGTAGAGAAGGGTTCTGAAGCTTGTTCAGACTATCTGATGACATATCATCTGTGTCACTCAAATCAAATGGTAGACATCTCAGGGCAATGATGGGAAGATATCTGTAACTCTGACATTTATAGCTAAAAAGCAGTCGTCAATATTTGGGCAGAAGAAAAGTGCACTGAGATTTCATTTGTTACTGATAAGGACACCTGCTCCTGTGATGCTCCTGCTGCATGCCTTCCCTTTGATTAGGGTGCACTGCAATGAGCCCTGAATGACCACATGACGTAATGAAATGTGGATGCGCCTTCTGGCAGCCCTACTGTGCGTTCCTTCAGATGCAGAGGTGGGGATGGAGTGTAAGGCAGTTAGTGGCGTCTTTGTCCCTGAACAGTGAGCCCACAGTACTTGTTCTTATGTCTCTCACCTATCCAGATGGATGTTCCATTTTGCTGTCTGCCAAACATAGTACGAAGGGGAAAGATCTCCACCCACCAGTATTTGCTGGGTACTAGGTACATTATCTTTACCACATCTGTGTGTGCTGTTTGTATAATCTTTTGTCTAGTGTGATTATTCCCATTTCCCATGAAGACACTACAACTCTGAGATGAGCTGAAACTCCCTGAAGTCACACATATCAAGTGTGACAGAGTCCAGGTTGAAACCTTGCATATTTACTTCTAAAACCATCTCCTAGGATGTTTCCCTTGTAGGGAATCCCAGGCAAAGTTATAAAAGACTAAGATTAATATGTTAGTTTTGTTTTGTTCGTTTGTTTTACGGTAGTGACAAAATAGCTAACAAAAGGACCTCAAGGAAGGCTTTCTGCTGGCTCATGGGAAGGGATACAGTCCATCATGGTAGGGAAGCACAGCATTAGGAGTATAAGATAGCTTATCACATTGCTTCCATATTCAGGAGCAGAGGGCAGACAGGAAGTGGGGCGGAGCTGTGGAGCCTCAGTTTCACCCTCAATAACTCTCTTCCAAGGCACCATATGCTAAGGGTCCGGAAACACTGCCACCAGCAGCAGGGGTATATGTTGAAACATGGGATCCTATGGGAACCATTTCACGTTTCTAACCACAACAGTTCATGTGGCCACCCCTGCTTCTACTCTAGTTAATTGTAATTTAGTTCTCTACCCTTTCATTAACTAGCTGTTTTGGGTCCACTTAACCCAGCTTTTCAAGGGATACTTTATATCCACCACTGTTCCTACTACTGCTGATAAAGATCATCATTGTTGTTATTACTGATGTTACTTCAGCAATATCTTGGCTAACACTCTTTTTTTTAGCTCCTTTTAAGCCAGGCATAATGCCAAACACATTGCAGAGACAGTCTTGTGTAATGGTGTCATTAATATCTTTACTTGCAGATGAAGCAATTGGAGCTTAGAGGTTAAATAACTTGCCCTTACGATATTCTTGGCTGACTGTCACCCCACCACCACCAGTGTGCCACACTATTTAGACCATGATGCTTTTTCTGGTTAATCACCCTTTTCCTACATCCTCCATATACCTTGTCAAAGTTTAACAAGCTAAATCATTTCCCTGTACTAAAAATTAAGCTATCTAATTAATTAAGCCATGATAATTAGATAGTATTCTAAAATTTGTACTTGGTTTGATAGGTCTTTCAGAGGTATTATTTAAATAGACAATAACAGTATTTCTAGTACTTGGGAAGGCTAATGGCTTTCAAATTGACTTTAGCCTGGGCATAAAGCGACCCCGACCTTTAAGCCATTGTTGGATGATAGGAAGTAGAGATTCCAGGAGATAGAAGGGTTGCTGATGAAGGAAGTAGAGATGAGGTTGGATTTAAGGAAACTTGCAGGGGAGATGGAGATGACTGTGGCCATAGCAGGCTGCATGGCTACTGGGCTCTCTGGGATGTCTGGCTTCCCTCTGCTTCACACAATCCTACCACCATGGTGATATCCTTAAATTACATTTTGTAGTTTATCTCCTGAAGGAACTATAAAGCTTTATTGACAGCCTGCTCATCTATGCAGACCACAACAGTCTTTGGTACTCAACATTCATAAGCAAGTATTCTACTACTGTGCAGTGCCCTCAGACTTGCCTGCAATAATGGACACACAATAAGGATGGCCATATAATGCACAAACGAAGACCCCTTGGCTCTTCTAGATAAATGCTAATTCTGGGTTTCTGAGAAATTTCATAGGGTCTGAAAGGTACTGTTTCTCTTTGTGGCATATAGGAGGCAGGTAATATGATTTGAATGTCCTCTGGCAAACTCAGGTTGAAATTTAATTGACATTGTAGCAGGATTGAAATGTGTTTAGGTTAGGAGGGCTCTGCCCTGTGAATGGACTAATGTCAGTATCTTAGAAGTGGGTCAGCTGCTGTCAGCCTGGCTTTGTTGTGAATGGGAGTTCGATGTCCTCAGCTCACTTGCTCTGGCCTTCTCACTCTCTCTGTCATGTGCATAGGCTTCCTCGCAATGTGATGCTCTCTGTCATGCTTTGGCCTTTGCCAGACGCTGATGCCATGTCCTGAACTTGCCAGCCTCTAGAACAGTGAAGAATAAGTTTCTTTTCTTTACAAATCACCAAGTCTGTAATATTCTGTTATAGTAACATATAATGGATGAAGACAGTAGGGCATGACTTTCAAGTCAACATGCAAACAAATAAATAATCATGTAAACCTCAGGGAAAGTAGTTTGGTGATATGTGTGTTTATAGGGCTCCTATCCTGAAACAGTTGGATATCAGTGAGCTTATGTGAAGAAATGGGGCCATGATTTCTACTCTACAAATGTATTTTCCTTGCTCTATTAACTTCAGGCTGCAAGCCAGCAGGAGACAGCTAACCTCACACAAGATCTGGCACACCCTGGTCCTGGCTGAGACCATTTTGGTCAAATCATGGAATACTCGGCTAGAAATAGCTTAGTAAGGGCATCAGTCATGAGTAATGAGGCAGATCTCCAGCAGTGAGGGCCCAGGTTGGACATCCAGGTAGCTGAGCAAAATGCAAGGGTATGAGCCATGCACTCATGGAGCTCTCCGGAGCTGTCAAGCAGCATGCCATCTTTTTTATTTTTTAACTGTCTTAAAATGTTTAATAAAGTTTTTATTGATTGATTGATTGATTTTGAGTCAGCAACTTATGTGTCTGGCTTCCAGCTCATGATGTTTCTGAGACTGGCCTTGAACTTGTGATCCTTCTTTCTTCCACCTCCCAAATGCTAGGATTACAGATGTGTTCCACCACATCCAGAAATGTGTTCTCTTGGAAAAGATGATAGACAGCAGGTCTTTTGGAAATGGCAGGAGAATAGAAGTCCTCATGTCATGGGAGGGTGTGGAATGCAGAATACATGGGTTCAGGGAATGGGAATGGACTTCTGCCTTTTCTTCCTCTTAAGTGTCAGAACAAATCTAATGCTTTATATGGACCATCATCTCACTGAAAGCCCTCCATAGTCCTGCCAGGGTAACCCCTGTTCAGGTGGATCTAGGAAAAAAACCTAAAGTTCTTAGATAACCTCAGGGCTGCCCATCAGAGTCAGCAACTACCACTTCCATGATTTTGCCCAAGTCTGAATCTGCATGTTTCAGGCTATTAAGATAGGCCCTAATTCCAGGGCCTATCTTCACTGGGACAGGAAGTCCCTAAGATCCATTGGGATTTAGGAATGGTCACATTCAAGTCCCAGGCTGCAGATAACCCAATGCTCACTATTGGGCTGCCATGGGGGCTCTCAAGACTCCTTTCTCTCTTTTCCTATGTCCCCTCCACATATCACCCTGGTGGCTGCCTTCCTTCTAGCACCCAATGATGTCTCACCCCGGATTCCTTACCACCAAATCCTGCTACCCCATTGGGACACCGAGGATGCCAGAAGGTGCTACCACAAAGACATATCCACAACCCAATCCTTAGATCCAGTGAATGATGACCCAGTTTGGGAGGGAGGGGGACTTGAGGTGAGACCATCCTGGGTTGTCAAGGTGGGTGTTCAAGCTGATGACAAAGCAACATTCAGAGCTGTATGGCACAGAAGAGGAAAATGCCACTTCAGATGTAATTGAGATTGAAGGGGCAAACGCAGGCAGAAGATGCAGTCACAAGAAGCCGAAAGAGGCGAGGGGAGGTGTGGTGGTAATCTAATTGTACTGAAATATTATTTTGATTGTATGTTAATAAATAAAGTTGTCCGGGGGTCAGAGCTATTAGAGCCATAGCAAGAGTGTGGCGGTGGTGGCACACGCCTTTAATCCTATAAGATCTCTGTGTGTTCAGGGATATAGCCAGCATTGGAGACATATGCCTTTAAGACCTAGGGGGCTGTACATTCAGACAGTGACGAGGCAGTCATGTGTTTGGGTTTACAACCAATGAGAAGGCAGAACAACATACTATAAAAAAACGAACTGACAGGAAGTAGGTCTCTTTTTGCGAAGCTGGGACAGCAGGAGGAAGGGTGAGATTTTAGCTCTGAGCTCTGACTTCTCGGCTTTCTCTTTTACATTGTTTCTGTGTTTCTTATTTAATAAGACGGTTGGTTACATCAATAGGGAGGACTCTTCCCTGGACTCTAGAAGTGTTATGGCACAGTTAACAGCCTGCAGAACTTAAAGGAAGACATTTATGCCTGTGGCCACTTGTGTGGCAGCCACAGGAACCTAACACAGGACCATTGATGCTTCTTCTAGAATCTGCACTTTGAGCTTCTTCTTGCCTCATCTCCTACACTCAGCCATTTGGCCCTGTCCTTATGAAACCAGCATTTCTCACAGAAGGATTGAATTCTCTTTTATATATAATTCACCCACTTTGCACTGGAGATCTTCAGGGAGATGTGTTACACGGAGCTCTTTCTCTTTGCTGGTAAATCTTAGGGCAACAGGAAGGGACCTAAGTGGCATTGTGTGCTCCCTTTTGCTGAGTCCTTGAGCCTGATTAATGCCATTTTCTCCCCATCTGTGCACAATCTTTTGCAAGGCCTGTTGTGAGGTCATTGTCACAGCGAAGGCTTGTTTCTATAAGACATATCACCTTCACAGTTCCATTGAGGTAAAAACCATTATTAATGTACTTTCCTCATACTCTGGTTTATTGCATGTAGTTCATGTCACAGACCTGGAGGGAACTTCATTTGTTTATTAAGTGCAGATAACTCCCTCCTTATCAAAAGCACAGGTACTACACACACACACACACACACACACACACACACACACACACACACATACACACCCCACCTGAGTAATCACAAAGCTGTGTAAAGAATGCAAGTCTCCTATGTATATAGATTGTAAGTTGCAGCATGTCATCTCAGGTCAATGGTCTTTCTCACCCCGAACAAAAGAAACACAGCTTTGTTTCACCAAGTTGACATTAGTGGAGCCATGGTTTTGCAAAGTGAAGTGAAATGAAGCTAAAGAAGGAAAAAAGGGGCAGGGAGAGAAGGAGGGAGAGAGGGAGGGGAGAAAGTGGTTGTGGTACCAGAAGAGGAGGAAGGAAGAGATTGGGGAGGAAAACCATCTGGACCTAATCTTGGGCTAGATCTGTGGAGTTTTCTTCAGAAAGGTATCCTTATGCAAGACGCTAGATGACCAGAGGGCCCCTGGAGCCAGACTTTTTTAAATGTTATTATGTAAACTAGCATTAGCATGCGCTCACTCTTTTCCTCTCTGAATTGAATTGAACTGAGGCCAAAATGCACACCAGCAGCCGGCCGCTCTGCTTCTAGTTAGAGCCGTGTGTCACAGCCCATGTTGGGGGCACTAGTCTTGGTGGCAGACACTGGAAGTGATGTTCCCACCCACTGGGGTCACTGGGTGTATCTGTGATTTCTCTGTGGAGTGGGTTCTGGGCCCAGCTTAGAATGGCCAAGTACACTGAGGCCTCTGTTTGAATTTGGACCTCTGTATAGACATGACTCTTATTCTCAGAGTTATTCCATTTAGCTAGCTGTTAAAGACAGTTTCTTCAGTCTGAAGTTTATTTACATGAAAGGGAAAGAAGCCTGTTTTCCAACATCCTTTTCTCTCACTGAAAACAAAAATTAAAAATAAGTGTATTAATCTCAAGGAGACTGAGCTTCCTACATCTCAGCTCGTGGGTAAAAATGTGTTAAGAATCAGGGTTTCACAGGCAGTGGGGGTACACACCTTTAATCTAAGCACTCACTCTGGAGGCAGAGGCAGGCAGAGTTCTGAGTTCGAGGCCAGCCTGGTCTACAGAGTGAACTCCAGAACAGTCAGGACTATGCAGAGAAACCCTGTCTCAAAAAAAATTTTAAAAAATAGTGTTTCCCTCCTCCCTTCTGAGAACTAAGTTGGAGTCCTCTGAGACAAATTAATGCAGCATGAAAATTTATACATGGCCCAGGGCAAGAATCCTACAATGAATCAGGCTTTAGAGATGTCAGAATTATATTCACGGTCAGAGTTAGCTCCTGGGCAGGTCCTGGGTTCTTGTGGATGTTTCAGCCTCATCACCTTCCAACGTTCCCAGATGCAATGGCAGCAGGAGTGGAAAAGTTCTCAGAGAACTGTGTGCAGCCTGTTAGTTTTGGGAGCCTTTCTGCCTAGCTGGCCATGTGTAAGGGCCAATGAGGGCCCAAGAATGCCTGGGAGTGGGAAAGCCCAGCCCCTCTTCATTTACAATTCCATGTTGAGAGTTCCTCTCCAGTGTGGATCATGGAGGGAGAGTCAATGAAAGACTGCTCATGCTCTGTAAACACCAGAGTCTCAGACCTTTCCCCCTCATGCATTTTAATCAAGTCCGATTTGGGCAGGACCCTTCCTTCACAGCTTCAAGGGCACTTGGCTCCAGGCCAGTCTGATCCTAACAGCAGCAAGGGAGGAGAAGAAAAGGAGCAGGCGGGCTTCCTGGCAGAGGAGGCAGCTCCAGTTTTCAGAGGAAGCAAGAGCCAAAATGTTGGGTCTTGAAAGTCACAGTACTCACACTGGAGAGGTGGCTCATGTGGTGAAATACTTCCTTGCAAGCACAAGGACCTGTGTTCAATCCCCCAAACCTCCCTGTAAAAGTCAGGCAGGGTGGCATGAGCTTGTAATCCCAGCACTGGAAAGGCAGACATAGGGCGATCTCTGTGGTTTACTAGCTGGCCAGCCTAGCTTCCTGGGTGAGCTCTAAGCCACTGGTCATTGAGTGACTAATATTTGAACAGCACCCAAGAAACATGTGAGTTGACCTCTAACCTGTGTGTATACACTCATACACGTGTACCAGGAAATGGTGTCACAGGAAAGCAGGTATCCCAGCAGAATGCCACAGCACAATCATCAGGGGCCCTCTCTCACTAGATGGGGACTCTGTGCCACCGTCTGGATCCAGGAACCCCAAGCTCCTATTAAGTAACATCGGGCAGTGAGGAAGCCAGAAAACCAAAGCTACTTTGGAGGAGAAAATTGCCATAGGGGGGTTCTTTTCAGGGCACTCTCCTCAAGTGCTCCCAGGACAACATGGGGCACTCACATTCAATAGAGGGAGGACTGTCATTCAACAGAGAAACACTGGGTATGACCAGCTGTACTGAAGGGTCCATAGACTAATCGTCCCACTGAGAGCATCCCTGGGGAGCCCATGAACTTTCCTGCCAGGGAGTAAATAAATGTCAGACATCTATACTGCTCACAGGAAAGCAATTTTCCTATCACCTTCATCTTCTGTCACCACTGCCTGACACACATCTCAGAGAGTGAGCGAACCATCAGAATATAGGGTCTGTCATAGCAGAATCCACGTGCATTTATAACTATTGAATACAATCAGCTGGGCGAAACCAACTGACCTTTCTCTGCCCTTACGATCATAGCTAGCAAACATACGCTACACAAGGCAAATTAGCACAGCCTCTCTGGCCTGACTTCTCTGAGTCTCCAAGCAATGATTCTAACACCCACAACAGAGATGGCTCTTCACCAGGCTTAGGTGAGCAGCAAGCTTGTTTGGCATTCGATTATTTTAATCTAGGAGTCTTCCCAGCCCTGGTCGTCGTCATCTGTGTGTGCACAGCATCTTGGCTCTTCCTGTGTTTCTTATTTTATGAAGTGCCCTGAATACATGGATCAGAGATAGATTAAACGGCAAGGAGGGCCATACTTTCTCTCTTCTACTTAATGACTCCTGTTCTTAATCCAGCTGGAGGAAGAGATCACTCTCGGGAACGTTCCCTTTAATGGAAATGAAAGAGAGGAAGAATTGGGGAGGGAAGCCATGTTCTCTGCTCTCCTCTCCCATCTGTACCTGGGGAGTAAAGACTAAAGGAAGAGCTAGTGACTCTTTCCCTGCAGTGCTGTGATGGGGCCCCTAAGTACTTAAAGCTGAAGACCACCCCGATAGTAAAGTCCCTAGAGCTTAATTCTGTGAAAGCTCCTCACACATCTCCCAGCTGACCGTTTCTAGTCATGTACAAGCTGCTGAAGTGTTTGGTGAGAACTCATTGCCAAGAGACCCTGAGACAGCCGAGACTCCGCCATTTTGGACTAGACAAAAGAGAGGTGTTGAGCTGGGTGTTAACTTGGGGCTGAAGAAAGAAGGCTGTAACTTCTAATGATGTCTCGTAGTGGTTTCATACAGAGTGAACACAACAGCTGACAGTATGATGTTATGCAGGACATTGCAGCCCAGAACCCACATGGTGGAGGAACCTCTGGGCAATGTGTTTCTTCTTTCTTGAGGAGTGGGCAGTGAAACAAAGTTATTCAGTCTCAAACGCCCTCACAAGACACACCACCCATCACTGCAAACCCTCACTCACACACACTGCAGAGAGTACGCAGGTGCCTTTGACTCTGAGTATTGAGCAATGTTCTGCCTGTCCCTTTATTCTTATAGAGGCACATCAGATTAATTGCAGCAAATTATGTACAAATCTTTCTCTCTGCCAGTCAGGCCCTGCTGAGCAGGCAAGAGCTGTTCTCACACTTGAAGAACAATACACCCTCTGGCTCACCAGTAACTCCAGGTAGCTACTGAGCAAAGGCTGCTGCCAGACTGGTTGCTTTGGCCCTCTTGATGCACCTTTGAGAAGGCTGAGAAGATTCAGAGGCATAGTCAGATTCAGTGTGCTCCCAGCACCAGACAGGTGTAGCATCACCCTGGCAATATTTAAGCCCTGACCCAGTAAGTCATCCCAGAGTCGGACATAATTTGGGATAGTTTGGAATGTAAGCAGTATGGACAGGAATACTTATTTTTGACATTCCCTTCTGGTCTGACCACCATAAATGCATTTTTCAGTATATGGTGGGCAGACTCACACTGGACAGCCATGCCATAATAACAACCAACTACAGAATAGCTGTAGTCAAGGGCAAGCATGGCTCACTATGCCATATGCATAAGCATGATCAAAACATAAGGAAAAAACAAACAAAACCAAGGAACCCCAGATTCTCCCATCATGAGATTAACCAGCAGAGAGCCTGTACCATTCAGTCATTCGTTTGGAACATGCTCTATGCATAAGAAGGATGACTTATTCCCCAGTAGTCACCTGATGAAGACTTATTTCTACTTTGATTGCCTTACCTTGTCCTAGCATTCACAGGCTCCTCTTGAGTTAGAATTGTGGTCTCACCTGTCAATGTTGTAAGCTAGGTATTCTGCAGGGCAGTGAGGGGCATTCCTGTGAAAAGGCTGCTGTCTCTGTGGTGTGGGGATGGGGTGGGAATTTGGTGTTGGGCACAGGCCATGCCTGTAAGGTGGCTTCAGCTCCTCATTGGAAGTGTTCTGAAAACACTCATCATCTGTAGGCCCATGTACCAGAAAGTATCTCTCAAGATAATAAGTGACCCAGTTGAGAAACCTTTTCACTTGTACCCACTCATGATGGTATTGGCTACTTACATGGCCAGGATTCAGTGAAAAGCAGGAGTCATTGAAGGAAAGTGGCTCCCAAAGCAATCTATCATCTGGGCTGACTGGTCTGAGTGACAGCCATTTTCCTGGAATTCTTTCATGGTTACTTATGCATAGCTGGGACCAAAATGTCTGGTTTTAGAGGACTCCATTGTAGCTGAAGTTTTCCTGTGTCCCACCTGGTCCATGATCAGGACAAATCTCTCTCACCCACCAGTCCTGCAGCCGCTTGGACCCAAGTAAACACACAGAGACTTATGTTAATTAAAACTGCTCAGCCATTAGCTCAGGCCTACCACTGACTATCTCTTACATTTAAACTAACCCATAATTCTTATTTGTGTTTAGCCACGTGGCTTGGTACCTTTTCTAAGTTCTGCCTTCACATCTTGCTTCCTCTGTGTCTGGCTTGCGACTCCTGACCCTTCCCAGAATTCTCTTCTCTGCTTGTCCTGCCTATGCTTCCTGCCTGGCTACTGACCAATCAGCATTTTATTTATTAACCAATCAGAGCCTCACATTTACAGTATATAGAGTGATATCCACATCACCCCATCTGTAGTTGGTTGTACCCATGTGATTAACAGCAGAACATAATGGTAGCAGGAGCATGTGGTAAGGTTCATGTCATGATGGACAGGAGAGAGGGTATGGGGCTCAGAGTGGCTCTTCCTCTTTTGGTTAGTCCTCTCCGTATAAGCATACCTTGAGGTGCTTTAAGACTCTTCTGGGTGCTTCTAAATCCAGCCATGTTGACAGCCAATATCACCATCACAAATGCTTTTATGTGCTTATAATTCTGGTTTAAATCTTTATATAAAAACAAAGCAACTTTAAGCTGTCTCTTGAAATACATTTTACAGACTACTTATGTTGGGAAAATGGAATTATTGTTTATTCTTCTGTCAGTAAGACATCTTTTCAGATCAGCTCCCTGTTAAGCCCAAGATCCTGTAGCTGAAAAGAACAGGAATCTTGATCTTGTAGACACACCTGTGTAGGAAAATCGAGACTGTTAGGCTTGGAATCCAGAACTGAATAAAGCATCACAATAGCCCAGGAAATGGGCATAAGTACTGACAGAGGAAGTTCATGGGCTGCCCCTTTGGAAGGCAATAGACTGCTCTCAGTGACTGTCTACACTTACTAAAGGATGAATGCTCCTAGAACACAAGCTGGTGCTAACACTGAAGTTCTGCTCTCTGGTGGATTAAATTGCCCTTAATTAGCTACCCATTTGCAGTGTTGTTTCACTGAGGAACTGTGTTAATGTTTTTCAACAGCTGATTTAGAAATGAACTATTGAGAATGGTATGTCCTTAGCTTGGAGCCTGTGGAAAAATGCATTCCAAAGCCACACATAAATTAGCATTTGTATGGTGTGCTCTTTTTCAACATGAGCAATCATGGCCCCCATCCATGATAACCACTGTTATAAAACTGCCTTGACAACTCCAGAGAGCTCACCAGTCATTCATGACCCCTAGGTGACACTCTGTCAGCTAAGTGCTTCACATCATTTCATTTTGTTGATTTTGCACCAAAACTTTTTTAGGCAGATGCTACACCAAGGAGAAAAACATGACAAGGGGCCGTATGGTCTTGCTCTGTTCCTAAACCCCTGGCTGATCCTGCCTCTCCAAGAGAGTCCCAGGCTCCCAGCTATGCATATCCACTGTTGCTGTGTTCATCTTAGTGTCCCTCTGAAAACTGGTCCTGACCTTCATAAGCCCTTTGCTCAGTCTGGAGCCCTGCCTCCTCCTCACCTTTGTAAATTGGTTGACTTCTCTTTGTATGATTTACCTGGAGATTTTGTTTAAGACCATGAATTCTCTGCATTTAACGTATTAGCTAGTATAAGGATGATACCCAGTATATAGATACCTAGAATATAGATGATACCTAGGATATTAATGATATCTAGAATATAGCTAATACCTAGGATATAGAAGCAACTCACTCACCAGAAGCATATTGGATGGTTACTAGTCACCCTTGAGTGGAGCTGCCTAAGTGAGCAAATGAGGTACTCAACATGATTTTAGTACAAGTGTAGTCCAACAGTGCATGGGAACCCTATTGTGGGGTAGCAAAGACATGGAGAAACAATCTCAGAACAAAAGACCAATGAGAAAGGGAGAAATTGAGTTCCAAAGGCATAGCATGAATCAGGTATGGTGGCACTTAGGAGAATGGAGGCAGGAGGATAGAGTTCAAGGTCAGTCTTGGCTACACAATGAGTTCAATCACATCTTGCACTTTGGAGCACTAGACAGAATCACAAATGTAATGTCAGAGGCATTTCCGTGAATGTTCCTTTCCTTGTTAAAAAAAAAAAAAATAGTTTGCCTTTCACCCTAAGCCTTGTTCTCCTCACCTTTAATTGTTTAATGAACTAACCTTTAATAGTTTTCTATGCCTCAGATTTTACTTGGTCCTAACACCGTTGTACCAGCATGAAAGATGGCCCAACTTCATCCTTGCCTTATCCTACTTTGGTCTTTAGCTTTCTGTTAAAATGTAGCCTTCTGGCTGGTGGGAGAAGCAGATAGGCAGATCTCTGTGAGTTTGAAGCCAGCCTGGTCTACAGAACTAGTTCCAGGACACCTAGGGCTACACAGAGAAACCCTGTCTCCAAAAACAAAGAGACAAAACAAACAAACAAAAACAAAAAACAGCATTCCAACTTTCCAAATGCCACATGTGGTCCACTAGGGCTCTAATGTCTTTCTTGACTCAGCTTTTGGCAAGCACAGTTCCTGTTCCTCCTTGCCATGGTACTCCAGTCAGAACTCTTTTGCATGCTTTCTAGATGAACATCATCCCTTTAATATTCTCTCTCCTCATCCTGACCTTCTGTTTTCATGTGTGTTGTAATTTGAAAGTAAAACACTCCCCAGCCTCCCACCCACCCCCCAAACAGTTCATGTGTTTCACCCTGGGTCACCAGCTGGTGGCACTGTTTTGGAGGGCTGTGTAACCCTTGGAAGTGCAGTTTTACTGAAGGAAATGACTTCCTGGCGGTGGGCTTTGAGGTTTAGTAGTGTGGGCTCCACTTCCTTTTCTCCGCTCCTGCCATCTTACGCTGCCAACACCCTGCCTTCTGCACCCCTTCTTAAGCCATGAGCCAAAGCAAACGCTTTCCTCTTTGAGTAGCTTTTGTGGGGTATTGGTTCACAGTGATAAGGAAAGGGACTAACAGGAGGTAGTTCTGTTCTCTTTTGCAAGTATCATGGTTCTTTGTCAGTGGATGGTGGGGGAGACAGTCTGCTTTACAATTGTTTATGAAACTGAAACAAGAAGCCAATTAATAGAATGGGGGAGCATGCTGGATGAGGCTGTGAAGAGGGATGCTTTTCTGTCTGGGATACAGCTTGATGGCAGAGCACTTGCCTAGCACTCCAATCTGAGCTGATGTTGTCAGCAGTCATTCAAATTTAGAGAGCACTTTCCATCCATCCTCTGAGATATTTCAGAAAACAAAATTTTTTCCTGTGTGTTTGGTAAGTTACTCCCACAGACCCAACTCAACTGCTCATCACTACCCTTTGACTAACCTGCCTGCTTCCTGGAGATACATGTCCCTTATTTCATAAGGATACTTCCGGTTTTTTTTTTTTTTTTTTTTTTTTAGTTCTGGGATTAGAACCCAGCACTCATCATTGAGCTATTTCTCCAGCTGCAAAAGCATCTCTCTTCACAGCCTATCTTGGCACTGTCTCCCGTTGTATTAATTAGCTTCTGACTTGAAGGTTTACAATTCAAGTCCAGCTTCTCTGCAGTCCATTGACAGAGAAACATGACACACAATGCTTGGATTCATGAAAGGAATCTCACTGTTGATTTTTTAATAGAATTATCATATCATGGAGTTTGATCAAGAAATATCCTCATTAATGAGGATAAAGAAATAGCCTCATTATAAGGCTATGTCCCTCTCAGTCAAATCTTTAAATTACAGGTGTGAGATGGACTCATCTACATAATCTTCCCAAGAATGACTTGCCATTCAGAGTGATCTACTCTGCCAGCAATCCAAATCCCTTCAGTCCATATGCTTCCTCTAAACAATGTATCTTCCCCAAGCCTAGGATGATGCAGAATTTGAGTGTTGTATGGGAAAAAAGTTAATACTTTTAAAGGTGTTTCTCTGATGTGAACTGGAAGTTTTTCTGAGCTACTTCAAGCTATGGGCTGGATTTAAGAGTAGAGTACTTCCAGGTGGCATATTCTCATCAGCAAAAGCTTCCATGGGTGCAGAAGCCAGACCTCAGGTCACCAAGTGGTATACAGTTTGAGAGATGCGGGAGACGTAGCCCAGTGGTAGATTGCTTACCTAGCAGGCTCAAGGTCCTAGGTACGATCTCCTCTTCTGTGGGGAGTGGTATTGAAAATCTAGGAGAGGCTCTAAATTTATTTAAATTTTGAAAAACTAAATTTATTTGTCCCCATTTCTTTATATATCATAGAAATCTCATGGTATGTAGCATAATATACTAATATTTAAGTATGTCTCCACAGTTTCCCTCTGTGTTCTATGCTATAACTTTCATGATTGCAAGAGCTCATTGGATGAGTGAATGAATGGTCCAGTGAATGAATGAGAAGAAAGTTCTTAAACTCATATAGTGTTTATGATTAAGACAAAGCCATCCGGTCTTTGTAGCTATTTGAATGTAAGAGATATTTTCATAACAAATGCCCCAGAGAAAGGGAAGGTGATGCAGATGAGAAATATTTGACATTTACAGTGCCAGATAGAATTTTCACACCTTTTAGTTTTTCCTCCTGTCAAGCCACTTAAATTAGGCAGACATTTAAGAAGAACACTGAATAAATGGGGTCTCCAACTGTGCTACTATTTTGACTTGTCAGATTCTAAATTGCAGTGTTCTTTCAGGACTTGTCTGGGAGATATTAGACCTCTTCAGAGCCCCTGGTTATCACGTCTCCCATCTGTGACTAGTAGAGTAGGTCCCTCTGGTACGCCAGTGCTGAGCTTGCTTTTCTTCCTGAGTGGAAAGATCCCCTTCTCAATGAGCAAGTGTTTGCAGAGCACCTGCCATTGTCCTGGGCAGCTCCAAAAGCAAAAGTCAGCCAAACCAAATGAACTATTAACACTTTCCACCTGTAGCAGGGATGAGGGACAGCTGACAACAAGCTCATATACAGGGATTATTAAAGGTAATAGTAGCTTAGATTTTGTTTGAAGCTATGGGTACCAGCAAAGACCAATGGCCCTTATTATTTCTTAAATTGTCCATGGTTTTTTGTATCTGAATTCCAACATAGCTTCCATATCTATATATTCTGATAACATGGCAGGTGTTCACTGAATGTATTTGAATAAATGATATTAAAGTCAAATATTAATTATGGATTAATAGTTTAGAATGACTTTCTACCCTTTGTCACTTGGGAATGTTGCATTCCATTCCTCTAACAACCTGGCTGATGATACTTTGCAGCAGTAATCTTCTAACACCTTATAACTGGAGGTCCCTCATGGGTGACTTAGGCACAGGGACTTTCCTGAGTCCTCAAGGCCCAAGGAGCAGAAGTCTCTGCCTGTCTTTACCATGGACTTTCCTCATTTCTTGAGCAGCTCAGGAACCCAAGACATGTACCAAGGTGATAGAAAAGGGTAGAGGGGACACAAATGGGGGCAGCCTTTCGATCTCCGACAGGTAATGACTTCCTGGCTTTTCTCTCCTCCCCTGTGCCATACAGAAGTGATTCAGTCTCCACTTCTCCAACTCCACTTCCCAGTTCACAAGTCTATAGGGAGGAATAAGGGGTAGTCTGGAAAATAAACCCAGGGCAGAGTAAGTCCAGGGAAAGAGTGTCAGTTAAACCAGTTTCTCTACCAAAGGGTTTGCATTCAGAGCCCTGTCCCTCAAGGTCCATTGCAAGCCTTAGAAAGATGCAATGTGCCTGGTGGGACAGGGCACCAGGCCACCTTGTGGCTCCAACGTTCTTTCAGCTGTGGTGTCTCTATGTAGAGCCAACCTTATTGACCAAAGGAAGAAGTCCTGCTGACCTTTGGATGGGTCACAATGTGACAGTGGATGCAAATGCTTGTCTTCCCATTTGTCAGTTTGAAACCCTTTGATCAGATGGATTGCCAGGACAGCATATGTGTGCCTGTCCCCTGACCTGTCCCCTCCTCTTTTCATCACTGGCCAGAGACCTCACCTGGCACAGTCTTTTGACAGTCTAAGCCCCACCCCAACTTCATGACTCTGAAGACATCAGTGCTGTCAGGAGCATTGGGTTGATCTGCAGATGACATCAGTGAGGCACCTTCCAGTGAGACATCCTGGTAGGAACCTCTAATAACTTCCCCTCCCCCAGTATCCAATCCACTGAGACTCCTGGGGCAACAACTTCAGAACCTCACTCTGTGGTGAATCCTTTACATCCTCCACCTAAAACTTTCCTTAAGGGCCATTGGTCTTTGCTGGTACCCATAGCTTCAAACAAAATCTGGAAACATCTCTGATGTTTCATCTGGGAGGCCATCTGGGAGGTGGAGTGCTGTGGAATGCAGGAAAACGCTTTCCAATAGTCTTGCCCGAAAGTAGGTTGGAGGAGCGCAGCGGAGGCCAGCTGTGACCCAGGACTACTGAAGGATAAAACACAAACCCCCGGCCCTCGTGCCTCTGGCTCCCTTCGTCCTCATGTTATCGTAATCATCCCCAACTCTGTCACATTTTTGATGCCAAAGAAATATCTGTACACATTGTCAAGTCCTAGATTTGACAAGCTCTTGTGGGAACTCAGCTCCGATACAGTTTTTGAAGGAAAATGAAGAAGGTGCCAAGAAAGATGTCCTCAGCTGACATGAAGACAAATTAACTCCTCGTCCCTGGGGATGACAGCCCAGCACGACATCTGAGCAACATCACTCGCGGCCATGCTGAATGATTCTGCATTAGCCAGCAAGCACTTTCAGTGGAGTTTGAGGCCTAATACACAGGATTCAGTTCATTCACTTATTAGATCATGCACATGGAGACGCTGTTTAGGGTCAGGGACTGTTCTAGGCACTGGAATTTTAACAGTAAGTACAACAGTCAAACATCACAATGTAAGGGGAAGGAGGGCAGAGTAAAAAAGGAAAGCGAATGATGTACAGTGTTAGCAGGTCTCAACTGCACACAGAGAAAAACCAAAGCAGAGGAAGCCATTGCAGGGGAGTCTCAGCTCTCCCTCAGCAGGTCAGGGCAGGCCTGGGAGTCTGGGCTGGTACAAATGGGGGACACTATCTGAGTTACCCAGGACTTTCTTGAGAATGCGTGGGCAGGAACCGCCTGGTATGTTCTGGCAACTACTAGGCAGTCGGGAGAGAAACCTGGGCATTGGAGGGCCAGGACAAGAGGTCAGTTCGGACTTCCTCACCTCCCTCACTCTGAACATGTTTCCATTCTCGTGCCCTTTTCATTTCTCTTCCCACTATGATATCACAGTCCACATTCTCAGCAGTTCCTAGTAGACGTTTCTTATGTGTCCCTCTGTTATCCCTGCTATATACTCATGCCGAGTCCTAATTCACTCAAATCCCATGTCCTCCCCTGGCTTGTCAGTCAGTGTGCTCAAGCTATGGCTTCTAACCTTCATGTACCGTGTTTACACATGCAGGCTTTCCTCCCACCTTCAGGGTTCACACTGTACTCATGAGCATTGATGTCCTTGCTCATGATAACCTACTTGCTCTGATGTCCTCCACAAGCCAATAGTCAGTTATGGCAAGTGTGTAAGGGTTACTCCACCCCAGCTCCACCCCCATTATGACATTCCCTGTATGCTCTAAGCTTTTATCAACCTTCCTTTCCCTACTTCCCACTTCAAAGTTGGTATGCACATCTGTTCTTTGGGTTCTTCAGACAGCCTGTTTTCTGAGCCTGTATTCTGTCTGCATGGGGTGGTGTGGTATGGCTTACAGTTATGTGTGGTGACTGTTTTAATTCTTTCTCTGCTCCCACCTAGCTATAAGGGTTGACCCAAATTATCTATCAGAGCATTAGTGGCCTTACCCATTAAGTAGGAATAAGAATGCCTACCTCATGGGATTAAAGAGAGGATTAATGGCTTGCTACATACAAGTTGTGGAGCACATAATGTGTACTTGGAGAAGTGTTAGCTGTTGCTGGCACTAAACTGTCATTATTCCAAGCTAAGCTGTAGTGTAGAGCTCATCTCCACAGCCAGGTTGACCCATGGGTGGGGTCTTGAGGGACCTCTCTGAAACTCACATTTCAAGATAGAAGAATTCAAATTTGAACATAGGTCTTTGATCCCTGAAGCAATACATACACTTAGTGTTTTAGAATTCAACTGTCTGCAGACCATGTACTTGTCCCATCTTTCCCAAGTTTACTGTGTTGTCATCTAGACCCTCTTTCTTTAATTTGGGGGGGGGTTGTGGGTTCCCCCACCCTGGTTCTTGAAATGGAGTCTTGCTATGTAGATGTCCATGGTTAATGGGAAGACACAGGAGTAAGCAGTGTGGTCATTTGCATTAATACTCCTGGGTAATGAAGAATGATAGTTGTTGTCTTACTGTAAAAGTCCAAAGTCTCCATTCTATGGAAATAGAGAGCAGGTCATTGTGTGTCAGGGACTGGGGGAGGTCTATATAGGAATATCATGAGGGAGCTTTTCAGGTAATGGAATTGTATTGTATCTTAACAGTACTGGTGACAAGATCTGTATGGTTAAAATTCATTGACATGTTCATAAATTGTACTGGCTGGTTTTGTGTCAACTTGACATAAGCTGGAGTTATCGGAGAGGAAGAAGCCGTAGTTGAGGAAATGCCTCCATGGGATCCAGCTGTAAGGCATTTTCTTAATTAGTGATCAATAGGGGAGGGCCCAGCCCACTGTGGGTGGTGCCATCCCTGGGCTGGTGGTCCCGGATTCTGTAAGATGGCATGCTGAGCAAGCCAGGGGAAGGAAGCCAGTAAGCAGCACCCCTCAATGGCTTCTGCATCAGCTCCTGCCTCCAGGATCCTGTCCTGCTTGAGTTCCTGTCCTGACTTCCTTCAGTGATGAACAGTGATGTGATAGGGTAAGCCAAAGAAACCCTCTTCTCCTCAATTTGCTTTTTGGTCATGGTGTTTTGTTGCATCGGTAGAAACCCTCACTAAGACATCAGTGATGATAATGATACCCAAAGTCAAGAGTTTGGAAGTACTGTGAAGGTGGAGGGTAATGACGATAAATAGGAATGGGAAGAGGAGAGTTCAGGAGAGATAAAGAGGGTCACTGTAGAATTTGTATCAGTATACACACTGCAGGCAGAACCCACCCATCTTTTCTCCTGAGGGCCTAGAAGGGCTGAGTGGCATTTGGGCATTGATTCTCTTTGTTATTCAAATGTAGAATCAGAAGTAAAGGGATGAATTATTTATGTGTGGGATCTTCACGCGCTGAAGACAAAAGCCCCCAGGTCCCTCATCGAAAGCAGGATAGCCTTGCACAGAGTCCAGCCTGCAGCTCTGCAAGGTCGCAGCTCTGGTTTGTTCTAACCTGCATGTGCTGATGGGACAGACTGAAGGAGAAGAGCCGTTTCCAGGCTGGTCTTCACACGGAAAGGCGCTTTCTCATCCCCTCCATTGCAGTAGAACCACTCTCCTTGTGTGGCATCACTCACCAGAACTAACTGAGGTTAATCTCCAGTTAACCTCCTAAGGACAGGCGACAGGTCACTGAGCTAGAGGTCTAGGTGAGAACAGCAGCCTGGACACCAGAGGCCATCTGCACTGAGGAGATATGGGGCATCATTTGTTGTTTCCAGTCCTTTGTCTTTCCGGTGGCCTCCAACACTTCACAAATGAGTTTTCACGCTCACATCAAGAAACTAACCGGGTTAGAGGGGAGTGTGGAAACAGCATCCCGTCCCCACCCCTACCATCCCAAACTCCACTTCCATCTTTGCGGCTTCAGTCTACCTGCTTCAGGAAGCCTTCCTCGAATCCTGGCCTGGTGGCAGCTGTTCTCATTTGCAATTTTTATGGCCACAGCACCTCCAGGGTCTCCCATGTTAGGTGGTGCTGTGGGATGTTTTGTATGTCCTGTGGGAGCCCTTCTTGGGTTCTTTGTGGCGTTACCCAGCAGGTCCACATAGAGGATGATTAGGACCATGGGCCTGAGTGCAGGTGTCTGAGATGGTCTGCACTTGGTTGTGCTGGGGGATGGTCTGTATGTCAAGTTGTTCTGATTGATCAATAAATAAACCTGATCGGTGCAGCAAATATACAATAACTGAGAGGAGAAATAAAAGAACAGGAAGGCAAGAGACACTGCAGCCGCCGCCATGATCAGCAGCATGTGAAGATGCCGGTAAGCCACCAGCCACGTGGCAAGGTATAGATTTATGGAAATGGACTAATTTAAGCTATAAGCACAGTTAGCAAGAAGCCTGCCACGGCCATACAGTTTGTAAGCAATATAAGTCTCTGTGTTTACTTGGTTGGGTCTGAGCGGCTGTGGGACTGGCGGGTGACAAAGATTTGTCCTGACTGTGGGCAAGGCAGAAAACTCTAGCAACAAGGTGGGGTGCAGGCAACATCCTTCATGGTCATGTGGGAGAGTGTAACATTTCTGTTGCTGTGATAAAACACCATGACCAAGGCAACTTAGAGAAGAAAAAGTTCATTTTGGCTTACGGTTCCAGAGGGTTAGAGTGCATAATAGCAAGGCAAAGGAAGCAGGCAGGCATGGAAATTGGAGCAGGATGCTGAGTGCTTACACTTGAACCACAAGCGCAAGGCAGAGAGGGAGGGAACTGCAGAGGCAGGTGGATTTTACCTCTGAACCTACCTGCAGTGACATACTTCAGGCAGGTCACAGCGACTCAACCTCCCCAAAGCACTGAGGACTAAGTATTCAAATGCAGGAACCTATGGGGGACATTCTCATTCAATCCACAACAAAACATCCCCAATGCCTCACATTGTTTTCATCCCCAACCCCTCCCTGTGTGCCTTGCCCACACTCCCCTCAGAGCTCAGGTCCTCTCCAGCTCCTGCTCCTCGGTTTGTTCCTCCTGGCCTGGTGGAGTGTGCTGGCTCCAGAGGACTCTCTCTAACACAAAGGCCTGGTTCTGTCATCCTGACAGAATCCTCCAGTTGCCTCCGATGACAATGGGCATGATGATAATGATAGCAGGAACCATGTTAACAATAACAGCTAATTCAGCATGCTTTGCATGTGCCAGGCAGGCGCTGTCCTAGGACATGGCTCATTCGGGAGAGCTAGCTGAATGTTCGTTCGCACTTGGTGCATAGACACACTCTACCAGTTTGGCAAGTGGGGCTCCGGCACAGAGAAGTTGCATGAGGTGTGCAAGCACTCACAGCTATCACATGTCAGAGCTGGGGCATGTACTAGGGGAGAGGCCCCCCTGTTTAGAATACCTTAGTGCAGTGGTTCTCAACCTTCTAAATGCTGTGACCCTTTAATACAGTTCCTCATGTTGTGGTGACCCCCAACTGTAAAATTATGTTCATTGTTACTTCATGACTGTAATTTTGCTACTGTTATGAATCATAATATAAATGTCTGCACTTTCTGATGATCTTAAGCCACTCTGTGAAAGGGTTGTTCAGCCCCCCCAAAGGGGTTGTGACCCCCAGGTTGATAACCACCGCCTTAGCGTGAGATCTCTAGTGCATAGATGTCAGCTTCCTTTGAGAGCCAGGCCATGCTTCCCTCTTTGTCTGTATCAGCCTTCTGCCTTATCCATGAGGCTCTAGCGAAGGAGAGGATACTCATGATCAGTGATAGTGCCTGAGCTTTCTCGCTCTGTAGGAACTGAATGAGAGTGGCTAGTATGTCTGCACTGGGTCTTTGAGTAGCTCATTTTGTCTAGACAGGGCTTTGCTTCTTCTGGCCAAGTAAAAAGCTCTTGTGTGTCACCCTTAGAGCTGCCCTTTGCCGTGTGTTCCCACAAGGCCTAGCTTCTCTGGAGCCTCCATCACTTTGTGCCTTACCCTGACTCACCAGTTCGGGCCTTTCTCTTGGCCAGTTCCTGGGCCTCTTGTATGTCCCGCATGTTCTTTGGAAACCCAGTCCTTCTTTTTCCGGTCTCAGTTCAAACACTACCTTCTCAGAGAGGCCTTTTGATGACTGCCAGTCAAAGTCAGTCTGTATCATTACCTGGTTTCTCTTGTCATGGAACACTTTATTTTCACTGTCTGAAACCAGTAACTCCTTGCAGTGATGCTACCCAAGTGCTTAGCGCCTCAAAGCAAGAACTGCTTCACTGTATTGTACTGTCTTGAGGATCAGATATCTGGGTAAAGCTTGGCTGAGTGTGTCTTCTATTTATGTGGCATGGATAAAGTCCCCTGATCTTCATCCAGAGGCTAAGCTGAACCTGGCTGAGCTTGAGGGTCCAGAATGGCTTTATTGCTATCTCTGATGTGCTGGCTGGAATGGGTAGAGCAGAGAGTCCATCAGAGGGTAGTCAGGAGCTCCCACAGATAACTGTCTCCAGTTTGGTAGCCTCAGGACTGGGGCTAGGCCTGGGTCCAAGACTAGGTATGTTGGACTCCTTATATACTAAAATGTTCCCTTGGAAAGAGGTTCAAGAGGCCAGTGAAGAAGCTACAAAGAAGCATACTTGCTTCCTGATCTCAGAAGTCTCAGTGCAGTACCTCTGGACTTCTCTGCATCAAGTCACCTGGTCACTATATGTCTTAGTTGGGGTTTCTATTTCCTGATCTCAGAAGTCTCAGGTAGTACCTCTGGACTTTTCTGCATCAAATCACCTGCTCATTGTGTGTCTTAGTTAGAGTCTTATTGCTGTGAAAAGACACTATGGCCATGGCAACTCTTATAGAGGAAAACATTGTGGCTGTCTCACTTACAGTTCAGAGGTCCAGTCCATTATCATCACGGCAGAACATGGTAGAGAGTACTGGCAGACATGATGCTGGAGCTGGAGCTGAGGGTCCTACATCTCGCAGGCAACAGGAAGTGGTCTCAGTGTCAAACTGAGCAAAGCTTGAGCATAGGAAGCCTCAAAGCCCATCCCCATGGTGACACACTTCTCCAACAAGACCACGCCTACTCCAGCAAGACCACACCTCCTAGTAGAACTTTCCTTCAAACTACCACAGCCTAGAATCAAAGAGAGGGAACATAGGGATATGATGTGAATGGCAAAATATGTGTGGCTAACTTTAGCTTACCACATATTTAAAATACATACATGCACATAGGTGTGCATGTTGATATGAACACACACATATGTACTGATGTATGTTTGCATACATTTACCTACCACTCTTCCTTGACATGAGCTTCTCGATCTTATTTGGCACTGCCATATCCTTTGCACCTAGAACCTTGTCTACACAGAATAAATACTTCCTGAATACAAATATAAATGGAAGAGTGTGTGCAAGAAGAAGTGAATGGCAGAATAAACAAACACTTGAATGAACACTTACATTTCTGACTCTCCTGGGAGGTTAGCTCCTGGAAATAGGGCCTGATGTTTTCTGTCTTTTCTTCATAGCTTAACATAGTCCTCTCCACTAATAGAGGCTTGGTAAATATTTGCCAAATGAATGGATGTATTCTAATTATCATATATAAAGAAGATGATGTGGTAATTCCCAGCACATACATAGGTGTTAAATGAATGTGGATATTATTAATGGATTAACAGAGTCCTGAACTTTGGAAAATCAAATTTCATATTTATTTGACTGTAAGAAAAAAAAAAACTGGACTAGACTGGACCCACTCCCCTAGTTCCTCTTTCCTTTTCATTGCCACAAGCTCTGCGAGAAGCTCCTTGGTGGGCTGGTGGCAGACAAACAGCCCCAGGAACCCACAGACTGATCCTTTGGGGTGCGAGTGAGGACCTTTGCTCCTGGTCCTCAGGCATCTTTCCTCTTGCATGACTGACTGCTGACACAAACTCACTTAAAGTCGGTAAGACAGAGGCTGAGATGCTGACGTGAAAGGCTCAGGGTGCTGCATCCTGATTCACTGCTCTCCTGGAGGAGCCAGAGAGATCACGATTCTCCTAACATTGTGCCTTGGTGTTACCTTTTGTGGTGTGAGCCTCAGTGACTGCCGGGAGCAAGCCTTGGATCCAGTGGAGAGGGTGGGAGCAAGCAACTGTGACACCAGAAAGGGAAGGGTAGCCTCCCAGGTGACCCCACTCACTTACATAGGGCCTCGCTTCCCAGGAAGCCAAGGCAAAATGACACGGCTGATCCCAGCTGGCTGTGGAAAATCTCAGCTTGTCCTTCTCCTTCACACAGCTTTGAGCAATATCCTTGACATCTCATCTTCATCTGTGAAATGGGCCTGAGGCCTGAGGCTCCTCCCCGTCTTTACTGTTATCCCAAACTGGGTGGAGCCTCGAAGACTGAATTGAAAGAAGCCTTACAGTGACAAAAGTGAATAGCAAGGAATGCTGGGTTGCTTTGTTGTTGTTGTGTGGTGGTGGTGTTTTGTTTTGTTTTTTTAATTCACTATCTTAAAATCAGACAGTGTTTTAAAATCTAATTGTTATTGGTGTTACAATTTTTTAAATTATTTGTCAAGGTCTTCCCTCTTCTGATTTAGATTCTTCACAGTAGACATATTTATTCCTCCTTTATACCCCAGAGACCATCAACTGTCATGGAGGTTAAACCACAGGGCTCTGCATCTTGGGGTGAGTTTTATTACAAGGGCATTTATTGAAACATCAAGGCATTTGGGAGTTCTCCTTTTTTTTCTTCCCCATGGGTCTCCTTAAGCATACTGTTTCCTATAAATGTGAATTTTAGTTAAGTTCAATGTCCAATGACAGTTTTTAAAGAGCTGCTTTATTTAAACCTACTATCAAGCTGAATAAGAATTTTCACAGGAGAAGGCAAGCTTACTTCTACATCTGCTCTGGCTAATTCTGAGCCTGTGTCTTCCCTGATGGCCCCGGACTGGCCTAGTTGAAGGGACAGATTAGAGAAAAAGACTTATCAGTCTGCCCAAACACTGCCTCATACAAGGCAATTTTAGATATTGGAACTTCATCGCCACAGAAGCAGCTAATAGTTTTGAGTTTCATACATTATTAAGTGCTTTCCTATCTATTACCTTAGTTATTAAAAAAATATTTCCAGGAAAAAAAATGGAATGTTGCCAGATTAAGGAACTTACCTGTGTTCCTGTTCCTATAATAGGCATAAGCAGTGACTGAATTTAAATCCAAATTGCCTCCAAGCTAAATTCTGTCCAAAGGACGACCCCCTCCCATCCTTCCCATTGTAGTCTAGGTTGTTTCTCTGGTTATGTGCTCATGGAAGATGCCTAAATGATGTAAGTCTTGTGCTGCTATTATCTAATTTGTTTTTTAAATAGCTTTAATTCATTTTCAGATTCTTCATCCCAGTTGGTGGCTTATCTTTTCATGATCACAACTGCATCTTTTAAAGAGAAGTTCTGAATCTTGATGAACTTTCATTTATCTTTACTTCCTCTGTTGGTGGGTTGTACACGTGATATATAGTCTTCATCTAATCCTAGGTTAAAAAAATGTTCTCATATATTTTCTCTTGAAAATTTTTACAACTTCTAGGTAATTGCTATTGATCTTGTGAGGTGAGGAATAAGGTTTGTTTTGTACAGGAACATCTAATTATCTTCACACCATTTGTTGAGAGCTCACTTATCTCCACTGAGCTGCCTTCGCGCTGTGTCTGTGCGTGTCTCTTGCTAGCTGCTCTCTTCTGTCAGCCTTCCCCTTCATCATCTTCACACCAAGGCAGTAACAGCACCTTCAGTGTGTCTTCAAATCCTTCTGTGTTGCTCTCTCTTCTCCTTGAAAATGGCATTTGCTACTCTAGGTCTTCATTTTTATGTTTTATTTAGCTATGGATATGGATATGATTGTAAAATAACATAGAAAACTTAAAGATCGTTTCACATGAAAAGATCATGTTACAAAGTTAGAAACATCTTAGCTTTGTGACTCCTCAGGAAGTAGGAACATTGGGCAGAGGATCCTTTGTTCATCAAAAGTTGTGTGTACCCTGCATACGTTGTTTTTTTTTTTTAAAAAAAATACCTCGATGATAATAATTCATATTAGATCTGAATTGGCTGTAATTCCTATTGGGGAGCGGTCTCTCAGTCAGTGTTTGTATCTATTGTCATTGTCTGAGCAAAGTGCGGATTTACAGGTGAGGGGTTGTAGCTGACTACACTGGCTGCTGTCTCCTGTGCTCTCCAGTCTGCTCTGGATTGGGGGATGGTTTTCTTCAGATTTGTGGGGAGTTCTATTTGACAGTAATGTGTGAAGTATTCTGGTATCTGTCTCTTTTATTAAAGCACAGTCTTGTTTACTGTAAGCTCACTATCTGCGGGGCACAGTGAGGAGTCATTCTTAATTAGGCCCTG
Organism: Peromyscus leucopus; assembly: GCF_004664715.2. Lineage (NCBI taxonomy): Eukaryota > Metazoa > Chordata > Mammalia > Rodentia > Cricetidae > Peromyscus > Peromyscus leucopus. The sequence goes on from NC_051065.1 coordinate 137,825,484, forward strand.
GTAACACTGATGATCTTGGCCACCACTGCCACTGGGTGCTACTGAGAAAATTATCCTCATTGTTCCCTGTTTCATCTTTTGTCCAATGAAAGGCTTAAGCTAGTTAGCTTTGAGCAAACAACTCGACTCTAAAGTCTCTGATCTTCTACTATCCTTATTTACTTAAAATTGTAAACTTTATCAAAAATAAACAAAGGCTATTAATAGTATAAATCATGGTGATCACAAAAGGGAAGTTTTCCAGTTGGGATGTCTGGTCTTTTGAGGCACTCAAACATCCCACCACCACAGCATGAGTCTCTGACTCCCAACTATGGCCAACGCTGAGTAGTTGGAGCGGCTGCGATGGTGCCTTGTGCTAGGAGAACCTATGGCCCAGGAAGCCCTCGCATTCTGAAAAGAATAAGAATAGCCACTGAACCTAGACCATTCAAAAAGCTTAGTGGTCCCTCAGGGATGGGCTAGGTTTTCAAATACGTCTCCAGGGTAACAGGTACAGTACTGAAACCAAGAGCACTTAAAACATCTTCACTGTCCCCTCTATGCTAAGGTCCAGCTTTGTGCCCGTATTCTCTGTCATCTTAGCTATAGTTACAGGACAAGAAGATTGGACAGCCTGCTGCTTATCAGCCAACAAAATTGAAATGTACATGAGTTTAAAACAATATGGGACCTTGACTGAATGCCTACTGTCTCAGTTTGCTTTCTATTGCTGTGATGAAGCCTCTGACCATGGGCCCATATGGAGAAGGAGAGGCTATTTGGCTTATGTAAGTCCCAATCACAGTCCATCAATGAGAGAAGCCAAGGCAGGGACTCAAGCATGGCAGGAACCTGGAGGCAGGAACTAAAGCCAAAACCATGGAGGAGTGTTGCTTCCTGGATTGTTCTCTGTGGCTTTTTCAGGTTTGTTTTTTCCCTTACAAAAGCCCAGGACCACCTGTGCAAAGGTGGCACTGCCCCCAGTGGACTAGGCCCGCCCACATCAATCACTAATCAAGAAAATACCTTACAGACCTGCCTACAGGACAATGTGTTGTAGGTGTTTTCTTAGTTGAAGTCCCTCTAACTAGGTGACCTGGTTGGTGTCAAGCAGCCCTACTGTGTGTCAGGTGCTGTGCCAGCTTCTCTTGCCCTATGTTAAGGATGCCGTGGTCTTGAAAGCTGGACATCATCAACTCCTTGTTATGGAGGAGGAGATGCTGCACAGTTTCTGTTAATGACCAGAGTCAGGAAATAGCAAGTGGCAAAGCTGGTCTTCATGTCTGTCTCAACCTCAAGCTTAACCTATTCATGGCCACATCAAAGACTAGTTCTCAGTACTTAGCCAGTATATTTAGGGAATTGTTGAATTTATAGTATGAACCATAGTCCTCTAAACCAGAATAACAAGTACTGATGGATCACTTTGGGGTCAATTTGATAGAAGGAAGAATTCACAGAAGCAGTTGCTTTGAGCTATATTTTGAAATGAAGGACATGAATTGCCCTGAAGAGAAAGGTGAGTTTGTGTTAAAGAGATGGATTCGATGAGGCTGTGAAAATACAAATGGTCAAATTATGTGCCCTGGAAGCAACATTAAGACATAACTCATTGTAGGGTAATAGCTAGGAATAAAACTGACGTCATAGGGATAGAATCCAAGAAATTTCAATTCTAGTGCTAGGCGCTGGAGATACTCTCTCAGAATTTAAGCAAGAAGGAAACATAGTCAAAGTGACATGGGATTTGCAAGTTATCCAATAGCAGGTATAGGATCAATGGGATTTTGAGTACTTTGAAGGTCAAGGGAAAATTTCTCAGCAAAATATATTTGATATTCAAACATTATCTTCATGAACATAATGCTGTGTGACCTTAATTGTACAATGGCAGTGTATTAAGAGGCCTGAGTGCAGATTTTAGACAATTTTTGGAAATAAAGGTAACTAATCTACCACAGTTGAACTGTATCATACCACTTCCAGCCTCATCATCACTGGTATTGTGCTGTGTGCAGAGAAGGAACACACAGGTTAGAGATTAAACTCAGGGTTGGACAAATAGAAATCTCTTAACAATATATATTAAATTGAGTTGAACTGAAGTCCACTTCAGAAGGCAATTACTGCTCCTGAGTGAGGGCTAATGTGTTTGGTGAATTATAGTTGGTTCTTTTCCATTATAAACTCACTAATGCTGACTAAATGTCTCTTCACATTTTTCTAAAGCATTTCTTCCTTTCTCTGTTCTGCCTATCTCTCTCTCTCTCTTTCTTTCTCTCTCCAGTTCCAGAGGCCTAATGACTTTTCACCCCCTTTCCGCTTTGGGACTGTGCCCAATGGCAGCACAGAGAGGAATATCCGCAATAACTATGCAGAAATGCATGCCTACATGGGAAAGTTCAACCAAAGGGGTGTAGATGATGCATTGCTCTCCCTGAAAACGGGGTAAGAATGGCCTCCAAGCTCAGAGTGATATGTTTCTCACATCCATTAGTCACAGATTGAACTGGTACCATAATCATTAAATCAAAGACTGTTTCCAAGTTAAATTGGACAGCGACATTGCAACCATTGTACAAAAATTTGTATGCTGTGACTTGCTTCTATGTACCATCCTGCAAACCATTTTCTGCTTGCATGATTGTGGCCATGGAGTGGAAATGAAACAGATCAAAAAGCAGAAGGAGGGATCAAGGAGAGAGCTCACACATGCTACACATGTGCTATAGTCTAAGAGGTGGAAAAGACAGTTCTGGGCTCTTTGGACAAGGGAGAAATAAAAGAGGAAGCGTGCAAACGTTTTCAGTTAACAACAAAAATGTGCTGATTGAGCATTAATCCCAGCTTTGATTATCATTCCTCATAGCCCTTCTCTGTACCCTGGATGTATTTGTTCACAAACTGTCGATATACTGTCATGTAGCTCCCCGGGCACATTGTCCTTTTATTTGAAAGCCAGAATTGTGAAAAATGGTCAACACTGGACACTGTAAATGTTGAGATTTGGAGGCTAATGGGTCATACAACTGTTTCCCTTTGTTCTATGATGACTACTAGCCTGTGGACCTTGTCTGGTCACCCTTGCACCTCAAGGTCTCCAAGCACCACCCAGACATGTGGACATTTAAAATACTGTGAGATTCAATCTTACTGCTGTAAACAAAGTCACAACAGATTTCAGAAGTTGGGATCTGAAGTTAGGGTAGGAGTACTCTGGATAGTCCAAACCATGGGACACGCAGAGTTATACCAGAATGTTGGTATTTGGGCATGCTGCCAACCTTTACCTGTTAAGATGCACTTTATAAAATGTCCTGTGGCTTGTCATGTCAGAAAGAGATTGTTTTTCTTGAAGAGGGACAAAGATCCCTAACTTGTAAATGTTCGGGCGGGAGCGGGGGTTGCATGGTCTGCTTCCTTTCAGAACTGTTACTTGCATGGCTTCATCTGAGCTGCTTCCTCTGCCTCTAACATGTGGAAATGTTGGTTGGAAACAGTGTTGCATGCCTTCCTGCTCTCCGCTCAGATCTTTTCTCTACATGTCCCTTCTTTGCAGAGCCCGGTGTCTCACGGGATGTGCATGTACCCTTAGGGATTTGAATGACCTGGGTTCTTCTGTATGTCACCTTCTCTTGCAGTGTTGCACATTTGCTTTGGCACAAGTTTGTGCTGTCACCACTCTGGCCCCTCGAAGCAAAGTCTTATGAGACAAGAGAACAGTGAAATCTTTCTGACTGCCAAAATAGCCATACATCTCCTGAAACATGTACACCTACACTTTCCCCCACTCTGGACTGTAATGAACTGAGAAATGAAAAACGTTATATAAGTCTTTACCCATGCTATTTGTTATCATTGTGGTGCTTACTTTTCATTATTTGTGTTATTATTTTTATTGATTCCTTTTTACTCTTTCTCCTTTTCAGACACAGCTTATGAGTTGGCCTCAGGCCCAACTTACATTCTTACCATTCCTAGTGGGAGGAGAAAAAAATAAACAACTCTTTTCAACCTGAAGTCCCAACAAGAGCACCACCCCGGGATGCAGGCTTTAGGCTCTGACAATAGTCTTGAGCCTCACTGTTAGCCAGTCCTCCACATAGCTTCGGGAACCCCAGCACTTCATACTAGTGGCCCCATAGGTAGTTTTGGGGTGTCATTTCCCCCTTGGTATTTGTTGGTTTGTCTCTTTCCTGTGCAGGAAGCTCGATGCTTTCATCTATGATGCAGCTGTGCTCAACTACATGGCCGGAAGAGATGAAGGCTGCAAGCTGGTGACCATTGGCAGTGGCAAGGTCTTTGCTTCTACTGGCTATGGCATTGCCATCCAGAAAGATTCTGGGTGGAAGCGCCAAGTGGACCTTGCTATTCTGCAGCTATTTGGAGATGGTGAGTTAAAGAAAGGGGAAGTGTTCACTTGGTCTCAACCAATGGCCATTCTGAAATAGCAACCTCTCTTCTCTGCATATCCAAAACAGCTTGTCACAGGATGTGATAAGATTGAAGAGCACTTTTTAGATTCCTGGGGTCACCATAACAAATGACATGAATGGAAAGACATAAACAGTAGGATTCACTGTGCTGAAGCTCTGGGCACTGTAGGTGTCAATACAGCTGTCTTTATTGGAAGTGGTGAAGGAGAATCCTCCTCATGCTTGTCCCATGACTTTTGTTACCTTGCTGGTTCTACTTGGTATTCCTTGACCTGTGAAAGCACCACTCAGACCTTTACATTCATTCTACCTGGGTGCATGTTTTTATTCTGTATTCATCTCTCTCTGAATTCACATTTTCGTTAAAGCCAATCATATGAGACTGTGTTCCAGTGTGACCTCACCATGATCAATTACATCTGCAATGACCTTATTTCCAAATAAAGCCACATCCTAAGCTACCAGAAGTTAGGAGTTCAATAAATGAATTGCAAGGAGATTCACTTTAACCTGCATGGGGTAAAAGATGAAGGAAGAGATTAAAGTGGTTGGTGACAAGTGTACATTTGAAGAAGATTGTGTGGTATAATGAAACCACTCAGGGATGGAGTAGGTTACAGTTAGACGTTTCAGATATCACTCCACGAGTGGCCTGAAACAGAACTGTAGGGAAGTGCTCTTTCTGTTCTCAGAGAAGTGAGTGTGTGGCTGTTTCCTCATCCTTCACTCTGTTCTGCCTTGACCATTATTGCTGAAGAGGCAGAGGGAGATGTAGATACCAAAAGGTGCTTTACTGTGTCTTTCCAGTGGTGGACTGAACACTGAGAAAATTTAGTTCATTAAACTACTATCTTCTGAATTTCTCTTCACTTCATTATCCAAAGCACTGACTCTTCCCACCAGCCCTCACACACAAGCTAATCCAGAGACAGATGGGCCTCACTCTGCATGGTCCCCCTGCCCATCAGCTATGTGGGTTTATCGTGGCTGTAGGACCTTTTCTGTTGGGAAAGACATCAGAGACAATCCCACAGATAGGTTTCCAGACTCCAGCTGCATCTGGCTGCTGCACTACTTAGGAAAAGCATTGTTGAATTGAAGAAGAAAGAAATAAAAGTGAGTGGAGTCCCATTAGGAAAAGTAGAGGTTTTATAGCTGCAACCTTGACAAACCATGTTGGTATAACTAATAGTCACAGCCAAATGGATCCTTATTCTATGACCAAGTCCATCAGTAGAGAGGACTTTGGCCTTCACTGGGCCATACAAAGTTCAAACTTTTGTCCGAACCTGAATTGACAGACCAGTTTCCTTCATGAGATTTCTAGAATTTCATGTGTGTGGAATTAGTGACATTCTAGGGTACATGATTTATTTATTTATTTATTTATTTATTTATTTATTTTGGTCTAAGGTTTCTACATTTCTACTGACTAATTTTCAGTGATAGTAGATAAAAGTCATTGAGATCTGACAGAACTGACGTAATCAATGCTCCCTTAAGCAGGGTGGAGAAGAAGCAGGTTCTACTAGAGTGGTCTTGTTTCATTTCGGTTTACTCCTCTTTTGCTTTTCATATTTTCTCTATAAGAGATCTGTAATTCTGTGAGACCATAGGGATTCAACCCTTCTCCAATCTCTTTCAACTTCTTCCCCAATCTAATCTGCTCTGTATAATCCCAACATTCTTACCCATTGATTATGTTATTCCCAGTATCTATAAAATAAAGGACAGAGTGTTTAACCTCAGAATCCTTGCATTAATTGTTTTATTAAGCTTTCTTACTGAGGGTCATTCTGTTTGAACTGTTTTTCTTGCCTCTCCTTAAATGAGTCTCTGTTTCCCCACCCCTTCCTCATTGAGTATGCTATTTCTACATTCTGGAATGCTTTTATGTACAATAAAAATTAAAATCCATTCCCACTCTCAAGTTCTTCCCCCTCCCTGCTCTTTCTCCCATTGACCACTTTGTCTATGAGCTGTTGTTACTGATTGAAACTCTTGTTCTTTGCATAGCATATTGCGCATGATAGCCAGCATTGAGCTGCCAATTTACACTGGATAAAGGAGAGCCACAGGGAAGTTCCATGTGTTTGTTTCACCCATAGTTCATTCATTACATTTTCACTGAATACTTAGGGATATATTGGTGAGATGAGATGTAATGGTGTTAATAAAAAGTATTAATTTTCTCTCTTTGTGTTTGTCTCTTTCCGTCATATTTTTATGCCCTTCAACTTTCTTCCTACTTTGTCTCATCTCTCCTCCCTCCTTCCCTCCTTTATCTGTCTCCATCCCTGCCCTTTTTCTAGGGGAGATGGAAGAACTGGAAGCTCTCTGGCTCACTGGCATTTGCCACAATGAAAAGAATGAGGTTATGAGCAGCCAGCTGGACATCGACAACATGGCAGGCGTCTTCTATATGCTGGGGGCAGCTATGGCTCTCAGCCTCATCACCTTCATCTGTGAACATCTGTTCTATTGGCAGTTCCGACATTGTTTCATGGGTGTCTGTTCTGGCAAGCCTGGCATGGTCTTCTCCATCAGCAGAGTAAGTGTTTTGATTTAAGTACCCAGAGCTTGTTAAGGATGGTTTAGCCTTGTTCTGTGCCAAGCAGAGAGACCCAATAGAGTGTTAAACTCCAGCCTTAGGTAGCTAAAGCATGAAACCACATCATGTGCACTTCTCCAGGAGTCTATGGGAAAGAAATTCAAGTGTTTCTAAGATGGGTGATGCTATGTTTCCTTCCATTTGAGACTCAGACATTTGATTCTCAATTTTAAAAAAGGGTAGATCTCTCAAAATAGAAGATTTGACTTTTCCCCATTTGCCTCTTACATCACCATTAATTGATTCTGTATAGGCTGCATTAATCTCTTGATCCTTAAATAATAGGGTGCGATATCTCTTATTCTAACACACAAAGGCGTATTACTGGTGGTTTTACTGTTCTCATATTTTAACTACATGTGAGGTGTGGGGAATTAAAGAGCCTAAAGGTTGGATGTGGTGGCACATACCTACAATACCAACACTGGGAGACTGAGACAAGAGGATTTTAAAAAGCCTAACAGAACCCAAGTCTTGACTCATAAAAAACTTATATTCCAAAACTTACTTAACTGGGGCAAGACTTCAGGCTAAGTTAGAGATCTTCTTCATCTCTAGGTCAGAGTGAGGTACTGGGGAAATAATTGGGTTTAGAGATCTTCATTTTGAGTTCAGGGTGGGATGTTGGGGAAATAGTTGAGAATATGAACCTCAGGTCACAGAGGGAAATTTTTTTAAAGAGTAGGATTCTCTGATGTTATTAATGCAGTTGTAGGACTCTCACATGAGTAGTGAACTCAAATGACCCTTTAAAGTTGAGGATTGTGTGTTCCATATATGACCAACCTTGACTCAAATGGAGTTATGAAAGAAATGGATTTCTCATTAAATTGTTTCATTCTCTGGTCATTTTCCTGCCGTGTTTTAGTGACAGGGAGCAATTCCCCACTTCCTTTCTAGCTGTCAGTTAATGCAGGTCATTTAGTCACACAAGAACAAGAGAAGGGAATTTGTGGGACTCTTGGTCCCTGGGCCCCCGGTTCCACTGTGTAGCTCTTCCAGAGGCCACAGGAGCAACAGAAAAGAGAAATCTCAGCCGTGGCCCTGTGACCAGACCACTGTCTTCACCAAGGAGGACACTTAGCATTTCCTCCTGGCCACTGTCAAGAGGTCAGAAGTGAGAAGCAGAAAGAGAGTAGAATCCCCAGATCTTGTCTCCCAAACTCTGACACCTCTTTGCCACATAACCGCCATTTTCCTTCTCACCTTTTCTTCTCTCTGCCCTGCCCATCCAGATAAGATTCCTTTCCAAACAAACCTTCTTAGAGGTAAGGATGCAGTTTAGAGCCCTTCTCCATATCCCTTCCCTTGTCAGGAACAAAACCCCACGTCTGCTCACCTTTCACGGCAGCACAGGAGAGGTGGGCAGTGGGGTGACCTGACTTTAGACATGGGGAGACTGGTGACCCAGGAAAACAACCCATCTTTTCTCATGGATGATGTCCTCCAGTGCCCTGAACAAGTAGCTATATACCTGTACACAGGGTATTCTTCATCAATACTAACTTGATAGAACATTAATTAATTATGATAATACTTAATATAAGAAGGAAACTAAGAGTTAAAGAGTGAATAAAAGAGAGACCTCAACAAGGGAGTTATTTATTCATATCAAGCTCTTGATATTTGTCCCAATTCTTCCCTCCCACAGTGTAGGCCACAGCAGTAGCAAATCCTTCTTTGACCCCAGGGCTTTCTAATTCTCTGTGTGAATTTAGTTCATGCTTAGCTACAAAACAGCATTGTTCCCTTGTTATTTGCTGACCAAAATTCTACAAGCTGCTCAAAATGGTCAGAGCTAGAAACAAGAGGCAATTGTGAGCAACTTCAGCCAGGAGTGGCCAACCAGAGCAAAAGGGCCCCAGCATCTGCACTGAGATGCCTTGTGCTTCCAAGAATCTGCTCATAATTTGCCATATGTTTACGGCATGGATTCTTTTATAAAATGTGAAAATCTGGGTATTGGAAGGAAAACCAAGATAGATCATGTTTGGAGTTGAAGCACAAATGCCATGTTATCTGTTTGTTCAAGTCCCTTGGTATGACCATTCTCCTCTCTGATGGACAGATTACTATCCTCATGACAGGATTTTGCTAAATTCAAGGAGTTACTTCAGCCAAGCTCCGAGTCACATTTTCTGTGAGTGTAGCACACTGCCTGTCTCATGATTCTCTTGTCTTTGTCTTCTCACATTAGACATCAGTGGTGGGGCACTGTTGTCTATGCTGTGTTCCATTTCTCTGAACTCAATGTGTACCATCCTATGTCCCCTCAGGGCATCTACAGCTGCATCCATGGAGTAGCTATAGAGGAGCGCCAATCTGTGATGAACTCCCCCACCGCTACCATGAACAACACACACTCCAACATCCTGCGCCTGCTCCGCACAGCCAAGAATATGGCCAACCTGTCTGGAGTAAACGGCTCCCCTCAGAGTGCCCTGGACTTCATCCGACGAGAGTCCTCTGTCTATGACATCTCTGAGCATCGTCGCAGCTTCACACATTCAGATTGCAAGTCTTACAACAACCCCCCCTGTGAGGAAAACCTGTTCAGTGACTACATTAGCGAGGTAGAGAGGACATTCGGTAACCTGCAGCTGAAGGACAGCAACGTGTACCAAGACCACTATCACCATCACCACCGACCACACAGCATTGGCAGCACCAGCTCCATTGACGGGCTCTACGACTGTGACAACCCACCCTTTACCACCCAGCCCCGGTCAATCAGCAAGAAACCCCTGGACATCGGCCTGCCCTCCTCCAAACACAGCCAGCTCAGTGACCTGTATGGCAAATTCTCCTTCAAGAGTGACCGCTACAGTGGCCATGATGATTTGATTCGATCGGATGTCTCGGACATCTCCACACACACTGTCACCTATGGAAACATTGAGGGTAACGCAGCCAAGAGGAGGAAGCAGCAATACAAGGACAGTCTGAAGAAGCGGCCAGCCTCGGCCAAGTCTAGGCGGGAGTTTGATGAAATTGAGCTGGCCTACCGTCGCCGACCACCCCGCTCCCCGGACCACAAGCGCTACTTCAGGGACAAAGAAGGGCTGCGAGACTTCTACCTGGACCAGTTCCGAACAAAGGAGAACTCGCCTCACTGGGAGCATGTGGACTTGACCGACATTTACAAAGAACGGAGTGATGACTTCAAGCGAGATTCGGTCAGTGGAGGTGGGCCCTGTACCAACAGGTCTCACCTCAAACATGGAACAGGCGATAAACATGGCGTGGTAGGTGGGGTGCCAGCTCCTTGGGAGAAGAATCTGACCAATGTAGATTGGGAGGACCGGTCTGGGGGCAACTTCTGCCGCAGCTGTCCCTCCAAGCTGCACAATTATTCCTCTACAGTGGCAGGGCAGAACTCGGGACGGCAGGCCTGCATCAGGTGTGAGGCCTGCAAGAAGGCTGGTAACCTGTACGACATCAGCGAGGACAACTCCCTGCAGGAACTGGACCAGCCGGCTGCCCCCGTGGCTGTGACATCCAATGCCTCCACCACCAAGTACCCTCAAAGCCCGACCAATTCCAAGGCCCAGAAGAAGAATCGGAACAAACTACGCCGGCAGCACTCTTACGACACCTTCGTGGACCTGCAGAAGGAGGAGGCCGCCTTGGCCCCGCGCAGCGTGAGCCTGAAAGACAAGGGCCGGTTCATGGATGGGAGCCCCTACGCCCACATGTTTGAGATGCCAGCTGGTGAGAGTTCCTTTGCCAACAACAAGTCCTCAGTGCCCACTGCCGGACACCACCACAACAACCCTGGCGGCGGCTACATGCTCAGCAAGTCGCTCTACCCTGACCGGGTCACGCAAAACCCTTTCATCCCCACTTTTGGGGATGACCAGTGCTTGCTTCACGGCAGCAAATCCTACTTCTTCAGGCAGCCCACGGTGGCAGGGGCATCGAAAACAAGGCCGGACTTCCGGGCCCTTGTCACCAATAAGCCCGTGGTGTCGGCCCTTCATGGGGCTGTGCCTGCTCGTTTCCAGAAGGACATTTGTATAGGGAACCAGTCCAACCCCTGTGTGCCTAACAACAAAAACCCCAGGGCTTTCAATGGCTCCAGCAATGGACATGTTTATGAGAAACTTTCTAGTATTGAGTCTGATGTCTGAGTGAGGGAAGAGAGAGAGAGAGAGGTTAAGGTGGGTACGGGAGGGATAGGGCTGTGGGCCGCGTGGTGCGCATGTCATGGAAAGAGTTGGGGGTGAACTTGGCTCCCATTTGCTTTTTCTTGTTCTTTTCATTTCTCTATGGGATCCTGGAGTTCTGGTTCCTACTGAAGGCGACCCTCGTGGCCAGCACCGTTCCTCCTCCCTCGCACAGTTCTCTTCCCCCGCATCTGTCCACCATCCCTGTTCCCCTGAGAGGATAGAACTGGCCTCAGTGTGGGAGGATGGAGAGGCGACAGGAAGGGCTGCCTGTGTGCTTCTTCCTAGCGTGGAAGTTCTCTGAGCACTATGAGGGAGGCTTTCCTGAAGCTGCTCTTTGTTCAGGCGAGGAAGTGAAGGTAGGCCATTGGGCCTCCTGCTCGGAAGAGAGAAGAGGCTTTTTGCTGAGTTCTTGCTGCATGGTTGGCAGCTGCCTAGGGGCCCTGTAACAAGCAGAGGGCAGGAAGTTCTTCTGTGCTTATATATAAGCCAAATAAAAAGTTTGCTTCAGCTCCGTCAAACTCTTAGGTGGTAAACCAAGAGGGGAAGGCCATTGGAAGATGAGGGATTCCTGAGCGAATTGGAGAGTGCACTGCAATAGTGCCCTAGGGTGCGTTGGAGGCAAAATAGGGCATTGTGTGTGCACAGATGTCCATGTGCACCTGCCCTCTCCTATAGTCAGGTGCCTCTGAATATACAGAAGGGAGCCTTGATGCACCACTTCCACCCACATGCTTAAGTAATGTGCTTGCTTTGGCTTATATATAAACTGATGTCATAAGTGACCTGACTTTGGGCTATCTCTTCCTTTTCCCTTCTTGAGAGAGGACAGAGGTTCTTGACAAAGAAGATTCTATATTGTAGGGGGGAAATGACAGAGGAAAATGGTAGGCACTGAGACAACCCTACAAACTAGATTGTCAGTGTTGCCTGCAGTTTCTATCACCTTGGACAAAGAACTTTCCAGTAAGGCTTAAGGGAAATAGAAGCAGCCATGAATCTTTTATCCAGACTCAGAGCAGAACATTCTAGAAAACTCTTTTAGGCATTTAGCCCCTTGCCTGGCTGAGGTTTGAGGAAGAACTCTCCACAGAAGGCTTTGAAGGAGAGAATCATTTACGGTAGGGTAAGTGAGAGAGGGGGATGTTTCCAATGCTTTGATCCCTTCTTACTTAACCTAGAGCCGAAAGAGTAGGCAGATTCCCCCAGAACCGGTGATGAGTGACAGGGGACAGATGAAGGAGAGAAGTGAGCTTGTCCTCAAGGGAAGCCGGAGAGAATGAAGGAGATTTGGAATATGACTTGAACTAATGAGATCACTCCTGATAGAACCTTTCTTTTCTGCAACCCCCAGTTCCCTCTCAGATTATACCACTCAACAGTAAATGTGCGTGTGCATGTGTGTGTGTGAGAGTGTGTGTGTGAGTGAGTGTGTACGTGAGTGTGTGTATGGAAAACTCCAGGGATGGGGGTGCTGGCAGGTGTGATGCCCCCTCACTTTAAGTTGGAAATTTAAAAAGGGAAATGAATATTTGTGTCGCTGCCTGAAACTTGGGGTAGGGGTGTTCCATGGGTCAGTTCCACTGTCCTGCCGTCCCTTCACACATGGTGGCATCCAAAGAGCCCTGGGTCTGTTTGGAAGCTTGACTGCAGGACCGCCTTGTCGCACACAGGACACATAAACCAGAAAGGTGCTCATCCTCCTCTGGAACGAAGCTGCCATGTCTCTTCACGCCACACCCTCCAGGGCTGCTCTTTGCCTTCCTGGTCGCCCTGCCTCACGACCTTCCCTCATCTCCCATCCTCGACTGCTGTCTCCCACCTCCCTCCTTGATTTTTTACCTCAGTATCTTTCATTTAAAAGTCAACTGGAGGCCTTGTTTTCTTTCTAAAATGAACGTGGGGGCAAGGGGCTGAACCTCTCAACAGTTTGGAGACAGGAGCGTGGAGTGCTTTACTTTAGGTTCCAGGAAAGACTCTGAGAGAGGACCGAGGGTGTGAGGCGACTCCCGGAGGAAGGAGAAGGGCCATAGAAACATTGCTTCACTCTGGCTCTGTCCAAGGGCCAGGGGCTCATCCCTCACCCTTCCTCTTACCTCACCCCTTTAAAATTAAAAAAAGAAAAAAAAAACCAAACCAACTAACCTAGCGAACAGCAATCTAGAAAGCAGGGGGCTCTGGTGGTCTCCACGGGCCACAGAAATCAAGATGGTGTTTATTTCAGATGTAAATATTTTGTTTTATAATTAATTTTGTATAGATAAAGTGTTCTCCTGTGAGTATTCAGGGTGTTGAGCTGGAGGGAGCGGGGAGGGGATGGGAATGAGGGGGGAATTATTTCGTTACGGGTTTTCATTTTCTGTTGGGAGGAATTGTTTGTATGGCCTTTGCTTCAGAGTGTCTGGAAAAAGTTAATGGGAACAGAAGCCACAATGGTGAACAAGCCAGGGGAAAGTCATTTATGTCCATGCCCCATCTCCCAAACCTGTCTTCCTGCTGGTTTGTGAGAAGTGATCATGTACTTTGGCCTGAGTTTTGCAGGGTCCAAATCAGCACTAAGCAAAACTTGGCCTGCCTCTTGTCTTCTAGGGAGACCATAGGACACCATCACTCTGTCAAAGACAAACTGGTGGCATACGATTTTTCCTTGTCAGTACCTGGGCTTGCAAAGGTTCCCCAAAGGGCTTGAAAAAGAATTGAGGTCCAGTTACCTCCCATTCTTGACGTGGCTGAGAGGTTTCCAGAAGCTAGATTCTGAGAAATCTCACAGCAGCCTTCTCTGATGCTTAACCATCATCCTACCATTCTGATACATCATGCTCTAGAACCTGACCACCCCATCCCCCTATCTGTGCCCACCTATAGAAATGACCACTTCAGGCACACCCAAGAAATACCATGAATTCTGCCTCAGTATGTGGTTTCAGGCTGTACAGGGATAGCAATGGATACAAGAGGTCTTAGAGATTTACATGCTTTTCTAGAAAAGGTCACCAGATCCCCTCAAAACTCATTAGCCTAGCAAGGAAGCTAAAATCAGTTTCAGAGGAGGGAAGTGGCTATGTGAGGGACAGTACCAATGGTGGCTTTATAGTTGCCTTGTTCTTACTGCCATCAGGAGGGTGCTATTTTGTTCAAGTTCGGTGTCTCAAATCTGATTTGAGATTAACCAGACAAATAAAATCTCTCTCACTGGATTGTTGGCTTTGTGAAAGATAGCAGCAGCCTCTCTCTCTCTCTCTCTCTCTCTCTCTCTCTCTCTCTCTCTCTCTCTCTCTCTCTCTCTCCCCTTCCCTCCCTCCCTCCTTCCCTCCCTCTCGTGCTCTCTCTCTCTCTCTCTCTTTCGTTCACTCTCACTCTCTCATTCTTAAATTGATATTTCCCCCCTATCCTCCCGCCCACAGAGGCTGCCTGAGAGATAACTTAACTATTCTAAACCCCTCATTTGGCCTCAATTGACCATCTTTCTCCAACTGGGTTCTTGAATTGGGACCAAAGTAAGATATTCAAGGCCTGCTCTAGAAAGAATAAGGATATGATGAAGTCTGTCAAGTTTTATATGTGAAATTCCATAATAGCAAGTCAGTTGAATACATAAGGAAGAATCCAGCAGCTGTTCCCATCTCCATCTCTGATGGATCTGGACCAAGACCCAATCCATCCAAAACTGTGAGGTTCTGCAGAGCCCCGAGGAGCATCTTGTGTTCCACGGTGCCCTTCAGAATCCATGCTTGCTTTCACAAGTGCTCCCTCCCATTGTGGAGGTGGGTTGATGGATGTGGTCCCGCATCACTCTTCTTAGTGGCAAGGCTGACACGTCAGCATGTCCAGTGACCTCAACAATCTGACCCTTGAATTTGCCTGAATGAAGATGTGCACACCCTTTCAGAGTGCTGCATGTACATGGACCTTGTTATTTCCAAGTTGTCACTGTGTATCCTCAGCCAGAACTTGGGAGAGCATCCTTCATGTGTATTCCCTGGTACTGGCCACAGCCATTTTGTGATTGGGGACAAAAAGTCCCAGATGATCCCATTAAATGTTGGTGGTGTCAGTAGTGCCCAAACGCATGTGTAAAATAGGAGTCCTCTATACAGTGACGTGAATATCACTTGCCCAGTCTTCCATGGCCATCAGGAATTGCCCCAGGGAGATTTCTCTGCAGAGTGCTGGTCACCTGCACCTCTCATTTAAGAGCTAGGGTTTCTTTTGGGTTTTTTTGTTTGTTTGTTTTTTGTTTTTAATTAGTTCAAGATTTAGAGAAAGATTAACTGGAATGTTTAGGCAAAAGCCTTTGGAAAAGCTATTCCTGAACTCACTTTATTATTGTTTTGTTTTTTATCGCCATCTCTGAAAAGGCCCTGTCCTTGCTTGGCACCCTGTGTGAGTCTGCTTTGGTGTGCTAGGAGTGATTCAGATGTGCGCATAAATGATGCAATGGCAGCTTATTTGGTGAATGTGGTCGGTGTTTCTGGGCATTGTGGCCATACTATCTGTTCCCAAAGCCATATAGAAAATGCGTGATCCGGAGGCTGCTGAAACACTATGGTATTGTTGCCTTCGCTTTCTTCACCTTGATATCAGAGAGCATTCTTGCTGTCTAAGGAGTTCTTTAGGGGCAAGAAGCACCCTGGGCAGCTCTGTCCCACTGGAGTGGCTCTGGCCTCACCAATGGCAAATGGCCTGTGACTTGCTTTCCAGATCCTGGAAGAGCCCACCAACTGTTGGCTTCCCAGGCAGATTGACTCCATTAGGGCTGAGCTGTCCATCTGCTGTTGAAGTGAAATCATTCCCAGGAAGAGTGACACACTAAGCCATATTAGGGATTTGTACATTTAAACACCTAATCTACATTAGGATTTTCATTCCTTTTCCTGGGAATAAGTACAATAATGCAGCAGGAGAAAGCAACACGGGCATCCTGAGCAGCAGGACAGGGAGAAAGGATAAAGGGTCCAGAAGACTAGTCATTTAAGCCGTGTTCCGTCTCTACCTGTGTAGTGAAGGCCCATGGGGACCCTGGATTAGGAGTTCTACCTGTTGTTTATTTTCAGCACACAGTCACATACATGGTTTATAGATAGCTAAATTCTACACTGTATAGGGCAGGTAAGAATTGTGACCCAGGAAACAAAAGACAGGCACATTTCCTCAAATGCAGGATGCTGAGCGGAGAGTGGCAAAGAAAAATGTCCATTCATATTTAGTATATAATCTGTTAGTATATTATAAAAAGCATGCATTATCTGTTCTCTGTTCTAGGCCAAGTAATCTGCCAGTTCACTGATTTGCCTGCAATCTAAACATGCCTAGTCTCCTTTCCCATAGTCTCTGTGAAGGAGCCAGTTGACCCTCAGGTACAGTTTAACCTGGGGGCCTATGTTACGGTTGGGTCAATGTTAAAATGCTCATTTGTCATCCTGAGAACTTGTAACATTGATCTGAGTCTAGAAGTCCATCAAGTTTGGGGAGGTAGCCATATGTAAGGCCACAGGCTGAATGAACACATCCTACCCTCATCCCATTCTCACATTTGCTCAGTCACATGAGGTCCCTGTGAGTTCTGTGGCCTGGATGTAAGCTATCTGCTCCCACAAGACAGCCTCTGTCAAAGCCTTGAGTGAAAGTCCATGCTTTTCCCATGCCTCGAAGAGACTGGTGATATTCAGGTGCTGTAGGTAGCAGTACAGAGGCAAGGAGAAAAACTTTGCTCAGAGAGTATCGGGTTACCCTAGCAATGCTGGAAATGGGTGGGAAATGGTAGGAACCTGGTGTATTTCGCTGCCGCGGTATCCTTGTTCAGTGATGTCAGAACTAATCATTGTGAGCTGCTGGTGATGTTCCATATCCTGCATCTGCTGGTGTGACTGGGGCTGGCAGTGCCAATGGGAACTGAGAATGGAAAGTAGAGTGGACGGGAGAGTTCCTCACAGCCCTGGGATGCTGGTGTACAGAATCCGCTTTGGCAAATTCAAAAGTGGCACTTGGTACAAAGATCAAGTTACAATGAAGAAGCACAATTCTAAGCCCATTACGAAACTATTATTTTAAAGCTATGACTTCCAACCTGAACTCTGTTTGTCAGTTAATAATTATTTTAAGGTTGGGAGTTAAAGGGTGGTACAGAAAAAAATAAATTAAAAAGCTCTACATAAATATGTTAGTTCAATTAAACCAATATCTGTTGAGCATTTACTATGTCCTTAAGCTAGTGCTGAGAAATACATTAAAGATTTTAAAATGGAGTATGTTATACTCATGTAGGATATTCAAATGCATAAGTATAAAAAATTTAAATCTATGTATTATGTATATATTAATAGGCTTACATAAATTTCTGTGATTCCTCATATAGGTTTAATATTTTCAGGTTTCAGGGTTTGAATCAAAGATATCCATTATGTTATTGAACAATACCACAGACATTCAGCTCTCCACATCATAGCCAAGTCTTGACCACTTCTGGAATTATTACACATTCTAAGCTAACACTCAGAGATTCCCCCTCAGGTCACAGCCTTGCATTTCCTTCACTCATCTTTGCTAGCTTCTCAGCTGAGTGCTCTTTGTCTCTGTGTGCCAAACTCCTCTTTGAGATCTTCTGAGGTACACTTCAGACAACAGGACTTCTCTCTGTCGCAGCTTTACTCCCTTGTACCCAGCTGCCTGTGTTCCTCTCCAAACAAAATCTGGCAACATCTGTAGGAACAAATCTCTCCATTCAATTAGACCCTTGAATCCCTGTCTATCTCTGTTTATCTTTGCTCTCCCAGCCTTCTCAAGTGGATAGAATTTCCTCATATCCATACCCAATGCTTACAACTTTGCAATGAGTCTAATCTGCTACTCACCTACAAACTCCAAACAGCAATATTTCAATGAGTGTCTTGCTACAAACCCAACAGCATTTTTTGTTCCCCTGATATTCACCCTTAGATGTTCACCTGAGCTAACTTTTGGGAGATGGTACATACTGATTTGGATCTTAGCTCTCAGGTCCCCTATGACCTCACTGACTTTTGCTTTTGCAACTGTCCATGGTAATTCCTCATGATCTTTCTGACTTCCACAACATTTATGGCTCTGAGTGAAGATGAATTTCAAATCTTCACTCCTAAACCCTAATTTTCTCTTCAACTTAATGCATATATTTCTGATCACCTCACTTCAGATTGACCTGAATACCCCCCATCTGCCTCTGCAAATTGACTTAATTAGCAAATTCTCCTTCTGACTAGTGGGGCCATTCCTGTCCTGTAACCACACTAAGGTTTTACCAGGAATTTTTGCCTCCCTCATGTCCCTGATTTTGCACATATAATCATTTGGAAAACCTATTTATTGTCACTCTAAAGTTTCTCTGCCTCCCTTTTCATTCAGGCTCTTCCCTCCCATTGATTATTTCAGTGTTGCATATCATTGTTCCAAGAGTTCATATTTCAGTCTGCTCTCACCAGCTTGTTTCCTAACTATAGTTACTTCATGTCATCCCTAACCTCAGAAGACAAGTCTTTGATGAGCCCCCCTTGCCGTGGCTTTCTAGCAAGTAGAACCTTAGTTCATGCTCTTTGTCACAGGACAATTAAATTACATACTTGTCCCTTAACATTCCTTACCCAGATAGATTTACTTGTATCTAAAACTTTTCTCTTTTCCCAAAATGTCCTGCTCTGAACTTTCATCTCCCAACTTTCTTGCATAATCCACTCCCTTTATACAAGTCTTCAAAGACAATAACATAACTACAGCATCTATTTCCCTTCACAATCTGTGCAGGGGAAAAAAATTAGGCATTTTACAAATGCCCATGACACTTTAATCTTATCTCCTGGGTGGCAACTGTCAGAGACCATCTTCGTAATTATTTTATTGTGCATGTTATCTTCCCTCTTAGATTCAAAACAGGCCATACATTTACTAATCTTTATTTCCTCCATCACCTAACAGGGTGTCTTGTACATGAAGGGCACTAGTGAATATTTGATATTATAAATAAAGATAGAAAAGGAGTTCACTTATTTTACCCACAGGATCCTTAAATCTGCAGAAATACCTAAGGATGAGTTCTTCCCCCTACCAGCCCCATGTTTCTCTTTTTCTCCAGATACAGACTCAGTGATGCACTAACAGGGCATGTGAGCATTTCCATGTTGTCATTTCCAATGTGAATTTGTGTTTTTCCAAGTTATACTTCATTCTCTGAAGTCCTACTTTGACTACTTTATGGGTATTACTGTGTCCCCACAGTGATGAGTGCACACAAGGATCAACTGTGAAGGATAGTCATCAAATGTGAGGTATCGGGATCATCCAGATGCTGTGAGAAGAGATGATTCTAGACACATTGCTGTCCTGAATGAGTCTTGCATGACCTATGCTCAGATTGACAGTTCTTTATTCCAAGAGTTAGACAGTTTGGGTCATTTAGATATTTTCACTAACAGAAGGGTCTTATTGCAATGCAAGCTTACTAATCACACAGTCTTGTGAATCTCAGGAAGCAATCCAACAGGACCAGTGGATTTCACTGAATGCTGAAAGTTTACACCTTTGTAGGCCAGATGTTGGGTCAGGGGCTGTATGTTCTGCTTATGCCCTTGTCTTAATGGTGTTTCTTTCCTCACCCTTTCTGATGCTTTATGACATTGAGTTTTTAAACAGATCACCTCTGACATATACCTCAAGAGAAAATACACCAAAGTTTCAATGACTTGGTTGAGAGAGAATTGTAATGTCTCAATTCCTCTTTTCTCTGTAATTATGATTGGACTCATTGCCCTAGAGGAAAGAGTATTGCTTCTGGCCTGATGGCCTCTTGTTCTCTGTTCTTCATGCAGCCTTCACTTTTTCCCTTGGTTCCTTTATTCTCTTAACACATTTCACCTATTTGTTCTAGTTAGTGTCTATCTCCATCTCTGGAGAAAATCTTGGGCTAGTCCTGTCCTTTTACTTAAGCTGCTCTAGTACCAGATAATGCTCTCTTCCTTTCTCCTGGCCAGCCTCCTCTATAAATCTCATGATGTCATTGGTCATGAATTATTCTCCTTTGGGAGGCATCTTCTGCCACTGAATGCTAATTTAAAGCATACTATAGTGAACCTAACTCAAATACGCTACAGGCAATGACAAGTTTGCTTTTCAAAAATGCAGGCTGAGTTCATTCTTCATCAAGACAGGAAGGGGTAGGAGATTATTATTGGCAAGCTGGGGTGAAACTTGGACAATTTAGGAGGTATCTAGTAAAAATTAAAATGTTAAATCTAAAGGGATTTTTTTTTCAGTTTTAATAGCTGTAGATAGTATTGATCCTAGCAATGGGGATAATTAACATTTTAGAGCAAAGTCCATCTCATGATAATAGGAGACACTTATTTTAAGCAGGGAAACAGACTGACATTAACTAGCAGATGTGTTAAGAGGATGCTGTTCCTTCAAAGAAGGCATCCATGAAATTCTGATGAACCTTAAATGGACCAACATCATATGGTTTTACATGGTTATTTTCTTTTATATATTATTGTACTCTATTTTTTTACTTACCAGTACCTGTAAAGGATGATGAAGGCAAAGAACAAGAGGCCCACACTAAGACTTCCCTTCATGTCACAAGTAGAGCTGGGGGCTTTGGTCCCTAACTTTGAGGGCCCCTTCAGGAAGAAGAAAACCCCCAAAGGACCAGACTTGAGGCTGATAGCCTCCCAGAGTCCCATTCCTTTGACCACAGCCAATTTGCAAAAACTCAGCATTGGAGCATGATTTCCGGGTGTCTTCCAGATGAGGATAGAATTGTCCTTTTTGCTTACCCCGTTTGGTTGTAACCTGAGAGGCAGAAGCAAGGCAGATTAGAAATGAGGGGCATATGAAGCATTTTTCAAGGGCCCATTTCAAAGTTCTTGGGGACTTTAGGCTGTTTGATCAAGTGCTAGAAATTCCAGGGGAGGTGTCCAGAAAGAACACTGACCCTGCAGTAAGGGAGCTGGACCCAGCCTCATCTGTGAGGTCCTAAATGCTTACAGAAAGTCTGGTCACACGGCATCCCTGAGTCAGCGTCCTAGTCCCTTGGAAGACACCCAGAGAGCTGTTGATCACCACCCTGGGCAAAGAGGGTACAGCTTGTCCTACCAGCCTAGCTGTAGAATGTTAACCTTCATGAATCTGTCCACTCTCTGCAGGAGGAGGCTCACAGTGCTAGCATTGGACAGGATCAGAGCTGCAGGGAATGTGGTCCCAGGAATGTGAAAGTGTGTTGTGGCTTACTTCCTTCAGACAATGATATTACTTGTTTCCAAAAGGGATTCTTTTTTCTTTAAAAACAAAACAAAGAAACAAAAAGCTATGTCTTCCTGAAACTTCAGAATAGTCTGTGTAGCTGCCATCACCACATTTTAATTGTAATTATTTAATTAAATTATCAATAACCATTTTCTTTTGAAATCAGGGCCATTTTAATGTTCCCTTTGGATGTGCTAAGACGCATTGGCAAGCAAGAGACTACACCACTTTGTTGTCTCGGTCTGAGTTGTGTTTTCAGTCTTATAAATAGATATCATGTTCTTCATACAGTTCCATGCATTAAATGATCCCTTTGCCATGAGTATCCTCACATTTGTGTTTCTATCCACCACCCCTCAAACACACACATATGTCCACACATGCACACACACACACACACACACACACACAATATTATGATGAGAAGTTGAGATACATATAGAATATTAATGTGTACATGATAGTGAATTTTTCTAAACAAGAGCCTGACCAGTATAATTCTATTAACACCCCCACTCTGTACATTGATGACCAAGATGTACATAACTTGGCATCTTGAACCAGCAGAAAAAAAACATTTTGTCACAGTCCTTGAGAATCATAGACATTTTAAATGCCCAGGGCAATGAGTTCAATTATGTCTCAGGCAAAAGAAATGGATCACTAAGACAGGTGAAGGGCCAACACTTCAGCATTCTTAGTTCATGCCACAAAGAAGGTCCAGAGCACTTGCAGTTCCTAGAATGATGCCACTTGTCTTTTTGGAGAAGGATGGTGTTTGTAAAGTCAAAAGTAACTCACTTAGATCTTTACCATTTTTGGCTCCTGGTATGGATATGGGCTAATTTACCATCACCATTTCTCCCGATGGCCTCCTTGACAGGGTCACGTGATGGTTTTGGTTGTACAGATGAACACACAGACGCGCAAATGCACTAATAAAGTCAAAGCTTCCATTGCAAACTGTCTGCACTTTGTACCACAGGCTATCTCATGTACCCTAGGCTATCTCAGAAAGTCATACTGCATGAACTCTCCCACCCCAAGTTTTTAATACCTAATAGTGTAGGAAAGTCATGAAATCCAGGCAACTTGTTTAACCAAACCGTTTGCACAAAATTCATCTTCCCAGATCCCCACCCTGCCCATCTCCCATAATGCATCAGTCTACAGAAATCAATCAAATGGTGGAACAAAGCAGGAATCTGCAAATCAAAGATATAAAAGTCTCTGTAATGAAGAAAATTTGAAGAGCAAATCAAAGTGTTTGAATTTTGTAAGGTAAGACATGAGGGATAACTTTTATTTTTCAAAATTTTTATACAGTGTGTGAGCAGCCCAAATCTCCCAGACTGATAACTTAGGAAGGAGGCCTTTTAAAAGTGTGTGTGAGGTGGTCCTGAAATGTTGAAGTTGTCAGTAGTTTGGGCTAGCCCACAGGGAAGGCAACTTCAAGGCAGAATCCTTTACATTCTTTTCCAGGGTACTTGAATCTAATTTAGCCTGGTCCTAATATTAAGACATGAGTCAATTCTAGAAATGTTATGTAGACATGTAGTGCAATGAATTTCTGACAAAAGACCTTGCATCCCCCAGAACACTAATAAATAATGATTCTCTGTCTAAATTATTATTTAGGAGAACAGTGCCATCTGCAGCAAATAGTTGTGAGACATTGATTTTGCCCCAAGATTATAGTGGTAAATTGTTCAGCAACCACAGCTGATGGACTCCCATAGCTACCTTCTCTTGCAACGTATCTGCTGACTGATGAATGGAACCAAGCTTGGGGGCGAAATCCTGCCTTTCCAGAGGATAGCATCTTGAATTTATATCTCAAGAGAGTTTGCTCCTTATGCAGAACAGTCTGCTTATACTAAAAACAGTGAAATGCTCTACCTTCACATAGGCTTTGACCAATTTAATTAGTCTATCCTGTCCCAGAGAGGATGCTGCAAAGTGTAGGGAGAAGAAGAAATTACTCATTCCCGTGTGTGCGGGGAGGAATTGAGAACAGCTCAATTGCTGTTGAATGCTCCTCAAACTTAGCTTAGAATCGAGTTGGTGACAAAAAGCGGTTCTCTCTCACCCTTTTGCCTCCTGAGAGCTGGTGTAAGATCACATTGGTATGCATAGAAAGCCGAGAAAGAGGGCAGTCGTATTCTACCTTGATGCCATGATGGCTTCATCTTGCTTAGGAATTTCATTACCTCTATCATGATGCTCCTTACTAACGTCACAAAGCCAAGATCTGATGGGTGTTGGAACATCCTATTCCCCTGAGATGACCATTCCTTCTCTGGTGCTATACTCATATTCATTGTGGGACACAACAGAAATAAGATCCATAGGACCCTAAGGGCATGGATGGAGAATTACTTAATTGAAACCACAAAGCTCTTGTGCTTAATATTAAATATTAAAGTGGAAATGAAAAAGGCAACCCTCAAGCACAGCTGCCCGCAGTGCAGATTGGGAAAGCATTATGGGAAAAGTTTTAGAAAGCAAGTCCCCGTCTACCCAAGGCTGGAGCAATCGAACTGAAAGTATATACAGAATCAGGGTAGTTCATATTTTGAGGATATTGTAGCTGGTATGGATGCTTCCTGTGCAAAGACTGAAGTAGGTAAAAGTCAGTTTTGGAGCTTAGGACTCTCTCCTCAGAGCAGTGTCCACATGAACCGAATCCTCTTGCCACTGACCTTATGGGCAGAACGTAATTCCTCCTATGCCAGGCTTCCCACTGGACATTGAGCCCTGAGGTAACTCACAACCTTTCCTTGTCCTCATGCCCTCTGTCACTTCTATTAAAGAACAGTCCTTAAAGCCTGTTTGGGTAAGTCTTGTTGGATGAGGCCAGTTACCTGGGTGGAAGTGAGAAATAGGCAACGAGTTTCAATACCAAGAAGAGATGCCTCCTAGGAAAACATACATGCCTACTAATTTCTAATCTAATCAGGAAGTTGGAGAGCATTTGAAGATGTGCAGCATCTTTCTTTCAATGAAACAAGATAGAGTATTACTATTCTTTCCATTCTCTGCTCATTCTCTGGGATACTAAAACTGTTTCTCTTCCCAGCAAGATAAATGGGGCCAAGGACAAAACTCCAACCTTCTCAGACAGTGATGACTGTCTTCTGAATGTTTTTGTTTCTTTTCTCACATTATCTGCCACATGATGAAGAAATATGCATGGCCATCACTAGTCAGACATACCGGCAAAATATGATGCAGAAATTCATTAGGAATGATTAGAATCAGCATATTTCATTTAATCCCAATGGTCTTTGGGGAATCTTTGGGGAATCCTGTCTGTAATTCATCTCTCCTCTGAGACTCTTTCCTCTTCTTGAAGCCATTATTACAACAGGAATTCACTGTTTCAAAGTTGACTAAAGGAATGATAGCTATGCTAGGAAATTGACCCCAAATACTTATTTTTATAGCCATGGAAAAGTGGGTTTTATATTGACAATAACTTTTCCAGTTCTTTCCATAGAAATCCTTCTTGACCTCTCTGCCTCTTGCTATATCTCCAGATCCCACTTCTTGATCTGGGATTCCCTCTCTACCTTATCCTCCTGTTATAAAAGAAAAATATGCCCCTTAAACTGAATTCTTATTTAAACGGTTACTCAGAAAAAGATCTGAGAATAATTTCTCATTGGTTTTCTTGTTATTCCTTAATTTGGAAAGAAAGAGTTGAAAAAAAATAGTAAGCAAGAAAGCAAACATGGCCTTGTCCTCAGATGCTTCAACTCAAGGTCAAGTGCCAGGAAACTGAGTGTGCTCAAGTGAGAGCCGAGGATCTGCTAAAGGAGAGGGATGTGCTCCAGAATATTAAGCAGCCACTGAGCAGGTACACATGGGCTCTGGTCAAGATGATTTCTGTGTGCATGAAGGCATTAATCTCTCACCCTAGCTCTCCTTCCTACATCCCTCCCTTTTCGCTGTCATTTCAAGGCACAAGATCTATGATGGGGAATGCTTTAGTTTAAACACACTGATGATGTTGCACTATCCCCAGCTTTCCTTTGCCCTAGGCACAGGGAAAGCCAGTGCCTCTAAGTCTTTCAGCCAATGAGTTGTTGCATGTCAGTTCTGAGTTGTTTGTAGCACATGCTGTTAAAATGAGAGAAAACTAGAGTGGGAAATAAATTCAGTGACAAGTAGACCAGAGCATGGTTTTGAAATAATGGTCTTCACCAAGGTAAGCCAAATTCCAGAAGCAAAAGAAAAGAGTAAAGAGGGCCTGATGGTTTAGAGGACAGAGAGGATAATGTTTATTGTTCACGATGTTCATAATGTCCAAGATGCTCTGATTAACCCCACTAAAAGTATTGTCCATCACTCCCACCCACCCACAAGCTCCAGTGGAAGGAGAAACCTGCTACCACTGACCACTCAGACAGAGGTGGATTCACTAGAAACAGGCACAGGCTTTCTGGCAGGGAGCTACTAACAAGCAATGCACCTTGGCTCTTCCAGAACTCATCTTCAGACCTTAGGGCAGCTCCTCACTGACTATCTCCATTCTCCAGTCTAGAATATTCTGAGCAGAAGAGCCTCATGCTCATTGGGATGGCAATTACTCAATTTGGGAAGCCAAAGGACGCAGAGAAGAGGAGAATATATCAAGAGAATGGAGTTAGCTTAAGCTTTTTTATTTCTTCATCTTCTTCAATTTTAGTGTGGTTTGGCATCACAAAGTTAGGTCACCTTTGAGAGAGAAAATCTTTTAAATAAAATTGTATCTTCCCATCCCAGTGAAAACACCAATTTTCACTTTCTAATCTGAAAGTGAAAGTAATCAGTTTTCTAATCTGATTACTGTTTACTCCAGGAAGGAAATTGGTGGATTCAATTACAAACAGGCATTTTGCAGATTGCTTTAATCCTGATTCTTACACATATTAGCATGAAATTTATTGACTCAGACATGATCCTTTAAGCTGTAAAACCTCATTAAAGGGAAATAGATCATGTGTTCTTAATGAACTTGGTTAAAAGGATGAAGTAATGCTCCCACAATTCAGTCTGTTCATTCTACTCTAGCAGAAGGCATTTGGGAATTAGGCAACAGAGGAGGAACACCAAAGGGGGACAACAGAGACAGAGAAATGGCTAATGAGACTGGGGGTCATTTTTTTATTATTAAAAATAATAATAAACCCAAGGTCAATTCTCAGATCCAAAATGAGCCCTGCCTGTGCCATTTAAATGTTTGCTGAAATAACAGATATCCAGGGTTCAAAGTTTAATATTTTCTTGGAAGAGGGGTCTTGGTGATTCTGTCTTATTTTACTTTTTATTGGAAATTGTATTTGGAAAACATTTGTCTGCAGTTCTTGGGCATGTCTGTCCTTGCAAGGTTGTTTATTGATTGGCAACCCTGTGCCAGGGTGGTCTAGGTGCTGGGAGTCAACACAACAGAGGCGGTGTCTCTTGAGGTTCATGTGTCACTGAGAGGAAGTTTTTCATGTGAGAGTAACTTTACGATGCTTACCAAACATCCAGGTGGAAAGCAGACTAGGCAACTGCATACCCAAGCTTGAAGTTGAAGGCCCAGGGAGGGATTTTTTTTAATAGCCCATTTTGTGATGACCAGAATGACCCAGTAGAGACAGGAAGCTGACGGTGCTTAGGAAGAGAAGATGGTGACCAGAGTATTGGCGATGATGAGTAAAAGGGGATGGAATCCACTGCACAAATAGAAGGCTGGATGTAGGAGCTGCTGGTGCTTGATAACAGAGAGACTGCGGTATGGGCACAGATGCAAGGGGGTAGACAGGCCTGGGAACATGTCTGCTCGATTGGAACTATTCCGTGAAATACAAAGAGAATTCATCAGCTAAGAGTGGTAATTCAAGACTGTTTCAATGATCGAGCCAGGCAGAGGAGAAGAACTCGTATTCCCTGATGTACTTCGTGCGAGATTTGGTCACTATATGTGGTTTTTCATGGAGGAGAGCTGGAATGGTCTGAAAATGGCACTGCTGAGCAATTGCGCCACCTCTAGACTGGTGCTGTAACAAACGTGTGACTGGAATGCATGCTACTCAGTAGGGCTGCTGGAGTCTCCAGGAAGACAAGAATGTGACAGAAGTCGCCAGGGTGTGT
Organism: Peromyscus leucopus; assembly: GCF_004664715.2. Lineage (NCBI taxonomy): Eukaryota > Metazoa > Chordata > Mammalia > Rodentia > Cricetidae > Peromyscus > Peromyscus leucopus. The sequence continues at coordinate 137,853,071 of NC_051065.1, forward strand.
GACAGTGGAGGACCGTGGATTCATAGGAAGGAATGGGAGCTAAGGATAGAAGATGGGCTGCAGTAAGAGCTGGACTAGCTCACCTGTGGATGAAGGTGAGCGTGGGCTCCTCACAGTGGCTCTCCTGAGCTGGGTTCATGGGTGGTTGAGGTTGGTACTGGTAGTCGTTATCAGGTTGAAGTGTCAAGGCTGCATGTGCTGGTCTAGACCTTGCCAGCAGCATGGGGCACTCTCACGGTTCACCAGTACCCGCCCACCCCATCCCCACCTTTTAATCTCCACTGCCAAATTCTACTTTTGCTTATTTATTTGCTTGGAGACAAAGTTCAATCCTCCTGCCTCAGCCTCCCGAGTGCTGGGATTGCAAGCATCCACACCCAATCCTAGATTGGCCCTGCATGGTTTCATAGATGTCATTAGATGTGACCCTGGATGGAAATGGCATTGCAACACTTTACCTCCAAAAAGACTACATTTCACTGTACATCTTGCCCTTTCTGCTTTAAAAGCTTCCAACTGAATTGCTCTCCTTGGGGGAAATTCAGAATCCTTTCTTCTTATTTATCTTACTCTTTGTTTATCTTTTAAAAGAAATCTAGAAGAAGAGCAAACAGCTTTGCTTCTGCCCAATTCTAGCAAATGATGGTTTCCTCTGACTGATCATTTTTATTCAGTATTTTCTTTTGTGACAGAGAACAGTGGGCCAGGAGCATTAGGAAATGATTGGGCATCTTTGAAAGCTTTGGAGGGAGCAACATTTTGGATGATTAAGATGGGGTTAGAGAAGAAAGGTTTTAGTGGGGCTGCATGGGGGAGCGGAGGGGGAGGAGAGTACACTGAAGATAACACTGGAAAAAAATTAAAACTTTGACGAAAGGAGGTGGCAGGGCGTTGGGGGTGGGGCATCTGTAGCATCTGGAGATTTGGCAAGCATAAACTAGATCCTGCCTTCTCCACAACATTCCGCATATCCGACACCAGTGATAGACTGGTCTTATTTTATTTCCTGGGGCCTTTAGGAAATCATAACTTGATTTGGTAGAGATAGCAGGCCTTTCTACTGAGCTAGTTCTCCTGACCCAACAGAACAAGGGGCAGGTGAAATCGTCACTGCCGCTTCAGCTTCACTGTTCACCAGTGAACACACACCCTTCAGCTCTGCCTTAGCCTTCCTGCCGCTCCTCTCAAAGATCAGCTGGTGTTCACCCAGGCTCATCTAATGCCTGTCTTCGGGTCTGTGTTGGAAGAGTATTACAGCCAACTCAAGGGCTTATTCCATGCTTTATGCACCAGTGCTGGCTACAACTCCTTTAGCAAAGAATAGGGAAGCAAAAGCTGCAGGGGGGTGTGTCCTGACTGCTTGACTTCCTGCCCAGCAGGAATCCAGCCTTTCAAAGGTCAACTGAACAGAGCATGGCTTCCATCTGCCCAAGATTTCCCCTGCTTCTGGCTGTCACACCAACGTAGTAATCGGGTATGACTGTGTAAGAATCTGTGGGACGTGAGGAGAGAGGTTAAATAGAGGAGAGGGGATCTTAAGTGGGAGCTTTGTGACACAGTGACCATCCCAGCATTCATACTTTAGAGTAGCCATTAACACTTGTGGAAACAGGTCCAGGGAGCTAGCTGGAATGTTAGCATGGGACCAGAGAAGACAAAGGATAGGGCAATGAACTCTTACCTGTGGGGGGAAAAAAAAATCTCTTTTCTTCCAGTGCTCTAACAGTGTCATAAGTACACTTAGCCACAATGACAGAAGCATGTCCGTGTGTGACTGTGGGTGTGCGTGTGAGTTTGAGCAGGCGTATGAAGGGGTGAAACGCTGTATACACACACAGTGGCTTGGGCTGCAGTCGCAGAACACACCCCTCCTAGAGTCATTCTGGCTGGGGGTAATGGTCACAGCTTCCCTGGTGTGGTGTCCCCTCTGCACAAGGAAAGCCCTCAGGCTTGCCTGGACTCTGTGAGGCCAGATCCCACGTTCCTCCCCTAGGCCAGCTCTCCTTCCTCTTGACTCTCAGAATCCCCATTCACTTCCAAGTTCTTTTAGGTTGTTTGTTTTGTTTTTGTTTTTGTTTTCTGTAAATATCGATTTCTTATTTTGGACATGCAGGGATCAATTGAGATTCTGGAGTGGGGGGAGGGGCGGATGACTGGGTCTTTTATTTTTTTCTTTCTCTCTTGAATTTTGGTGTTTGAACTTGAAAAAAATACTTACAAGTATATATATAAGCAAATGACTTACCTTTAACAAACAAAATAAGTTGATTTCATTCTTTTGTTTTATCTTGTTTCTCATTGGGGTAGGGTGGGGGTGGGGGGTCTTTCGGGTGGAGGGCTTTTTTGTGAGCTGTATAGATTTCCAGTTTGGACTTGTTCAAATGATGCAGGAACAAAAATTAAAATGAATTTAAAAAAAGACAACATAAAAACAAGAAAAACCTTTGTGATGTATAAAAGCTGTACATAGTCAAAGATCCTTTCTCTTTTCTAATGGCAAATTATTTCTGTCACTTTATATTCAAAAAATAAAGAAACCTACCACAAATATCAGGGTAAAAAAATTCAGAATCAGTGTTTTTTCTTGGACTTCATGGGGATTTTTTTGTTTGTTTATTTGTTTATTTATTTATTTATTTATTTTTAATAGTGGTTTAGAAAGCCTTATTAAATCTGTGTTAAAGGAAGAAAGGTGCCTTTCCCTGGGGGGGGGGGGGTGTGGCTATCAGCATTCCTCTGCACTGTGAATCTGCCCACTGATGCTAATGTCTCTGGGTTGTGAGTTAGAGGAGTTTAAATACTCATGGTCCAAAACTAATCTTTTAGCTTCCTAAAGGGTCTTTATTTAATCACTGTCAACCTATTTTGTTTTCTTTGGAATATGAAAACAAGAACTTCAAATATATTCAAAAGCAGACAAGAATGGCTTGATGAACCTGCAGGTATCAACACACAGCTCCTATAATCATCGAGTTATGCTAATGTGTTTACTGAGTTTTTAATCTCTACTCCAAGGCCTGTGAGATGGCTCAGCAGGTAAAGGTGCTTGCTGCTAAGTCTGAAGACCTGAGTTCATCACAGGAACCTATAGGGTAGAAGGAGAAAATGGACTTCCGCAAGTTGTCCTCTGATCTGCACAAATATTGTGACAATCCAGGGCATGTTGGAATGCACATACACAATCATACACACATAACAAATAAATAAAAATGTAATAGAGTCCACTAAAAACAGTCAGACCCTTATGTGGGTCCTCCTCTTCCATCATCCTAAAACAAGTGCCATGATTTGATTGTTTTAACTGCATTTCAATGGGGTATCCCTAAAGAGGAAGAATTCTTAGTGTTCACAGTGCCATCATGACACAAAAGTGCCACAATAATTCTTCCACAGCACATATCTACTGCTCAGAAATTTTAGTGTATAAATATAATGTCACTTTCCAAGGTTGTTTTTGTTTTGTTTAACATTGTAAGTCAAATACAATCCTCAGATTCCACAGCTCTTTCTCAAGTTTATTTTGCATCTATAGTTCACCTCCTGACTTTTTTTTTGGGGGGGGGGTATATATATTATGCAATTGCTGCATTTTTCCTATGTGGGACTCCCTTAGTTTGATTTTGATGCTTGCATTCTCATATTAATGACCAATGTGTGCTCTGTCCTCTGTATTTTTTTACAAACTGATAATTGGTATGCCTTTTGATGAATAGTCTCATTCCTTAGAAACATCAGAAAAGTCATCTGGCCTTCATTTTGGCCAATGTAAAGTGTATTTGTTGGAATTAGATAACCAGAGGTACAAGTGTCACCCAGGTTACCAGCAGTAACACTGGTCTAGTTATAAATATATCTGACTGCTTGAGAGAGAGAGAGAGAGAGAGAGAGAGAGAGAGAGAGAGCAGGACCCCGTCTGCTTCTGCATTTCTCCACAGTGGTGTTTCCCCATCTTGTTGTTGTCCTGCACTGGCTTTATATGTGGATGTTGCATGATTCTTTCCTATACCTAAATTTCTAATTTATTCATGTTAATAGTCTCTCTTTAGCTGTTTCTAGTAATGAAGTAAAATACCAAATAGAGTTAGTGTTTCAAAATGCAATGATGGGACACATCCCAGCATCACTTATTAAAGACCATATGCTCTACCTCTCATCCTAGTATCAGAAAGGATCATATGGGGTGCCAATTAGTAGATAGCCGGCTTATGACTTTTGTAAGTTCAAATGAAGCAGTCCGGACTAGAAGCCAGTCCTGCTAATCTCTGCTACAGTGTATCTTCCAAGACAACTCTGTCTGCAGCCACTGTCTCAGAGAGATTTTCTCTGTGGGTTCCTCCTGCAGTTTTCTCCACACGGGAGCAAGAGTTCATTCACCTTGAATATTCTAAGAAGAAGGAAGCTCTAGCATGAAGTCAGAGTTGTTCCTGGGTACAGTAGTCCTCTTTACTACTGGAAAGACATCCTTAAAGCCCAAACTGTCCTGAGGCTTTAACAAGATTCTCAGGGTTACAGCTGGCATGATTTGGAAAACCTGAAATGTGTTTTGTGTTTCTAAAGTCAGAGGGAACGCCTCACCATTCCTTTGGTGCTGGTCTTAAACAAGAAAACTTGGAAGTAGAAATGCCAGTGGAAACAAAGATGTAAATGAACCTTTGGTGACAATTATGAAACTTTAAATAAAACGAAAGACTCAAGTGATCGGATAATATGTAATGATTCCCAGTACTGTAGCAGCGATCTTTTCTTCACATTGCCTGACTCACACACCACGTGGGACTTCTTAAATCAATTAGCTCAGAGTCTCTATTCTGTGAATCTGTGCCATCCCCAGGTCCACTGTGAGAGACCAGCAAGACCAAGGGAAAAACCAGTCACATACTGTGCACCAACTGTCTTCGGAAGGCGGCTGACTTGGTTAATTTCTTCATTCTTTGACCACATACCTGACAAGAAGCACCATAGGGAAAAATTCACTGTGACTCACAATGTGACGCTGGAGTCCACCATGGGAAGGCATGACCATGGCAGCCGCTCACAGCTGTGACCAGGAAGCTGACAGAGCCAGGAAATCAGAGCCTATGATTCTCAAGACATGTCCCCATCCCAGTGACTCACTTCCTCCAGCTAAGCCTCACCTCCTAAACCAGTCCACAGCCTCCCCAACAGCACCGCCATCTGCAAACCAAGTGTTCAAACACATAAGCCTATGGGGGACATTTTACATCTAAACCATAACAGCAGTCTCCCCAGGCTGCTCCAGGATCAGCATGCTTCCCTTACATAACAATACTCAAAAAGTAAGAACACTATGGTGATTTGATTTGAAACCAGTCACCCCTCAGTATCCTTGGAGAATTGGCTCCAGGGCCTCCTTATGGATCCCTAAACCCGGGCTTCTATAAAAATACACAGTATTTACATAGAACCTATACACACCCTCCCATATACTATAAGTCATGTCTAGATAACTTACAATCCCTAACACACCGTCTTAGTTAGTGTTTCTGTTACTGTAAAGAGACACCATGACCACAGCAACTCTGATAAAGAAAAACATTTAATTGGGGCTGGCTTACAGTTTCAGAGGTTTAGTCCATCATCATCATGGTGGGACATGGGAGCATGCAGGCAGACATGGTGCTGTAGAAGGAGCAGAGAGTTCTTTTTCTTGATCACCAGGCAGCAGAAGGAGACTAAATATAACACTGGGCATAGCTTGAGCATATGAGACCTCACAGTCCACCCCTACAATGACACACTTCCTCCAACAAGGCCATGCTTCCTAATAGTGCCACTCCCTATGGGCCAAACATTCAAACACATGAGCCTATGGGGCCGTTCCTAGTCAAACCACCACACAATGTCAGTACTATGTAAATACTTGTTATGCTGTACTGTTTAAGGGATAGTGATTTTTTTAAAGCTCTGCATATGTCCATTACAGATGCAATTTTGTAAAAAGTTATTCTGATCTTCAACTAGTTGGATTAATGGATGTGGAACCCATAGATACATAGGGATGGCTGCATATCTATTCCTCCAAATTCAAGCCCAAAATATTCCTTTCAAAATGATTAAAAAGTACAAATTATTTTCTGGGAGCAACTTCCTTGTAAAACCTCTAGAATGACCAAAAGGAAGGGGAAAACCATTATACAGAAGGTTCCGAAACATTCTGGGGAGCCTGTCAAAAAGTTACATTGGTATTGGAGAATGCTTGCTGATCTTCCAGAAAATCTGAGTGCTGTTCCCAATACCTACACAGGCAGTTTATAATCTGACACACACTTCTGGCCTCTGTAGGCACTGCACCCATATGTACACACACACACACACACACACACACACACACACACACACACACACACACACTTTAAAAAATATTGAGAAAGAAGGAAAATAGTTATGTCAAAGTTATCATTAGTGATCTTCAGTGACTTATTTAATGCCAATTAATTGCAGTTTTCTTAGTTCTGACCTCAGAAGCGAGCTTGCTGTCCGGCTGTCAGGCAAGTCCTTCTCAACTCTGGTTGTGCTGATTTAACTAACACACAGCTCTCACCCCAAAGGGAATAAGGAGCAGTTTATTCTGAGCCAAATATGAGTGACTGTGTCCCAGAAACATGGATTCAGGTTTCCCTGGAATGATATACTCCACTCCAGAAGTGGTTTCATGAGCTTTTACAGCCACAGAACAAATAAACATTTAGTGAATACACCATTGGTGTAGACATCATATAATGGATTACAACAAAATAGGAAATCTCTGCTACCTGATGACATTCTTAGTTTTTCTTAGTTTTGGGGCTGATAGAAGGTAATAGTCCACCAAGTTATACAGCCAAAGACTTTGCCTGATATTTGAAAAAGTGTTAGGTTAGATATGGATGTGTATGTGTGGCTAGTAAGGGAACTAAAGATAATTCAACATAATTTAGGCTCTTAATCTGCAGCATTCCAGATCTCTACAATCACAGAAGTTAACTTTATTCTCATGTATGTATGTATATATGTATGTATGTATGTATGTATGTATGTATGTATAACTTCAATTCACAATTGCACTTTGGAGTCATCTGAGTACTTATAAAATGTTAGTATCATTAAAATATTCTAATTTAATTGTTCCAGGATATATCTGTACAAAAAGGGCTTCACACCCCCAAAAATGACTTTTATAATATACAGGATAAACACCACCCTGCATCAGCATACTTGGGAAAACTGGGATTAATTACCATGAATTTGTTTCTATGGTGCAATGCTTGTGAATGTGTGATTGTTGAGCTCTCTATAGTGTGCCTCTCAGCTCGAGGATAGGTACCTTTGAGAACTTCTAAACCTTATTTCTCCTCCATTAGGAGTCACAGAATAAACACAGAATAGATTGACTGCTATAGCCCAGTTCTGTAATTCTTTATATTACCACAGTACCTAGTTAGGTGGATATACCACAAAGCTAATCTATATAACAGAAATTCTCTACAAAGTTCAAAGTGAATATTAAATATGACTACTTTTATGACCATGGAAGAAAAACAAAAATGCTTCATGGGAACGACTTCTGAACTTCCCAATTGAGAATGTGTATTCTCTTAAGGGTGCATCTATTTTTTTCATTGTTTATTCATTAATTTTTTTTACATTTACTATTTTGTGAGTGAGTGTCCTCAATTGTGTGTACATTAGTGCACACACACACACACACACACACACACACACACACACACGAGTGCATGTGGAAGTCAGAGGACAACTTGCAAGAGTCAGTTCTCTCCTTTCACCACATGGGCCCCAGTCATAGGCTTGAAGGCATCTTTGCCCACTGAATCATCTCATTGGCCTTGTTTGTTTGTTTGCTTGTTTTAGGGGTTGTTTGTTTGTTTGTTTGTTTTGCCAGAGTTTCACTATGCAGCTCAGGCAGGCCTGGAAATCATGATGCTCCTGTCTCAGCATCCCAAGGACTGAGATTATAGGAGTATGCCACCATACTTGGCGTATGGACCACTTTTCAGCCTCCATTATCAGAGTCTTTATCTCTATGCTCCTTATTTGGCTGTATCTATCCACAGAGCTATTATCTGCCTTTTCTTCTAAGGAAATTAATGCTTTCCTCTCTTCCAGGCAAAACACAGACCATTATCTGAATGGTTTAAACTAGTCTGATATCACAGGACTGACTTTATCAGGACAACCAATTGTGGGTTTGGACTCTCCAAGATTTTATGACTTTTCTCGGGAAGATGTAACCAAAGTCTGCTCTCCTCAGATAGGGCACTGACAACAGACCAAAGAAAGGATTCCACAGGAGTCCTTGGGAACTCAACGACTTTATCAGAGTTGCTTAGCAATATGGATGAATAGTTACCTACAGTAGCACTACTGACTCAAAGACAGAAAACCGTGTATCACATAGGTAACAACTCACAAAACTGTATTCCTGGGGCTCCATTGAAAGTCTCCCTTTGAAGCAATTGTTTGCTGTTTTTATAACCATGGAGATAGATAGGGCTTGTGAACCTTGTAGCTTTCTAAGCTTCTTGAGTCCTGTCAGCTTCTTTGTTAGCTCCAGGAGGGAGTTTAAATCCAGAGGACATAGCTACAAAACACTCCACATTCAGTTTTGGTAAGCTGTCCTCACCATAGTAAAGGGACACATTTTGGTGCAGCTTTTGTGGCTTTAAAGCTGAATGTCTCGGGTGGTGTCTGTTAATGCAGTCCCTGCACTTTTCCGTGACCTCTCGAAGGTGTCTGAGTCTTCCTTGTTCCGAGAGGAGCACACACCACCTCCTGCCTGGCCACACACTCACAAACAGTGTGCTTCCACCGAATGTTATTTATGTTTCAGAGCGAAGCAGCTCCAGCTTTTGCTTGTCTTTCTGTCCTCAGTCTAGATCCTGAGGTCCCGTCATCCCACCACTGACCAACAAGGCAGCCCCTGAATGCAGCTGCCTCCACCACTCAGCCACACATGGTGTCCAAGCTCTGAATGTCACCATGTGTCCATCTGTGTTGAGATCGGATGAGGTTTGCACAGATCCTTCCCTCATCCCTGAACACACAGTACTGTAACTGTTTATTCCATCTGAAAAGAGTCTTGGAAATCAGAGGAGAGGACATCTTTTCCTTCAAGTTATATCTGAAGGACACTGTCATTTAACAAACAACTACTGAATTCTGGGCTTTTTCATTCATTACTCGCGTGGAATTCTCTTAATAGCATTGTTATATCTGAGGTTTGGAAAGCCACCAGCTTACTCGAAATCACGAGACCTTCAGATGAAAGACCAGTTCAAAACAGTGAGACAGTCCCTGTGCCACCCTCTTACCACTGAGCCAATGCCTCCTGGGTAGGTTGTGAAGGGTCAATTACACAATGAATTAGAAGTTACTCTGCAAACTCCAAAGTACTTCAGACATTGTAACATAAACCATTCTGTCCAGCAATGCCTTGGCATTGGCTTGCCTGTTCTGGTGCTCCATAATTAACTACTTCTATTTGGTATCAACTCTCATATAAATTTGTTTCCTTTGTACCCCATAACATTTCCTATGGCCACATTGGTTAGCAAGTCTGAGAAGGGCACATAGAAATGATCTATGCAAGTGAAAATAACCATTTGTCACACAGATATTCCAGCACTGTTTTAAATAGTCCACGTGTCCTTTTGTTAGTAATTTGTAATAATGCCAGGACAGATCATAGCCACCTCCCCTCATTACAGAGATGGAAACCAAGATATGATCCGATGACTGGTGACAGGAGGTTGCCCAGACAGCAGACATCTGTCTCACCCCAGAGGACCTGTTCTGGCCCAAGCTCTCACCGAAGACCTGCCATGCTCCTAAACATCTTCTGGCAGCCTTCTTTCTTGCTATTTTCTACTCTCAGTCATTAATTATGGCTGCATGCTAGGACACTTTGAAAAGACAGGAGCTAAATACTCAGCATTTTGTGACAATTCACTAGGTGATGCTGACATGGAGTCATGACTGGGCATGAATGGTGTCATTTAACGCCAAACCACAAAATTAGAACCACATGGTGGGCAAAAGACTGGTACAAATTCCCACGGCCTTGTGAATGCAGTGATAAAGCCCAGAAATCTTTTTACCTGTTGCTGCCTTCAGAGGTGTGCCAGGTGATGATAATTGTCCTGGTAAGATTGTTTGGGGGGGGGGGTGGTAAACGGCTTGCTACTCAAAGCCAGGGGCTGGAGTTTAATCCCCAGTCCCCACAGAAGAATAGAAGGAGAGAAAAAATTACAGAAACTTTGTCCTCTGATCATCACACATGTGCCATGGCCTGTACAAGCACTCACACATACACACACAAATAAACAGATAATTTTTCAATGTGTTTGATCTGGGAGCTGCCCCATGCATGGCTTTTTTCCCAGCTTTGAGCCGCTCTGTCTCTGGGCTCCCAGCACTCACACTAGCTCTACCAACAGGGGGCGCTGGAGAATCCTGGGACACCTCCCAGGAGCAGCAATTTGTTACTTACCCAGAAGCCTCCCCCAAGGAAGCTAGATCCTGAGGTGTCTACCACTCTTGGACCCATGATACCCTCAACTCTTGATACATATCCATATTCTATTGCTATGAAGAGATACCATGACCAAGGCAACTCTTATAAAAGAAAACATTTAATTGGAGGCTTCCTTATAGTTTCAGAAGCTTAATCAATTATCATGTGGGGAGCATGACACTGGAGTAGTAGCTGAGAGCTACATCTTGATCCACAGGCAGAGAGAGAGCTTGGGCCTGGTGTGACATGCCTCTCCCAACAAGGCCACATCTACTCCAACAAGGTCATGCCTGGTCCCTCGAATCCTTCTCACAGATTGCCTCTCCCTGATAACTAAGCATTCAAATATATGAGCCTATAGGGACCATTCTTATTCAGATCACACCACACAAGCCCATACCAGAGTGTGGAAACTCAGCACAGGCCTCAAGTGTCTTCCACAATTGCCCCTAATGTGCTCAGTTTCCTTCGATCTTTTCAGGAGACAATTGCCCTGTAAACAAGGCTCTAAGTGGAAATTCCCCTGTTCAGGTTACACCTGTAACAAGGGTCCTCACTGGGTAAACACTGGATTACCTCAGAGAGAACTTCTTGTCAGCCCAGGTATCAAAGCACAGTGTGGGGATGGAGAAAGTTTTGTTCAGCCTCCCTCTTTCAACCAACAACATACTTTTCCTGACAAACACATCTTAGAGGTGTAACAGGAACAATGGCATTCATATATGTAGCATGAATCTTAAAGGTACTTATTAATAAAATCAAACCTGAGGCCAGTTATTGGGGTGAACTAAGAGAAGCAGAACAAGCCCCAGCTAACCTCACCTAGCCAACTTCTCAGCTGGTCTTGTTTCCTCAGACTGGAAGCCTCTGTGTCCTCATATCTGAATGGCTCTCAGCTGAACTGTGCTGCTCAAAACCTAAAAGCTTAACCAGCCCAATGTTTAACCAGCCAAATGCTTAACCAGCCAAATGCTTCTAGTTTCTGGTCCTCACGCCTCATATACCTTTCTGCTTTCTACCACCACTCCCTGGGATTAAAGGCGTTAGTCACCATGCTTGGCTGTATCCTTGAACAGACAGATTTCTGCCTCTGGAATGCTAGGATTAAAGGCGTGTGCTACCACTGCCTATCCTTATGTTTAATATTGTGGCTGTTCTGTCTCTGATCCCAGATAAGTTTATTAGGGTGCACAATATTTTGGGGAACACAATCCCACCACACATATATCAGTTCATGACTTTAGAAAAGGCTCCATGAGCTTCAGGCTTCTTTGCTCTGTGACAGCTAACACTGGATTTGTTCTGTCACCTCAGCAGGTAAGCTAGAATAAATTAATTAGCAAACTGCATGCAATGAGCAGACATTGCTCCCTGCTGACTTTCCATAGATGTACATAGATGATTATATTTACGTTAGGTTAGTGCACAATAAGCAATATATGATGCATAACTTAATCTCTATTTTATATATTTAATAACAATTCATGTAAGTATATTCTTACATGTTTATTCTCATGGTTGCAGTGACTGTAAAGGAGAAGACATAGGGACCTATTTCAGGGGTGGAGTTTTTGCACAGCATATACAAGGCCCTGGATTCCAATATCCAGCACACTAAAGGCAAAAAAAAAAAAAAAAAAAAAAAAAAAAGTTTTATTTTGTTTGGTTTTGACAAGGGGAGAGGGTTAAGGAGATTTTACTTTGCTAGTCTCTCATTTTTCTTAAGATAAACACTGGCAAATAATTATTGAGGCAGCCTCCTCCAAGTTAACAATGATGACAAAAACCTTGGTGCAGCTTATAGAAATGGTCTCTGTGAGATTTTAGGGCTAGAGTTTCTATTTGTAATAATTTCTTTTCATTTATCCGTTTGTTCATTCATTCAAATATTCATTCTCTATATGTGTCCTGCATTATTCTAGAGGTTAAGGAGATTATAATATAATTTGTAAAACACAAGAAATCCTAGCCCCAAGAAAGATTCATGCTTAGGCCTTCTTGGAAAAAGACCTGGAAATATGACCCCAGTCAAACCTTCAGAATGACTCTTAGGCTCAAGGCTGGACACCTATGCCCTATCTACCCCACACACACTCACTTGGGCGATCCCCCCCAACACACTGATTTGGGTGACCCACACACACATACTCATTTGGGTGACCCTACATGCACACATTCATTTGGGTCTCACACACACACACACACACACACACACACACACACACACACACACACTCATTTGGGTGACCCTACATGCATACACTCATTTGGGTGACCCCCCCCACACACACACACTCATTTGGGTGACCACACACACACACACACACACACACACACACACACTCATTTGGGTGACCCCAGGCCCCCCTCACTTATTTGGTACCAACTCCAGTATAACAACTATAACAACTCAGTAGGGCTGCTGAGGCCGACAGACATATTGACCACCCTCTAAAAGGGGGTTGTTCTTCTAAAGACACAAATTATGAAGCTTGTGAAAGCCATGCCTGAATTGCAGTGAAAACCAGATACTGTCATCAAGAACAATCCAGAACCCTGTGCAATGGAGAGTTTGAAGTAGAGTGATGGAAAACAGTGGGTGACTTAGAAACAGAAACGGTTCCTGAAAACTTGTCTGTGAGTCCCACAGCATCCCTGACAGGTAGGTAGGCAGCTAATGTCACCATGTTGCAGACAAAAGTATTGTTGGGTATGTGTGACTTCTCCAAGATCATTCAGTAATTGAGAAGTCATGCTCCCTTCATGACTGACATGGGTAATTGCAAGAACTCACAGAAGAAAAGTGTGGCATAAGGTGGTGAGAATAATAAAACAGAAGTTAAAGTAAGGGAACAAATCCAGAAACAAATGTAGAGCAAACCCCTCCCTCAGACTTCGACACTATCATTATCACAAAACCTTCCCATGAAGAAAACAGTTTGGAAGATCCTTTCTCAACATTTGCAAGCAAGAAATGAATGGCGTGAGCCCACAAAACCAGCCTGAGCTCTCTCCTCACTTGGGCGTAGACCATCCAGTTGCATGGAGGGTAACTCCTGTGTGGGAACTGGATTTCATCGCCATTTCTGCTGGCCCCAGGCTGACCCACAGGGAAGAAGCGGCACCGGAGTCAGTGGTCACCTAGCACCTCTCCTTAGCCCTACTACTAGATTAACAGGAACGGATGCTGCCATGGTTTGTTGTAAACTATCCCTGTTTGGGGAGATGGTAGAATCTTTAGGAGGTGGGTCTATGTGGAGGAAATAAGTTGCTGGGGGATGAAGATGGCCTTGAGGATTGCAGCCTGCCTCACTTCCTGTGTCCTGTCTGCTTCAGCATTCATTCACTCAGGTCTAAGTACAATCAAGAACAGTTTCTGGAACCATGCCTTTCATACCATGATGGACTGTATCCTCAACCCATGAGCCCGAATAAGTAAGTTTTTCTCTCTTAGGTTGCTACTTGTGAGGTTTTTAATCATGACAACAAGGAAATACAGATGTTCTCTTATGGACAGGAAGATGGACCAGATTCTTGGCCGAGGCACTTCATGGCTATAACTTGACAATTCAGGCGCTAAACTATTTCGGTCTCTGTCCCTGGCTCTCAGATCTGTAGCATGGCATAGCAATACCTCCCATATTATTCCACAGCTCATACAATTTCTATGTAAGAAAGACAAAAAAAAAAAAAAAAAACTGAAGAAAGGAAACCCTCTGCAGCCCTTACTGGTACTCATATCACCCTCCCCAAGGCCAACTGTGGCCCCAGGAATGCTCTTATGACTGACCAGCACTTGAATACTAATTATCAGAAGTGAACATTCTGGATCCCTCCAGTACCATTGCTCTTGACCATGAAGTTCTTTCAGAGGCTGTAGCCTTAGTGATCTTTCCTTTTGAAGCTGGCCATCAGGCAAATGTGGTTCAAAAGAGAGATAGTAAAAGTGATCAAGGAGAAACTATAGGCGACAAGTTACTGGGGGAAGCTCCCTCCTCGGGAGTTTACCAAAGGGGCAGAATGCACCAAGGCAGGATTTTAGAAGAACAAACAGAAGGGTGGGTAGGATTAAACTGAATATAGACACAGACACATCCTTCCTGTGGTTACGCGCTGTCCTCTTTCCCAGTAACAAAACAAAATACTGCAAAAACAGAAACTCAAATCTTTCTCTTCCCTCCCACGTGGAGCTCAGTGTCACCCACAGATCCAGTCCTAAACCTCTCTGCTTTCCTCTCTAACTTGCCTCAGGCTTAACTTCATCCACCTTGTGACAGGAAGCCTCAGAACAGCGCAGAAGCTGACAGGCGCTGTCCTTAGAAGCATAACCAGGCAGACATCAGGACCCTGAGGGACCGCTGACAGGAGAGCAACCCGTCACTCATGGCAACCTTCCCGGAAGCCACCACAGCTCTTTCCCTTGGACTTTTGATCCTTGGGGTGTAGGCCCCTGAACTCTGGGAGCCCTGTGTGGCCTGTAGTTTGAGTCAAAGAAGCTGGTGTTTCAGGACTCACCACAGGTGCCTCATATACTGCACTTCTTATGCCGGGGAAGTGGGAGCCATAGTCTTCCATCTATACTAACTTCTTCCAGCACCCTCCTGGTTAAATTAGAGCCTGCCTTTCTGCGGTCAGGGTCACGAAATGTTTGCCGTTCTTGTTCTAGCTCCATAACAGAAAGTTTTCTGGTCTCATCACAAGGAGACACCGTGGGCGCTCTCTGCGAGAAGCTTCCTGTCCCAGTGGCAACCACATTCATTTGGAGACTTTGTCCCCAGGGTGCCAGGCAAGCCATAATAATTCTTTGTTCTTTCCCCAGGAATCCAAAGTCAGTGGACCCAGCACAGAGGCATAGCCTATGTAATTCAGATGCCACAGGTAGCTCCATGTTTGGAAGGCAGAGAAAAGAAAATTAATACCCTTGCTGCCTGCTGTGTCCCGGGCTCCTGGAGTGTCACAGCCTGTGTCTCTCAACCCCACTAGGTGCTCCTTCTCTCCTCTCCCAAATGCGGCTCTTTCCCATGTGGAGCTGGGAAAGGGTGGACCATCTACACAGGAACACCACAGTGAAGAGGACCAGCAGAGAGAAGAGGGGGTCGGGCAAAGAACAGGAGAGCAGGGGAAAGTGCTCCCGGGGAGTGCAATTACATTAGCTGGAATCCAGCCCGATTCTGAGATAACCCCACCTCCATCACATTAGGAATAGCACGGCAGGTTCTTAATAACAGTGCAGACATGAGAGGAATTTGTATGTGGACAAACCAATCGTGTTCTCACCACAGTCTCTTTCAGGCCAGTTCACACAGGCCAAACTCTGCCATTGGACTTCCGTACCACAAAGCAGGCTGCTGATATTATTATCTAATTCTACCAGAAAGGAGAAACTGAGGCACTCATTGATACAGGACTGTCTGAGGTAAATAAGAATCCTGATGTGCCCAAGCATCCCATTCAGGGTGGACCATTACCCCTGTGTTCAATGAGACCCCAGAAGGGATGAGGAAGAGACAGGCAGATGTTTATTGCAATATCTCACTTATAGAGCCTTCCACTCAAAACGAAGGAGAAGCAGCAGGCACATCCCCCTTTGCCCCTGTGAACTCTCTTTCCTTATAAAGCCACTGCCATGCTCTTGTGAGTTTGAGCTTGTTGTGGTCGGGATAGAGAAAGTCTTGATAAAGTTCCGGTGATGAAGACATGGCCCCAACTGGTGACATACAGGAAGTGGGGGACCTTAAAATAAAGCCCAGTGGAAGGAAGTAGGTCATTGGGAATGTTTCCCCATCTCTTCTCGGTTTCTAAGCCACTGTGGGCTGAGTGGCTTTCCTAGACGACAAGCTGAAAGGATAAAAAAAGAAAGGCAAAGTGGGTAACTTTCATCAGGCCCTGCCAAGGTGTGCCGCTAAGCAAACACGCCCTGTGCAGCAGAATTAGTGCAAGAGCTTGATGGGGGGGGGGGGTGTGAAAGAGGGAAAGGCCGTGTCGGAGCGGGGACATGAGAGAGACAGGCAGACAGACAGACAGAGAGAAAGGGAAGAGACAAGAAGAAGAAGAAGAAGAAGAGAGAGGAGGAGGAGGAGGAGGAGGAGGAGGAGGAGGAGGAGAAGAAGAAGAAGAAGAAGAAGAAGAAGAAGAAGAAGAAGAAGAAGAAGAAGAAGAAGAGAGGCAAGAGAGGCAGGAGAGGAAGGAGCAAGAGGCAAGAATGCGAGCTGTGCCTGGCATGCAGTTTTAAGGCGTGCACACGTCACAGAGCTGACAGTGGAAAGGTACCTGGCGACAGGTGATGATGAAACTAAGTGCCTCTGAGGCAGAGGGAACGAAGACACAGTTCTTTCCATGATGCTCCCTTCACTGCAGGCTTGAAGCCATGCAGTCAGCCAACCATAGACTGGAACAGTAGGCTGGAATAAACCTTCCCTTCTTATACAGCGGTTGCCTTAGGCATTCTGTCACAGCAACAGAGGGCTGCATCAGATTTGACTTTCCCATCTAATTGTACAGCAGTTGCAAAGCTAAGCCAAATCAATTTCTGAAATATGCCTAGGTCAGACCCTTCTTTACTCTGTCAGGAGCAATGCAATAGCAAAGGCCATGGTCTCCTGAAGTTTCTTCTTGTCTTCAGAGTTCTTCATGCCCATCTGCCCTTCAAATCTGCAAGAAGGGCCGACCACGCCATAGAATTCTGGCTGTTGATATGTATGTGGACTCACTTGACCTTAATCACTGTCCCTTGCTTTTAAAGACCCTTATCTGGCTCTCAACATAGAAACATACCTCAGTTTCCTACCTCACTACAACATAGAGGACCAAGATTTCTCACATTACAGGGATTTGGGTCCTGAGTTGGTCTTTAGCCTGCTCCTGTCTGCTTGCATAATGGAAGTGGTCAAAAGTGTCTCTCAGAGATGTGGCACCACTCCTATTTCATTAAATCCTCACCATGCTTGGGGCAAAGGGCAGCATTGCTAGTCCATCCTATG
The DNA here is from genome assembly GCF_004664715.2 of Peromyscus leucopus. NCBI lineage: Eukaryota > Metazoa > Chordata > Mammalia > Rodentia > Cricetidae > Peromyscus > Peromyscus leucopus. Next base: position 137,870,582 of record NC_051065.1, read on the forward strand.
GATGAGGAATCATTAAGTAAACGACAGTGTGATCCTCTGTGATCCTCAGTGTTTGTCATTTTCAGGTAACGGGGAAACCTTGTCCAGCACCTTCTCTTGGCAGGTGATAGAGTGAGAAAGATCTTCTTTCAGACTGAATAGGAGAATAACACTACAAAGCAGGTGTCGGTCTTGTGTTCACCAAGGAGGTAAGGAGTCAGGGAGAGAACACTACCAAAGCTGCACAACTAGCTGGGAGCTGAAGTGGACCTGAGCCTGCTTGACTGCCCAGTCCCCAGGATCCTGCACCACCCACTGCACCTGAACCTGCAGAAAACAAAGAGACTTGTGATATGCAAAGCAGCAAAATTCCTCTTTGAGGGGGAAAATGGTATTGGAACTTTTGGGAGAATGGTTACCTGTGGTGATATTGTGTTCCCCAAAATATCGTGTACCTTAATAAACTTATCTGGGGTCAGAGAACAGAAAAGCCACTAGTTAGGCAGTGATAGCACACGCCTTTAATCCTAGCATTCCAGAGATAGAAATCCCTCTGGATCTCTGTGAGTTCAAGGCCACATTGGAAAAAGCCAAGCATGGTGACACACGCCTTTAATCCCAGAAAGCCAGCCTTTAATCCCAGAGAGTGGTGGTAGAAAGCAGAAAGATATATAAGACGTGAGGACAAGAAACTAGAAGCATTTGGCTGGTTAAGCATGTGGCTGGTTAAGCTCCAGGCTTTCCAGCAGCAGTTCAGCTGAGAGCCATTGGGATGAGGACACAGAAGCTTCCAGTCTGAGGAAACAAGACCAGCTGGGAAGTTGACCAGGTGAGGTTAGCTGTGGCTTGTTCTGTCTCTCTGATCTACCAGCATTGACCCCAATAACTCGCCTCGGGTTTGATTTTATTAATAAGAACTTTTAAGATTCCTGCTACAGTTACCCTTGTAGTGGAGCTGACCGCTAAGGACTTGTTCCCCGAGTGGGTAAGACAGACCTGATTGCAAAAACAAGTTATTTAAGGAATATAATAAAAGAGCGTGGAGGTCATGGTCAAGGTGCTTTCTCACCTGACTGAGCCTCCAGGTGAGATGAGTCTGGCCAGCAGCTCCCACGCCGGCCTACAGACCCTCCGTTCTGCCCCAGGTCCACACACTCAGTCTGTGTTTCTCCTCACTTTTCAAACACACGCAAACAAGCCAGGCCTCTTCCATACTGAGAAATGCTGCTCCCCCCACCTTAACCACAGACCCATTTTTAATTGTAATCAGATCTCTTTTAATTACCATCATATGCATGTCTCTGGAAAAAGTAGTCCACAGTCTACTTAGTGTAGTTAACATTTATTGAGGATAATTAGGTGCCGTCCACTGAGCCAAGTGATTCGCATTATGTTTCTGTAGCTCCAAGCTACACGGTGACACGCAGACCATTATCACAACAGTTGATGGACTAGTAAACTACTACTTGCTTCCATTAAATAACTTCTCAGGGCCGCACAACCAAGAAGTGGCAGATTCAGAACTCAATCCCACGCCATCTGTGAATATATGTCTTAGAAGTGGGGAGTATTTCTCTCGCTTTGTTCACTGATTTCTCCCTAGGACTTAGACAAATGTTCAAGACAGGGTGAGTGTTCAATCAGTATTAGTTGAGTAAGTGGAACCGTCATGAGTGTTTCCCTCTCATCACGATGCTGAGCTGCCTACGTCAGCCCTCTTTCATGTTGCTTCCTTTCTGCATTCCCTCATCTGCTACCCCGTGCTGCATTTCCAGGGGCTACCTGTTGGATCTGCTGTTCACCTCTGTCTGATGCATTTCCTGCCCCTTCTGCAGCCTTTCCTGTTCCCATCTGTCATATGCTCTATCCCTGCTCCATTTCCTATTCCTTCATAATAACAGTGGTCAGAATAAACACAAAGATGTGACATCATACTCTTATTTCATGCAGCCCTCACTGTTCTTGCGGTATCGGGCAGCATTGCTAATCCAGCCTATAGATGAGGAATCATTAAGTAAATGACTGTGTCATGTCACTTTTAGGGGATAAGGAATTTCAAAATGTCTGCACCTCGTTTTCCTCATCACGTCTGTTGAGAATTGGTAGGTATGGAAGGAACTGGAGTAGGGGAGGTTCTGGGTCACTCAGCCCTCTGATTTTGCTGCATATCCATTTGTTTACACTGTTGTAACTATCTCCTGGAGCTTATGATTGCAGATCTATACCAGTACTGAGGCCTGGGCTGTCGTTCCAGATTCATCCCTGACAGTATGCAACCAGAGGTCTCCTTACTGGTTTGTCTTCCTTCTCCACTCACTTCTCTTGGGTTCATCTTGACAAGTTGCACTAACATCTTCCTGGATCCTATGGCAACACGGGCACCATGGTCCACACGGTCGTCATGTCACTGACTCCTGTTCTTTCTACTGCCCACATACCTCCGTCCATCTCCTATTGCACTCCCTGCTCTTGCCCTTCACCAGGACTCCTGGGCGTGGCAGCGCCTTCTGTTCCATTCAGTGGGTGAAACGCTTCATGGTTCCCCGGGCACCTAAGCATGGAATACATCATCAACCCCTTTCCCCTTTCTCTGCTTGTCTATCTTTGGCCCTACACGGTCAATTAAGTCACCACATCTTGAGAACATGCCTTTGCTTCCTTCCACTAACGCCATTCTCTCTTCCTCCCCCTCCTGCCTTTCCCCTCCCTCCCCCCTTGATAAAAACCATAGAACTCACCTGTGCTCCTCCGGGTCCATCTTTTTAGACATGGTGAATGTCTTCTCTCCTCGTTCTCCTTCATAGCTGAGACAATTTTCCTTTAGGATAAAATGACCCTGAATTTCAAACTGAAGACAAGGCCCGTCAATGGAAACTAAGCACGGTGCTTGGCTTTCACATTTAACCATTCTTTTGCAAATAAATACGTTGGTAAATTCGTAGCCTGGTGGAGGCATGAATGACGACCACTAAATTCACTTTCCTCCTGTCAGAAAGATGCTTGGTGTAGCACAATGGAGATGAAATCTTTTGCTAGAAGAGGGATTTGCCCCAGAGACAGTTGACTCCTCTGAACTTAATTATATTTCTTTTTCAATTACAATCGTCTTAACTAATCCTTCAGCAATTCTGTAGTTCGGTTACTTGTAACTCAGGAGGGAATATGTCATTTAACTGAAGTTCAACACTGTGTAATTAACGGCAGCTCCACTGCCTATTAGGACACTTCTTTTTTAAATAAGTGAAACCTAAACCAGTGGCCTGGGAGAGCAGAAGAAAGATTATAAATCATGCATCTTTTGGCCAGCACTTAGCAACCTGTAAATCTCATCAGCTGGCTGTGAAATCAGTGTAGGGAAGTTCAACCAACATTTCTATTGGAAACTGACAAGGTCACATCAAATAAAAAATACCAAAGGTAAGTATTCACTTGTGAAACTTTCCATCTAAATGCACGAGCAACATGTTTGTCTGTGGAATGTGTGTGTGTGTGTATATATATATCCTAGGTAGAATTTAGGGAATACTGATTTAAGAGAATTTACTGCATTTTGAAATTGTTGACTATTCAGTGAATTGACTGTGTGATTTTGGAACATTGTTTGCATTCTCTAAAATTTAGTTTTCTATTCTCCTGAGTAGGAATAATGTCAACACTTACCGAGAGTCTGCTAGAATGCAGTCCAGACTGCTACACGGACAATGATGCCTATGGCAACCTTCCCCTCTTCCAGCATTACAGCTGCTGTCAACCCTGACCGAGAGACCCAGAGTCTGCAGGTGAGGTACCAGTGACTACCACACATCCCTATACACCCCCTTCCCTGAGGCTGCTGGTGACTCATAGACAGTCTGGCTGCAGGCTGCCGTGAGACCCTGTGAGAAATGGCTCCTATTTTGCCTGATAGGAGCCCCCTCCCACCCCCTTCCCCTATGATACTTGCTTGTGACCCTGGACCTGAACTCCTAAGGGTCTTTGACATTCTGTTGTCTATCTGTCTGTCCATGACATTAACTCTTCTAATAAACATACAAGATCGTTCAGTGTCTTCATGATTTGATTCATTAAACATGACAAGCACCTAGAACAGTGTCTTCATAGAGTAAGCAGTATGGGTTTTATATTTTTTTATACTTTGATGTTATATGTCTATATTAATAATGATGTATAATACATAAAATGTTATGTATCACCAGCAGACTCTCTGAGGAAACTCTTCACTGTAATTGAACTCTAACCTCATAACAAAGAAAGAATAGATTTTCTAGAATACTGGAATAGTGGTTCATAGATGAGCATAAGTCCAATGATAACTCTAGAACAATACTCCTAATCTATTCAGTCATTTATTGCATCTAGGAGACATTTATTGGGCTTTTACTACACAGTTCCTGTATTTGGAGATTTGATTCTTTCTTTTTCCTGCTCCTATTGGCAGAAAGCCTCTCCCAAGACAGCAAATTGTAAGGCTGTGGCCCTTGCCCTTGAGAACTTAAAAATCCAGCTAAGTGGCTAAGACACAAGAAGAAATGTCTCATTAAAGGGCGACCTATAATATATATTACATAAAGGTATAAATCGGGTCATCAGGGAGTTCAGAAAATAACTTCTGAACAATGCCATCAGCATGTGGGAAAATGGGCAAGAGAGGAGGTCCCTTTGTGAAATGGCTTGAAGAGAGAAGACATGAGGCCCATGCACAATGAGAGGATGCAGTCAAAGGTACAGCCACGGAAGTCTGAAGAGGTTGTCACAGGAGCACAGTCTTCATTGAGGACTCCAGGAGGTGAGCATGGAGACAGTGTTTTATGCCTAACTCCACCAGCAATGAGGACCACTTCTTCTCTCCAACTTTATTTTCTGTGCCTTTCCCTTTTTCTTAATTAATAACCTTCTACCACACCTGATTTGGAGGTAAAAGCAGTTAGGAGGAAATGGACTAAGAACCACCCCACCGAGATACTGCTCATGACCTAGACAACTGCGTTTGCAGAATTTCCCAATGAAACTGTCTTGGAATTTGTCATCTTTGGGCACAACTTCCAGGGGAAGGCTTGCATATTTCACTGCAGTTGACCTTCCTCAGTTTTAATTAAATTAAAAAAATTAATGAAGTAGAAACTACCCACCCTCTTCTCACCCTAAGACAAGCAACTACCATACATTTTCCAGAAGTAGCCTATACGTGGGTTCTGGGAGCGAGGGTGAGCAGAATTGGCTCCTGCTCTGCCTTGGAGAGGTGGTTCAGGGGTTAAGAGCACTGACTACTCTCTTAGAGGACCTGGGTTCGATTTTCAGCACACAGATCAGCTTAAAACCACCTGTAACTCCAGTACCAAGGGATCTGATGCCTTCTTCTGACCTCTCTGGGCACCAGGCAGGCACATGGTACCCAGACATGCATACAGGCAAAATACACACAGATGTTTAAAAAACAAAATGGTTTTAACTGACCCTGTTCTTCATGGTGATCTTGAGATCTGTGGCCATTTTTCTTGGAACTGTTCTCATTGTTACAAGTCTTTCCCTCTCTGGCTGAGGTAGCTTCCTGGAGATTTAAGGAACTAAAGTTACTTCCCTCCCTATCCATCATTTGCTTGCTTTTCCCCACTTTGGGGCCCAGGCCCAACAATTAAAGATTAAGACATTCAAGAGCACAAGTTGGGGGCTTGGGGGAGCAGGATGTGAACACTCATGACCAAGGGAAGGCACAGGCTCAGACAAGGTGACTTCAGTTCACACCTCATGCTGATCCTTGTAGAAGCAGCCTATAACAACAACAACAACAACAACAACAACAACAAAAATAACACCCAGAAACCCCCGGAGGCAAGAGAGAACTGACTTCTATAACTCATGCATTATTAGATTCAAATGAAAGATTTTAACAACTAGAAACAAAATCACAAAGCATACAAAGATACAGGAAAATATAGACCAAAAGAGGGGAAAAAAAAAATAAGCAGAAACCATCCCCCAAAACCCAAAGCTCTGACTGCAGATCTCTTAGATATCAATAAAAACAGCTGCATTAAACATGTTCAGAGAACAAAAAGAAAACAGAGAAAGTGAAGAAAATAATTCACAAATCGGATTAAAATACTGACAAAATGAGAGGCATATAAATTAAATCACTCAACTAAAAAAGACAATAACTGAAATGAATTTACTAAAGAAATTTAAAGGTGGGTTTTAGTGAGCATAAGAAATAAGATAGGAAGATAACATTTTTGAGAGGAGCAGAAAGAAATGCTTGAAGAAATCAGAATACCATAAAGAGCTACAGGGCACCACTGAATGGACAGGTTTGTAAACACATTGGGTGAAATCTAAATCAAGAGAGGCCTACAAGGGTAGAGAGAATATTTGAAGAAAAAAATAGTTGAAAACACCATACATTGGATAAAACACATGAATATAAAAATCTAAGAAGCTTAATGAATTCCAGATACCATGAACATTGAGAGTCACAATGAGACCAGTGTTAAAAAGGCTAAAACAGAGAAAAAGCAGAGAATCACATATAAATGACTCTTTATAAGTTTACCACCAGATTATCATCAGAAACTCTGGAAACCAGATGGTGACAGGGTGAGGTGTGTGTGTGTGGGTATGTAGCTCATTACATTGAATTTGGTAGTGGTTTCTGGAAGATAATGATGTGGGTATCAAAATGAAACGCAGACAAATGGAGCCTCATAAAAAACCTTTTCAAATGCAGCAAGAAAGTGTTTAAGGAAGATATTAATTTGCAGGAACAGAGGATGTAGAGGACATCTTTGTATCTTACCTCTGCTGTGAACTTTGCTGTGAATTGATCTTTTAAAGATACATTGAGACCTTGCAACATTCAGTTCTAGAAGAATATCTCCACCAAATCTCTCCCCTCAGCGCTCAGAGAACCATGCAGAAGAGAATGCAGAAAGGTTTTAAGAGCCAAAGGGGAAGGTGAACACCAAGGAAACATGTCTTCCATGTCTTCCAGACTCAACAGGACTGACAGACATGAATTCGCAGAGACTGTGGCAGCATGCACAGGGCCTGCACAGGTCCAAACTAGACAGTCCCAGTGCTGACAGGGCATGTAGACATGAGCTCTCATCCCCAACCAAGAAGCTATCACCAATTAATGACTGCTTGCAAAGGAAAAATCCATTTCCAGTGGAGTCTTACTGGGTATACAAACCACATGTAAGGGCAGGCTCCATGCTCAGCAGTAGATGACCAACACAAATCACAAAGGTATTTTTGAAGGATTTTTTCCTTATATTGCTTTATTTGGGCATTTTAAAAACCTTACTGGTCATTTGCTTATATATTATGGTTTCTAATTTTGAGTTTTAATGAGTTTTGTTTGTATGTCTGTCTTTGTATGCATTTCTTATGCTCTTGTTTTTTCTTTCTTTTTTTTTATTGTTAGCTTGTTCATTTTGTTTTATCTTCTTTGTCTCTTTTACTTGCCTGTTTATCTTCTTATAAGAGAGAGAAAGAAGGTGTGAGTTGGAAGAGTGGGGAGGAATTAGAGGGAATTCGGGGAGAAGAAAGTATGACCAGAATATATTATATATAATTTTTAATAAAAATTAAATTAAAAATGCATTGGATAAAAATCATTAAAGGAGAACTATAACACTGCTATATTGATGAGTGAAAAGGCAACACAAAGAATGAGAGAAAATATTTGAAAATCACATATTCAAAAAGAGACCAATACCAAGAATACACGGGAACTCCTTGATGCAGTAGCAGCAACAACAGCAAAATTAAAAACTGGCTAAAAGCCCTCAATAGACAGTTCTTTAAAGAAGATAAACAAATCAGCAAAAAACTCATGAGAAGATGCTCGCCATTGCTAATCACTGGGGAAACAGCATGTTAGGACCATCAAGATGGCTGCCAGAGAATAAGCAGGGTTGGTAAAGAGGGGATGTCGGAATCTTTGGGTACTATTGTTGGAAATATAACATACTACTGCCACTGTGGAAAATACTGCTGCACTGCATGAAAAATAGTAAATGCAGAACTGGTGTGTGCATATAGCCCCGAGAACCGGAAGCATAGTCTGAAGGCACTGTTTGTGTTCTTGGTTATAGAAGTCTTGTTCATGACAGCGGAAGTCAAGAACACTTACCTGCTTGTCAGCTGCTAGATGGCCAGGCCTAAGTTGCATGTGCACACAGTGCAAAATTATTTTTTATTTATTAATAATAATTATTATTTATCAATAATTTATTATTATTTTATTTAACTTTTAAAGGAGGGAAATTGTACAATCTGCTACAACATGGGTGAACCTGGAGGGAAATGTCTGTCACAGAAAAAGATGAGCACTGTAAGACTCTGCTTATCTGAGACACTTACAGTGGCCCAAAAGTCTGAGGACAGAAAGTAGGAAGGCGGAAGTGGCCGCAGCAGAGCTGTAAGGTCTGGGTAGAGGGGAAACTGGGGGTTGTTTTTGATGCACACACAGTTTCAGTGTTACACAAATGCAACTAAGGGAACATGGAAACTATTAGGAGTGCATGTTTTATTACTGAGATGTACTCATAATAAGGTTGAGATGGTGAATTTTATATTAAATATATTACACCACAATAAAAAGTGAACTAATAAAACAATCAGACTGCAACCTCCCACCGCCTACCCTCCATGTGGAACTGGTTCTCTGTTCACACGCTGCCTTTGCTCCACCCATGCTGTAACTAGAATGAAACTTCATCTTGTGCTCAGGGGCTAATCGGCTCCTACCCTTAAAGACCTCAGGTGCTCTACCAAGGAATTCTCTCTCTTAAAAGGGGTACATGTGTGCATCCAGTGTGTAGGTCAGAAGTCAACATTGGGTATCATTCCGGGAGCCATCCACCTTGGCTTTGTTTTTATTTTTGGTTTTTGAGACAGGGTCTCTCACTGTAACCTAGGTCTTGTCCATTAGGCTAGACTGGCCAGCCAGTGAGCCCCACCTAGTTCTGCACCCCCAGTTCATGGATTAGAAGCACACACCACAACACCTGGCCTTTTTCTACAGGCTCTGGGGGAGGGGTAGAGCTTCATGCTCATGCAGCAAGCGCCTTAGCAGCAGAGCCATCTCCCAGGTCCTGGACTTGCTGCCTTCTGGTGACAGTCCCTGCGGTCTTTATCTCCCTGATCCAATCCATTCTACCCACCGTCATCAATCCTCTTAAAATTCTGCTGTCGCTATTGCTCCCCTGCACCAGATCTCCATATATTTTCCACAGCTTGCAGAATAATGTTCACAGTCCTTAGCCTGAACCACAGAAGCCTTCACAGTGACTCTCAAAGATTTTTCTGGATACAGAAACGATGAATGACCCTGCTCCGGCAGCTGGGCCACTTTTCATCCAGCTATCTCTCCCTGTCCTCTGTAACCCAAGTAATTCTTAGCGATCATAGCTGATACTCAGTACCCAGTGTCTCCCGAGTGGTACTCACTGTTCCCCACCCTAAGAACACTTGAGCCAGGCTCCACAGTGAGTGCCAAGACAGGCAACTGAGTTGAAGTCAAGCACACTTCAGAATGATTTTGAGTCCCATAAACATGAGCTTCTTTCAGAATCGGTTTGGAGTGTTTATCAAGTCTCCCTGGTCACTTCCTCAGCAGAGGCTTGGGAGGCTTCCAATATGCAGCCTGGCATGCCTAGTCTCTCCTCATTGGCTCTTCTTTCTAACATTAAAAAATATTTATTTTTATTATATCTGTGTATGACTATCTTGGTTGCATATATATGTGCTCGACATGCATTGGGTGCCTGTGGAAACCAGAAGAGCATTGGATCTCAGTGGACTGAAGTAACAGTCGTGAGCCTACATGTAGGTCCTGGGAAATGAACTCAGGTCTGCTGTAAGAGCATCAAGTGTTTTTATCCATGAAGCAATTATTCCAACCTCCAATTTGTCTTTCTTCCTTCCTTTCTTCCTTCCTTCTTCTTCCTTTCTTTCTTCTTTCTTTCTTTCTTTCTTTCTTCTTTCTTCTTTTTTCTTTCTTTCTTCTTTCTTTCCTTTCTTTCTTTTAAATTTCTTTTAAATTTTGATATTATAATATAATTACATCACTTCTTCCCTTCCCTCACTATAAACCCTTTCACACGTCTTTTCTCACTGTCTTTCAAAGTTCATGGCCTCTTTTTCATTAATTGTTGTTACATGTATGTGTGTATATACATCTATATCCGTACTACAACCTGCTCAGTCTGTGTAATGTCACTTGCATGCATGTTTTCAGGGCTGACCCTTTGGTACTGGATAATGAGTTAGTATGCTTTTCCCTGGGAAGGTCATCCCTCCAACTCTCCGCATTCCTTAGTTTCCTATAGTTCTTGGCTTTTGATTTCAGTTCGTCTGGGCCATTGGTTCTCTGTCTAAATTACTCATCACTAAGTACTCGGGTCATATCCCCAAATCTCTAGTTTCAGAAGCAAGCTTCTCCTGTCACTCACTGGAGCAGCACCCTGACATAGACCTTATGCAAGGTCCATGGCAGCAGGCTAGGTATTTTGCACATATTATCTCAATTTTTATAGGAGTCTTGTGAGGTGGGAACTGTCGTTATTCCTCTCCAGTTTACATACGGGGACACTGAAGCACTCTGCCAAGATCAGAGAGCACTCTGCCAGGAATGGAAAACCAGAACACACTCTGCTACTCAGCGTTCTGCCTTCAGCTGTTCTTCCCCCAGGGAACAGGAGGCTATGCATTCGTGTTTGATTATTCCCAAGAAAACATTTGACAACTTCTTGGCATCACCAATTTATTATCTTAAAAAGAAATAAACCTGAAGACTGTTTGTGATGGGAGCCCTCAGAAGACAGCCAGTTAGCTGAGAGTGAGTTGAAGTTGACAGGAATCGTGCCCCCTTCAACAATTCAGAGACATTGCCCAAACAGAAACTTTTTACCTCACCTGCCTACAAGGAGCTGAACTGCACCTGATTTACTGCAGGGGATGCTGGGCCCTTTCTAAGGCCCACCCTGTGTTTCTCTAGGTACAGAGTCTTTGCATTAAAGAATGGCCACTCACCAACCTCATCAAGGCCCCACACCTCCTGCCGCTCCTACCCATTAATACAGGCCAGATTGAAATCTCTATCATAAAACAGCTCAGATGAATCAAGAAGGTTTAATTTAAAAATGTTCATCCTCTGTCCACAGGAGCCTCGTTTCCATCCATCTGTCAAATGTACCTACTGCTAAATTTTGAATGGATGCTAATGAGAGAGAGTGCTATTCTTCCCAGGTGTCATAATGCTTTCATTATGACTGTGGCATTGGAAGAGAAATAGGCATAAATGTTGAGGATCCCAGATACCTGGGCCGAGGTGAAAAGTTGGTTTTCAATTGTATAGACAAGAGGGAGCCATTGTGGATTCAGGGCAGAAGACTGACACGGGACCTACTTTAGGAAATCAATCTGGCAGTGATATATAGAACAACTTGGAACTGAGAAAGGAACAGTTGGTTGGTGTGTGGCACCGTGAAGCCAAGGGCTTGGAAGTGCTGGCGCACAGCATGTGGCTTCATCAGCACAACCCATTCTCACTGCTAAAAAGCCGGTCGAAGCGCACATCTAACCGATGATGGATTTGCACTAGGAGGCCAGAACTTAAAATATGTGTCTACCCTGGGCTGCTTTTGTCTGCAGACACCATATTATGAAAAAGCTTCCATACATCTGTCATTCTCAAGCAAGTGGCCTCCTTGGAGCACTAAATCTCCTGATTCAGCCTTGAACATCCTGGGCGAGCAACTCCATTTTGTAGGAATGGCAGTGCTATCTCACCTTTCTTTCCGGTGTTGTGGCAGTGGATTCAGGTCCAGTTTTCTATAGGAAACTCCTTTAACCACTGCCCCAAGCCACCCTGCCCTGCTTTGACTCCGCCCTCTCCTTGGTCATTTTGCCCATGGTTGTGTTTCAAATAGCTGAGGTAGCATGTCTCAGTTACTTTTCACCACAAAGGACCTTCTGTCCTTGTCTATCAGTCTTCATTATTTCCTGAGGTCTCCCCACACTGACCTAGGATAACACTGTGCTATGTTCCTGACACAGTGACAATCTAGGGGGTGAATAACTGGGAGTCGTAGACTTGCGAAGGCGACTTTCCTGGTCTCTTGGTCATGTCTTGGTATGAGTTCCAAATCCACACTCCTGCCTAAGGAAAATGCTAATCATAATAATGGCAGGGTGAGGAGAATTCAGATCTTTGAAGGCTGTTTCTGCTCAAGGTTGATGTCAAATGCAGGCAATGACACAGGGGTGTTTGAGGACATCCTGAGTTTTTAGTGACTCGGAAACGAATTGTTAGGTCTCTGTCTAACCTCTCTTCTTCTGTTACCCCAGGAAGAACAAGTTGCCTTTTGACACTTTCCCCTAGCCAGGGCTCTGCGAACTCTCTCTTCCTTCATGGTTCTCTTCTATTTCCTTTTTGTTTTATGGCTGTATCACCTTGTTTCCTCTTAAATTCCTGCCTTCCCCCAACACCCAAGCTTTATTCTCTCTGTGGAGTGCTGCTTAGCCCAGGAAAGGACAAGTCATCAGTGGTGACTGCAGGACTCTGCGGCAGTATCCTGGAGGATGTTCTACACCTGTGTTTTTTTCACTTGAAGGCCCAAAGAAATCACTCACAGAGCTTGTTAGCAGATTGGTAACATGTAGAAGGTCTGGGTGGCTCCTTTTAGGTCAGGCCTAAGATGATATTCAGCACTGCGGCTATCACCCTGTGATCCAGGCACACTTACTGAGAATCAAGCTAAAACTTCCTTCTCTGGCCTCCTGTGCAGCAACTACCTAACCAGACCTCATTGACTTCTGTTTCCAGAATGCTTGGTCTTCTTCCCACCAGTGCCCTAATTCTGTGCCTTCCACCGCTCCACCTCTGGGCTTGTCTTTCTGCTGTTCACTGCTGGTGAAATTGTCCATCTGTCTTCAGCTGAAGAGAGGGAGGAGAGATCACAGGAGCAAGGAAGGTCAAGATCATGATGGGAAAAAAGCACAGAGACTGCTGACCCGAGCTGGTGGGAGCTCATGGACTCTGGACTGTCAGCTGGGGAACATGCATGAGACAGAACTAGGCCCTCTGAATGTGGGTGACAGTTATGTGACTAGATCTGTTTGGGGAGTCCCTGGCAGTGGAACCAGGACTTATTCTGGTTGCATGAAATGACTTTATGGAATACATTCTGTAGGGTGGTAATATCTTGCTCAGCCTCGACACAGAGGGGAGGTGCTTGGTCCTGCCTCAACTTAGTATCCCAGACTCCCCAATGGAGGACTTACCCTCTCTTAAGAGTGAATAGAGGGGAAGGGGAAGGGAGAAGAGGAGGGAGGAGGAACTGGAATTAGTTTTTAGAAAAAAAAAAAAACACCTAATGCATTATTAGATTCAAATGGAAGATTTTAAGAACCAGAAACAAAATCACAAGGCATACAAAGATACAGGAAAATATAGACCAAAAGAGGAAATAGGAAACTTTATACACTGCTCCTGGGGGGTAGAAACTGGTGCCATTATGGACATCAGTATAAAATAGGTCTAGCCTGTGAACCAGATAAGTCGTTCCTGGAATACACTGAAAGGACTCGTAAGTCCTACCACTAGTCATAATAGGGGTCGTGTTTTCTAGACCTCACTTCCTCTCTGTGTATCTTAGCTGTCATTTCAAGATTCCATTAATAAGAAACTCTCTTCTGCTTTTTAATTTAAAAAATTGCAATACTAAAAAACAAATTCAAAGCATTGGCCACACTAACCAAAAGTTCAACCACTCATCACCAGGAACTCGCCTTTGAAGTTTGTCTCTCTGGTGACAGGGAGCTCCATGGCGATCTCTGCAGGTAGGTCCACTCCCACAGTTTGGCATCACGTGGGCACAGATTATGTTGAAACTGTCTGTTTCATGACTTCCTGTGGCAGGGCATTTCTGGGTTTTCACCCTAGCACCTGCCTGGGAGAACACTTGCTGAAGTGGATCTCATCCATGGAAGCCCTTCTCTCAACAGTCCCGCCCTCCCCATACCCACTGCCCACTTGACCTTCATAAGAGAAATCAAAGCCTCCCAGTGAGGCCATTGTAACACAGACCTGGCCAGTCAAGTGACATTTCTCAGTTACTGTAGGAACCTAGTTACCTCTTCTCGTGTGTCCTTAGTAAGCAGGGCCTCTGTTTTGCACAAAAGCAACCTTTCTCCTCAAGGAAGCTCCGGGAACTTTGCAGCTAAGTCTGTGATAGTGTAGGGGGACACTTGGTGTCAGCGAGAGGCCAGAAGAGGTGAGGGGGGTGGCACAGTTCAAGGCCGGAGGCCAAATCAAACGCGTCTCCTTTGCTGTGTTCCCGAGTCAACACAGCTCCAGTGCCACCGAATTTCCTATTCCCACTATTTCAAATAAACCCTGAACAGTGTGCCCTAGTCATGAGCTTCTGACCTCAGAGAAAATGAGCCGAGAAATCAGGCCCAATCCTAATGACCAAGTCTTTTCTCTCTTCTTCCTTTAAGCCCCTGGTTCTTTCATGTTTTAGCTTTCTGGGTGGGAAATTGTGCCCTCAGAGGAAGAGGCTCGTGGCTTTTTAGTTATATGCAATGTATTAATAGATGAATTTTTTTCTGGTAAAATGCTAATGGAAGAAATTGGTAAGATTGATTGGAAGCAAATGCGATATCTGGAGTTAAAGTTTTTAAATAGTGGAGAGGAATACATTTTGAAAATGAAACAGCCACCAATGATTCATGGAGTTATTATGTCCTTAACATACACTGCGCCTCTTCTCCGATAGGCAGAAGCAGATGTGTAAGGTTCACATATTAAATAATAGATGGGGAGGAGGCGCACTTTAGGTATACAAAATATTATTGTCTTCATTATTGCTATTGCAAACTCGAGCAGTCTTTACTGGAATTTCATTATTTGCTTGGAGAAGGCTGCTGAGCTTGGAAATTTTCCACCATCATTATGAACTTCTCTGTGTCAGGCAGCAGGGACTGTGACTGGGAGAAGGAAAAGTAACGCAGACAACTGGTTAGGAAAGAAGTCTGTTTATTCTCAGGGTTTCCTGGACCTGCGTGTTGAATCTTTTGGCCATTAATTGCCGAAGCCACCTGTCCTGTGCCTCCTGTTCCTGAGAAGCAGTTGCTGCTTTCTCCACAGAGTGGTGAGGCACTATGGGGATGACAAGATGCCCGAGCTCTGGCCAGGAGGCGCTGCTTTGGTCTGTACACATCAGGTATCATGGACCTCAGTTCTCCGTTCTCACAGCTTACTAAGAAGTGACTGACTGGGTGCTGGCCCTGAAATGTTGACAGAGTCTCAATTAAACTATGGCAGAATGGACTGCTTTCTCACTATAGCACAGTATTTCTTCAACTATTCCCAGTATAGGCTGTTCAACCAACAGAGAGAGAGAGAGAGAGAGAGAGAGAGAGAGAGAGAGAGAGAGAGAGAGAGAGAGAGAAAGAAAGAAAGAAAGAAAGAAAGAAAGAAAGAAAGAAAGAAAGAAAGAAAGAAAGAAAGAAAGAAAGAAAAAAAAAAAAAAGAATCATTTGTGACCACTGCTATTTGGTACCCTGTAGAGTTAACTTCAGATTTTTTTTTTTTAAATTTCTGGTCTTGATTCTGATGCTTTAAGACACCAGACAAATGCTCTGTGGCGAGCCACACTTTCAACCCTTTCCTTTCTTTGTGTCAAACCTGGAGTCCATTCCACTTTCCAGTCCTAAGTGTGCCGATAGGAAAGATAAAATGTCCAGGCCAGTGTTTGGTACCATCTGGTTTAGAAAATCATCCAGACAACCAAGGAGCCTACACCAGCAGCACCAGACAACCAGACAACCAAGGAGCCTACCCCAGCAGCACCCAGGGCTTTCCTAAGGGTTTCTGAATGATGAGATAGGACACTGATGCCAGCTCAGAGGAGGTAACTTAAAACATCTGGGCTGACCTAGTTGGAATTTGGCAGATGTGACCACTCCAAAGACAACAAAGGGATATTAAAAAATAATGAATCCAATTAGAAAGTTTTACTTTTTTAATTCAAATTTTTATTAGCTTCATTAGCTCTAAAGTTTTTTTCTTCCCTTTAAAATTAATGCTATTGAGTTGAAAGGCCCTAATTAGAGTTTTCTGTGTATTAAGACACCTGACCTTCACAACAGCAGACACACAGATTGGTCTGCAATGAGGCAGGCTCTCTTGCTTGACTGTGTCTTAGTTTAGGTTTCTATTGCTGTGATAAAACATCATAACCAAAGCAATGGAAAGAGGGAAGGATTTGCTTCAGCTTACAACTCTTGGGTGACATTCTGTCACTGAGGGAAGTCAGCAAAGAAGCAAGAACTGAAGCAGAGGCCATGACAGAACAACTACTGACGTTCCTCTACATGGAGTTCTGACATAACTCAGGGACCACCTGTCCAGGGGTGTCACTGACCTCCATGGCTGGTCCCACCCATATCATTCATTAACTAATAAGAGGCCCCAGAGACTTGTTCATAGGCAAATCTGTTAGGGCAACTATCTCAGTTTAGATTTCCTCCTCCCAAAAGGCTGTATCCCATGTTAAGTTGACAAAAACTGACTTTGGAAGGCCTCAAAATGCATATGCATGTTGTGTACAAGGAGCTAGAGAGAAGAACGCAGGGACAAATGGTTACCTAAAAGACAGGAGGCCATCCAGAACATGGGGACATTGGATAAACATGATGCTTAATCTAAATTAGTCACTTTTAGTCACTTGACTCAATTTGGAGTCAACTAGGAGATTGGTGAGACACACTTCGGGGTGTACCCATGATGGGTTTCCAGAGAGAATTAATTGAGAGAGAAGAAACATGCTGAATGTTGACAATATCATCCCCATAAGCTGGGGCCCAGATGGAATAGAAAGAAAAACCCAGGTGAGCAACGCCATGCCTCCCCTCTCTGCTTCCTGATTGGCCACTGTGTTAGTTACTTCTCATACTGCTGTGACAAATTGTCTGGGGAGAAGCGACTTTAAGAATGAAGACTTTATTTTGGTTTACAGCTTAGGAAGGTATGGAACCCACCAAGGCGTAAGAACAGTGCAACATCAGTTCACAAATTGTCCATAATCAGGAACAGCGAGAAGACAGGACAGCAACCAGGTTATAAAACCCCAAGCCTGTCCCCTAGCCACCCATCTCCTCCAGTGAGGTTCCACCTCCTAAAAGAGTTCAGATCCTTCCAATCCAGTACTGCCAGCCATGGGACAAATGTTCAAACACGTGACCCTGGGGAGGACATTTCACATCCAAACCACAGCAGCCACAGAGAGAACAGCTTCACTCCACCACACAGTTCCGAGGACAAGCTGTCAAACACTCAGCCTTCTGAAACAGTCGGCAAAATCCCCTGCTTTAGGCTGTTTTCTCAAATATTTATCACAGCAAGAGAGAGGGGGAAAAATCAACCCTAGGACAAGGAAGAATTTGATTGTTTACAGTTTCACCACTGCCCACAATCCCTTTTCTGTCCGTTCTGAGTCCTAAAACACAGTATACTTCAACAATGATCACAATAGCTATAATTTAGGGAGCACTCACACTGAGTTACTTATTTCATATGCACTAATCTTAGCAAATGTATATAGTAATCCTGAGGAAGTAGACTGTACTTCTACTGTACAAAAAAAAGAAAGAAAGAAAGAAAGAAACAAAGTAAATACCTGAGAAACAGAGCAGTTGAGTAACTTGCTCCAGACTGCATACTTAATAGGATAGAAGGAAACGTAGTCTGACCAAATAGAAGTGAGCACTGTTTTCCTAGCTCTGTGCAGTTACCTGTTGTGGCATTCAGGAAAATGGAGAAATTTGGATCCTGCAGGTATGAACAAGGACAGGAACTGGCTAGGTTTCCAGCCTAGGGTCCACCAGTAATCTGTCCTCTCCTTACTGCTCAGAACACGTAGGAAATATTAGGGTGTGGTATCCTCTATGGCCTCTAGAGAGCCCTGTCTTCTAGTATCCAGCTCATGCAGTCTCTCTCTTTTTATTCTAGGGTTGGTCTCTGTAACCAAAAACAAATGGCAGGAGTGATGGTGTCACTGCTGGGGTAGATTTTAAAGAACTCTGGCTTTTCTCTAGATTGCTCTTTTATATATGTCCTCTCAAATACAAGGTCTGTAACAAGCCAGATGCCATGGCATGAGGACACTGGAGCAGGCTATGAAGTCACCATCATGATGAGGGCCAGAAGCCTGTAGCCACCAGCTGGTGAGGTGTAGTGGGTAGCTATTCCAGCTTTGATCTGGAAGTTCCAACCCCCATTGAGACTCTGGCAACTGTCACACCTACGAGGCGGGGCCAGGGCAGGCGCCTGGAGACCCAAGATCTGGATGGGCCAGCACTCTCTCTCTCTGTTCCGGGACCCTGAATGGTGGAGGTGGACTGAGCAGAGCTCCAGGGAACACCGCTGGATTGTGATACACCTTCCCCAGACCCCTGCAACCTACCTATCCCTTCATTTGTAAGTTATGCCATTAAATAAATATCCTTTTAACTACATGGAGTGACCTTAATAATTTCACCAATATCTGGCTCCCAACGTGGGGCACGAACCCACAACCCTGAGATTAAGAGTCTCATGCTCTACCGACTGAGCTAGCCAGGCTCTCCTGAAAGTTGCTTACATCCTTCTCCCATTTCTCAGGTAATATTATATCCTTCTGAGGTCTTTGATGTGGTTAAAGACTAACAGAGAGGAGAATGGAGAAAGGAGGAAGAAGAGGGAAGAGTGCCTGGAGCCGCCACCAGGACAAACAAGATGTAAGGTACCAGTAAGCCACGAGCCACGTGGCAAAGTAAAGATTAATAGAAATGGGCTAAATATAAGAGTGAGAGTTAGACAATGATAGGCCTGAGCTAATGGCCAAGCAGTTTAAATAATGTAAGAGTCTGTGTGTTTATTTTATAAGTGGGTTCCGGACTGGTGGGACTTGGCAGTGGGAGCTGGAGAGGAATTCTCCAGCAACAGTGAGGGACTGAAGCAGACTGACAGGCAGGACAGCCATCTTGGAAGCAGATTCTCCAGCCCCAGTCAGGCTCTGAGGTGATTGCAGCCTGGCATTGGCTAACCATTCCTAAAGTCCTAAGTCTCAGATCTCGGGTCTCCAGGCACCTGCCCTGGAGGTTATCAACAGTGATTTAAGGTGCTGAGTTCCAGGATAGCTAGTTATTTGGTACTGCATAACTAATATCCAAGGTAAGGAGAGACTCTGTACCAGTTATTGGTGCCTCAGAGATGTCCTAGGTGACTCCAGATCCTGCCAAGTGAATGGTTAGAATTAATCATCATTGTTAGGATGCAGTGAGTTTTCTTCAAGCCCAACTATTTCCTGCATGTTCTGCTCAGATACAAAGGCACTGTACAGAAGGTGTGTGTTGGTATCTTGTAACTGAGACAAACTACCTGAGAAAGCTTCTTAATGAAGGAAAGGTTTATTTTGACTCACGGTTTCGGGGATTTCAATCCATGGTCAGCTCTCACCATTGCTGTGGGCCTGAGATGAGGCAGAACATCATGGTGGCAGGAGTGTGTGGCTGAGAAAGTTACCCACTTCATGAGAGTTAGAAAGCAAAAAGTCCAAAATGGGTCTAGGTACAAGCTGTGCTCTTGAAAGTTATGGTCTCATCTCACTCTGCTCCTCCACATCCTTCCTTGTTGCTGGTCTTCTTCCTGCCCTCAAATATTCCTCTCTGTTTTCTTGTTTTGTGTGTGTGTGTGTGTGTGTGTGTGTGTGTGTGTGTGTGTGTGTGTGTGTTGAGAGAGAGAAAAACGTGCAGGTGTGCAATTGCATGCATGTAGAGATCAGAAGACAGCTTTCAGGAGTCAGTTCTCATACCTCTCTTGTTTTGAGGCAGGATCTCTCCTGTTCTTCCTACCATTTCATTGTATACTCCAGCCTAGCTGGCCTGGTATCTTCTGGGAGATTCTCTTGTCTCTGACCCCCATCTGGCCACAGGAGTCCTGGGATTACAAGTGCATCAGTTTTCTGTGTGGGTTCCAGAGATCCAAACTCAGATGGTCTGACTCGAGTGGAGAGCACTTCTACCCACTGAGCCCTCTCCTTGGCACAGTTTCATTCTCTTTACAGTGGAATAAAATTCATTTTCTTTTTTCATTCTTCTGTTGATAGGCATCTGGGATGGTTCCATTCCCTAGCTATTGTGGATACTGCAGAATTAATGTGCATGGGAAAATATCTCTGTGGTCCCTGACTTAGAGTGACAAAAGTGGATGGTCACGGTTCTATTTTTAGCATTTTTGTTTTGTTTCGTTTTTTTCCTGTTTTTGAGGAGCTTGTTTTCCTTTGTTTTTGAAAGACACCAAGTTACTGGCCCCTCTGCTTCCTTTTGCCACTCCTTCCTTGATCAGTGCCCCATTGCCTTACCTCTCCAGGCCCTGTGTCTGAGCAGAGCCTGCTGGAGTCCTGTAGCAATAAGTAGGGAGCACATAGGGAGCTGTCCAGCTGAGCTCAGCCTTGCACTGCCAAGAATGCCTTTACCCTTGGCTCAGCAAGCTGATGTGCATGAGAAGCAGCTGACAATGGGCTGTCATTAAAACTGCATGAACTCTAGTGTAAGTCAAGCTCAGAAGCCCCAGAGAAGATGGGAGCTGCTGTCTGCACCTGGGAAGCCAGGCACCTCTAGATTTTCGTGTTTGTTTTTGATCTCTGGGTAAGAGGATATCGTGCATCTGACATTGATTCCTTCACCTCCTCCTGGAAGCAGCATCTCTAGGCAGCAAAGGCCTACAGGAAAGGCCAGGCATGGGAGGAAGGGACATTCATGAATGTCATTCCTGTAGTATTCAAGATCTATTCACTCAAGGCTGGAAATGTCAGGGTATTCTTCCAAGAGACCAGGAGGAGTGGGGTTTTGTTCTTGGGAAAAGGAGACAATATCCCAGAGGAAAAGAACAAGTTAATATGAGGAGATTGTTTGCCTGCATGAGAAGTGAATGTCAGCAAGAGGCAGCAAACGTCAGGGTGTAGTGGCTCCTGCTTGTCCTCCCAGCCTTTGGGAAGCTAGGGGAGGAAGCTTGCCATACATCCAAGGCTAGACTAGGCTATATTATAAGACTTTGTCTCAAAAAAAAAGAGAAAAGAAAAGAAAAGGCATCAAACATGCTCAATTCTGCCTTTGTCCTTTAATGTAATTTGTTCATACTGACACTGTAGTACAAGCTGTGTATTCAGCTGGTTCTGAAGGGGAGATAGATTTATCTAGTCCATGCGAATGATAAGCAACAAAACTTCTTGCCGTACAAAGACTAGGAAGTGGGTCGGCTTCCCAGCCTACCTGTCAGACCCCAAGGCTCATAGGAAGACTGAATGATTGATGATGACCTGTCCGCACTCAGAGCCTGCCTGCTGATAGACAGAGGAGTGACTTCATGGTAGGACTAAGCCAGGCTGACTTACCTGCAAGAAGTGTGTGATAGGTTGATGGGATTGTAGATGCAACTCATTCTACTCAACTTCACTGTCTTTCAGAGTTCTACCAATTCCCTGTGCACACTTAGCATGGTGCATAGTGAACTTGTGTGTTTATTTGCCTTCCCCAACTCCAATGGAAACTCTGTATGTTCAGGATTTGGGGTCAATTTTATTTCACCATCTGAAATATATAATATACAAACATAGAAATAGCTAGATATGTCTAGAACATGAGACCAAATGAGTTAATGAAAGATATCTAGAGATAATAGAGGTCACCTGTGGTTTTTAATCTTTTTGTGTCACATGACTGGATTTGGGGTCACCTAGGGAGCACATAGGGTGTCTCTGAATGAGTATACAGGGAGACTTGTCCAAGGAGAGACAGCCTACTCTGAATATGGGAGCACCACCCCAGAATATGGGAGCATTATCCCTGAACATGGAAGCATCATCCCTTGGGCTATAGTCTTGTGATGAACACAAAGAAGAAAAAGTGAGCTGAGCACCACCACACTCTGCTTCCTGTCTGTGGACTCAGTGTAAGCAACGGCATCCTGCTCCTGACCCCACAGCTCTCGCCCTCCTCACCACCACGCCTTCCTCTCCATGCTGGACACTCTCAAACCATGAGTCAAGATGAACCTCCCTTCATTGCTGCTTCTTGTAATGAATACTCACAACAATGAGAAAAGCAACTAATTCAGCCCCCTTTGAGCATAGCACAAGTAAGAACTGTAGCCCTTTCTACAGGTTCTGGAAAATCACTGATGTTGGACGACAAAGGCAAGAAGCTGCTTTTAAAAGAGGAAAGGAAGAAACCCAGATTATACCTTTATTTCTCTGAGCTAAATCCAGCTACTTAATCCCCAAAACTTGACAGATTACTTCATATCACAGAACATTACTTCTACAAACAAGAGGAATTTGCTATTACTGTCTTTGTTTTAGAGAATCCATGATAGAAGAGATTTTTCTGTCTATATTAAACAAGATAGATAAGTTTGCTCAAGATCCATCACAGGAATCCAAAGTCCTGTGGTCCATCAGCTTTAAGACAGGCTCGTCCCCACTGACATCTCCTGATGCCTGAAAACAAGTTGTATCTTCCCAACCCGAGAACCATTATTGGCCTTGTCACTGTTTTGCACCAAATTCTTGTTGATGGCTTACATCTCCACCACTTCAGTTGGTTACTTGTTATTCTTTGGGCTACACTGGTAAATCTAAATGTCCTGTGAATATCTCTACAAAGACCAGGCAATGACTTGACTTTGAAATGGTAGGGTTTTGTGTTTATACAGGAAGACACAGAGACTCAACAGGGCTGCTGTAAGACACTGAAGCACATGTTTGATACTGGAGCAGTGACTATGATTCCAGATGCTTTACACAGCATAATGTAGGGAGTAACCAGATGCTTTACAAGGCATACTGTAGGGAGGTCCGTAATAGTAGATGAGCTTTGCTCTGTCAGTTTACAGATCCATACACAAAAACTGACATATACCAGCAAGAAAACACCATCTTCAAAGTTTGCGGAAAGATGTCAACAGTTTAGGAGAAAATCCCAGAAGGAAATTGTTCAAGAAACTCCACATCTTAATGCTCCCAATGACACAGAAGTTGGCATTATGTACAAAAACACAGATGTTGATAACTCTGAGTTGGAAAGAAATTGAAAAAAAAAAAACAAAAAAAAAAAAAACCTTTCTCCCTGTAGCAGATTTAGGAACTCTGCTTTTTGATGCATTCAGATAGATGCCATAAAATATTAAGTTTAAATAAACACAAAGAATTTTTTTAAGCTTTGAATAAAAATTCAATATGAGCCAGTGAGACAGTCCAATAAACATGCCAAGCCTAACAACCTAAGTTCAATGCCTGGATCCAACATGGGGAAGAAAATAACTACTTCCAGTACATTTTCCTCTGACACCGTGTACACACACACACACACACACACACACACACACACACACACACACACACACACAGAGTAAATGTAATAAAAATGTTTAAATCGATGTGATAATACATTGTACCATCCATGTAATTAACAGCATTTTTCCTGGTACATAATTTATGGCATGCTAGATTTGGCTATCTATTCTTTATTTTTAATATTTATTTAGTTTATATGTATGAGTTTGTTTTGCCTGCATGTATGTCTGTGCAGCACATCCATGCCTGTTGCCTGAGGAGCTCAGAAGAGGGCTTCCAATCCATGGAACTTGAGCTATGGGTGGCTATGAGCCACTATGTGGATGCTGGGAATCGAACCTAGGTTCTCTGCAAGAACAAGTGCTCTTAACCAGGGAGCCATCCCTCTAGTCCCCATATTTTATATTCTTATCACTTCCATTTTGTTTGTTTACTTCTTTAATAAAATATTTGGCTTATATTCTTTCTGGTTTTTATGAATTTTTTTCATACAACATATCTTGATCATGTTTTCCCTTCCCCACTCCTCTCAGATCCCATTTCCCTACCCAGCCAACTTTATGCTCTCTCTGTCGCTTTCTGTCTGTCTGTCTGTCTGTCTCTCTCTCCTCTCTCTCAAAGGAAAAAAAACCACAAAAGTAAATTCAAAACAAACAAAAGACAAATCAAAATACTAAAACAAAACAAAGGCAATGCTCGAATTTACTGTTTCTGGATTTAAATTTTACAAGCATCGTGAGTAGTCTGGTAAACCAGTTGTCTTAGAAACAAACCTCATTGTAACATTGTAGGAGGTGGGACTCAACAAGAGGTTAGTCCCTGAATACCACAGATTCACACCGGCAGACCCACCAAAGATTCATACTAGCAGACCCTCCTACCAGAGATTTTGGACCTTTTATCTTATGCTTTGTTTGGCTCTCAAAAACTCGGATACTTGGAATGCTGAGCCCATAAAATGCGAAGGCAGGCCAGACAGACAGAGATACACATTCTTAGTGATACAACTAAAGGTGTCCACAATGGTTAAGGAAGGCATACACTGCCCAATATGGTGGTCTGTGGGAGGGTCTACCCATTTCTCTGTGGGAGGCTCACTCCCACTTTTTCCCCAGGATACTCTTGAGGAGGAAGGAGTGAGAAATATTTAGATAGAAAGATATAGGGGAGAGAAACAGATAGAAACACAGGACAGCCTCAGGAGGGCCTGGATCAGTATCCACCAGCTCTTCCTGTATCTTAAAGGGCCTTTTATAGGACTGGCAAGGGGTGGAACAAAAGACCTCTCCCTAGCTCAACCAAGTGCAGACCCTTCCAATCACCTGATAACCACACACATGGTCAAGCAGTCCTCTAATGCAACTCTTCTGGGTAAAGCAAGCTCAGATTTCACTAGAAAACCATTGTGGCCTTCACAGTGCAATGCATAGTTACAGGAATTAGAACTTAATTCTTTGGACAAACTAGACTTATCTCAAGTGCTAGTACCACCTGTAGCTACCAGCTGTCTCCCTGGACACCAACACTAAAGAACATACCCAGTATTGCAGAAATTTCTCATAGACAGCATTGCTTTAGAAAAGACTGAGGAGATTGCTCAGTGGTTAAGAACATGTTCTGTTTGTCTGCAGGACTCAAACTCAATTCCCAGCACCCATGTTAGAAGACTCACAAAGACCTGTAACTCCAGCTCCAGGGGGTCCCCAGATGGGCCCTCATATTTGTGCACATCTTTCTAGAAGGTAGTCACCTGACATTCCCAGCATCATCTCTCCAATGTTTGGTGTAGAGAGTTACTTCCAAACACTTGTGGGTATCTGAATGAATCAGTTCCTCACTACAAACTTTCCATCCCAGCTGTGCCAAGAGAAAACTTTCTCTTTCTCTCTCTATCTCTTTCTCTTCCTCTTTCCATCCCTCTCTCCCTCCCTTACTCCACCAATTCCCACTTAGAGCTCTCTTGCTGGGGTTTGATATGTGAAATGGTCTGTCAGCAGACTGTCTTTCCTGTATGATCCCTTAAGCTGTGGGCTCTCGACATGTGGGTCACAACCCCTTTTGGGGGCTCAAACAATCTTTTGCAGGGGTCAAATATCAGATATCGTGCATATCAGATATTCACATAACAATTCACAACACTAGCAAAATTACAGGAAGGAAATAGCAACAAAAAGAATTTTATGGTTGCAGGTCAGCTCAACATGAAGAGCTGCATTAAAGGGTTGTAGCATTAGGAAGGTTGGGAACCACCGATAAGTTGTTTCCTATTATTACATTTGATTGTTCTAAGGTATCTTTTCCATTTAATATTTTCTAAATCTTACTTTCTCTTTTCTGCGACAAAGTAGCTATAAGACCTCAGTGACTGATGCTATTTTGAGAGACTTTCTTCAATGCACCGGGTCTCTCTGAAGCCCACAGCTACTGCTTCCTCATTCCAAGATCCCTGGGTCTTTACATAAGTCCTTTTATTGCATTAGACTTTCCTCGTGTTTTTAGCTTACTCCTGGAGTAGAGATGCCTCATCTACCATAAGCATGAAGTCCAGGCGGACCTTCCTGGGAGCCAGGCTCCCTTTGTTGCCTCACTAAAGGGTTGTTTTGCAAAAATCTCCCAACACAGAAGGAGGGGCTCACCAGAAAAAGCATGCTCACTTCACCGGTGGTATTTCTAGTCACTTACTGAACTATGATCCTTTGGAATTTAAAAGAGAACTCCATGGTCCTCCCCTGAAGAGTAATATTTAATTCATTAATTATTTATTTAGCAACTGTATGGCTTGATACTGCAGAGAATCCCATTAATAGTGGTATCTCCCTTAAGATGGCTTATAGTCTAATAGAATGAATTACAAACACAAATAACCACATTATAGGATAGGAAGTGGCACTAAAGATAAAATAAATCTTGGTAAGCAATCACAGCGGGCAAAAAGCATTACCTACTTGTCTAATCAGGAAGGTTTTATCTTCTAGACATGAGCTTTAATGGAGGGTTGAGTTCCAACTTGATGTGATCAGTATAACAAGGTAACATTCTAAGTCAACTCATGATCACTCAAAGGCAGTGGTGAAATTTCCCCCACTTGGCCAGACCACAAACATGGTGAGAAACTGGAGAGAGGAATTTGAAGGGGAAAGTTTACATTTTCTTGAAAACAATTCAGAGCTATATTTGTGGGTAATGGTGATGTGCTGGTGGCATTTTACTAGAGGATACCCTGGTAAAAGATTTAAGATTAGCCTGGAAAATTTTACTGAGAGAACTGGAGGAAGAAAAGACTGGGTATAGTAGTCAACTTGTACTAGATAACAAAATAAACAAACCCCCAATCTCCTTGCCTTAAACTGAACAGTCTACCCTTCACTCCCGTGACATTGACAGGGGCCCTGATATGCTCATCAGGGATCCACTGGTTCAAGCTCTCCTCTCTGGAATGACATACATCATCAACAGAGGAGTACTAGAAAAGAGCACAGCTCACTTCTGCTCACATCTCATTGGCCAGAGCAAGGCGTAAAGGAGGAGTGCAAAGGGGGGTGATGCTTGTGAGGTCAGTCAGGAGATGGACGATCCTACCGAAAGCAGAAGCAACAAGGCCTGGATAGAATCACAGAGATACCCAAGGGAAGGGAAAGATGTGGCAGCTGGTGGAGAAGGTGGGCAAGACGGGACTTGGATGAAAGAGGTCGAAGGCTGGAGCTGCCACTGGCTGTAGATTTTCAGTCTACAGAACACAGTACATCTCAGGCTCCCTCTTTTGTAAAACAGGTGATATCTCCCTCACAGGGTTGTTGTGGGGATTAATTAGAGACAGTGTCTGTAAAGCATTTAAGGATCTTGAAGAAGGCACTTTATAAATATAAAATAATATCTATTAAAGTTGGCTTGTTTGTGAAAAAAATTCTAACACAAAAGAGAACAGGGAGTCACCTCCTCCCCCCACTGGAAAGACACTTTCCTTGTACAGTCACCAAAAGGCAACAGATTCACTCATTGTGGAATAGAATATTTGTTTAAATATGTAAAGGTGTATTGCATTTGTTCATGATCAACAATTCACTTGTTGTGGAATAGAATATTTGTTTAAATATGTAAAGATGTGTTGCATTTGTTTATGCTGCATTTGTTTAACTATGTAAAGATGTGTTGCTGTTTCACCTTGCCTGCCTAAGACACCTGATTGGTCTAATAAAAAGCTGAATGGCCAATAGCTAGGCAGAAGAGGGATAGGCAGGGCTGGTGAGCAGAGAGAAAAAGGGAGCCAGCCAGCCAGTCGGGTGCCAGCCAGGTGTGGAAGAAGCAGGAAAGCAGGATGGACAGTATGTGGATGAGGTAAACAAGCACATAGATTAATAGTTTAAGTTAGTTTAAGTTTTTTTAAAAAGCTAACTAGAAATAAGCCTAAGCTAAAGCTGAACATTCATAATTAATAATAAGTCTCTGTGTCATGATTTTGAGGCTGGTGGTCCAAGAAAATCCAACTACATCCACTTGAGGACTATATTAGTTCTTTTTCTCATTGCTAAGACAATGCTCTGAAAAAAAGGCAAGCTATGGAAGGATTTATTTTGGCTCCTGCTTTGAGAGATAGTCTCTCATGGTGGAGAAGGTATGTTGATGGGAATGTGAGGTGGCTGGGATTGTCATGTTGCACCCATTCTCAGGAGGTGGAGCCAATGATGAAAATGTGAGGTTGCCTTGTTCCTTCCCCACTTTTTATTCAGTCCATTCTACGAAATGATGCTGCCCACATGCAGAATATGTCTTCCCTTCTCAGTTAAATCTCTCTAGAAACACAGACACAACCGAAGGTGTGTCTCCTGGGTGGTTCTAAACCTAGCCAATGAGGATTATCATCACAACTTAACATCATTCGCAAGTGAAACCCAAAACCAAAAACCAGATTTACGAAAAGAAAAACAGGCCTGCCCCAAAATAATCTCACTTTTGAACATTGTATGTCTTTACTCATGAAGGGACTTAAAAGTCTCAGTAGAAACAGAATATTCCTCGAGACCATGATTGGTAAAAGTACAGAGACAACTAACCAAACTAGTGGAAACACATGAACTGTGAACCAACAGCTGAAGAGCCCCCATGGAACAGGACTAGGCCCTCTGGATAAGTGAAACAGTTCTTTAGCTTGAACTGTTTAGGAGTCTCCCAGGCAGTGTGACCGGGACCTGTCCTTGGTGAATAAGCCAGCCCTTTGGAACCTAGGCCTATGCTGAGACACTTTGCTCAGCTTCGGTGCAGGGAGGAGGGGATTGGACCTGGCTCAACTGAATGTACCAGGCTCTGCTGACTCCCCGGGGAGATCTTGCCTTAGAGGAGGTGGGAATTGGGGGTGGGATAGGGGGAGAGGCTGGGGGATGGGAGGAGGGAGGACAGGGGAATCTGTGGCTGATATGTAAAACAAATAGAAAAATCTCTTAATTTAAAAAAAAAAAAAACAGAATATTCCTAAACTCGCTAATTATTTTTTTGTCGAAAATAGATTCTTTTCTCATATAATATATCCTGATTATAGTTCCCCTCCCTCTACTCCTCCCAGTCCCTCCTTACCTCCCCTCCCCTCCAGAATCCTTCCTTTTCTGTCTCTCATTAGAAAAGAATAGGATTCTAAGAGTTAACAATCAAATAGGACAAAATAAAATATAATAAGATGAAGCAAAAACGTTCATAGTAAAGTTGGACATGGCAACCTAACAGGAGGAAAAGGGCCCCAAGAGTAGGCACACGAGTCAGAGACCCGCTCATTCTCACAGTCAGGAGTCCCATAAAAATAGTAATCTAATATCTGCAATACACATGCAGAGGACCTGGTGCAGACCCTGTAGGCCCTGTGCTTGCTACTTCAGTCTCTGTGAACTCATATGCACCTTGATTAGTTGATTCGGAGAGCCTTGTTCTCCTGGTGTCCTCTGGCTCTTACAATCTTTTTGTCTTCTCTTCTGCAGGATTCCCTGAGCTCTGAGGGGAAGGATTTGATAGACACCTCCCGTTTAGACTCCCTTTCCATATAATGTCTGGCTGTGGATTTCTACATCTGTTCCCAGCTACTGCTGGAGAATGCCTCTCTGATGATGACTGGATAAGGCATTGATCACTGAATATAGAAAAATATCATTAGGAGTCATTTTATTGATTTTTTTTTGACCAGTAGTATTTGGTTTCACCATAGTCTCTGTTCTTGGTTACCCAAGCAGTGTTTAATGGGTTCCTTCTCATAGACAGGGCCTTAAGTCAAATCAGACATTGTCTGGCTGCTCCCACAAGTTATGCGCCACCATTGTCTAGCATATTTTGCAGGCAAGACAGACTGTAGGACAAAGGTTTGATGGCTGGGTTGGCGTCCACATTTCTCTTTTGGTAGCCTGCAGAGTACCTTCTCTTACCAAAGACACTGGAACATAAGGGGAAGGCTCCATGTAGACACCAGCTCAGCTTCCCCATGTTCAATGAGTTATGTGGTTGTTGTCCTTACAATGGAGCCCCACTGTCAGACAGCAAGCAGCCCTTTGTCTTAGCAACAGCCTGGGATGTATGGGGATTTCCATAAGACCCTCTTGGCTAACAACTAAATTGAATGCAACCTAGTCCCACCACTGGAAGCCTCACCTGGGAATAGGAGAGAGCTGGTTGAAACTCCCTCATTACTAGTAGGCCTTATTTGGATCACCTTCCTAGATTTCAGGAAGTTTCCCCTGCACTAGGTTTCCACACCACTCCCTCAAAGCCCACTGATTCCAGCTATCTATACACTGTCTCCCTCTACATCCTTGTACTCCCACCAGCAATGGAGGAGTGTTCCCCTTGCTGCACACCCTTGCCAGCATGAGCTGTCACTTATGTTATTGATCTTAGCCATTCTGACAGGTGTAAGATGGAATGTCAAAGAAGTTTTGATTTTCATTTCCCTGATGGCTAAAGATACGAGAATTTCTTTAAGTGTTTCTCAGCCATCTGAGTTTCCTCTGATGAGAATTCTCTGTATAGGTCTGTACTCATTTTTTAAATTGAATTATTTGGTTTTCTGATACCTAGTTTCTTGAGTTCTTTGCATATTTTGGATGTTAGTCCTCTATCGAATATGGAGTTGGTAAAAATCTTTTCCCATTCTATAAGCTGCCATTTTGTCCAATTGATGGCGTTATTTGCATTACAGATTTTTTTTTCAATTTCCTGAGGTCCCATTTATTAATTGTTGATCTTAGGGCCTGCCCTGTCAGTGTTCTGTTCAGGAAGTCTTCTCCTGTGCCAACACATTCAAGGCTATCCCCCACCCTCTCTTTTATCAGGTTCAGTGTATCTGATTTTGTGTTGAGGTCTTTGATCTACTTGGACTTGAGTTTGTTCAGGGTGACAAATATAGATCTATTTGCATTCTTCTACATGCTGCCATCCAGTTTGACCAGCACCATTTGTAGAAGATGATGTGTTTTTTCCAGTGTGTATTTCTGGCTTCTTTGTCAAAAATCAGGTGTTTACGGATGTGGAGATTTATGTCTGGGTCTTTAATATGATTCCATTGATCGATGTGTCTGTTTTCATACCAATACCATGTAGTTTTTATTACTATAGCTCTATAGTACAACTGGAAATTAGACATGGTGAGACTTCTAGAAGTTCTTTTATTGTTCAGGATTGTTTTAGCTAATATGGGGTTTCTTTGTTAGTTTGTTTTTCCATATGTGTAGCACGAATCTCTAAATGGTCTTATTAAATAAAAACAAATCCAGGGCCAGGTATCGGGGTGAATGCTGAAAGATCGGAGAGACAGAACAAGCCACAGCTAACCTCAACTCGTCAATGCCTCAGCTGATCTCATTTCTTCAAACTGGAAGCCTCTGTGTCCTCATCTGAATGGATCTCAGCTGAACTGCTGCTAAAAGCCTAAAAGCTTAATCAGGCTCTAGTTCCTGGTCCTCACACCCTATATACCTTTCTGCTTCCTGCCATCACTTCCTGGAATTAAAGGCATGTGTCACCATGCCTGGCTGTTTCCAGTGTGACTTTGAACTCACAGAGATCCAGACGGATCTCTGCCTTCAGAATGCTAGGATTAAAGGTGTGTGTGCTACCATTTTCTGGCCTCTATATCTAGTGGCTGTTCTGTTCTCTGACCCCAGGTAAGTTTATTAGGGTGCACAATATATTGGGGAATACAATATCACCACACATATGAAATTGAGAATTGTCCTTTCAAGGTCTGTAAAGAATTGTGTTGGAATTTTGATTAGGATTGCAGTGAATCTGTAGATTGCTTTTGGTAGGATGGCCATTTTTACTGTGTTAATCCTACAAATCCAGAAGCATGGGAGAACTTTTCATCTTTTGATATTTTCTTCAATTTCTTCTTTAAAGTCTTCAAGTTTTTAATCATACAAGTCTTTCACTTTCTTGGTTAGAGCTACCCCAAGATATTTTACATTTGAGGCTATTGTGAAAGGTGTTGTTTCCCTGATTTCTTTATCAGTTCTTTTGTTGTTTGTATATAGGAGAGCTATTGAGTTTTGTGAGTTAACCTTGTATTCTGCTACTTTGCTGCAAGAGTTTATCAGCTGTAGGAGTTCCCTGGTGCAATGTTTAGGGTCACTTATGTATACTATCATATCACCTACAAATAACAATACTTTGGCTTCTTCCTTTCCAATTTGTATCCTCTTGATCACCTTCACCTGTACTGCTCTAGCTAAAACGTCAAGTACTATGTTGAATAGACATGGAGAGTGGGGGCAACCTTGTCTTCTTCCTGAATTTAATAGAATTGCTTTGAGTTTCTCTCCTTTGAATTTGATGTTGGCTATATATAAGCTTGCTGTAAATTGCCTTTATTATGTTTAGGTATATCCCTTGTATTCCTAATCTCTCCAGGACTTTATAATGAAAGGTTATTGGATTTTGCCAAAGGCCTTCTCTGCATCTAATGAGTTTATCATGTGTGTTTTTTTTCTTTCAGTTTTATGTGGTGGATTACATTTACTTATTTTCATATATTGACACTCCTGAATCTCTGGGATAAAGCCTATCTGATCATGGTGGATGATTTTTTTGGTGTGTTCTTGGATTCAGTTTGCAAGTATTTTATTGACTGTTTTTTACATCTATGTTCATAAGGGAAATTGGTCTGTAATTTGCTTTCTTTTTAAGTCTTTGTGTGATTTGGGCATCAGGGTAACTGTGGTCTCATAAAATGATTAGGCAATGTTCCTTCTGTTTCTATTTTGTGGAATAATTTGAGGAGTATTGGTGTTAAATCTTCTTTGAATGTCTGATAGAGTCCTGTGATAAAACCATCTGGCCCTGTGCTTATTTTGATTGGGAGTCTTTTAATGACTTCTTCTATTTCAATAGGTGTTGTAGATCTATTTAAATTGTTTATCTGATCTTGATTTAACTTTCATAAGTGGTACTATCAAGAAAAAAAATTATGCATTTCTTTTAGATTTCCCAATCTGTGGAGTGCAGGTTTTTAAAGTATGTCCTTAATGATTCTCTGGATTTTCTCTGTGTCTGTGTTATGTCTCCCTTTTCATTTCTGATTTTGTTAACTTGGATATTCTCTATCTGCCTTTTAGTTAGTTTGGATAAGGGTTTGTCCATCTTGTTGATTTTTCTCAAGGAATCAACTCTTTGTTTCATTGATTCTTTGCCTTGTTCTGTTTCTAGTTTATTGATTTCAGCCCTCAGTTTGATTCTCAGCAGCTACTCCTCTTGGGTGTGCTTGCTTCTTTTTTGTTCTAGAGATTTCGGGTGTGCAATTAAGTTGCTAGTATGAGATCTCTTCAATGTTTTATGTAGCCACTTAATTCTGTGAACTTGCCTCTTAGCACTACTTTCGTTGTGTCCCATTAGTTTGGGTATGCTGTGTATTCATTTTCACTGAATTCCAGAAAGTCTTTCATTTCTTTCTTTATTTCTGTCTTGACCCATTTTTCATTTAGTAATGACTTGTCCCGTTTCCATTCATTTGTAAGCTTTCTGTTGTTTTAATCTAGCTTTAATTAGTGGCAGTTTGATAAGATACAGGGAGTTACTTCAATTTTCCTACATTTGTTGAGACTTGCTTTGTGTTTGAGTGTGTGGTCAATTTTGGAGAAAGTTCCAGGAGGTGCTGAGAAGAAGGTGTATTATTTTGTGTATAGGTGAAACTTTCTGTAGATATCTGCTAAGTCCATTTGGTTTATGACTTCTATTTGCTCCAGTATTTCTCTGTTCCGTTTTTGTCTTGATGACCTGTCTATTGGTGAGAGTGGGATATCAAAGTCTCCCACTATCAGTGTGGGGGGGGTCAATATGTGATTTAAGCTGGAGTAGTGCTTCTTTTGGAAAAGTGTGTGCCTTTGTGTTTCAGTCGCACATGTTAAGAACTGAAATATCATCTTGGTGTATTTTTCCTTGATCAGTATGTAGTATCCTTCCCTACTTCTTTTGATTAGCTTTGATTTGGAGTTTATTTTGTTAGATATTAAAATGGCTACACCAGCTTGCTTCCTAGGTACATTTGCTTTTAACATCTTTTTCCAATCCTTTACCCTGAGGTAATGTTTATCCTTGATGTTGAGGCATATTTCTTGAATATGGTAAAAAGATGAATCCTGTTTTTACATCCATTCTGTTAGTCTGTATCTTTTTATATGAGGATTGAAACCAATGATGATGATTACTGTAATTTTGTTGTTGTTGTTGTTGGTGGTGGTGGTTTTTGTGTGTGTGTGTGTGTGTGTGTGTGTGTGTGTGTGTGTGTGTGTGTTTGTGTTTGTGTGTGTGTGTGTGTGTGTTTTCCTTCTTTTGATTTTCCTGGTGTAAGATAATTTATTCCTTTTGATTTCATGTGTATAGTTAACCTCCTTGGGTTTAAATTTTCCTTCTAACACCTTCTGTATTGGGGGAAAGAAGGAATCTTTGTGATTCCTTGGGGATGGGTCAGAGAAGAAAGGAAGACCATAGCACATTTCCTGCTGCAGAACTGGGATGAAACTAGGGGAATTGGATCTCAGAACAGTAGGAAAGGTAGGAGTCTGCCTTCAACCTATTTGTTGCCCTGGGGGGAGCGGCCCACTGGAGTTGGGGTCTGGGACAAAGCAACAAGTTGGGGGGGGAGTTAGAAGGGGAGGATCTGTGGGGTGCACAGGGGACGGGAGTGGAACAGGGAAGGCTGCCAAGTGTGTTCTACTGCAGAGCTGGGGGTGAGGCTGGGGGATTAGAACTTGAGGAACAGAGAAAGAAGAGAAGATCTGTGGGCAGCCAATTGCTTTTCTGGCAGGCATGGTCAGGTTAGCAGGGAGTCTCTTCTGGAGTTTGAGGCTGGGAAAAAGCAACAAATGCAGGGAGGGAGGTGAGAAAGGGAAGAGCCGCAGGAGATGGGAGGGGTGAGAGGGTAGCAGGGAAGGCTGCCACAGGTGTTCTGCTGCAGAGCTAAGGGTGAAACTGGGGGACTGGATCTGGGGGAACAAAGAGAGAAGAGGAGGCCTGGGGGCAGCCTACCTGGCTTTCTGAAGCTCGTTAATTATTAATTCAAATGAAGTAACGAAAATGTTTAAAGACAGGCTAATCAGCTATCTACAGAGTAACATAAGTGATTATGAGGAGCCAGCTCTGCAGGCACTGAAAACCGTTGCTGTTTTCTCTATTCAGCGTCCCATTTGATGTCAGAGATTACATCACTCTTCCAACTGATGCTTGGCGTTCTCCCAAGATAAGGGGCGCATATACTTTTCTGCGTGGGGATTTTTCATATCTTTTCCAAATTGAATATGAAACATGAGTTATTCCAAGAACTACTTACTTGGATTCCAGTAAACAACAACAGCCAATGAAAATATGCCACAAAAATATTCTATTAAGGATCCATTGGTTATCAAGCAAAAGTCTCAAAGCCTGGTGGGGTGCACTGCCCTTTAAGTTGATATTCAGAAGACTCCAAAGATTCTCAAAACAATATAGATGATTCTCATTTCTCTGCCCCCCCCCCCACAGGAGAAACAGACAGTAAAACCTTCTCGCTGAAGACACCACTTCCCTTGATTACAGAACACAGAGAAATCAACCCGGAACTTTACTGGAAGCTTCCTTCCTGTTGGCTGGCTTCCATAGTGCCACAAGCTGGTACACAGGCAGCCAGGAGAGAAAAATCAGCCTTACATAGCTGTGAACATTGCATGCTGCAATGTAAGATGTGCCCACTGGCACAACAGTAGTTCGGCTGCTATAGGGTTAACCAACTGCTTTCTGATTGGCTCTCAAACCCCTTCCATAGGAAAGAGTTCATGACTGATTCTGTGGACCAGGTCAAAGGTTAATGGCTGAGGATCACATAGCCACAAAGGTAAACCTACTGTTGTTTTGCTAAGTGAATGCATTGTCAAATTGCCATATGTATGTACATATGTATGTGTAAATGTGCATGTGCGTGTGTGTGTGTGTGTGTGTGTGTGTGTTACTGCTTTCAGTCTTAGTCAGAGAAGCTTTTCTTTGCAGCAAATCCCAGTTAATACAGACACATGGCCAGTCAAGACGCAGAAAACAAGTAATTATTGAGTGTTCCGTCTTATATGGTACACCCATATAATCCCCTCTAAGGCTCAGGGAACATCATAGGAAGGTGGGACAACAGAAGGTAAGAGTCACACTGTGGGGAGGAGGGGCTGTCTTATGGGTGTGATACGGCCGTGGCACCCATGACCTCACAGAAGCTGTGGTTTTCTGCACATGATTTAGCCCATAAACAACAGTCATAGATGGGAAGGCTCCTCCAGGAGAGCTGTTAACAGTCAAGGGTGTCTGAAGAAGGGGAGATCATTGTCTTCCTTGGTGTAGCCACTGGTGAGTCGCCCGTGGCCCAGTGGTTAGCTTCAAATCAGGCCCATGTGGGTGTCTCTGATTAAACCAAAATCAGAACAAGAAGATATGAAAGTGAGATGGGGACTTTTGGGGAGAAGCAGGAATTGGGGGGAATGGAAAAGAGATTGGGGGCAGTGAGTATGGCCAGGTCTATTATATACATATGTGATATTGTCAGAAACTAAAGTAATAAAAAAAAATCTGTTAAGAAACCATCTAAGGATTGAGATGTATTTCAGTGGTAGGACACTTGAGTTAAAGGTACCAGACCCTTGGTTCAATCTTCATTGCCACAAAAGTAAAGCAAAACCCACCAAGAGGTGTTTTGTTTGTTTTGTTTTTTCCCTGTGGCGATCTCTGTAAACCAGTAAGATTCAGGCATTAGCAGCATTGGACATTTGATTCCTTCTCCTCCTGTCCCTGGGGATTTCTGAATATGTCCATATCCCCAGGTTCCTGTCTTTATGCACTCATGCTTCTTTACCACAAATACCATAAACCCTATGGCTGAGGGATGAGACGCATTGATGTCTTACAATACTGGAGGGTGGGAAGTGAAAATTCAAGACAGTGGCAGGGTCAGCGTACAGTGGGGATCCAAGTCTCAAGGACTGTAGCTGTAGTTTTCCTGCCTTGCCCACAGTCAGGACAAATCTTTGTCACCCGCCAGTCCCACAGCCGCTCAGACCCAACCAAGTAAACACAGAGACTTATATTGCTTACAAACTGTATGGCCGTGGCAGGCTTCTTGCTAACTGCTCTTATAGCTTAAATTAATCCATTTCCATAAATCTATGCCTTGCCACGTGGCTGGTGGCTTACCGGCATCTTCACATGCTTCTTGTGCTGGCGGCATCTGGCAGTCAGTCCTTCTGCCTTCCTGTCCTTTTATTTCTCCTCTCTGTTAGTCCCGCCTATCTTTCCTGCCTAGCCACGGCTGATCAGGTTTTATTTATTGACCAATCAGAGCAACTTGACATACAGACCATCCCCCAGCACAGCCAAGTGCAGACCATCTCAAACACCTGCACTCAGGCCCATGGTCCTAATCATCCTCTATACGGACCTGCTGGGTAACGCCACAAGGAACCCAAGAAGGGCTCCCACAGGACATACAAATCATCCCACAGCAAAGGACAGCACCTTCTTTTAAAGATATTCATTCATTCATTCATTCATTCATTCATTCATTCATTTAATGTATATGGATGTTTTGCCTGAATGTATGGTCTGTGCACCACATGTATGCCTGGTACCCTTGAGGTCAAAGGAAGGCAACAGATCCCCTCGACCTGGAGTTACAGGTGGTTATGAGCTGCCATGTGGGTGTGGGAATCAAGCCCAGGTGCTCACAAAGAAAAGGCAGAGCTCTTGTCCACCAGGCCATCTCCCCAGCCTCATATGGCACCTTCTCGTTGAACCCTCGCTAGGTGACAGTAGCTAGCCAGCTTATTTCTGTCTCCATTGTAAGGCCACTAACGCCAGTCATCAGGGCATGTGGTCCACTCTTCCCTCAAGTCTCATCTCTTAACGCTGTCACTCTGGGAAAAGTTTTCATATCTGAACGGGGCGGTGGCATGCAAACATTTGGGCCACTGCACTACACAAAAGTGAATGATATCAATGATGCTGGGATCATGGGGTTTTTTTGTTTGTTTGTTTTGTTTTTGTTGTTTGTTTTTTAAGAAAACTACACTAAATATGTTACTGGTTACCTTCTGTGAAACACTTTTCTGAGTTTAATCCCAGGCTGGTCCTATCTAAGTGTGACAACAAGGATAAAATGAGCCAGAGAGATAAATGTAGTCTCGGAAAACTGGAAGGCACCATTCCTACCACCTACCTTTCTAGCCTTGGCAAGTCGGACTTTTGCTTCTTCTGTAGGTGCATGACCTACATCCTCCACCCCCAGCTTTTGCCTCAAGGGAGCCTCCTGCAAGTACTGCCCTTGCCAATGCAAGGCCTTGTGGAAAGCTACTTAGCCGCATCATCAGGCTGTGTGGGGGCTGTGGGCTTGGACCTCATCCCTATCTTCACCTGATCTCAGTGCCAACAGGAATCAGAGACAAAGAGCATCTTTAACTGCCCTTCCTCAAGGGCTGCTTTCTCCCCAGAGACAGACTCTGCTGAGGTGGATTTGAACTGGATCCAGCAGACCCAGAAAGTATGGTGAATGAGAGAGCCAGCTCTCCTGGCAAGAAGAAGGAAACCAGCTTTCATGCTCAACAAGGGCCTATCCCAGCGAAGTCCAAGCACACTGGGCCACAGCTGAGGAAATGGCATGCACGGCCAGCTTTCCCGAACAGAGACGAAGATGGTGGTACTGTCACAGTCCACCCAACCGTCACTATCAAGGCTGACCCTAATGGAGATGTCCTCCAGCCAGGGCTGTAAAGTGGAAATGTACCCAGGAAGCCAGTACCTACGGAACAAAGACACATCACAGTTATTTAGATGTAAAGATTCTCCCCTCTAGGCGCATGTGTTTGAACACATGGATCCCAATTTATAGAATTTTTAGGAAGTGGGTTGCTGTCTATAAGGCGGACATTGAGGTTTATAGAGCAGACCCACTTCCTATCTGCTCTTCACTTCCTGATCCCTGGAGATGTGAGCAAGTCACCTCAAGCTGCTCTGCCATAGCCACTGTTCCTTCCCACCATTGTGCCTTCCTCACTAGGGTGGACTACCTCGAGCCAGATCCAGATAAGTCCTCCTTTCTTCAGCTGCTTCCTGTTGTGTCTGGATCACAGTGATGAGAAAAGTGAGTGATGTAGGCATTAGCAGAGAACAGCTCTGAGAATGCAGAGATGGCTCAGCTGCTGAAGCGTTGGCCATGTCAACATGAGGGCCTGAGTTCAGATCCCCAGCATCCATAAAAAAAACAAGTGCAGTAGTTTATACAAAAGCCAGTGCTGGGGAGGCAGAGACAAGATGATCACCAGGCTTGCCAGTCAGTTATTCTAGCCAAATGGGTAAACTCTGATTTTAGAAATCTTATCTCAAAAAAAAAGTGGAGAGAAACAGAGAAAGACCTCAGTATCAGTGCTGGTCTCTGGCTCCATACATATGTGGCTCCACCTGGCTTTCACACTCATCATATTAGAAACACAAACAAACAGATGAACTTGTGCAGGCACACACACACACACACACACACACACACACACACACATATGCAGTACACACACGTGAAAGATGACTCAGCACTATGCCATCAGTTTACAAATGTACCTGCTGTTACCAAGACAAAGTAGCTGCCATGTGCCCTGATGGTCAGCCCACCACCTTCAGCTTCCTTGGCCATTTGCCATGGCAGACCCATCCTCCACTAGTCCCTTTTCTCTGTATTGCTGATGTCATGGAAAGACTGGGTACTAGGGAGGAACATCCAGGATAACGTATGCTGGGTCCTGAACCTCCTCATGAAGAATCTGCTTGCATGTCGCATCGCCTCCCCGCTGGCAACGTGAAGTAGGGAAAGACACCAAGCAACACGCTCACCAGTTCTGTGCCATTTCACCTCTGTGACAATTCATACCAATAAGTACTGTCACGCAGAAAGGTGTCGTGTGCAGATTTGGGCATTGATTTAGTGGCCCATGAGCCAGTGTGGGAATGGTAAATGTGAGATGTTCAGACCTGTTAGGCTGAGGCTATGTGTGAAAGTACTTTGAGGCCTACAGCAGCTCTCAGAGGTCGATTTTTTAAAAGAACTCCCTTATGAAATTTCCTCAACCTGATTATTAAATCCAAACCCATCACTGACATACAACCTCTCATCAATAATTTCAGTCTAATTCTTTCTCTGCTACCTATGAGAACAGTTGTTTATATCAGGGTGACCTGGTTTTGCTTAGTAGGACCGGTCTTGGGGGGGAACTAAAGATATTCAACATAGCAACACAGCACAGGGCGCTTGTGTTGAGGTGGGTTGGTGTGTTCACGAGAAACGCCTCTCACAGGGTCATGTCCTCAGAAGACAGTGCTGTTTTGGAAGGTTATAGACCCTTAAGGGGTGGAGCCTTGCCGGAGGAAGCCATTCATTGGGGGTGGGCCTTGAAATTTGATAGCCTGGGCCTACTTCCTCCATGCTCTGCTTCCTAATTTTGGTCTCAATGTGACCAGCTGCGCCATGCTACCACCATGCCTTTCCTACTCTGATGGGATGTATCCCCTCAGAATGTAAGCCCAAACAAGAGGCTTTCATTAGACCCTTGATAATAGCAGTGGGTGATTAGTGCAGGTGGTAAAGGAAACGAAATCAGCGACAACAAACTCTGCCCATTGTTCGATGTCATCTAATGTGAGCTCTGGTGTTTATATTGGATAGGAACCCCTTACCATGTCTGTCTGTCTGTCTGTCTGCCTATTGCTTGCTGTCTTGCTTGCTTTTACAAGCCCGCAGGTACCTGGTCTATTAGGGAAAAGTAGCAATTGCCAGAGGCTCAGCACTCAGAGTTTTTCCTGTAGTTTGCCTTTGGATATAACCAGGCCCTGGTGCCTAGGGCAGACCTCTACAAAGAATTGTAACTTTAAAAATAGCTGTGACTAAGTGACTTCATTTCTGGATAAAGTCACTCCGAGTATTCCATCTTTTTCTAGAATATTGTCCGGTGTCATCAAATGACCAGCAATAGACTTCCGTGATAAAGAAAATACTTC
Source organism: Peromyscus leucopus (assembly GCF_004664715.2). Taxonomy (NCBI): domain Eukaryota; kingdom Metazoa; phylum Chordata; class Mammalia; order Rodentia; family Cricetidae; genus Peromyscus; species Peromyscus leucopus. The sequence goes on from NC_051065.1 coordinate 137,911,477, forward strand.
TGAGGTTCCCTGCAATGTGATCTCTATTCAGTCACTGGGGCTCCTTATTCCTCAAATATCAAAGATAGCTGACATTAAAGTGGGGACTTGTTCAAAATTTTCTCACCTTTCAGATAAGGAAATGGAGGATCAACAAGGTCAAGTGAGCTGCCCGGGTTCACACAGAGACCGCCAAACTTGATTTGGGTTGGCTCCTCTTCATGCATCCTTTTTTATTCTGTTACTAAACTTTGAAGAGAGGTAGTTTATTGCTGAACAATGATTTAGAATTAAACTCTGTTCACAAATAACGCTTACTACGGGAAACAGTGTTTTATTCTAGTCTTCTAAACTACTGGTATGTAAAAATGGGGCTTCCTCATGACATACTCACACACTCATCACATGTACTTGGGTCCATGGCTCTAACCATTCTGCTACCCTGCTTCCGCCAAGCCAGGTTTGACCAGGCACTCTCAGTCTGAAGTGCCAGCAGCAGCAGCACACTCTAGCAACATGGCGAAGATCATTTTCTGTTTATTTTCTCTTAGCCGGACTTTTCTTACTCCTCCTCTTACTTCAGCTTCCTGACCTCTCGAGGTTATTTTAAAAACCAGGTTCTCCACTCGCTAGCATAATGAAGGGACACACACTCCATCCTCCGTGTTGACACAGGCAAGATGGGAATCAAGCTGTGCATTATTTTTTTAAAAAAAGACAACTTGGAGTGAGGATAATACAAGCTCAGACAGAGCTTCATCCTGCAGCACTCACACCTGTCTCCAACCACGTTAATTATCTTCCCGAGCTGATGGAGACCCCGATAATAACTGTGAGAGCATTCTGAAATGCTAAGAGGGGCAGTCCAGTAAGATAGGATTTGCTCTGTACTGCACACTGTTATAATATGGGTCTTGTTGTAGTTGGCAGAGTTTATAAATGATTTCAAAATGATCATTTTCATTTCAAAACTGTCAATCTATAATATATATGAGTTGAATAAGATACTGAATTACAGTAATGAATTTAAGTGATAAGTCTGAATGACAGAGGGTTTAAAATCACTTGTAAATTTCCCCAGCTATTAGGTTGATAGTGTGCAGTGCACATTTCCATACTGATGTAATTTCTTTCTAATTTATAGCAAATCCATTTATATTTTGAGGCAGGCATAGATATATGGACACACACACACACACACACACACACACACACACACACAGGCATAACACTCATTTTCTGCAAAGGTTCAGGATGCCTGGTGATGCCACAGAGTTAGAGTGAAGGAAGCCAAGCTTTGAGTCAGGCAGATGGTTCCGGCCTGATCCACGGGCTTGATGTTTGTATTAGTCATTTAAACTTCCCGCATTCTAGTTTCCTCAGCTGCAATAGAGTGCTTACCCCATAAGGTTCCTGCAACAGTTCAATGATACCAGAGCACTTAGCACAATGCTCGACACAAGGATCTAATTGTGAACTATTACTGTAGGAATACTAAGAATGAATATTTGGGACAGGAGGATGGCTCAGTCAGTAAAGTGCTGCACAAGCATGGGGTTCTAAGTTTGCTCCCCAGCACCTGCATGAGACAAAAAGCCATGTCTCGTGGTTTGCTTGTAAGTCCAGTACTGGGGAAGCCAAGACAGGAAGATCCCTGGGACTTGTTGGCCACCTAACCTAGCCAAATAGTGAGCTCGAAGTTTAGTGGCAGAATCTCTCAAAAAATAAGGTGAAAGTCTAGGAAGATGGCTCAAGGGTCAAAGTGTTTGCCACACAGGCAGGAAGATTAGAGTTTGAATCTCCAGAAATCATGTAAACGTTGGGTGCATATGGCAGCCGTCCTGTAACTTCAGCCTCAGAATGTGGAGACAGGGATTCCCCAGAACAAGCCGACTAGTAAGAGTAGCCACATAGATGAGGGCTTGACTGAGAAACTCCATCTCAAAGAATAAAATGGAAAAGCTATTGAAGAAGATGGCTAACATCAAGTTGGGGCCATCATAAATACACATCTGTTCACACACACAGGCACCCATACACGTATAAGTACACATACATGTAAGCCATGTGTTTGCATGCTGGTGTTTAATTTTTTTGCTAGCAAAAAAAAAAAAAAAAAATTGATCCCCAGCACAGGCATGAGGAAAAAGATGTTCGCCTATGGAGAGGTCTTTGAAGGTCTTTGAAAGTACTTGGAAGAGATTAACGCAGTTTTCATGGGATCTGTGTTATTTCTTGTTAGATGTTATAAAAGAGTGAGCAAGCATGACCCCTCTACTCACACTGGCTTTCTGTCTTGTCACAATATCTCTCTCACCTGTAGACATTCCTACCTTAACATCCTTTATGATTAAACCTTCACAGAGCAAAGTCACTGCTGGTACTGTGCCCTTGAACTTCCAGACTATGAGCTAAACAAACCTTTTCTTTATAAAGTTTCCCAGATTCTGGTGTTTTATTATAGTAACCAACAAAGGACTTCTACAAATGACTCATCCTAATATTTCCCCTATGCTCTTACCACCTAACTTTCCTTGATATTTTAAATTTTTATTGCATATATTTATTCATAAATTTGTGTGTGCACATATACACATACCTCATGTATGTGTGAAAGTCAGAGAACAACTTGTTGAAGTCAGTGTTCTCCTTCTACTATGTGGAGCCTAAAATTCAAAGTCAGATCATCAAGCTAGGTATCATGTGCCTTTACCCACTGAAAAATAAAGTTTCAAAATAATTGAGAGAATATGGCAATGGAGATTCATTTCTCATCATCTGTTTCACCAGCTAACATTTTACCAATCACTTTTCCCAAGCCCCATCTTCCATCTCCATCCTCAGAAGATGACGTGAAAGTGAATTATAGACATTAAGATGACAATATGTCTCCAACTTCTGTTAGTGTCTCCTAAGAGAAATAAGATAATTGCCCAAAAGTCAACAATCCACAGCTCATATTCAAATTTCCTAGTTCTCCATAAGTGATGTCATTGTTTTCATTCATTTCATCTAAAATCCAATCAAAGTTCATGCATTTTATTGAACTGATATCTCTTTTAATTAAGAAATATCTATCTTAAGGGGAAAAAAGGTCTTTTATAATGCTGACATATTGAAGCATTCCAGCCAGTCATATTTTTTATTATTTCTTATTTTAAATTTTTTTATCATTTTCTCATGTAAACCTTGACAAGAATCATAGTAGGACACTTTATGTCTTACAGTGTCAAATCAGTAGACATGGAATGTTGGATTATCTCATTATTAGTGACATTAGGTGAGTTTGCTTGATTAAGAAGTTGACTCCTGGATTCTCTAGTGTAGTGTATTATGTGTTTTCCTTTGTGATCAACACATAACCTCCAGACAGATATCTGTGAACACCTCAACACACACATGAAAATGTTCCAATAATATTCACTCAGCAGTCTGGGCCTCCATATGACACTTGCCCAAATGATATAGATGACTATGAAGTGATCACATTGTAACACTCCCATTCTTCTACGTCAGCTCATTGGATTATTTGTCTTATTGAATATGTTATTACTCATCACTGTCTTTTTCATGATGCTGAAACTTGACCCTCTTTGAGTAGCCTCTTTCATGTTTTTTCATAAAACATTCTCCAGTTTTTAAAGACAGCCTTGACATCTGGTACAAGATATTACAGAGTTAGCATGCCCCACAATTGAAATTTCCCAGTGAGTACCCATGGCACCCCAGTTTCTCTCAGTGGCAAGTAAGATGACTCATGAATAAAAAGTTAATAATATAATTAATAGAAAGTATATTTAAGCCACTACCTTTGGGGGGAAATGGACTTCCTGCTGGGGATCCTTCTGGTTGCCTGGGTTGGAAGATTTTTTGCCTGGTGGAGCATATCTGGGGGAACATGGAGCGAGGCCAATAGCTGGATCGTTATGACTATCAGCTAAAACAATTTCGCCCACACCAGGTGAGCTTCCCCACAATTCTAATCAGAGTTTTGAGTCATAACAGAGTATAAAGTGTATAATATATACAGTTTAAAATCATGGATAGAGTCACGTACATACTCACTGGGGAGAGACTGAACATGGAAACTAAAATACTCCCAGACATCAATCATCTAAGTGCCAACCACCTTTTTTTCAAGTCTTAGGGCCAAGACCAGTAGAGCTTGGGACTCTGCCTGTCTTGGCAATCTGTCCAGGACTTTGCTGAGAGCTGCTTTTGAAGTTCAAGTGTGTTCATCCCCTCTGTTCTCAATCTTGCCTGCTCAGCCAAATGCTTTTCTTTCAGTTCTCTCCCAAATGTTTGCTTTAGAGCATCTTCTTTTGGGTTCTTAATGTTTGCTTGATTTCCCAGGGGTAGGCAACTGGCATCCAGCCCATGCCAAATCTTGGAGGACAGTTGGGGGTAAATGTTCTCCTAGTTGGTCCAGTTCAGAAGCCTTCCTATTCTCTCCTTGAGGCAGGCAGCCAGACTCAGTTCCATAGGAGCTCATCATTGTTTGTCAATATTATTCTCAATCAACACTATGAAGAATATTTGGTTATCCTGTGAACTTAGATTAGAGTGAGATGCTCTTGGGCTCGCCAGTAGCACTTGAGGTATCTGCAAAACTTGTTTACAGCCTTGGACTCCAGCATCCTGAATGACCTTGGCCATCTCCCTGAAATTATGCCTACTACTTCTTTCACCCAGTCTTAGAATTTGCATGCCCTTTCGTTTGTGCTAATAGACTCAGTGAGATGTAATACTGAATGCTTTCTACTCATTTCCACATATAGCTCAATCCTTGGCTTTCTCTCAAATTTCACCCGAGGAGTCTATAGAGGTTGGGAATAGTTACTAAGCCAGACCCCTGCAGTCCCATTGAGCACAGGGAACTCTGTCTTAACATTTAAGACCCCCTATATACCACATATCAGGTCTCTTCTCAGAAACCTAGAAGGTTTTCCGTGGAGGATTTTCTCTGCTTCCATGAGATGGTTCTGCTTTCTTTTTTCACACAGCAGCATCCTTTCTCAGACCTCATTGTGCCCCTAAGTCAGTCAGTGAAAGAAGAACAGGTCACCCTAGGGATCGTTAAGCACCTCCTCTGACCCAGCTACCTCCTGAGGCTTGACAATTAAACCTCCCAGGTAGTGTTAATAGAAACCGTCTCATTGTGAGCTTTAAATTACAGGCTGCATCACCTTTCTCCATGCATCTGAGTGTTCTCAGGGATGGAGCATGACTGGGAAGGTACTCATTTATAATGTGAAGGTCCCAAGATTGTGCATGTAGGTATGGCTGCTCCACAGCATGGCCTCATGTCAACATCACTAGTTATCAGGGAATCCATTGTGGACAACAAGCCAACAGTCTGAAATGACACCACATTGAGATCTGAGCTGTCATGATGGAGGTCACCTTGACTACAATTTGCTAATGAAATTACAGACCAGCAAACATATATCATGAGTCTTCTGGCACAATATCCTTTTAGAAAAACACATGTTCTCATCCTGTGGGTCACAACTCCGACTCTGTTGGCAAACTATCACCAAAAATATTTACATTATGAACCATAACAGTAGAATAATCACAGTTATGAAGTAGCAACGAAAATAATGTTATGGTTGGGGTCACCCCAACATTAAAGAGTCACAGCATTAGGAAGGCTGAGAACCACTAGTGTATAAGAAAGTGGAGTGGATAAAATGAGAGGGCACCACTGCTGGATACAGACTCTTTCACATTGAGAATGGATATCTTAAATTTCACAGATTGGAGTGGTAGACAGAGGTTAGGGATTGTATGTAGTCTCATTGCCAGTGGAGAGTGCTATGGCAGGATGGGCCGGGGGAGGGAGAGTTGTACCAGTGTCGTGTCTGACACAGGGTGGCAATCATTCCACCTTTGTTGAAGGAATGATAGCAGATAGAATTATCATCTCTGAGATGAGGCTAATACCTGATCCATTTTTCTTCATAATGCAGTAGGTCGGCTTGAAGAGTGAGATGTCACTGGAGGCTCATCCCTGATGTACCACAGACTCTCAGTATCTTCCATCATATGCGAATAGGCCCAGTATTGATGTAACCAACCGTCAATGCAACCAACCAACAATGCAAAAGAGAAAGCCGAGAGGTCAGAGCTCAGAGCTAAAATCTCACCCTTCTGCCTGCGGTGTCCCAGCTTCCCGAAAGAGAGCTTTATTTCCTGTCTGTTCGTCTATTTAAAGTATTTTGTTCTGCCTTCTCATTGGTTGTAAACCCAAACACGTGACTGCCTCGTCACTGTCTGAATGTACAGCCCCCTAGGTCTTAAAGGCATATGTCTCCAATGCTGGCTATATCCCTGAACACACAGATATCTATGGGATTAAAGGCATGTGCCACCACCGCCACACTCTTGCTATGGCTCTAATAGCTCTGACCCCCGGGCAACTTTATTTATTAACATACAATCAAAATCACATTTCAGTACAATTAGATTACCACCACAGCCCAGGATACGCTCATGATATGTTGAGACAAACAACTCCCTCCCACTTGTCTTATGAGAAAAGTATGAGTGTGTGTGTGTGTGTGTGTGTGTGTGTGTGTGTGTGTGTGTGATGAAATGATGATTAAGTTTTATTAGCTAAAACTTAACATGGAAAATAAGCCAAATGGACCAACTGCACAGATGCCAGTGATTAATATTAATAACATTTCTCTCTCTCTCTCTCTCACACACACACACATACACACACAAACACACACATACACACATTTTTTTTTCAGTGTCCAATCTTTAGACAAATAAATGAGGTTGTAATGTGGTTTTGAAAGCCATGGTTGGGAGAGGCACTCTAAGGCTATGGGTCTGAGGTATGTCCTTCCCAGAATCAGTCCTGGGGTTTGTAATAGGTAATATCTCTCCTAAACATCACTCCTCCTTCTGTTGCCTTGGTGACAAATTCCCATGATTATACACATAACATTTAAAATGACAAATATACCAATAAGAGGTTCTTCTGGCTTATGATAATAAAGAGCAGGTATGGGCAACTATGATATCAAGTCATATTATGAAAATTTCATAACATTGGCTAGAATTCATTTCTAGACACAAAAGCACCCATGTCTTCTTGCACCATATCACAATAAATCATTGATATTCTGAGTTGAACCCTGAAGTCAAGCTGTTTTCCTTGGCAGATGGCTGAAGGGAACGTTCTAGAAGGTTCCCCTGAAGACCATCTTAGTAAGCAGAAGACAGGGAGGATTAGAAACCCAAACCAGCTTGCCTCTTTTCTTGCTAAGGGCACTGTTGAGCTGTCTTGTGGAAACCTACATAGTGGATTGTCTAGCCCCCGAGCATGTACTCTTCTTCCTCATGGCAGCAGCAGCACTGTCCACACAGCTCTTCTGCAAATGTTGGCTGAATATTCACTGACTGTAAATGAGTGAAGAAATGAGTGACTTGAAAGGAAGGGGCTCAAGTAGAAGACAGACCCTCACCCTGAAGCCTCCCACCTCCCACTCACACAGAATTCTTCTCCTTTCTAGAAAGCTTCAGGGTACCAGGCTATGGCAGAGAAGCTTGAACTACCCCTCAGCCAACAATCAATCAGTCTTCTTGGCATGTTAGTTGATAACAGTGCCTAAAGTATAAGCCTTGTAGGAGAGTCTTGAAAGAGCAAAGGCAAGAATATATTTACAGTACTGAAGCTTCCAGAACCATAATCACAGTTTATGTATGATCCTCTAGCATACCAGGTAAGCACTCACAGCTAAGTCAGCCTGCTTGCTTTCTTCTTTTCTTTTTGTGTGTATGTATATGACTCTGTGAGTGAGTGAGTGAGTGTGTGTGTATGTGTGTGTGTGTGTGTGTGTGTGTGTGTGTGTGTGTGCAAGTGCCTTTGTGCATGTGCAGAAGCTGGAAGGGAACACTTGAGTGTCCTCCTCTATGGCTGTCCACCATATTCCTTTGAGACAGCGTCTCTCACTGAACCCGGAGCTAGGCTGGCAGTAATCGTCCTGTCTCTGCTCACTAAAATGCTGAGGTTGTGAGCAGACAGGCACACTTTTTATACGATTGCCTTGGATTTGAACTAGGCCCTCATACTCGCTCATGCTTGCACAGCAGGTGCTCTTGTCTGGCTTTGCCATCTCCCCAACCACTTGATTTTCCTCTGGTGCTCATTGAAACTCATTGTCTAATTTCAGACTCAATTTCTTTATGGTTTTCATTTCCTTAAATGTGAAGATTATATTCTCATGAGGACTCTTCTCTCTGGATTAAAAAAAAAAAATAAGGACAGGAGTGGTGGTGCATGTTCATAATCTATAATCCCAGTGTTCAGGAGCCCTAGACAGGGGAGGAGCAATTTAAGTTACTGATTGATCTAGACCACGCAGTCAGGTCCAGGCTAGCTGGGGCTGTGGAATAAGACTCTGTCTCCATACCCACCCCCAAAGCAAGATTCTCATGGCAGTCTTATATAATTATAAAAAGTTTACAAGTGCTAAGTTTAGCATATTATATTTTAGAGGCTCCTTTTGAATAATTAGCTAGATGAATAAATAGACCCTTCTCTGTACACAGAGTTCCAATTGTGACAACTTCTTTTGCTCAAACTTAAGTTTGATAGTCACCCACTTGATATTCACCTATGAATAGCAAGTTTGTGCAATATCCTGTCCTGTGAGCATAGTAACATTTATCCTGTCTGCTTCAGGTTTTATTTCGATTGTTTGTGGCTTGAGGTGGCTAGATACTCTAAACACAGGCATTAGGGGCTTGGGACCTGCAGACTGACATGTTCATCTTACCCAGTGAGGAGTGAATGTCTGGGCTGTGTGGTGCACTACTAGGTAATGCTACCCAAAGTGAGAGTAAGTTAGTCTCACGTGCAGTCCTCCTCACATAATTCTTAATTCCGCAGGAGTTTCTATTTCAGCCATTCTGGATGTAAAGACAAAACCTCACTGTTCCGGAGTACACTTGAGCTCTTTTTTTAAATGCTTATAAGACATGGACATTCCATGAAATTCTTATCCAGTGCTTTTATTCATTTTTTTCTGGGTAATTTGTTATCTGTCTTTTTGTGATTATTATTGATTTTAGGGATCTCCTGTGTAATCTATGTTTATGAAATATGGAAACACTTTGTACATATGTTCTCTTATTTCCTTCTCTGTCTCTTATTTGTTTTTCTGTTTATTTTTGATTGTTGTATTTTTATGAGACAGGGTCTTGCTATGTACCTTGGGCTAGACTAGAATTATGTAGACCAGGCTGACCTTAACTTGTAAAATCCTCCTACCTCTGCCTCCGAAGAGCTTGGAGTATACCACCAAAGTCATATTTTTGGTGAATAAAAGTAATTAAATTTTAAATTTCCATTTATCAATTCTTCCTTTTCTGTTGAGGTCTTCCTTCATTTTGCACCTGTTCAATTGTTTCCAGTGTCATGGTGATGGAGGTGTTTCCCATGGCTTCCAGATATGTTTTCTTCTTGCCTTTTATATTTAGACCTATAGCCCACTGGAACTGATCTCCGTGTGTGGTGTAAGCTAGAGTAAAATGCATTTTCCCATGTACATTTCTAATTAACTCAGCACCACTTAGCACATTATCTTTACCAGGTGCATCAATCATTTTGCTGTTATTGTGATAAAATACCATGACCAAAAGCAATCTATGTAAGAAAGAGCTTGTTTTTCCAGAGAAAGAATCCATAATAGCTGAGGAGGCATAGGCTGCATGTCTCCAACCACATGCAGAAAGCAGAGAGGATGAACTGAAAGAACAGTGGGCTGTAACATTTAGAGCCTGCCCTGAATGACATACTTCCTCCACAAAGACCATACCACCTCTGCAAACACTGCCACAAACCGGGGCCTCAAATATGTGTGTCTACAGGGAACATTTCTCATTTAAATCACCACACCCAGCACGGTGTTCCATGTTATACTCTCAGCCCTTGGGAAGTAAATGATGGATGGTCAAGAGTTCAAGGTGATCCTAAGTTACTTAGTGAACTGGGAGGCCAACCTGGGGGACTACCTGAGACCCTATCTCAAAATAGCAACAATAATAAAAGAGAAACAGATGAAAACAAAGCACTGCATTATCACTTGCACAAGTCAAGTGACAGCCTGTGTGTGCCCTGCTTCCAGCCTGTGTTTTGTTCTAGTCGACTGTCTCTCCCTGTGTCACGTCACAAGGGACTCAGTACTGTTACTTTATAGTGAGGTATGACACATCAGAGCTCAGGTCTGATCTTCAAGAATGTTCTGTCTGTCTTTGTCAATTTTTATAGGCACATAGTTTTAGATCTGGCTTGCCAATTGGTAAGCACATGTGCACACACAACCCTCACAGAATTTTACTGAATCTGTAGATTCCTGAAGGGGAGTTTGTATGGGTATAATAGCTCAGTACATGAACATGGTGTTAGTCTTGTTTCTTTCTTTCTTTTTTTTTCTTGGTTTTCCAAGACAGGGTTTCTCTGTGTAGCTTTGTGCCTTTCCTGGACCTTGCTCTGTAGGCTAGGCTGGCCTCGAACTCACAGAGATCTGCCTGCCTCTGCCTCCTGAGCGCTGGGATTAAAGCCATGCGCCACCACCACCTGGCTTAGGGGTTTTCTGATTTGCTTCAATATTGTTTTATGCCACAAAACTATGGAATTGCACAATTTGGTGAGATTTATTGATAAGTATTTTATGGTTTTGATGTTTCCAAAATTTTAACTGTTAAGAAATTCCAAGGCTACTGAGATGACTCATCAGGTAAGCGTACTTTCCATCCAAGCCTAGAGACCTGAACTCAGCTTCCAGAATCCATGTAAAGATGGAAAGAGAGAAGTTGCTTCACAAAGCTCTTCTCTAACCTTCACAGGTGCTGTAACATGTGTGTGTGTGCGTGCGTGCGTGCGTGTGTGTGTGTGTGTGTGTGTGTGTGTGTGTGCATGCACATCTGCATGCATATATGCACACACTCTCATACAATAATAATAACAATAACAATTTAATTTTCAGTAAAACTGTACGTTTTGATAAGTATAAGCTCTACTGATTTATAGCATGATACAGTGACTATAGTTTACAAAAAAATACAAATTTTTAAAATAACTAAAAGAGAGGAATCCATAGGCTTCAAACATGAAGAAATTATAAATGTTCAATCAAAGGGAAATATTAATTAGGCTGATTTAGTTCACACACACACTAAATTATCACATTGTATTCCGCAAATATGAACAATCGTTGTTAATTAGAACAAATGCTCTAAGTTTAAAACTTAGGGAGAACAATGTAATTACATTATAATCTCGAAAATGTATAAAATAGTAAAAACAATCATAACTAAATTACATCAAATATAAATGAATTTTGACAGTATAGATGAAATATAGAGATTATCAAATTGGAGAACAAAACAAAATCCAACTTGCATTCTGTAAAAAAAGTAACTTAAGGTAACGATATAGACTGAAATGAAAAGCATTCAGAAAGATATAACATGATAATAGAGAATATTAGTAATATAAAACACAGGCCATAAAAATGTTAATTGTTTCAAATTTTTCTGTTAAAAATAGCTGCAAAATATGAACATAAGTAATTTTATATTGACCACAAAACCAGTGTTATTGCTAGTTCTACTTATTAATTCAAATAGGTGATCTGTACAGTTAATCTGTAATTACCTTTAGATTAAATAAACAATGTAAAGACTTCTTGCATAAGGTGTTGCATCATAGGCAATTGATAATAGCTATAGCTCTTTATTTTCAACCCTTAGACATAGTTTTCTTCTCTTCTTTCTCTATCTAGATTGCACTGTAACCATGGTGTTAGTTTAGTTTCTGCCATCAGAGAAACTTTAACAGAATTCTCAACCACCTAGGATTTGCTTGCTTCATTTTATTCATATGAATGTTTTCCCTGTACTGACATATGGGCACATGTGTGCAGTGTCCACAGAAACCAGAAGAGGGCAGACGATCCCCCAGAACTGGAGTTAAAGAAGGCTGTGAGCCACCATGTTGGTGCTGAAATTGTAACCAGGTCCTCTGCAAGAGCAGCAAGTGTTCTTACTCACTGAGCCATCTCTCCATCCCCCAAAATTTGGGCTTTTGTTAAACTTCAGCATCAGGAGTTGGTGGCGAAGAGTTTGTCTCAGCAGAAATAGAGGAAGAAGAGAGTGGAACTGCCATTTCTGTTTGCCCGCCTGTCATGTACTTCTTTCTCACGTCTGTGCCTATTTGCTGAGTGAAGATGGCCATCATCAGGAATGACTAGACACTTATCCAATAGGTAGACCCTCAGTGCCCACAAGTGGGGAGTATTATCAACTGAATCATCAAGTCCAATGGAGCATGTTATCTCATCTCTTACAGGATGAGTAGCAAAGCTGTAGTATGATTGGCTTCTCCAGTGCTAGCCCACAAGCTCTTTCATAGCTTGTCCTTACTTGTCCCTTTCTAAAGTTCACATCCTACAGGGCTGCTTGTCTTTCCTCTCTTTATCAGTCTAGAGATACTTTCATACTCCACTGGAACCTTCAGTACTTCTGTGGGTTAAATTTGGACACATCACTTACAGAGCCCTGAGTGTGCCCTATGGAACTCATGAGCCCTTGGCAATACACAAGGGACTGAGCTGTGACCTAGTTCCCAGTGAGGCCTGGTGGCATACTCCTCCAAACAGAGTGAATGGTGAAGACTTAGTCTTCTACAGGAAGACACATTAGATACCGACAAAACAACACTGTCTTCCCTCTTCTTGTTATCAGTCCCTTGGATAAATCAGAAGGTATGTCTGATGCTCTCAATCTTGGCTGCTGAAGCTTCAGTTAATGCAGTGACTTGTAACCGGTCAGAGTGCTGAGGACAGTGATGGCTGAGTGCTCAGCCCTAAATGGGACATTTATATCAACCCTACTCCCCCAACCTCACACACCCAAGGTGTGTGGGACATTGAAGAAGGAGATGGAAAGACTGCAAAGCCAGAGAATGGGGAGAAGTGCTATGAAATACGGTCTTCAGGACATGACATGACCATTACACTCATTACATCATTGTGGCTATGATTACCTGCACAAGATTAAGCCAACAAAATCAGTCAGCATTCCAACAGGCAGAAACTAAACCCAATGGATTGCAATACATAAATAGACAGATAAATAAATAAATGGATATGTCAGGGTTGTCTGGCGAGAAGAGAAATGAGATTCTAGTGATGGATAGGATGGAGCTACATTGCACACATGTATGAAACTATCAAATAATAAAAATACTTAAGAAGGTAACTGTGATTGTTAAAACCTTGATTGTCAACTTAATTGGATTGAGAAATTTCCTAGGAGTTCTGGGTGTTGCTGTAAGGATATTTCCTGATATATTAGATCATGAGGGTTGCATCCTAATCAATGTTTAGTCTATTAATGGATTTAAAATTTTAGTAATCTATTAGGAGGTAGTACAGCTGTAGAAACTGAGAGCTAGATAGAGAAAGCAGGTCTCTGAGAGTGTGCCTTGAAAAATGCATGTTGTTCTGGCCCCTCCTGTTTCTCCCTCTGCTTTTGGCTTTCAAGAGGTGACCATCTCTACTCCATTATGTCTTTTCTGCCCTCTCTCTTTCTTACCGCATACCCACAGCAATAGAGCTAAGAGACTGTGGGATCTTAGCTCTGAGACCTCTGAGACTGTGAGCCAAAGCAAATCTTCTACCCTTTCAATTGTTTATCTCAGGTGTTCATCACAGCAATGGAAACCTAACACAGCATCTCCCAGCCCCACAGCCCTTCAGTCTGTGTGTTCTTTCCCATCTTCTTTGCTAAGTTTCTAAGGTGAGGTGCTCCCATTCCACTTCTCCTTGTCTCTCTGGTTTTTCACTGTACTTTTCGTAAGGGTTGTGTCTACTTTTAGAGCTACAGTCTGATTAAATTGTACCTGGGCTCAGACTCTGGATTTTAGGAAGAGTCAAGTCCTAAGAGACAGGTTCTGCCACATGGGTATTATGAGACACGAGCTCCAGGCTCCGTCATCTTCCCCTAGAGTTCAATTAGCCTGCCCACCCTGAGGCTGGAAGCATGCTGCACACAGTGCCAGTTGAATTCTTATGCTCCTAACTGTGAGAACATTTCCACTGGAAATTAAGAATTAAATGAGAATAACAGATCACAAGTGACTCTCTTTTTTTTTTCTGACCTATATCTTTTCCCTCTTACCTCTCCTAGCCCTGTCTATGGCTGACTGTGAAGAGAAGAAAGCATCCATTGGCAGTTGCCATGAAGGGGGTTGCTTGAATGGAAAGAAGGACTAAGCGGAGAACTGAGAGAAGCGGGAGCTTTGGGAGGAGGGAGCCACTCTGGGCAGTGCTACCCAGCTGAGCTCCTCCTCACGCCTCCATATGCATTCCTCACACCATCATCAGACTGGGACATGAGCTGCGCATAATTAATTTTTATTGAGAGAGTTTTTCTGTCTGCAGACATTGTGTTCTGCTTTTGCTATGACGATAGAGTCTCCAGTACAATTTTGGATTTAATTATAGTTCTATTTCGAGGGAATGAAGAAGAAGGGAAAAAAATCCACCCTATGTCAGAGGCACAGATAATTGGTGATGCCAGGTGGAACGGAGACATGGGTTCTGGGGCTGGGAACAGTTGCTTCCGGCTGATTCAGCTCTCATGAGCCATTCAGCTAGCTTTGGATGGGTTCATGAATCCCTGAACCAACCCCCATTTCTAGATTCAGCTTTAAGCCAGGGTAAAAAATGAAGGACAGAGATGAGCGATGTGAATCTAAAATTGTGCAAGCACACCAGAAGCTCACCCTCCCTCATTTCAGCCCTTCCCATCCCCCTGGATTCCAGGGGCATTAAACCAGGCCAGAATTTTCCACAGGGAAGCAATCAATAGATCCCATAGTCCCCAGCAGGACCCAGAGTCAGTGCATTATGGACTTTGGGGTTGTCAGAGAGAGACCCTTTGCTTCTGAGGCTGCATCTGAAGCTGCTGACTGATGATGTCCAGGAGATGTGAAACTTCAGCCGGGCCAGGGTTGATTGTAGGATATACTTTGAGCAGGTGGTGCAGGAGCATGGTGTCACACAGAGAGAAGACACACAGACAAGGAAGAGGGCCCAGGAAGAAGAGTGTGTTCCTGCAAGCACTCCAAGCCAAAGATTTTCCTCAGAGCTCCATTTTAGCAAAGAGAACTGTAAGTTTTTCCAGGCTAAACCTTGAAGCAATGCCTGATGATAAAAGACCTGTGGTTCTAGCTACTTGGGAGGCTGTGGCTGGATGGTAGCAAGCTCAAGGCCTGGGGAAGCTACATAGTGAGTTCAAGACCAGTCTTGGCAATCTAGTGAGACTCTTATCTCAAAATGAAAATGAGAAAATGGACTGGGGATGTAGCTCAGTGGTAGAGCATTTGCCTAACACATACAAGGCCATAGGTTTAGTCCCTGGTACTGGAAAGCAAAACCTATTACAGGATTGGCAAAAAGGTTTGGGTTATGAACTGGTGGAAAGGCCAGTTACAGATTAGCTGGTCATTTCTGATTGGTTAGTTTTAAGTTTTATTTTATTGTTTACTCAGATTGTTCATCCAGGAATTAAAATACTAGAGTCATCTATGCCTAGCAATGTCAGTTTTCTCTTTTTTATTTTTCATTCTTTTTTATTTTAATGAAAATAGATTCTTTTCTCATACAATATATCCTGATTGTACTTTGCCCTCCCTCCACTCCTCCTGGTTGCTCCCCACCTCCTCTCCCCTCTGGATCCATTCCCTTTCTGTCTCTCAGAAAAGAACAGGATTCTAAGAGATAACAACCAAACATGACAAAATAAAATAAAATGAGATGAGGCAAAAAAAAACCCTGCTATATCGAAGTTGGACACTGCAACCCAACAGGAGGAAAAGAGCCCCAGGAGCAGGCACATGAGTCAGAGACCCGCTCATTCCCACAGTCAGGAGTCCGATAAAAATAGTAATCTAATATCTGTAATATACATGCAGAGGACCTGGTGCAGACCCATGTAGATCCTGTGCTTGCTGCTTCAGTCTCTGTGAGCTCATATGCACCTTGGTTAGTTGATTCAGAGGGCCTTATTCTCCTGGTGTCCTCTATCCACTCTGGTTCTCACTATCTTTCTGCCTCCTCTTCTGCAGGATTCCCTGAGCCCTGAGGTGGAATTTGATGGACACCTTCCCTTTAGACTCCCTGTATAATATCTGGCTGTGGGTCTCTATATCTGTTCCCATCTACTGCTGTAGGAAGGCTCTCTGATTATGACTAGATAAGGCACTGATCAATGAGCATAGCAGAATATCATTACGAGTCATCTTATTTATACTTTTTTTTTTTTTAGATCAGTAGTGTTTGCTTTTACCCTAGGTCTCTGAGCTATCTAGTCTCTGGTTCTTGGTTACCTAAGCAGTGTCAGGCATGGATATGTCATAGTTTTCCTAAATACTGTTTAGAACTAGGATCCTAGACAGGTATGTCGGAATAACTTTCTAGATAAGATCAATGAAGACAGACTGCAGTTACAGATGTGCCACAGCTGTTAAATACATCTGTCTCTGTGGGTTCTGTATCCCTGGATCCTACCAACCAGGGATCATTTCAGGATTGGGCTCTGTCATGTGAAGATCGTCTACTTATATTTTTTGTGTGTAGCTAAGACATTTTGTGTTCAAATGGTACAAAATGACAATAACTTCAATGGCTGAGGTTTAGAAAAATTCAGCCTCTTAACAGAAAATAATACATGTGTCCCATGGGAGTTTCAAAAGTAAAACCTTTTTATAGCTTTAAGTGTTAGCTATAAAACTCAACATCAGTGAGCCAACCCAGAGTCCAGTGATGCAGAGATTTATTGAGGAGAAACAACCTTCCTTTCCATCTCATGCCCACATGATCATTAGTCCAGGCTTCCCATACTTTCATCCTGTGTCTCTGTGTTCCCCAGCATCTGAAGATCTGCCAGAGAACAGGAACAGCAGGCATCTGTCCCTGGAATACAGTGTCTAAGATTCAGGAACTGCATCTCTTGCCTCTGAAGATTGCATCTCCCATCCTGCCCTCCCTCTGCTAGTTCGACTCCTGGACAATGTGTCATGTTCTTTACTTTGAGATAGAACTAACAAATAAAAGGGGGTATTAAACATCATCACAGGCTGTGGCTAGAGAGCAGATAAATGACTACTCCATCCCAGGAGGCAGGGAAGAGGTGAAGTTGTAGCAGACAGCCCAACCTGCACCAACGTGGGGAACCTGGCCCCAAGCTCCAGGTTACCGCTGCCTGGAAAGCATCTTTGATTCTGTGCCTCACTCCGTGGTAAATGTGTTTACAGTTAGCTCTTTGTCTCAGGAGGTTTGAGCACCCTTGCCTTGCTCTCACTGCTCCTGGTGCACGCTGAATGGGTTTTTTGGTATTGTTGCTAGCGGTAGCAGTGGTCTTTGTCTTAAGTGTTTTCCTTTAGTAGTTTGGTTAGCTGGTTGATTTGAGACAGACTCTCACTTTGTAGCCCAGCCTGGCCTCAAACTTGGGCTCTTCCTGCCTCTGACTACCAAAGGCTGGGGTGACAGACATGCACCCCTCTCCAATATTCTACAGTATGAACTGATTTTCTATGATATGTCTCCCACAGCACAATATAAGTTGCTCCAGAGCAAGAGGTGGAAGCTCCTTCTCCCCATGTCCCCTTGCTCTGAACAGTGCCTGGACACAACGGGCGCCTACTAAAAGTTCCTTTTGAGAAGATGGGTTTAGGATTCAGGCATGCCTTTGACTGATCATCTCAGCAAGCTTTTGGGCTTTGAGCAAATAGTATAACTCTCAGGCTCATCTGCAGAAATGAGCATAATAAAACAAACCTCATGCGGTTGCAAAGATTTCAGGAGATAATGAAGACACTTCAGGCAGCCCCAGGTACCTGATAGCTGTTTGGAATATACTAACAGGAAACCCACGGTGAGAGTGAGCAATGAATCATGAGTCCTGAAAGTCTGTGACTGTACCTGCAGCTAGCTGCTTTTACACCCCCAAAGGACACCTCTCTCCACAGACTTGAAAGTATAAGGACAGGGACACTGGAGGCAAGCGGGAATTAGAAATGAAATTGAGGGGTGTTGCAAGCCTGTCTTGTATAAACCACTTTCCCATTTCCCATTCTCTTCCCTCAGTGACAGATTGGGTTGATATCTTCATTTACAGGTTTACAGATGTCCTTAGCCGTGACAGTGGGTCTCAAACTTTAATTATCATCACCATCATCATTAGTAACAGTAACGTTGATGGTGGTGGTGCTGCTGCTGGGAACTGAACCTAGGGTTCTGTCTACGTTTGGAATATCCCCCTTGGCTGCTTTCTACTTCCCCCAGGAAGGACTGTGGTGGGCTGTAACTCAGACGCAGAGTGGCAGTACAGAAGAGGTGTCACCACTGGCTAGTTGGTGAGAGAACTGAGCTTGGCTTCGATCTATAAGGCTTGTGCCAAAGCTCTGAGCGTGACTTCCAGGTCGACAGTGGTTTTGTCCCACACTGGAGGTGGTCCTCCAGGCAGAGGAAGCGGCCTGTGCAAAGGTCCAGATGCCCTGGAAAACTTGGGGTGGGAGGAGGGCAGGCAGGCACTTAGGAATGGCCAGGGAGGCTTAGGGGAAAAAAGGAAAGGTCAGCTCATAAAAAGGGCCTTTTCTGCACGGCGCGAATAGATGTCACCCAGTAGGTGATGAGGAACCCCCAGAGGCAGTTTAGGCTGTATTTGGGGATGTGGGGGCAATCTCCCAGGTGGAGTTTGGAGGAGCAGAGGTACATTGGGCCCTGTCACTCTCCTCAGCACCGCTTGCTGGTCAGAGGGCTCTCCGCAAATGCAGCAAACCTTCAGGTTTTAATGCCCCTCCTTTTGGGGACCTTACTCAAGATGCCAGGGTGCAGGTGGGTCAAGGAAATCGTCAATCCCACTGCTGATGGCAGTTCTGGCCTCCAGGAAGAGGAAAGACTGCTTTTTATGGAAGGGCTGGATTCTTCCTTGACAACAGCTCTTAGAGTCTTGCTTAGTAACCGAAGAGTCCCACTCCCACTTCCAAGCTCTTGGCAGCCGCTCCCACGCAGGCCCCACCAGCTCTCCGCCTGCCAACGGCACCCCACTCTGAGGCTGCGGAAAGGACTCCCGGGGAAGCGGCATCTGTGCAGCCTCTGCCACGCGGGGGGCGGGGGGGACGGGGCGTGTCCGGAACGGCCCCCACTCTGCCCGTGGAGCGTAATACATTTCAGGACTCCAGAAAACTGCGCCGAATCCAGTCCTATGAAAGGTGGAGGCTTGATGACGGCTGTACCGCATATAACACAAAAGCAGCAACAACAGGAAAGCAGGAAATCCACATTGTCACTCCGTCTTGTACCCATTTGTTGAACTGAGCTGATCACTGAACCTTGGTCCACACCTCTAAATTAGACACAGAGGATACCTGCTTTTCAGAGTTGTTGAAGAATTATACAGCAAATGTCTGCAATACACCTCATGTAGACTTGTATGAGTCCCACATGCTAATTTAACTAAGACAGCTGGGACCTCCCAAAAGCACTGCCTACCTTCGTTCCCACGCGTGTTTGATCAGCTATCCTAGTGGAATCTACTAGGTTCTCAGTATTGTCATGAGCTTTATAGATTAAATGTATGTGATATTAAATATATGTAATAACCCAGCTCCAAGATTGTTTGCGAAAGATGTAGAATGGACTGTTAGGTTTTGAGCCTGGATTTTCACAACCCTACTTAAACTCGAATTTTCCAGGCTGATGAGACTCTGTAAAGGAAGAAAAGAACACACTGTTCAGCTTAACTCCAGGCCAAATATTCTTGATACACAGCACTTTGGCAATTTGCAAAAGCAGAGAGAGAGAGAGAGAGAGAGAGAGAGAGAGAGAGAGAGAGAGAGAGAGAGAGTGTACATGGGGAGTTCAGGAGTGATGGCGGTTACAGAGAAGCCTGGTCTCTGTAATGTGAGCCAAGAGCCATCCCTCCTCGGGACACAGAAGGATGACAGCTGAATGCCAGTTCCTGGACAAGGTACTGTAATCTTTGAGATGGCAATTGTAACCTGCTCTTGAGTCACAGAAGAGTTATTGGATCAAATAAAAAAGAGTAGTCACACATGTTCTGAGAAAATATCCAGTGCAAATGCTGGGGAAGCTGAACACAATGCAAACTGCTTTGTGAATGGAAGAGAGGTCAGACACAGGAGACAGGAAGGTCTTCCAGGTACAGGATGTGGCAAGCCATCCATCTGTCCCCTCCCGGGGCCTGCAGAGAAAGAATGTTTTCTGTCCAGTCCAGAGACCCAACCCTCCCCTAACACTCACTGAGCGACCACCACACGTGGCTCTGGCTCTCCCACTATGTCCTTCTCCTTGCTACAAACATCCTCAATTAGACTGTCTACAAATTGGCTTTCTAGCTATGGGAGAATATAGCTTAATCTCCATTGGCATCCTGCACATGAGGGTCTGTTAAGAAGAGGCACCTTGCAAGATAGACTGGTGTAACTGGGGCACAAGTTGTGGGAATAACAAATCAATATCTCACTGGATTTGAGTCCCACTCAATGAGACATAACATGCCCAACACTGCTTGGGTGGCTAAGAACCTGAGACTATATAGGTCATGGACCTAGAGGAAAACCAAATACTGCTGTCTGCTAAAAGGGCATAGCAGTAAAATGACTCCCAACAACATTTTTCTATACTCAGCCATCATAGCTGCTTCCTCTAGCAGTAGATGAGAGCAAATACAGAGAGCCACAACTGGACAATGTGCAGAGAGTGCCAGACTCTGGCACACTCACTCCTAAATGGGATGTCTCCATCAAATCCTCCCCTCAGAGCTCAGCGAACTCTGCAGAAGAGGAGGCAGCAAGATTTTAAGAGCTGATGGGAATGGAAGACACCAAAGAAGGAAGCTTTTCTAGATACAACAGGACTGATGCACATGAGTTCACAGAAACTGTGGCAGCAGGCACAGGGCCTCATAGGTCTAAGGCTAATGGGATCCCAGAGCTAGGCGGGGAAGCAGCCACAAGCCTCAACCCCTAACCTACAGGTTATCTCTAAGTGACAAGTGCTCACAAAGGAATAAGCACACTTCAGGGCAAGCCCCACGCCTAGCAGTAGATGGCCAGCACCCAAGGAACTCAGCGGTGGTTTTGGAGGTTTTTTGTTGTTTGTTTGTATTGTTTTGTTTTGTTTTTGCTAATAATACTTTGGGCTTTTTTTTCTGCCCCTACAGGTCTTTGGAACATATACTATGGTTTTCAATTTTGTGTCTTTATGCAATTTCTATGTGTTTCTCTGCATCAATATGTGTTTCTGGGGCTTTTGCTTTGTTCCTTTCTCCTTTTTTATGTTTATTTGTTTTGTCCTCTCCAGGTTTGTTTTTATTATTCTTTTATTCATTTCCTTGATTATTTTTTAGATGCCTGTTAGTTTTCTAATGAGGGAAAGCTATCCACAGTAGCAGGGAGGGTGAGAATTTGTGTGGGTTGGGAGAAGGGAAGGCTCTGTGTGGGGTAGGGGAGGGGAAGGTTCTGTGTGGGGTGGGGACAGGGGAAACTGTAATCAAAATATATGGTATAAAAAAATCTTTCCAACGAAAACAGAAGAAGAATGACACCTACCTGCTTAATATTTATAACCAGAACTCTTGGATCGCCAGCTTTTCTTGCCCACTAAGGTATTATAATGATTGTGGTATTATAAGGTATTATAATGGTGATGGTAATGATAATAATAATAAAGTATGGAAGCTTATTATTCACACATTTGTTAAGCGCTTTGCCTACATTAGCTCATTCACTCTCTCTTAATAGTCTTAGGAAGGAAATTCTATTCTTATTTCCATTTTAAACCAAGTAAACCTATAAACCAACTTCTTTGGAGGTGAAGCCAAGACAACCTAGAGTTCAAGGGCATACTCTGCTACACAGTGAGCTGGAGGCCAGCCTGGATTATATGAAATCCTGTCTCAAATAATCAAAGTAAGAAAACTATCTCCGTTCTACAGACAAGGAAACTGAAACATTATGATCGAGTAATCTACATGAGTTAGAGTCACACTGGCAGAGACAGGAAGGCCCAGGTCTGACCCAAAGCCCACTTGCTTAAAGCACTGTGTGTGTGTGTGTGTGTGTGTGTGTGTGTGTGTGTGTGTGTGTGTTACTTACCGAGCTTGAAAGAGAGGATGGAATTCCCTGTACCTGAAGGTCATCTGGAGGCCATGTGGAGATGAGCCTCTGCTTTGGACACATGAAGTCAGAAGGAAGAGTGAAATGAATCTCCATGACTTCAAATATGGGTTATCCTAGTTGGGATTGGAAATAGAGATGATGGTTTGATAGGCATGATGGTTGAGAGAGTGAACTTGAGACTAAACAAGATGACACTCTGTCCTTCTGTTACCAGGCCCCTGGGTAGCCTCAGGTAGGACAATTCTGCTGACCTCAGTCTCTTCTTTGTAGTGCAGAGGACCTAGAAACAGTGTTAGCTCCCCCAGTGCAGCTGAAAGATGATAGGTTTGGGGGTAACCATGGAGACACACCCTCCTAGAGTCAGAGCTGCAGAACTCTCTCTTCCTCCTCTTTGGAGTTCCATTCTAAACCCTAAGGCAGGCACTTGTCACTGACCACAGAACTCGGTGGAGACAAGAGCATGAGGAAAGGGAAGAGAGAAATCTAGAAGCTCCTTTTCCCTTTAACTTTTCCTTCTGGCAGCCAAATAACACATCTTGTCTTAGAGAGGCTTTCGTGGCATATAATTTAGGGCCTATAAATAGATGACTGTTATTAACACACACACACACACACACACACACACACACACACACACACACAGTCTTCTCTCTATTCAAACATCAGCAAAAATATTGTAGAACAAGAAGATCAGTGGTATAAAAGTGAGGCACTCTTTCCTTTTCCGCCAGCGGGAGGACTGTGTCTGCCTGTACTTCCGCCTCCTGCTTTCAATCTCTTCTAGGTTGTATTTCCACCTTTGCTCACCTCTCCACTCTCATCCCTCCTCCATGTCCTTCCTGTGACCTCTCTGTAATGCTCATCTCTCCCTTCTAAAACCATCGTTATCGAGGGTACCCTTCTTCACCCCCAAAGGTGGGTTCAGTCTTTATTAGCCTTCCTGAAAATTCTGAAGGACACACAAGCAAGAGATACAGCCACGTGGACAGAAAGAGCTAAGATAAGGATTGCAAAGAAACCATATCAAGATAGTCAGGACTAGCGGATGTAGTTGCTCCTGCCTGTGATCTCAGAACTTGGGAGGCTGAGGCAGGAGGATTTTGGCAAGTCTGAGGCTAGCCTGGGTTACAGAGTAAACTTCAGGTCAATCAGAACACAGCACACAGCACACAGGTCACAGCAGTGCCATGTTTCCAAAAAGAAAGAGAAGAAGACTGATAAAGGAATGCTTGTGTCCGACCCTATTTATTACGACGGAATCATGAAGAGGACCAGACCTGCTGTGCTAGTGTCGGTGGGAAAGGTTCGTTGACTGTTAAATGAAATGTGCATTTATATAACATAATATTGACCCCACAGACTCTTCAGTGCGTCATTTCAACTGAACCTCAAATCAGTGAAAAAGAGGACAAGGGCCATAGAGACTGACAGGGTTTGTCCTCTTACCAAAGATGCTTAGCCACTGAGTGGCAGCTTCAGGACTGTAACCTGGGGGCATCCCACATGCATCCAATCACCATCTTCCTACTCATTGTAATGGCTTACAGAGCCCTACACATGTGTACTTCTCCAGTCTTTCACAATTTTTATTGTATCTCTAGTGCTAGGAAGACGTCACACATGGGGGACATGTAAATAAGCATGTCCTTAAAGGGTGAATCAGTGAAAGGATGGATGGATACACATATGGATCTCCCACCCTGTCCCCCACAAAGCTAAGCAATGATCCAAATGAAATTTGACTTGAGATACCTTGCATTACATCCTACCATCTTGTCTGCTTATGGGCAACCCACAGCAGCAGCATATCAGCATCTACACTCTGGTCCCAAATCTTTAACAAACCCTTTCCTGAAATTCCAGGCCATCACAGCTCTGTCATACCCTGTCTCTAACACCAGCTGATTCTCTGCCTTACAAACAGGCACCGCCTTAACTTTCCTCCTACCATGTGCTCACAGCTTCCTCCACAGCGTGACTTGTTTAGTTTCCTTATCTTCTGAGTGAGGAGGAGAGCTTGGTCCTCAGCACACCATCTTAACTTTGGGGTCGTACCCTTTAACCTGTGCTTTATTGGCGAGGAAACTGAGACTCCGGAAGCTTAATGTATTATAACAAATAACAGGAGGTTAGTGCTTGCATGTCTCTTTAATGGATGATGGTGCAGATAATAAGTAATTGGAGTAGTATTCAAGGCCATGTCTTTACAACTCTAAAAATCAAGCTTTCTGAGGTAGATTACCCTCTTCCATTTCTCATTTCATTGATGTCCCTTCTAATTTGGAGACAACACGAAAGACCTTTGAAAACATCAATGAATTAAAAAAATCAATTCCCAGTCTCTAAGCATTTGTAACCATCCCAGTAATTCTTTAAAACTGTTTTAATCTTTTTTTTTCCTTTTTGTCGGTGATCCCAGCGATCCTGAGGAACAGTATGTACGGAACTTAGCACCAGTGTAGTTTTATTTATGAATTAGAGGAACTTGTTATTAGTTCCATTTTTTAGCCTGAGGCACCGAGTTATTTCCTGTGTGGCCCACACTTACCATGTGAGTCAGGGATGACTCTGGAGATGGGCAGCTTGCCTTGGCTGGGCACTCATTCCTTGTCATTTGCTTGCCCAATCACAAACTACAGGTCTCCTCACTCTTCATTTGATTTAAAAACACATACTAGTTTTCTTGTTTATACCATGAGATGCAGGAATTGCAATAAATCCTCTCAGAGGCTCACTCAGACATTCTGGAGGCTGCTCTCAGTCCTCCTCATTCACACTCACACACATGCACACACACACACAAACACATGTGCACCCTCACACACATGTGTTGTGTGATATTTTGTTTGTGTTCTGACAAATAAAGCTTGCCTGGAAGTCAGAGGACAGAGCTAGCCACTGGTTAACCATTGAAGCTGGGCAGTGGTGGTTCATGCCTTTAATCCCAGCATTTGGGAGGCAGAGACAGGAAATGATAAGGCAGGGTGGAGACCTTTAGGTTGGAGGATCCAGAGAGGTAAGAAGTCACTGGTGGCTGTTCCTCTGCTCCTCTGATCATTCAGGTTTTTACCCTGATATCTGACTCCTGGTTTTTACTGATAAAACTAATTAGGTTCACACTTCACACATGAACATACACACCCACATAAACATACTAGCATGCATTTTTGAAAACTAAAAATGTGAAAAAGCTTATCTATGGTCAAACTCTGCTATATAGATTAAGCCTCTATCCATCAAAATTAGCCAGAAAGAACTCTCAATTGCTCACACTGAATAGACAAAAACATTTTCTAGGTGTCTGCCAACTGGGGTAATGTCTTACTGTATTATAATGACTTACACGTATTACTGACATGAGAAGCAAATGCCATACTGGTGCCGTGTCTAGCACCCAGCAACACACTACTTCTAAAGCCACGAGGGAGTAGACCCAAGGCTGATTCACAGTGGTTGCTGTATCCAATGTTCTGGGCAGTAGGCTGAATCATGTCACTAAAAATTCAGGCCTGAGGGGGACAGGAATTTCACTTCTATTCCTACCGCAAAGCCTGCCTGGAGCCTGACAGCTGGGCCGAAGCCCATCTCAAGTTGTCCCCATCTGAAATCTGTCACTGGGCCACAGTTTTTCAGTAGAGATTGTTATGACCACTGTCAGGCAACAGGGAGACGATGATGTGGAGACAGGGCTTCCAGCATCTTTTATACAAGCTTTTATACATTTTTAAAGATGTTTTGTAGCCAACATTCTTTCCTTCTTTCTTTTTTGCTCAGATTTTGTTGAGCACCAGTGGCCAACAGAGAGTCACAGTTACAAGCCTAAGCTGCCCTCTTGGGTTTTTGCTTTTTAATGTTGGAAGTTATGTTTTGCTAAAAATAACATTTTAATCAAATGTCCCCTAGAACCAAACCTCAGTGGAGCTGTAGTTGAACAAAACAGAAGGGGTGGGAAGATCTAGAATTCAGGGTCAGAGGGAGCCCCCAAGATTCCAGATGCTGAACCAGGCTGTCAACAGAATGGTCAAGGTGATGTGAGCTCTTGCTGGCCCACAGTCTTGAGAATGGCAAGACCTTCCTGGGGACTGTCCTTGTCCATAGCCAGCTTGCACATGGGGGTGAAATTGTGTGTTTAAAATTAGCCACCAAGGCGCAGCACCACTGATTAGCAGTTTTGAAGATAATTCCTGTTTCCGTCTCACGCTGATATGCTTATTTTTCTGTTGGTGTTTATTTGTTCTCTCTGCCTGTATGTGTAGAATCCAGGTAATTGTGACTCTGTTTATTCTTCCGGGTTTATATATACACCCTTAATTTTGAAAACCCTCCTTTGAAATGCTGTGAGGCTCTGAAATATTTAAGTAAACAGACGATTCGGCTGGGGAGTGAAGTGTCAAACAACAAAGGACAATGTTGTCATACCTTACTACTTAGCAGACAGAATAAGGAGCTATCTTGCAAGAGACCCCAAAACAATACTAAATAATTAAATTCCGATAATCTCTCTGCCTGACAATAGACCTTCCAAACAGATCGCACAAAAGGGTGGAGCTGTAACAAGTTCCTTTGAGACAAGCTTTTCCATCCTAAACCTTTCACAGCCATCCAAATCATGTCATCCCTTAATGACT
This sequence comes from Peromyscus leucopus, assembly GCF_004664715.2. NCBI lineage: Eukaryota > Metazoa > Chordata > Mammalia > Rodentia > Cricetidae > Peromyscus > Peromyscus leucopus. The sequence continues at coordinate 137,938,315 of NC_051065.1, forward strand.
GAGGCAGAGACATGGGACCCTCCTCATGTCACAGCAGAGAAAGCTGAGGCTCAGACAGGGTCAACAGCTTGCCCAGGCTCACTAGGTTGTCATGGATCAATGCAAACACCCACCATAGTATTTCAAGCTCCCTCTTGTTCATCCCGTAGACCTTTGTTTCCATTCAACCTCTGCTTCTGTTTCCAGGTAAGCCAGAGGGCTCATGTGGGCCCTCTTCCCTCCTCTCCACGGCTACTGCAGCCCGGATTGTTCTTATAGGATTATTTTTGCCATTGCTGTATTGACAACAACTTTGCCAAAAAGGGTCCTTATAAAAACCTGCCAGCCAAGAATGTCAAAGTAATTCTACCAAAGGATAAGCCAAGCCCATGGAGCTAAGTCATTTTATTCCAGAACACGCAGTAAGGCTACAGGAAGCAGTCTTTCGGCTTCCCCTGCCCTCCTCTAGTCCATTCTAGACCACAGATTAGCAGTCCCCCGAATTGTCCTGCTAAAGGCATGCCTGGCATGGTATCCATCCTGGGTAAAAGCTGCCAGGAAACCCTCTCCTCCAATTAAATGGGAAAATATTTGGGGGGGGGCGGAGTTCAGAAATGACAAAATGCTTCATAAATGCAAAGTGTTCTTCTTACCTTCACATTTTGTGGATTCAGCAGAAATATTTTTTATCTTACTTCCCAAACATTCTGCATTCTTGGTTTGCCAATCCAATAGCCGATTGGCCTACAAGAGGCACTCAGTAAAAATGTATCCATTCTAATACTAATTTAAACACCTAAGTCATATGTCTCCCTGAAGGACCCTTAGAATTGAAAAGTCCTTCTAGATTTTATTTAATTAACTCACAACTGCAGCATGCCAGGGATGGGTGTGATTCATACAATCAACCTTGTAAGCCCAAGCCTGCATAGACATTGTGGAACACCCCTAAACACTTGGGGGCTGTTTGTATTCAATGATGCAAGTGTTCATCCCCACTTCTTACCCTTTGCTATTCCTTCTTTCTACCTTCGCTATTCTGTTTTCGCTGGATAACTGGCCTCTAAGAGACATCCATGGTGTCCTTTCTTCCCGCAAGACGACCACACTCTTAGGCAAACCTGGCCCACACTGAGATCACTGGCTTCCTTTCATTTTCTCTCCTGAGAGGTCAGCTTCCTAAAGTCCTTGTGAGGCTTCGTATCCCCTGAAGGTACCAAGTACATTGATGGGCCTCTGTGTGTGTGGTTAAGTGACTGTTCTGTGTCAATGATTATTGCTAGGAGAAGCTAGAATGAAAAGCTGTCCAAGTCCTCTTTCCAAGGCTTCCACAGACTGGCTGTTCTTGATTCCCAACTGGACTTGTGTGGGATTATTTCCCCTGTATTTCTCAATAGAAAACTTAGCTGAGTTATTCATCAGCTTCTGTGGTCATGTGTCTTCCCTGGCTTTCAGCAATAGAAATGTCCATAGAGAGATAATAATTTGATCCTTTCCCCATTACTTTGAAAAGATGTGATGTATGGACACATACACAAAAAAGTACATAAAACATGTGCAATTTGACAAATAAACAAAAGAGAACTCCCACATGGCTACCAACTAATATAACAAGAGAATATTTGCTAAGGGAATCCCATGTGCCCATTGGCCATGTACAGAATCCATTGTGGTACTTTTCATTAATTTATTGTTAATCTTATTTTGAATGGAATGAATGGTTTTTTTCTGCTGCTAAAGATTGAACTCAGTGTCTTGAATGTGCTAAGCAAGCACTCTACCTCTGAACTACATCCCTAGCCCCAAGTATTTATTTTTTAAAACATCAGCATAAACATTTTACTCATGGAGTGAGCTGCCTTTTTTGTAGATATTTGTAGGAATTCTCTCAATTATTTGATACCAGCCTATTGATTATTTCATGATATCCATATTTTGTTTTCAGATTTTCTGCCTACTTATCATCTTTATGCCACTGATTAAGTGGACCTTTATCATATGGTATGAAGTCAATGTTCAACTTCATTTCTTCCATATGGATACCTCATTGCCATAGGAATTTGTCAAACAGATTGTCTTAGATTTTGTTTTTCAATGCTTGAGATCTAAGCCTCAGTCCTCAGCCAATGTGGGTTATTCTTAATACTTTGCATGTTAATAAAACCATTGAAATCAAGGCCAGTGAGATGGCTCAGTGATTAAAGGTGTTTGCTGTCAAGCCTGGCATGAGTTTGATGCCAGGTCCACATGGTGAAGGACAGAACTGACTCTCCCAAGTTGTTCTCTGACCTCCACACCCATGTGTACACACACATGCACATGTGTTAAACAAATAAAACATAAACGCAATAAATGTCTAATTGTTTAAATAGGCCTGCTGGATTAAAGCAAAACACGGATACGTGAAATTCTGTTTGTATGTGCATGGCATCTATAAGCCAAGTGACATCTCTGCAGAGGAATGAACTATTGTCATCCATAATCTTGATACCACTGGTACTTGTTTGCTTCTCTGTTTTAGTGTCTGACACTTTTAATGTTCATGGCAGGGATCTTGAACAAAGCTATCATATCAGATTTGCTCCCAGTGACATCATCTTGCCTTGCACTGTTGTAAATGGCAATTTTTTAAACTTTGCTTTCAGTTTGTTGCTCAGTTACACGAATTAATCTTATTGCTTAAGTGTTGAATGTGAACACCACAACCATGTCAAACTCTTATATTAATTATAATAATTTTTCTAAGAATTCCTTTGGATTTTCCAGCCATGATTATGTCTTCTGTGATAGTGAGAGATACTCTCCCTACTTTTCCATTCTTACAGACTTTTTATTGTTTTATTGAGCTGCCAAGGGACTCCAAGACAGGGCTGAACAGACGCAGCAACAGTGGGAATTCTGTCTGGTTCCAAATCCGCAGTTTTCGACATCCAGCATCTGGTGATATTTGTAGCAAGATTACAGCAGGGTTCCTTTTCCCATATGAAGGACTTTTTGTTCTAGTTCAGTTTCAGGAGGAATTTTATCATGAATGTATTTGTTCCCAGTTAAAACCCAAACTAGTCACGTTCATGAAAGAGTCTAGGTTTTAATCCCTCTTTCCTGTCTTGTCTGTGTGGAATAGCAGGATCAAGATTCTACAGAGTTTCACAGAGCATAATGGATGATGGCCACTTTTGAGCTATTGTCAAAGGGATGTACATAAATTTGAAATAGTTCACTCTTGGGTGTTTATAGAATTTACTTGTAAAACCATCTGGGACAAGAGAGTTCTGGATAGAAAGGTTTTTTTTTTTTTTTAATAGAGTAAGAACAAGCTATAATTTTTATTTTTGTATAAAATGATTTGAGTAAGTTATATTTTTCCTAAGAATGTATATAGTCAATATTAATCTTCAAACATATTGCACTGTGCTCTTCATAAGTCCTATTATATTTCAATATGTATAGTATTTTTATTAGTATCTATTTACTCATTCCTGATATTACTGTATATTTCTATTTACCTAATCTGCCAATTCTATTCCTATTTTAAGAGACACAGTATTATTCACATTTATTTTTAACATTTTGCTTTTATTTTATGTAAATGAATGTTTTACCTGTTTATACACCTGTGCACCACATGAGTGTCTGGTGCCTGAGGAAGCCAGAACAGGGCATGAGATCTCCTGGGTCTGGAGTTACAGACAGGTGTAAGCCACAATGTGGGCACTAGGAATTGAATCCAAGCTTGCTGGAAGAGTATTCAATGCTCTTAACCACTGAGCCACTCTCTAGCCCTTATTCATAGTTGTAAAGATCAAAATTTTATTTATAGTTTTAAAGAAACATTTTTACTTTGTTTAACCAGCTTTCCTATTTGGGGTATTATCTGTGCCATCAACTGATCTTCTCATCTCATCATGTCTTTTCTCCTACACACTTTCTTTACCTAGTTCCTGAAGTCAGGACATCTTTGTACTCCTTTCCCTGTCCTTGCTTTTTGAGGTTGTAACTTTCCCTCTGTGCAATTTCCTAAATGCATCCCATAGTGCTAGAGGAGTAACATGTGTTGGGGGGGTGGAGGATTAATGGAAACAAAGTCCAGACTTATGCCATACCAGTTCCTTGATGTTGTTATTCATTTATTTAATTGTTTGGTTTTGAGACAGAGCTTTATGTAACCTGGATTGACCTGGAACTCCCGATCCTCCTACCTCAGCCTCGCACGTGGAATGATGGCAGGCGTGCACTACAGCACTGGGCTCCAGAACCTGTGACCCCAGAACTGTCCATCATGACTAGTAGGGAAGCCATTTTCCTGAATACTTAGCAGACTCTCTCACAGCAGCTCTGCAGCAGCTCACATAGGCCAATGGCTGCAGAGGATATTCACTGTAGCTTAGTTCAAAGTATGTTCTAAGCAGCACAATATTTGGGGGGAATTTGAGGAACATGTTTTGATTACTAAGAAATGTGTATAAATGTCTAATCATATGAGTATATTCTAATTAAGTTTTGCTTTTTATTTCATGACTTAATTGTATTTTTTATTGAAGAACATTCTTGATTTGATTCCAATCTATTAAAATTGGTTGAAATTGATTCAAAGTCCAGAAATGATTAGATCTTGTAAATCTTATATGTGCCCATAAGGAATGAGTTTTCTACAATTATTTAGCACAATGCTCTATATCTATCCTTTAAGTCAAAGTTATAATTGGGTTTAAGTTCCCTATGCTATCATATTTTTATTAGAAATGTATCTGTGGTAAAGAGAGATGCATTAAAATTTTCCCATTTTGATTTTACCTCTTATAATTGTCAGTTTTTATTTTATAAATCTTTAAGTTTTGAGTTTTTATTTGCATACATATCACATTGTGAATTTTTACTAATTGAAGAATTTCCCATAATAAACCTATACTATCCTAAGAATGTTTTCCTCTGTTTTGTTTGATATTAATGTATCCCTCTAGTATCTGTGGATTAACAATTGTCTGCTATGTTCTTTCTACCCATTTATCTCTTGTCTTTTTGCATTCCTACATTTCATGGAAGTCTTCTAAAAATAATACATGGCAATATATGTCTGCAATATTTTATATGCAAGAATAAATATGCGCTACCACATGTTATTCATACATGCTATATACTGGATAGAAAGCTCTCAGCTACTGCTCCAGTACCATGCCTGTCTGCTTCCTGTCATGGTTGATCATGGGCTAACCCTCTAAAACGGTTAAGTGTTCCACTCCTTCCAGTATGCTCTGCCATGATGTTCTGCTTCATCACAGTCCCAGAAATAACAGATTCAGTGACCATAGGCTTAAACTTCAGAAACTATGGGACAAAATCAATCCCCACCCCAAGTTGTCACAGTAACAAAACAACGGATATCACAGGAATGGATACTGGAAATTCCAGGCATAGCTGGTAATGTGGACTGTCTACTGAGCGTGGAAGCATGAATGATGGATTCAAGGGTACCTGGGAGCTGGTATTCAAAGCAGAACCAGGATCAAAACCCAGGTGTGGAGACAGAAGTCATGGAGATCTAGCCAAAGCAGAAGAAAGAGTTGAAGTGAGAAATTGGGAAGCAAGTATTTGAGAAAGCAATTAATAGGACTCAGTAAATTACCCTAACCACACATAGAAAGAGTCATGAACAAAAGGTTTATAAACTGAGGCATCTCCCACCACCTTCAGGGAACATCTATGTACCTCTTGCTGATCAGTTCACAAGCCCATAGATTTGATCAGTAAGCCATATTAGGAAAGTGAAGACTAGAAAGAAATGGAAGTTGAGAATACAAGCAGAACTTATTATATCTGTTGACACTTCTATCTAAAGTATTGATCAAAGTACAGCTCAATGCTCAACACTTATTAAAAACACAAGCAGCAGACATCTCCTGGCTGACTTACTGACCCTCATTAAACAAATATGACTATGCTTATGTTTAGAATGATAAAAATAAGAACTGGTATCAGTGACATGTCTCAGCAGGTAAAGGCACTTGTGATGCAAGCTTGACCACCTGAGCTCAATATTCAGACTCCCAGAAAACTGGAAGGAGAGAACCAACCCCCCTAAAGTCATCCTCTGACCTCCATATGCACACCCACACACCAACATCAGAGAGAGAGAGAGAGAGAGAGAGAGAGAGAGAGAGAGAGAGAGAGAGAGAGAATAAATACTTTTTAAAAGATCTGATTATACTTTCTATCGTTGGGTTCCTTAAATCTAAGATTGTGACCAACACATTACTAAAACATGTTGTTTGTTTTTTACTCTTTTTTGGGTGGGCTTGTCACCCAGCTCCCAAATAAGTCACACACAGAGGCTTATTATTACTTATGGATGCCTGGCCTTAGCTTGGCTTAGTTTCTAGCCAGCTTTTCTTAACTTTAATTACCTTGTCTACCTTTAGCCTCTGGGCTTTTCCCGTTCTTTTACTTCTGTAAATCTTACTCTTACTCCATGGCTTCTTGTGTAGTTGGGAGGCTGGCCTCTGGAGTCCTCCTCCTCCTCCTCCTCCTCTGGCTGCTAGACCTTAGCTCCCCCCTCCCAGTTCTTTTCTTTTATACATACTCTCTGCCTGCCGACCTCCTTTCTCCTGCCTTGCCATTGGCCGTTCAGCTCTTTATTAGAGCATCCGGTGTTTCACACAGGTACAGTAACACAGCTTCACAGAGTTAAACAAATGCAACAGAAACAAAAGTAACACACCTTAAAATAACATTCTACTACAAAAGCATAAGACATGGTGACATCGGTGCTAAGCAGACCTTAAAATGTCAGGAAGGGATATTGGCTCCACTGGAGATTATCAGGCCAGTTTGAGGGATGGAATGACAGGCTTGTTTAAAAGACCATTGATGGCATATTTTCATGACAATGACAGCCACCAGGACATTGCTAATATTCGGAACCTGTGCTTCTGCATGTATTAATACTGGAGTCCAGTGCATGGACTTGCTTTGTGATGGGCAGCTTTACTAGTGAAAAGTTCATACAGGAGGGAGAGATTCCTTCTAGCTGCCTGCCACCTCCCTTATCCAGTCAATTGTTTCCAATCTTGCACATCTGCTGGTGTCTGTTTTCTCCTTGTATCCAAGTGTCCGTGTCCTCAGGTTTCTGAGCATGAGATAAAGGTCAGATCATTTCCATGTGCACTATTTGCAAAGTTTGCCAAGACCCAATCATATACCAGCAAAACTCTCAGACTTAAAGAGTAATCAGCTCGTGAGCATTGACTAAATGCTAGGATGGATGGATAGCTAAGTAAATGAGGGCGATAAGTGGAGTAGAAGAATAGACAAAAAGATTAATCAAGTGAACTCCCCAAGGTTGGGGGAGGAGAGCATTCCCTCTTTACTCAGCCGGCAATATGAGGGAATGTCAACGTTGTGATTGTTTGGAGGACAAGAAAGAGAAACATAAATATAAAGAGACAGAAAAGGGACCAGGGAAGACTGTTGAGGCTTCCTAAATCCCTGGTGACCAACATCACCAGGATTCAGTTCTAGATTGAGATGAGGGCCAGCCATGGTCTGCATCAGGTCCACTGCAAGCCTAGACTCTAATAAGTTTATTGCAACAAAGAAAACACATAGTGGTGTACTCTTAGCTGCCACCTGCCATATGCCTGGAATCTAGGACCCCACTGTGAGCCTCTGGTGTGACCTCCAAGGCCACCTAGACACACTGACATAGGTAGTAACAATCCAGATTATTGTTAGGATTCTTCATGATATCAAGGAGAAAATCTCTATGTAAGCCACTTTCCTAGCCTACTTCCTCCTCCACAATGCCCCTGGGAAATAGCCCCTTTCCCATAACTTGGTATTTTGAATCTATCTAGGAAGACATAGATTGTGTGTTGGCATGTAGGAGGGTCAGGAGAGGCTTGCAGTTGAAATCATGTCACACTGGTATTTTTATAGGGGCGACAGTATCTATCATGGAGGATTCCAACAGTAAGCCAATGGGTAAATAATTATGCTTGAATGCCTATCAAATGCCAGGCTTCACTCAGAGAAGATCCTCTCTGGGAAGTAGTGGTGGGGTGTTGAGAGTCGATTATTGTGTTGGTTCCTGGTATTTCTATAACAAAGTTCCACACAGTGTGGGGCTTAGAACAACAGAAATGATTGTCTCACAGTTTTGCATGCTCAGAGTCTGAAATGAAGCCATCAGCAGAAATGATTCCTGTCAAGGTCTGTAAGAATATGCTCTATGTTTCACTCTTAACCTCTGATAGCCGTATGCTTTCCTCGGCTTTTAGAGGGTCTATTCTCCTGTGTCATTCCACAGTTTCCTTCAGTTTGTAACTTTCTGAGTTTATATTTCATTTTTTTTTAATGAAGACACAGGTCATATTGCATTAGGATACACTTTGATATCCTCATCTTAATGTGATAATTTGTAACTACTCAATTTTTAAATAAAGTCACATTCACAGGCACTGGGAGTTAGGACTACAGTGTATTGGGAGGCAAATAGTTCAAGCCAGAACCATTAGTCTTTGGCTGTTTGAAGATTCAAAGGAGCAGTATTTCAGACCACAGATAAGGAACAAGCTAAGGTGTGGCTATAGGGAGGGGCTGGCTTCTGTGTGCTTCAGAGAGAGAGGTCCACTTCACTTGGCTCCCTGAAAGGATTTAATGAACATTAGGCTAACTGAAGGGTGGGTCCATGTACACATAATTTGTTTTTTGTATTAATTCATACTACTGCTACTCAAGTGCTTTCTCCCTAGGCCCAAACTTCCCAGTTTTTGTGTTTTAAGAGTTTGGAGTTAACACGACAGGCTGTTGGTACATGTCGCATACCCCACTAATTTCTCTGGGGAATGGCTTGCTGTGACTGGGGTCCTTTGTGACAGGCTGGTGGATCTTTTATTAGGAAGAGAGCAGTCAGCGCTGGTGGCCTCTTGGAAAAGGAGACTGGCACCTTCACTACCACCTCCTTGCACGACATTATCTAAACCACTCATTTTCCATTCTGCAAGCACTGTATTCTTCCGTGGATTGACAGTTCCCAAGAGACCTGCCTGTATCTGAAGACTGCTCAGGGCTGAGTAGAGTTAGTTACAGTGTTGGCTGCACTCTGTACCATTTCTGAGAGTTTCCACAGGGCCATGGGCAAAAAAGACACTTCATAGTGTATTTATTTCCTTGAACTCTAATTCGGGCATTCTTCCCACTACTTCACAATTTCTCGTTGTGTTGTATTGTGATAGCTGTGGCAATGGCGTGAGTGATGGTGGAAGTACACCGTGCTAAATGCCGGTTTGCAGAGAATGTCAAGTTTACAAATGACTGTCTGATTAAGTTACTAAGCAATAAAGGACTGAAATTGTGAGTATTGATTCATTAAGTCAAACTTCATTAGCTGTGAGGAATCTTTCTAGTTTGTGTCTTAGGGAAGGAGAAACTAAGGATTTGACTCTGGGTCCATCTTCATCTCCCACTGCCCCATTTGTCATAATCACAGGATGAAACGATGCAGAGAGGCTTCAGAGCCCCGTCAGCATGGAGACCCTCTCCATTATCCTTTCCATTTGTCTTCTCCAAGCTCTCTGTCTCTTCTCTCCAGTCCATTCACAAGCTTCTAAGTCAATGCATCATGTTTGTGACCAAATAAGAAAACGAGCCATAGCTAACAAAAGAGCAAAATTCATTTAAAATCATTGTTATACAAAGAGTATTTGGCCAAGTGTAGTTGGGTTTACCTGTAGTGCCAGAATTCAAGAGGCAGAGACAGGAAGGTCACTATGAGTTTAGGGACACCCTGATCTACATAGCAAGTTCTAGGCCAACTGCATAGCAAGACTCTATGTCAAAACAAAACAGGGTATTTTATATAAAACAGGAAGTGTTCAGCTTGGAGAACATCTTTTTATTGGATAAGAAATTACTCATCAATCACAGAAATTCCTCTCCAGTCAGGAGGCTCGCAGGTAAAAAGGCACCTATCACCAAGGCTTGACAACCCGTTTGATTTCCAGAACCTACATTGCAGGAGACAACCAACTCACACAAGTTGTCTTCCGATGTCTACACACTGGCCATAGGACAGCAAGACACATACAGACACAAATAGACAAATAAATCAATGTCACTTTAAAAGATGGAAGTTTCTCTTCATTATTTCCCTGAGATGAATACAAACACAAAACCAAAAATTGTTAAAACACATATAAGGTCTTCAGATTTAGTAAACATTTAGTGAACAGTCTTTGAGATAAGGCGACCATTTACAACAGGCAGGTGCACAGGCGGAGGATGTCAGTTCCAGGCAGAGTGACCAGGACTCTGATGAGCTGATGGAGGTGCAGACCACTTACTGTGAAAACCTGAATGCATCCAGCTGGAAAGATTGGAAAAGTCAGCTGCAGCCCATTTCAGTGAGGCCTTTGTCTTCCCCTGGCTTTGTTAGCTGATTGTCTCCGCTTTGGTCCAATCTGAATCAGCTGTTAGCATTGTGGCACTTTCCAGACCAGTTATGCTTCTGTGCTTCTTAATAATAGCTCATATTTATTTAGCGCAGCATTTCCACACGGCCTCCAACATACATTATTTCACTTTATCCTCCCACTGCCTCTGTGAGCAAGCTCCGGCAGACAGCGGGAGGTCCAGCGCTGAGCTCCACACTGCTACCCAGCAGGAACTCAATGTGTTCTTGTTGAAGGGGGTTGGCTGGCCAGCTGGAGGGAGGAAATTACCTATTTAGTTTAAGTGGTTTTCCTAAAATGTCATGGGTCTTTAATGCCAGGCTGGGAACAGAATCCAGCCTTGCAATAGTTCTGTCCACTGTTCTTTTCACTCTACCCTTACGTGCCATAGAGTCAGGAATCAGCACTTCACCAGGTGGGACTGGCTCTTCGCTAAGATCTCCAGGCTCGTGGGAATCAGCACGTTATTCATCTGCCCCCGCGGTTGGTAACTTGTGGGTGCTATACTGCTTTTCAGGACTCAGTTTTCTTGGTTATCAGCATCATGCCCACTGTCACCAAAACTCAATACGAAAGATCTGCAATATAACACATGGGATATTTGTACTGATGAAAGTCACTTCTTCACGGTTTCTCCTTTTCTAGCTGGCCTTCCCGTTACTAATGACCCTAAGTTATTTCCTGTTTTTGCAATGCTGGGGATCTAACTTGAGGCCATGTGATTGCTAGGGCAAGCATTCTACCATAGAGCTACATCCCCTGACTTGACTTGTATGTTTGTGTACTACACTCATTTTTGCCTAGCTTGTTTTCAAATGATGATGTAGACACAATCTTAAGGGCACAGAATAAAGTCACCAAAATTTGTACATCCATCACTAATCGGTTTATCATAATGCATACAAATAATTACAGTTATGATTTCTGACAATTTTTCTTTTTTAAGTCAGTTTCTACTCTACCATAAATGGTTTCCACATTGCTCTATGGATACTATAATTACCATTTTAATAACTGTGTTGTATTCTGTCATTTACTCAATCTTACACCTCATTGTTGGTCCTGGTTTCCAGTTATTGGTTATTAGAGATAACATCCCAGTGAAGATGTTTTAATTACAAAACACACTGATATACTCTGACACTCATGACTCACATAGTTGCCCAGAGTGGGGGCTTGATGTGTAGAATTCAGCCATATTTGTTATGCAATTGCTGTATCTTTAACAATGTGCAACAGATGCTAGAATATCATAAAGTAATCCTGTCTCTTAATAAATGTATAAGCTGAATGTACTGGTGCATACCTGTAGTTATAGCACTCCAGGGACTGACAAAGGGGGACTTCCATGAGTTCAAGGCTATCCTGGGCTATTTAGTATGTGCAAAGCCTGCCTGACCTACAAGACTTAGACCTTGTCACAGGCACACACACACAAAGGGGCAGAGTAAAGAGAAGAGAGGAGTGTGGTGATATTGTGTTCCCCAAAATATTGTGCACCCTAATAAACTTATCTGGGGTCAGAGAACAGAACAGTCACTAAGTACAGAGGCCAGAAAATGATGACATATATGCCTTTAATTCTAACATTCCAGAGGCAGAGATCCTCTGGATCTCTGAGTTCAAAGCCACACTGGAAACAGCTAGGCATGGTAACAAAAGGCTTTAATCCCAGGCAGTGATGGCAGAAAACAGAAAGGTATTTAAGGCATGAGGACCAGAACTAGAGCTGGTTAAGCTTCAGGCTTTCAAGAAGCAGTTCAGCTGAGATCCATTTGGATGAAGACTCAGAAGCTTCCAGTCTGAGGAAACAGGATCAGCTGAGGAACTGACAAGGTGAGGTGGCTGTGGCTTGTTCTGCTTCTCTGATCTTCCAGCTTTAACCCAATACCTGGTCCTGGGTTTGTTTTTATTAATAAGAACTTTTAAGACTCATGCTACAGAGGAAGAAGAAAGGAAGGGGAGAGGAGATGTTTATGGCTTTGTCAGTAATGAGGTAACTGTACGTTAGACCCCTACAAGCTCTGTTAGACTGTTAGAAAGTGTATACAGTCTGAAGGCCTCATGTTGGAAACCTCAAACCCCAAGGGCTCTGAGCACTTGGACAAATACACAAGTCAAAAGCAATGGTCGGAAAGAACAAAACATTGTCTGTCTTGCCGGTGTTCGTGTTGGGGGTCTGCGCCCACCATCACTTGGAGCAAGGCTCCACTTCACACGCATGCTGACTGGTTAGCAAGTCTGAAGAAATTAGTGATGGGAAATGAGTGATCACCAACCTGCCAGAGGAGGGATGAGATGAGAGAGTTAGGAGGGAAAAAAAACAAATCTCCTGACTTGGGTCTCAGACCTAGGGAACACATTGTATCTGGGGTGTGGTGGCCAGGTGGGGCTGATGAGCATGGAAGGATATGCCTGTTAGCTTTGTCTCCTTTCAAGCAGCAGAAAGGCTGCGGGGGAGCATGTTGATCCCACTGAGCAGGATGATGATACTGCATTCCAACACCCATTTAGTAAGTGCGCACCAGGTATCAGCAGGGTGACTGTGCTCTGGGAGCTGGGCTATGCTTTGGAGTTACAAACAAGTAAAGGGGGTGACTTGGAAGAATCTTACAAGATACCGAAGGAGGCAGATCCTTATAAGACGGGTCAGAATAAAGTGAGAGGTAATGCTGGAGAAAGGGATGACGTATTTTGAGTGAGATACTCAAGACAGGAGCCTGACTGGATAGGGCATGTGAGGAAGGCTTTGAAGACAAATGATTCCACAGAGCCAGCAATGGAACAGACAGCGAGGGAGTACTGGGCTTGGCCGGTGACCTAGAGGTATGACCAGTGTGTTGGAGTCACTGTGATTTGCAGTTATGAAGAAAATAGATGCCATGTCCACAGATGAGGTGATGAGTCCATCAGGGGGAAAGGATGTGAACTGTTTTCTATCCAGACAGAGCGACTGGAGGAGCTGGTGAAGCTTCCCTTTCCTGGGAAGCCCTGGACTCAGCTTAGAAGTTTGTCCCCCTACACTGTGATTGTCAATGGGGCCCTGGCATGTCCTAAGCCCCCGCGGACTCTGGGGCGGGCTACTCAGCCAGCTGCCCTCGGCCCTTGCTTGTAAGGCTGGAGCATCTACCAAGCTTTGCTGCTCAGCTGCTTTACCTTTGTCAGCCAAGGCTGGAACTGAGACCTTCAGAAGATAAAGTCCATCTCTGCAGGAGAAAGCAGAGTAAATTCTGTATTATCTGGGTCACCACAAAACCAAATGACCATGGTGACCTGACTAGAAGGTCCAGAGACTTCCAAGCCAGCCCCTTTCATCACCGGTGTCGTACCCAGCACAAAAAAGAATATGCACAGTGAAAAGTCCAGAGTCTTTTTGACAATTAAGAAGAAAGGCAGAGAAGGATTGTTTTCTTCTTCCAAAGTCAAAGGCTTTGAAGGCCTTTCTTATATGGTGTATTTCTGGAAGACTTGACCACAAGTAAATCCAATTGAATAAATTAGGATTTACATAGTGTTGTTTGGAATGCTTTGGCAATGGGTGGGCTAAGCCAGCTCAGCACTGTCTCTGAGGAACACAGAGCTCCACAGAGCTCTCCTTAGCGGAGACACAGTCTTAAGAGGAGGCTGGTGAAGTACTGTAACCTCTGAGAGGAGGAATTGATTTCTTCTAACCTGGAGAAAGAGGCAAAGAGGAAGGAGCTTCCCAAAGAAGGTAGTATTTTAGTGGGGAACAGGGGTGTGTAAATACTTGAGTGGAATTCAAGCAGATGTCAATGGCAGTGGAGATGAGGTGGATAGCATTCTAGACAGGGAGGACAGGAAAGTTAAAAGTCCTGAGTGGGTAAGGGGAGGATCTGGGAGCCCCTTGAGATCAGAAATGTTTCCTTTTATTTTGATATCCTCAAATATCAACCCGGTGGTTCAACAAATACCCAGGGAGTCCGTCCATGATCGCACAAATGAATAAAGAAAAAGTGGTTTGATTTAGTGGAAGCTTCGGGAACATGAAAGGAGTAATGAGAAATAATGTTGCCAAGGCCACACCTTGAACAGATGTGGGCTTGATCCTGTGGGGAATAGAAGAGACGCTGAGAGGGTATGGACTGAGTTAGGACCTGATGAGAGCTATACTTCACGTAGATTAACCTGATTGCGAAGGCTGATTCGAGTGAGGCAGAGAGACCATTGGGGAGGTTATTGCTGCAGTCCAAGCACTAGGTAATAAGTGCCCAAATTAGGGCAGTGGCTATGGGAGCAGAGGAGGGGACAGATGTGAGAGGTAGCGGGAAAACAGAATCAACAACAGACTGGGTGCTGGCAGGGAGGAAGAGGGGGACACATAGAACACGGGGAGCCTCTGAGCCTGGTGGCAGGAAGGATATTGCGATGCTGTTAAGGAAAATAAATGGCCCAGGAGGTGGTACTGAGTTCAGAGGAAAGATGATGAACCATGTCTTATACACTAAGATGTGATAATACACTTGTTTCTACCTGTAGTGTGGATCAGTCTTCACCAGAAACACTCGTGGGAGTGGTGAATGGGCTCCCAGAGCCCAGCAGGGCAGCGTTGCATTTTAATGGACAAGGTCAAGACCCAAGCCATTTTCTGAGTGCTGATTTTACAGACAAACTTCAATGGTGCTTTACACAGAAACTATTTTTGGAAAAAAATATTCTGTTTTAATAAAGATTTGAGATAAAACTTGCTGGCATTCTTGCTTTTCCTCATTATTAATGAATTAGGAGATACTCAGAGCTAATAAAAAAGCACATAAAAGACTCATAAGCATCCTTCAGATCTCCTTTATCAGTCAGTCACTTTCATTTTATAAAGCTAGAATTTCCAGTTTATAAATATTGCAGAAGGGCAGAATTTGACTGGAGTTTTAACATGCTATTTTAACAACCATAAAACTATGTTGAATAAGCATTCATCCTCTATAGCCTAGACCTACACCACATACTGCAAAAGAGGAAGGAAAGGAAAGAGAAGGATTTCTGCCCCCAGGAAGACACAGCAGTAGAGAAAGTAGAGAAGATGTACACACACACACACACACACACACACACACACACACACACACACACACACACACACACACACACACACACACACACACAGACACCAAAAGCCATAAGATCTCACAGTGTGACCTATACCATAAGAAAAATGTAAGCAAGAAAGATGTGGTATCAGTGGTCAAGTCCTGTCTTCAGAGAAGGATTCTGGGAAGAATCACAGATGAGGTAATGACTGACAAAGGATTAGGAAGATTACTTTGTGAACAGTGATTGGAAGTCATTATAAACCAAAAGTGGGTGCAAAAGAAATGAAGATGATTGGTTAGCAGTCACTAGAGAGGAAGAGAGAATGAAGTGTCCGATCATGAAAGGCCATATGTCAAACACTAAGAGACATGGGTGTTAGCGCTAAGCATCGGATAAGGTTGGCACTCTAGTTTGGGTTGCCATGGCAGCATTGTGAAGAATGTCTTTGAAAGATTTGAGATGGGCAAGGACCACAGTTAGGATACTGTCACTATCCTTGTGACAGTCAGAAAGATCAGAGAAGATGGAGAGTCCAGAACAAAACACAGAGGTTGGTTTTAGAACATAAAATCAATTGAACTTCTTGATTAATGGAAGAGGACACACATATGAAACTCAGATTCCTGAATGATGACATCTGCGGAGGGAAAAAACACAAGAAAAGAAATAGTTTGGGATAAAGAGGACAAAGGGATGTATCTGTATTATTCTGTAGATATGAAATATTATTCTAGGAAAAACTGATCTTTGATAAAAATAAAATCAGCAAAATAGTTTTTTCTTAGTGGATAAAAGAACATAAGGCAATTTCCTGGCAGGATGGATAATGTATAAATAGATTAGAGAAATGGAGAGACAGACAGACAAATAGATGGAATTATGGGTTTTCTAGTCATATGCATTTATTGGTATTTAATGAATAATAAAGTTAAGATCTCTGTGTCTGTAGTGTACATGCAGGTCTTCTAAAAACATAACTACAGATAGTTCCTGAGCTGTGGTTGATTTGACTGTTAGTGGTTTGAGTTGAGATTTCTGAAGCTTCATTTTGTGTGGTCTAGGAAAAATAAAATGGGTGACACTTCTTTCTGTGTAGTCAAGTTCTTTACCTCAGTCAGGTCACATAAGCACTACCAATACACTACTGGATACAAGAATTAGACATGTAAAAAAGAGTACAGTGCAGCACTCAGGAAAGTGGGCCCTGCCCCTCACCTAGACAGCACAGTAGAGCGGGCCCACTGGCTGGAAATAAGGGTGACCCAGCCCTGGTGTTGTGAACAAGGGGGAGCTGTCCCCATAACTCATATGACATGTGGAGGCACGAGTAAAGGGGAGATGCCCTCCCCAACACCCCCTGCCCATCAACGCCTGAGACAGGTGGAGGAGCTGGCCCTGGGGTCCTAAGAGTGGGAGGGCTGTCCCTGCCCTTCACTAGCTGCAGCATTCAAGGGAATGGCCCTGTCCTTCTCCTGGAAAACGCAATAGAGCTGGCCCTGATGGTATAGGTGTGGGAGAGCAGACCATGAGGGTGTCGCTCATTGCTGCAAGAGGTGAATTAGCCAGGGCAATGCTGGAGGGCTCACCCTCTCCACAGGAGCTCACCTCTGGTGGTGAGGACAGGGGAGAACTGGCAGGTGGACCAACCCTGTAACAACACAGTCCCGGGACCAGGGTTATGACTTGTTCCATTCCAACATCCACCCATCTATGATTTGCTGGAGCCATGAAGGGACCTCACTCAAAGCTGCAGGATCTCCACAATATGGGGCCACAATGGAATATCCAAGAAGAGGCCCAGTGAGGGCCCAGCATCGATAGTGTAGTAGACACCAGAGGCCTCAAACCAGACCAATGACTCTTTACAATGAACACTTGCAAGTAAAGATATATGGACAAAGGAGTTTATTGTGTGACTCACTGTATCATACTGCAGCTTCCATGACAAGATTTTTTTTTTATTTTTCCCTTTAAAATTTTTGCTTGCTTGTTTTTCTCTTTTTTTCCTTTTTTCTCTTAAATTTTGTTTCATTGGGGGGGGTTTCAGGGGTGGAGGGCAGATGCAAAGGGACAGGGAAACAAATAGGATCATGATGTAAAAGACACAGAATAAATACAAGGAAAAAAAAGAGAAAAGCAGGCATATTCCAGCTATGTCCTGCTGTGGGCTGGTCTGTATGTTAAATTGCTCTGATTGGCCAATAAATAAAACACTGATTGGCTAGTGGCCAGGCAGGAAGTATAGGTGGGACTAACAGGAGAATTGGAACAGGAAGGCAGGGAGAGACACTGCCAGCCGTCGCCATGACAAGCAGCATGTGAAGATGCCAGTAAGCCACGAGCCACGTGGCAAGGTATAGATTTATAGAAATGGATTAATTTAAGATATAAGAACAGTTAGCAAGAAGCCTGCCATGGCCATATAGTTTGTAAGCAATATAAGTCTCTGTGTTTACTTGGTTGGGTCTGAGTGGCTGTGGGACTGGCAGGTGACAGAGATTTGTCCTGACTATGGGCCAGGCAGGAAAACTCTAGCTACAATGTCCCCTGAGAAAGCCTAGTAGCCATGGCATCCTACTAGCACACATACACACAAACCAAGATGCTAGCTTCTAAATGCCAATCTTCATTAAAGGCAGCCATGTTCCATGTAGAAAAGCCTCATTTCAAGCAGGGCAAGAAGAGTTGAAAACTATTGGTGGGAAAGAGAACTCTTAAAGAATGGTACATCCAAAGAGCATAGAAGACAGCTTGCAGAAGAACTCATAGGCCAAATGAGAGTAGTCTGAATATCAAAACAATTATAATAAATGTACTACAACCTACAGAATAATACAAAAATCTATCTTTTAAAATCACTTTCAACCCAGTGGGAAGAGAAGCAAATAATCTCAACACAATAAAGGCTGTATGTGAGAAGTCCACAATAAAGGACACACTCTATGATTAAAAAATCAACTGACAGGTGTTCCTCTAAGATGAGGACTAAGACAAGAATAGCCCAATCTGACTGCTCCTATTCAACATTGTACTAGAAGTCACAGCCAGAGCAACTAGGGAAGAAAAAGAAAAGGTATCTAAGGCATTCCAAATGAAGAAGTAAAACTGTAGTGTTTGCAAATACCATGATCTTTTATCCTAAGCGATCATGACTCCATTAAAAACTATAAGAACTGGCCGGGCGGTGGTGGCACACGCCTTTAATCCCAGCACTCGGGAGGCAGAGGCAGGCAGATCTCTGTGAGTTCAAGGTCAGCCTGGTCCACAAAGCGAGTTCCAGGAAAGGCGCAAAGCTATACAGAGAAACCCTGTCTCGAAAAAACCATAAAAAACAAAACAAACATACAAACAAAAACCTATAAGAACTATAACCAAATCCAGTCTAGTGTCAAGATACAAATTTAACATACATACGTGACTTGGTTTTTTTATTTAGATTTACTGTTTATGTGTAGAATTATTTGGCCTGCAGGTATGTATGTGAGCCTTATGTATGCCTGGAGCCAGTGAAGGCCAGAGAACAGCATGGGGTTCCCTGAAACTGGAGTTGCAGATGGTGGTGTGCTGTTAGGTGGATTCTGGAAACTGAACCTGAGTCCTCTGCAAAAGCAGCAAGTGCTCTTAACCACTGAGCCATCCATTGACTTTGTATACAATAACAATGAACTACCCAAAAAGGGAAATAGAGGAGCAACTCCATTTACTTAGCATAAAAGAGAATTTTAAAAAGTAGGAATAACTCAGAAGGTGAATGTGTATGCTGAAAAGTATAAAATGTAAAAAATTTAAGCAAAACAGAAAATGGAAAAGCATCTCCCCTTTACGTATTTAAAGATGTAACATTGAAATATCAAACCAGCACAAGCAATTTATCAATTCAATATAATTTCCATCCCAATCCTAGGCTTGTTACATAAACAAAAAATAACTCTAATATTCACATGGAACTAAAGAGATGATAAATAGCTGTGGTAGTTGTTATATCGTCATCTTGCCACTACCGAGGATCACCTAGGAAGAGTCTGAATGAGGAAATACCCACATCAGGTTGTCCCGTGTCCGTGTCTGTCTGTCTGTGCCTGTGTGTCTGTGTCTGTCTGCCTGTGTCTGTGTGTCTCTGTGTGTGTCTGTATGTGTGTGTGTGCCTGTGTCCATGTCTGTCTGTCTGTGCCTGTGTGTCTGTCTGTGTGTGTGTGCCTGTGTTCATGTCTGTCTGCCTGTGTGTGTGTGTCTGTGTGTGTCTGTGTCCATGTCTGTCTGTGCCTGTGTGTCTGTGTGTCTGTGCCTGTGCCTGTGCCTGTGGCTGTGTGTCTGTGTCTGTGTCTGTGTGCGTGCGTGCGTGCGTGCGTGCGTGCGTGCGTGCGTGTGTGTGTGTGTGTCTGTGTGTGTCTGTGTCTGTGGGAGGTTACCTTGTTGGTTGAGATGGGAGGACCCACCCTGAATATAGGCAGCACCACATCATGTGCCACACCCTGAGTATTCTAAGGGGGAAGAAAAGCAGCTGAGAGGAAGTAAGCAAGCAAGCAGGGGTGTGCCTACTCTCTTTGCTCTTGACCATGGACGTGATGATCACATGCTTTCAGTTCCTGCCTTGACTTCCCTACAATAACGGGAACTGTAACCTGGAAGTTATAGTAACCAGGACAGTGACCTGGAAGTATAAGGTGAAATAAACCCTTTCCTCCCTTGAATTGACCTCTGTCATGCCATTTTAGCATCATAACAGTAATCAAACTAGAAAAACAGCCAAATCACCATTGAGAGAGAACAAACCTAGAAGCATTGTGCCTCCTTATTTCACAAGACATCGTGAAGTTACAGTGTTCAGTTAGGTAGATATACAGACCACCAGGAGGAACCAGCTCTAGAATAACTGATCTCTAGCATAGGCACAGAGAACACCTGTGGTCTCTTCAACAATGGAGGAAAACCGGGGTGGCCACAGATAAAAGACCTAAATCAGACCCTTGTTCTCCACAGTGTATGAGAATGAATTCAAATCAGCTCCGAGTAGATGAAGACCTGAGTGCAGACACAGGTTACTAAAAGAAAGGGCTCTTCGAGAGGAGAGCTTAGAGCATCGGCCTTGGCAGTGATTTTGTGAACGACATTGAAAGTCCAAAGGAACAAAATGAAGATGAGACTAAGAAGATCAACACCTTCCACACAATAAAACAAACTCAGTGAGGGCAACATGCAGGCTGAGAGAGAGATTCTGTTGGGTTTTTGTTTGTCTAAGAGAAAAATATTTGTAAACCATATATCCAAAGAGGAGTTCATACCCAATACATGCAACTCAGTTTGGGTATTTTTTAATATTATGACCTGACAAATGTGGCTGAGAATCTAAGTAGATATTTCTCCAGGTAAGACATCCGTGTGGTCCTGGGGAGGTGACCCAGTGTCGGAGAAGCATGCACCGTGCACCCACCAAGCATGAGGACAAGAGTTCAGAACCCAGAACCTGCATAAGTGCCAGGCACCACATGACAGCCTGACCGTAATCCCAGAACTCGGCAGCCAGAGATGCGGTCACCAGGCAAGCTGGATAGACGCACAAGCCAAAGTCATAAGCGCTGGGTTCAAGGGAGAGCCTGTCTCAAAATATAAGGTGGAGAGGAATCTAGAAAGATACTTAATGCCAGACTCTGGCCTTCACAGACATACACACATACAGCACACACTCATATAACATACACTCATATAAAGCACACAACATACACACACAACACACACACACACACACACACACACACACACACACACACACACACCTCTTGTGTCAGTGATTCATGGCCAAAGCAGGGAATTATAACTGGTGGAAACATTGAGAGTAAAGGATGGCTGAGTTGTAATTATAAACACACAACAGCTGTGACTGACTGCATGGGACCTGAAAAATAAAAAAGCAGAAGAAAGCAAGGGAAAGTGACTTGGGACTGAAGAATTGGGAGGGAGGTGTCTGTGATGGTGGGAGGGGATGAGAGATAATGGGAGGGAAGTGGAATCACAGTGCATTACATACATGTATGATATTGTCAAAAAAATTGAAAATTCACTGATGTAAGAACATAAATTTTTATAGGCATAAATACTCCTTTAAAAGAACACAGACGCCTGGGAGCCTCCCAAACAGATCAAGCTAATCAACTGCCTCACTTATCCAGAGGGCCTGATCCAGCGGGGGCCCCTCAGCTATTGGTTCATAGTTCGTGTGTTTCCACTAGTTTGGCTATTTGTCCCTGTGCTTTCTCCAATCATGGTCTTGATATCTCTCACTCATACAATCCCTCCTCTTTCTCGCCAATTACTCCTGGAGCTCCACCTGGGGCCTAAAATTAAATTAAATTATTAAAGTTAAAAAAAAAAAAAAAAAAAAAAAAACCAGAAAGAACACAGATGACCAGGCAATGGGGCAATGGTGGCACACACCTTTAATCCCAGCGCTCAGGAGGCAGAGGCAGGTGGATCTCTGAGTTTGAGGCCAGCCTGGTCTACAGAGTGAGTTCCAGGACAGCCAGGGCTACACAGAGAAACCCTGTCCAAAAAAAAAAAAAAAAAAAAAAAAAAAAAAAAAAAAAAAAAAAACACAACAATAACAAAAAGAACACAAACAAGTACATAAGAATTAAGGAGCTGGAAAATAATCAGTGATGTCCAAAACTAATGAGAAAGAAACCGACGGAAGACATTTTCTATGCCCTGGAAACTCTTTTCTTCATGAATTTCTAGGATGTCACAAAAGCAGAAACTGCGACTTAACAGAAGTTAGAGCTAGCAGATGCTATGTTAAGCAAATAATCAAAGTTAATATCAGCAGCATCTGGACAAACTGACATCATCGGCTACCAAATGGTATTCCATCCAGAAAATGAAAAACTCCCAGCCTGAGGAAGCCTTAGACTATAGAGACAACAGCCCTCCCAGGAGGCCGAATACAGAAAAGAAATTATGATTCATCTTGCTGCTGGACTCCCTCCCCGTCCCAAACCCTTCAGTGGTCCACTTGTATTTTAAAAAGACGGGGAGGAGTCAAATCATACAACAGGGCCCACGTGGCAGGTTTATTGAGGGAAGGGGAGAGAAGAGCAGAGAAGGAGGCAGAGACCAGTCTCTGTGGATGAGAGTGAAGGAAGAGAAAGAGATTGGAGGTAGGCAAGGAGATGTAGTGAACGTGCACAGGGGATGCTCTTTGCAGCTGCAGCTGAGGATGTATCCTGTCAGGACCCTAAGGGCAGGCCAGTACAGATGCCTGAATGCTAACACCACTACCTTCTTAACATCAATTACAGGCACAGGTCACTGGGCCGCTCTATGGTCCAGGAGACATGGGAAACCCGCAGGGGAGCGGTCGCACCTCCTGCACAGTGCTGTTTCTGTCTGTTCTCCTTAGTCAATGCCTCCCCTGGGTGTGTGTGTGTGTGTGTGTAATCCACTTTCCTGTCCTCACTGGAATTTGGCCTGGGGAGAAAGACCTGGAAGGATTCTAATGCTGGAATCCTGGCCTTGGCATCTTTGCAGCTGAGTGGCATTGCCAAAGTCGTCTCTTCATTTTATCAGTCCATCAACAGCAGTGACAACACTTCTCCCCGGAGGATTAAGGGACATGATGATCGCAAAGGGAAAGAGGGGGGGTGGTCAGCATACCTTGCTCAGTGACAGACACACAGGGTCACCCAGGAAGCCCGGGACAGCAACGCAGGATCACCATAGTCAATACTGTCAACTAGACAGGACCTAGAACTACCTCAGAAGGAATGGTCTTGGTTAGGTTAGTTTCTTGTCATGTCTGTGAGAGATTTTCATGCTCAGGTTGAGGCAGGAGGGTGCCACTGTATGTGGCACCATTTCATGGACCAGGGTCCTCTGTTAGATAAAAAGGAGAAAGTAAGCCAGTACCAGAATGTATCACTCTGCTTCCTGACTATGGATGAAGTGTGAACAACTGCCACAGACTCTGGCCACCCTGACTTCTTGGAACTATGGACCAAAGTAAACTCTTCCTTAACTTATTAAAAAAAAAAAAAAAAAAAAAAAAAAAAGACAAAACAAAAATCAAACAAACAAAGCCAAACAAGCCAACCAAACATAAAAAACAAATAAGTACCAGAAAGTAAGGCTGCTTAGCTGCCGCTTTGATAAACCTGACCACATGCTTGGTTCAGCTTTTGGAATTGGTTTGTTGGAAGAATGTGAAGGAAATTGGAACTTTGAGCTCCCGAAGCTCTGGAGTCCTGGGGCAGAGCAGAAATGGGCCATTCAGATGGGACTTTCTAAGATCGGAATGCTGAGAGTAATATAGACCATGGAGAGACAGTCTTAGTCAGGGTTCCTATTGCTGATAAAACACTATGACCAAAAGCAACTTGGGGAGGAAAGGGTTTATTTTATCTTCTACTTCCTGTTAACAGCGCACCATCCAGAGAAGTCAGGGCAGGAAACTGAAGATAGGAATCTGGAGGCAGAAACTGATGTATTGGCCATGGAGGGTGCTGCTTACTGGCTTGCTTCTCCTGGCTTGCTCAGCCTGCTTTCCTATAGAACCCAGGACCACCGGCCCAGACATGGTATTATCCACAGTGATCAAGCCTTCCTGTATCAATCATCAATTAAAATATTCCCTACAGATTGCCTACAGGCCAATCCTATGGAGGCACTTTTTTTTTAAATCAAGATTCCTTCTTCCCAGATGACCCTAGCTTGGGTCAAGTTGACATAAGAATTAGCCAGTTGTGAGGCCTAGCTCATAAGGTTCAGAGAGAAACAAAGACTTTTTCAGAAACTGGGCTACATACCATTCATGTTCTGGTAAAGACTCTGGTTATATCCCACCATATCCTGAGTATTTAAGAAAGCTGAATTTAAAAGTAATGGAGTGACTTATGTCAGAAGGGAAATTTCAAAGCAGAATATTTATCAGTCTGGTGGCTACTATTCATTTCTCTCATTCAGGTCTATCATGAGAGAGCAAGAAAAAAAAAAGGAAGAGAGAGGAAGGGAGAGAGAGATTTAAAGCATGCAGTTTGATGAGGAAAACATGTGACTGAATTTAAGCTTACAGAGAAGACAGGCTTGATATTAAATGATTATTTGCTTAACATATTGACACTAAAACTTCAACTGTTAAAAACAGAGCTCAGCAGCATTAATAAGAAACCTGGTGCTTTGCACTGGGACAGCAGGAAAGCTATCATGAGGGCAAGACTCCATACACCAGAGCTCCATTTAATGAAAATCCAAATTCATTAAAAATGAAAGGGGCCCTGATCTCTAAAAGTTGTCTAGAGAATTTTTCCCCAGAGTCAGCGTGCAGAAGCTGTTGGGACTCTGGTCTGAGAGGCAGCAACTGAAGCATCATCTATGGGCTACTGCTTTTGCAAGCATAAAAGATGCATAATAGAGGTCATGGATGCTTGAACTGTGATTCCAAGGAGCTGTTGACACCAGGCAATGTGTGGCAGGGTTGTCATCCTAAAAGTGGGCACAGAAAGAGCACTACATGAAACTGTGAAGGTGAAGCCTGAATTATAATGAAAACTGCAGGATGTTGGTGATGCTAGGACCATGAGAGGACCACCATGAAAAGCTATAGGTCTATAGAAAAGTCAGACCAAGAGACTGTGTGCCATGGGTGGCAGAGCTAGAAGGATGAGCTAACCCAAGCCCATTAAAACCAAGACAGCTCCATTACTGTCCTCCCATTCCAGACATGGAACTGTGGGATTTGGTTTTTGATGGTACAGGGACTCATAACTAAGTTACAGGAACTCATAACTAAGTGGCCGTCTTAAGCCTGGATAAGCCTTCTATGAGACCTTGACTTTGGACTTTTAAACAATGCAAGATCTTTTGAAGACTCTAGGGACTTTCACAAATGGGAGATTTAACCTCTAGCCATGCCTGAGAGGGATCATGTAGATTAAGTTAAGATTACATAGCTTAAGATCATGTCTAGCCAGACCTTTGAAGCACTTTTGATTAGGATGAAGAGCTGCCCACCATGATGGCACTCTTCCCTTCAATAAGAATAAACAGAAGAAAAAGGGAAAAGTGAGATGATCATAAGCATTCATTGCTCTCTGTTTCTGACAACAGATCCAATGTGACCAGTCACCTCTAGCTCCCATGACTTGTCTACCATGGTGGACTATGCCTGGGACTCTGAGGCAAAGCAAACCTTTCTTCTATTAAGTTGGCTCTGTTAAGATACCTTATAACAGCAACAAGACGAGTAACTGATACAAGGGTGTGTTAGTTACCTTCATTTCCATTATCAAATGTCTAACAAGAAGTAACGGAAGGGAGAAAGGGTTTATTTGGCTCACATTTTAAGGGAATACATGCCATCATTGTAGCAGCAGGATCACGAGGTAGCTGGTCACATGGCATTTTAATCAGGAAGTAGAGAGTAGACAGGAAATGGAGCCACACTGTGAAACCTCAAGGCCTGACCCCAGTGGTCTACTTCTCTCATCCTAAAGATGCTACAACCTTCCAAAACAATACCCCCAGCTGGGGACCAAGCACTCAAACACAGAGCCTATGAAGGATTGTCTATATTCAAAGCCCAACACAGTATTGATAAAATTAAAGACATGAAAGAGACTAAGACACCCACTGTTAGAGTATCAAGGCAACAAATGTAAGACAATTGGACAGTGACAAGGAGAGAACACCAAGCCCTCCAGGTTTCACTTCCAACAGCAGCATTTACTGTTAGTCACATGGGTCTTCCTGAGATCAGCATTCTGCCCTTAAGGAAAGAAGAACCATGCATCTTGTATTCCTCTCTTAGAAAGTGCCTCTGCCAGCCAGGCAGTGGTGGCTCATGCCTTTAATCCCAGCACTGAGGAGGCAGAGGCAGGCAGATCTCTGTGAGTTTGAGGCCAGCCTGGTCTACAGAGTTGAGTTCCAGGACAGGTGCAAAACTACACAGAGAAATCCTGTCTTGAAAAAACAAAAGAAAAAGAAAGAGGAGGGAGGGAGGGAGGAGGGAGGGAGGGAGGGAGGGAGGGAGAGAGAGGAAGAAAAGAAAATGCCTGTGCCAAAATATTACCTCCTTGTCCCTGGTAAATTCCAACTTGTCCATGTAGCCCTCCCTGATTTGGTTTATCCTTTTTCTTTCCCTGTCTCTCTGCATTAATCTGAGTGTATCTGTGTGTCTGTTTCTGTCTCTTTCTAATATATATGATATATCATATATATCCCAAGACAATCTAGGTTTCTAACAAATGTACCCATGACAAGAGAGTATTATGTATTTTCCCATTTAAAAAAGAAAGGAAGGAAAAAAGGAAAGAAGGAAGGGAGAGAGAAAGGTAGAAAGGAAGGAAGGGAGGGAGGGAGGAAACAATAGACAAGCCCAATCTTCTCTGACTTTCATAGAATGACTAATGTTCTGGGTTTCTTCTTTTCTTTCTTTTTTCAGACAACATTTCACAATGACCAGAAACTGGCCAAGTAGATTAGGAGGGTTGACCAGCAACCCCCAGAGATGTATCTGTATCTACTGTTGTGTGATATTTTGATTGTGTTCTGACAAACAAAGCTTGCTTGGAGTCAGAGGGCAGAGCTAATCACTAGATGATCAACATTAAAAATAGATGTTTGGAGGACTGTAAACAGATAGGAGACAGGAAGTAGTAAGGTGAGGCTGAGAAAGGATCTCAGCCCCTTTGGAGGAAGGAACGGAAGAGGTAGGAGGCAGCTGGTGGCTGCTCCCCTGTTTCTCTGATCTTTCAGGGTCTTACCCCAATATCTGACTCTCGATTTTTTATTGATAAAAAATAATTAGTTAAATGCCTCAATCTACCTTTCCAACACTGAGATTACAAGCACATGCACTGGGAATGAGTTTTACATGGGTTCTGGGAACTGGACTCGAGTCTTCAGGCTCTCAAGGTAAGTACTTTACAAACTGACCCATTTCCGTAGCCACAGGTACTAGTTCTCTTGGCAACTGCCGGGTGATCCCCTTGCCAGGATAGCCAACATGCTTCCTGCCAGCACAGCCACACCTCTCCATCTCCTGCTCACTCTCCCTCCCAACCCAAAAAAGAACGTGCAGGAGTCCCAAGTACTTCAGATGGATCAAGGAATTTGGAGGCAGTGAAAGAACATCAGCTTGGATCCCACAGGCTAGAGAAAAGCACCCTGAGCTCCACCTACCTGCTCCCTCAAAGGTTTTTCTCTCTCACAGTCCACACTCAGTCCCCTCACTGTGGCCCTGCTTCACTCCTGAATTAGCTTCAGCAGTGTCACACTGACCTGCCTTGCTAACAATCCACCATTTAGAGATTTTTCACTACGTGCTGGACACAAAGGCTCTTTTTCAGTTCATTGCTCTCTAGTTCTAGGTCAGGCCCAGAACTTGGCAATGCTGCTCATCTCTAACCAATTCCAGCAGCTTCTAACACATATTATGAAATATTTAAAAGGTGACACAATTATGGAGATAAGAATTCTGAGCTCCCGTGAGAGTTTTAGACCATTGCATGACAACATGCCACCAGCTGGGCAGTACACAACTGTCCTCATTTGCTAGCTGATGCTCTGTGGGAGAGAAGCCGAGCCGCTCAGTATTCTCTTTGAACACTCAGATGCAGAGATGGGTCCCATTTTCCTCATTGACCTCAACCACTGCTGGGACCATTTCTGGACTCATTCAGGTTGATAGCTAGAATTTAGTTCTTTGTTGATTTGGGACTGTCAACAGAAGAATTCCAGAGTATGGAGACCACTCTAGGTTCCTCAGAACATGGTCCTCTTCATTTGCATGCCAGCCAAGAGATTTCCTCGTGCTAAATCCTCCCTGCCTGGTGCTTTGACTCTGTGGTACCAGAAAGAGCTCAAGCCCTTTTAAACGCACTCAGCTCATGTTATTCTGTGGCCTGACTTGAAGTCAGCTGGTATAGAAAGAACCTTAAGTACCTCTGCAAGATCCCTTCACAGTAGAAGCTCGTCCACAGCCAGTTGAATGACTGGGAAGAGGGTGAAAGCAACACGTGGCGAAGCCTTAGGACCCTCTTGGCATTCTGCCTGTTACTCCATTCTCCACCAGTCAGGTAGCAAAAAGATGCCCCTGGGTACATCTCCACCTCCCACTCTCTCCCTGGAGGGTGGGTGAATGTGATGTTTATTGCTTCTGTCTGCTTTTCTTACATATGCATATACCCCTTACTAATGAAAAGGCACTTACATTTACTAACCTAGTTCTGTATCTTATTTTCCGCAGCTCCATTTGTTGTCTTGATGAAGGTCGTCTGTGTTGATATGTGTACACGAAGCCCCACCCCTGCTTTGTGGATACAGTACTTCATTGCAGTGCTATCTCCTGATGTATTCATTAAACTGCTGACTGATGTTTGGATTCTTTTAAACCTCTTTTAATTACAATGATACAGATGTGACCATTTCTATGTATACCTAGAAGAATTGCTTGGTCATAGAGTGTATACATCTTCTCCTTGGCTGGAGGCCAAGAAATTGGTTTTCAAAGCCATCCTACCAATTTGCCCATCCATGCCAGAGGCTATTTACTAGTAACACAAGTGACCGTTTTATTGTACACTCGTTATGTACCAGAAAATAACTTCTGTATATGTACTGTTGTGTTTCATTTCCAGAAACTTAGGAAAGAAGCATGATCATTATTCTTGTATTACATTATAGGTGCAAAAGCTGAGGCTTTGAGGGGAAAGAGTGCCTTTTCAAAGTCACAAAGCTAGCGACAGAGCTGTGATTCTTATCCACCAACCTGGACCCAGAGAGGATGTTCTTGATCACTACACAACAGTGGCTTCCTTTACCCCTTTGAGAAGGAGGCAAGATGCAGAAGTGAAGGGGATGAGAAGACAGAGAAGCTCTGTTGTGTGTTCCTCCTACCTACCATGGCCTTTCCCAGCCAGGTATCTCCGGAACCCCACTTACTGGAAAAGGGAACCCAAATCTTACAAGACAGAAAGAAAAGTTCAATTATAAGACAGTTCTCTACAAATGAGGCCACTGACTGGAGTCGTGTCCTACAAAGACAGGCACACACTGTACTTGAAGGTCTATCACTTGCCGATGATTTTTGAGAGAATTCTTTGCCTTTCTTACCCTCAGTTTCATTGTACATGAGATGGGATGGTGGTAATGTCTACTAAACAACTGAAGAGTCAGTTGAGATAACTGAAAACATCTCAGACTAAGACTGGCCCGTCACAGTCATTCAGTAAATGCTGAATAAAGCCTCAGAGAGATGTTGGAAGTGTCCGTAAGGCAAGCTGCATCCAACTTTAGAAGGCCGTTTCTTGAGGCCAGGATTTAGAAATGCACATGTGTGGGTCTGTTTACTTTCCAGCTACCTCTTATTAAGAGCAGGGTAAGGTGAGATCTGAATTAGACTAACTCCCCTGAACCAGCTGTATGCCCACTGCCAGAAGGACCATGATAAGCAAGGTTTGACCCTGGCTCTCGGGGCCATTAGCTCCTTCCCTGCCCAACACTCTGTGACAGCCCTCTTAACTTCAGGGCCCTGTGCCTGTTTATTCCCTTGGGACTCTGATCCTTACTGAAAGTCTAACCTCAGAATGGAAGCTCTCAGAACCTGCAAGATAAATGGTCCATGTTGTGTCTCTCTCTCTTATTTGTTTATTGAAATATTCTATCCTGGGGGAGGAAGGAGGCTCCGGAGTGTTGTGGCATTCACTGGTAACATATAAGACTCATGAGTCCCTCCCAGATGTTACATAACCAGGCAACAGTTTTGGAGAGAGGATGAAACTCTCCAGTGGTAGAGCTACATGCAAGCTGTGCAGAACCCTCCAGGGATGCAGCTTTGCTGAACTGTCAATCACCATCATCACCCACACTGGGACTTCCACTGATACAGCTTTCTGAGTCACTCATGTAAGTGACCCCTCACAATGGGGTAACACAATAAGCCCACTGGTTCACAAAACTAGACTTGAGTGGGATCGTTTCTTTGGTCTGTCTTTGGCGCCCTATCTTGAGTGGATAGACATTTGTTTATGTCTTCCCATTTCGTGATTCTATCCCCATTAAGGAATACTGCTAAAACTGAGAACTTCAGGTGAATGAGGGAGATAAAGTCATGGAGATGACCTTTCATGCAACCCTAAGCATGGAGGTCAGCCCTGACATAACCAGCTGCAGGATAAACCAGAAGCTCATTGACATGCTTCACATTACATACACCATGCAGGCACAAAGGAGTGAGATATGAGAAGTCCCAGAAGTTAGGAAGATGCTCATCCCAAGTCCACCATAGGTTTAGATGTCAGTTCATTCTGAACAGTACTGGCTCTATGAGCCAAAATGAGAAAGAATGATTGAAATGCCTTGTGCCTTGATGATGACAGCTAAGAGCAGTTACATACCTCAGTCATGGGGATGACGGAAAAGTCGACACCCCACTGTGGCAATTGGATGGTCTTGCAGACCACTGCTCAGTTCCTAACAATCAGGAGCCATTAGAGACACTGATCACTGAGGTAGGAAGAGGAAGGTGGTGGGTTTAGGGAGATGGACACTAGAGGTGGGGGTGGAATTGAGGAAGGGATGAAGGGGAGAAAAGAAACAAGAAAAAGAGGAGCTGGGTACTAGGGAGAGAGATGAGGAAAAAGGAGGTCCTGATTTTTATAAGCAAGCCTCGGGACCCTTCCCTCTCAATGAGGGAATATGATGTGGTGTTAAGATGAGCTTTAATGGATACAAATGGAGAAATGGAGCGGCTGCTCTCAGGGCTTCTGCCTTGGAACTTCTGCTGTGATTGAGCTGAGACACCGTGGTGCCGGTCTTCTGGAGGCAGGATGCTGCCTTCAAACCCAGCCTGGGAGAAGCAGCTCCAGGTGACAAGCTACCCTGGGGATCAAGCCTGTAGCTGGAACAGCAGATGGCCCTGGTTCCCAACTGTTTCTCTGTGAATGTGTCACAGTCTGGCTGTGGGTGACTCACTTCCCAGCACATTTCAGTTTCCCATCGGCAACGTACAGTGACAGCCCTAACCCTAAGCATCATGAGGCGAGGGGGAGGGAGAGTCTGAAGGAGAAAATGCAACCTCAGACTCCATGCCTCATGGCTTCAAGAAGTAAGTTCTGGGGCTGAGCGCACAGCTTTGTGGGTAAGGCCCTTGCTGTGCAAGCATGAAGACCACAGACACATCCCAGCACCCGCATAAATATGGGGGTCTGTTTTGCACGTGCAATCCCAGTGCTCAAGAAGAAGAAAAAAGGTCTCTGGAGCAATCTGCATAGACAGAACAGCTGAATCCTTGCATCTGGGCTCAGTGAGACATTCTGTATCACTATATAATATAGACAGCTACTGAGGAAGACACTCAAGGTTGACTTCTGGTCTACATATACATGTGCATACATGTGTGCATACACCTGCACACACATGCTTGTGCCAACACACATACAAACATGCACACACACACACACACACACACACACACACACACACACACAAAATAGGAATAATAGTAAAAATAATAAGAAAAGAAGCAAGCCCCAAGGGAAAGCAGGCCTCGGACAGTTCTTTGGTGAGGAGCATTTGCTTCTGGGTTGGGGGAAGATTGTGTCCTGGCTCGACTCAAGGCCTAATTTCTCTGCAGAGCCGATCTCCATAAAATGCCAAGCCTGAGTAAAGGGTGAAAGCGTTTAGGAACGTGCTCCCTCATAACGGCTGCCTGGCACATGATTCAAATATATGGCTCAAGAAATGGAAAACAGATTGTCACCCTTTGGCGGTCTTTGTCAAATGGTCAAATCTATAAAATACTGGA
The DNA here is from genome assembly GCF_004664715.2 of Peromyscus leucopus. Lineage (NCBI taxonomy): Eukaryota > Metazoa > Chordata > Mammalia > Rodentia > Cricetidae > Peromyscus > Peromyscus leucopus. The sequence continues at coordinate 137,970,580 of NC_051065.1, forward strand.
AATGTTTATTGAATTTTTGTCTAATTTTAGAAGTGATATGTGTACATCTTTCAAAGATTAGAACCTATAAAGAGGGTGGTAAAAGTGGCCAATAAATAATTGGTAATAGTCTGGTGCGTCTCCTTCCAATCTCTCTGTATGTAAATAAGGTCATGGGATCACTTTACAGGAATCCAATTTCACATCTTATCTTTTGTGCTTTGTGCTATGCTGTGGGCATTTCCTAAGGTCATTAAGTGTTCTTCAGAAACATGATTTATATTTGTTTCATAAAATTCCCTCATATGCATGTAATATAATTTATTTAACCTTCACATATCTGGGGACATTTATGTAAGCTGTTTCCTATTTTCCCTTATAAATCCTAATGTGCTTGGGATTTTTGTGTAAATTTATGTTCATTTTATTAGGGTAGGTTCCTAGAAGTGAAATTACTAGGTCAGTTTGGCAGGCTTTCAGTAGCAAATAGCAGAAAATTTAACTCAAACAAGTATGGCTACCAGCCACAGTTAGGGTTGTGATGCGCTAGTCATAGCCAGTGTGAGGGGGCACATTTCCGTTTCCTAATTCCAAGGAAATACTTTAGTATTCACTGGGATTGGAATATAGATTTCCTTCCAACTAGACACAAGACAAACACTGTGGGAAGAGGGTTCAAACGTTTCCATGGTTTTAAGGCAATCAGGGCCATTCTGGAACGCAGAGTCAGCTTGCCCAATTCCAGTGATCTGTATGAGAAGCACAGATATCCTTTAAACAAAAATGAATAGTATCATGAAGGATAAAAATCAGAAATGAAGACTGAGTTAATGTCAATAAATATCTTCTAAATAAATGAACTTTTTAGGGCTTGACTCAAACCCTCAAATCCCTTCCCACAAGGGCTGTGGCAATGTCAGCTTAGCGATGTGTGAGACCATCGAACGGTTCCTTCATCAGCATTTGGGATTTCACTTCAAGACACCCACGTTTGCCTTTCTTACCCAATTTCCACATTGTTTCTCTTTTTCTGCATGTTTGTGTGTACAGATGACGGTGGTGATGATGGTGTGTTTGTGTGCATGCATGTGCATGCCACTGTGCAGATGTGACAGAGAACAATCTCAGGGGTCAGTCAGTCCTACACTTTCCCTTATCTGAGAAGGGTCTTTTGTTCACTGCTGTGCACACAGGCTAGTTGGTGGGTGAACTTTCTGGGCTCTGACATCTTTGTCCCTCATCTCCTGTGGGAGTGCTGGGATTATAGATTCCCACTACAATATCCAGCTTCAAGTGATTTTGAGGATGAACTCAGGTCCCCAAACTTGTTCAACCATCTCCCAGCCCCCAATTTCAATTTAATGGGCCCACATAACTACTACATCCTGATTTAAATTTCTATTCCCTTGGTTATTGCTATATGTTCATTACCATTTAGGATGTCTGTACTTTGAATGCTAAACATTGATTAGGAATGTCCCCAAGTATCCCAAAGCTCAGGTTGATCTACTCTGCCCTGACCATTGAGAAACAGTGTTTAGTATTTGGGTTTCCATCTGTGAAGGGTCTAGATTTTCACTGTACTCCACAACCAAATGTCTCTTCAATGAGGGCCCTTCATTTCTCTTGTGTCTCTTGAAAAATGATTCTCCCCTAGGCCCAGTCCTACTCAGAATGTGCCCTCAGACCCTCATTAGGACTTTGGATGTGATTTGGGGCTCCAAGTAGGAGAAATGTGGAATGTCTAGCTAAACATTAGCCCCAAATTTCTAGCCACAGTGCTGTGCACTGCTTAGCTAGAAAAACAGAGCTCTTACCCTGGAGCTCTGAGAATCTCGACTGCACTCTTTCTTGGAGACTGAAGTGCCATCCCAGGATCCCGGCAGAGCATCTCATTGCAGCTTTCATGACTGGGCCAGTGCTAACGATGGCATTTGATGGTCCCCAGGGCCAGCTCTCCATCCAACTCCATCTTTCTCAGACCGGTCCTCCGAGTGTCGCTTAGAGTCCACCGCTGGCATTCACTCTGCTTTATTGCCGTGGCTGACCCGACGTTACCGGAGACACAGCAGTCTCTCCCTCCCCCCTAAACCACTGGTCTCTTGCAGAAGTTTCTACCCTTTAGCTTCCTCCTTCCTGGAGGTTGGCATTAGGAAAGAGGGTTTTTGTTTTTGTTTTTTAATGTTATTAAAGGGTAGAAAGGAGGCTGGGAAGATGGCACAGTGATAAGAACATTTGCTGAGCAAGGATGAGGGACTGAGCCCCGATCCTAGCACCCCCACCAAATAATGGACGTGTTTGCAGCACCAGCACTGTGAGAGACAGGGACCAGAGGACCCCTAGTCTTGCTGTCCACACTTTCTAACTGAAATGGTAAGGCTTAAGTTCAGTGAGTGACACTATCTAAAAATAATAAGACAGGGTAATATAAGAAGATACCCAATCCCCTCCTCTGCCCTCCATGTTCAGTCATAGGCATGCTCTTGCACATATACATGTGAACACACTGTACATATAACAGAGAGGGGGAGAGAGAGAGAGAGAGAGAGAGAGAGAGAGAGAGAGAGAGAAGAAACAGCTTCGACATTAACTTTTACCTTTTAGAAAAGGCTCTAGCAGTACTATCAGGAAAGAAGACACCACCACATTGGTTCTAGTATTAACTCCTTATTGAATTCGGACCCACATTGTCTAGGCTTTAAAGTAGGAAGGGGGACTGCATAGCATCTTCTCTAGGTAAGCCCCAAGGATACCAGATCAATGTGCTGAATCCTGGGGTAGATCCTTAATGGGAAGCAGAACTTCGGAACTTCCTTAGAAGAACGGGCGGGGATGGATATATTTGGAAGTGTCTGCACGGCACACAGAGATATCACTCTAGTAAAAAACTGCATCTTTTGAATCTAGGGTCCAGGAACCATTTTCTGGTCTGGAAACTTAGATGTGAAAGTCACCGTTAAAGAAATAAGTGGAAGAATTCAGGAAAATGACAAAGGTAACGAACATCCAGAGGGCAGACGGGAGAAGAGAGCAGGGAATGGAAAAAGAGCAGACCAAGGGATGAGGACAAAACTCAGCCGAGGGTGGAGGCCGCTGCCGAGGAAAGAGGAAGCCATGACGTGGAGAACAAAAGCCAAGTGGCCTGGAGACTCCTGATATGACAGAGACACAAACCCGTCCCGGCAGCCTCCCACCTGCATCTGGATAAAGGAAGGGGGCCTCCTTAACCATGGCTCCAACTTTTCCTTCCTCTTCTCCCACAGAGCCGACTAATCAGGCAAAACAATTGTCCAGCTCAGCATCCAAGTGTAGTAGGAAAGAAGGAAAGGTATTATGAAGGAAAATTTTGATTTCCCGTTCTGTACGCATGTACACATGACCCTTTTATTTCTGTTTAGGGGACAGGATGCTGAAGTGGACTCAGGCTGGTCCCCAGGATTGGCCACTCCCAGGCACACTAAGAAGACTCCAGCAGAGTCGGGAAAATAATTCCAGTCCCTGGAAGAGGCAGGAAATAAAAGTTGTGATGAGGAAGTCCTGGCTGTACTGCCCTGGCTGCCTTGCAAAAGGGAATGTGTTAATTGTAGCAGTCACCCTGCTAGGCTACAGCAGTGTGAACATCCAGACCTGCTGAGAGGCTGGTCTCAGGGCCCCAGTCTCCAGAAAAGAGAAACAAGGAAATATGCCCCACCCCAAAACTCAGCTTATAGCCTACTCCTCTGGGGACTTTGCAGAACTTACTGAGGCAGCCTAGTGGGCTGTGTTGGGAATGAAAAACAAAGCGCATCGCCCCAGTCAAGCTTGGGGGAGACCCCTGGGAGTGGACTACTGTGGAGATCCTCTGGGCTTGGAGCTGCCTGACATTAAGGTGACTGCAAAGTCAAGTTGTGGAAAGGGTTCTTCAAGCTACCTGGGAAGTCTGCTCTTTCAGGGAGGGAGCTTCTTATGGCCCTTGCTGCTCCCTTTTATTTCAGTGAGTCATGGTCCTAAGGGTTCATCTTTAAACATCAGATTTAATCACAAAGCATTAGTAGATGGAGTATTTAAACCACCACCTAGCCTGTAAACTAGATAGTTACAGGATTGTCTCTTGCCTTCATTGTCATGGTAACCAGCCTGCAGCTTGAGAGTCATCCTGGCAAAGTTCCCAAGCATCTGGTGGGCAGAGGACGTTTAAATCTGTGTGTAACTGGTTTACGGAGTACTCTGAACTCAGCAGGGTGTATGCATAAAATAATTGTATTTTTTCCAGTCTCTGCCTCTATCTTCGCTCTGTAGAGCCTCCCTTTCCTAATATACAGCACAATCCCTTAATAATAACCTGGGCAGGTCCCATAGCTTGCTGGTTATGTTTGCCTCTTAAAGTACAGCTCAGGATAAGTCAATCTTCAGTAGACTTAAATTGCATTCTCCCTGCTCCCTCCCTCCTATACAGCTGTGAGCTTTATGTCGGCCTCCTAGGGCTGCTACAACAATGCTCAACAATACTGTCACTCGGGACAACAGAAACGTGTTCAGAGTTCTGCAGCCTCAAAGTGAAAAACCAAGGCATGGGCAGAGCTATGATTCTCCATGAAGTCCTAGGGAAGGATACCTCTTGCCTCTTCCAACTTCTGTTGACCCTGGAAATACCTTGCCTTATGAAAGCATAGCTCCAGTCTTCAGTTGGTGTTCTAGATCTTTCCTCTGGTGTCTACTGTCCAAGATTCCTCTTTTATAGCATGAGGCTGTGGTCCCACTAAATGAGAAATCAATTCAAAATTACCTCAATTTTGACATCATTGCTTCTGCAAGATTCTGTTTTAGAACACAATGCCCTTCCGAGATGCTGAGACCACACTGTAAACACATCTTTTGAGAGGTCACACTTCAGGCCCTCTAAACCTAGGATTAGGAAGTGAGTCTGGGTTCTGGGCAATCTCCTGTGCCCTAGTCCTGGATCCTTCAAGATAATGATGTGAGGAGAACAAAGGCTAGAGAGATGGCTGGCCACTTTGTGGTACTTCTTCAGCTTATACAGACTGGTCATGGAAGCCTCCATACCCTCTGTTCTCCCAGTTTCTCCTTGGGACACATGGATAAGTTCTTTTGTCCCATGAGTTTCTCCGCAGCAAAACCCTGGGTGTGGATGCTTGGTTTCCCCAGCTCAACCCTCCAGTCCTCAGACTGGAAGCCAACAATACCCGAGGCCCAGTCTTTTACTTCCGATGTCTGATACTTTAGAGGCCTTGTTTCCCAGGCACTAATTCCAAAGCCAACAGCAAACTTGGAACTTACCCGAGTGTGTGTGTGTGTGTGTGTGTGTGTGTGTGTGTGTGTGTGAGAGAGAGAGAGAGAGAGAGAGAGAGAGAGAGAGAGAGAGAGAGAGAGAGAGAGAACTGAGGTAACAGATAAGCCAACAGCAAGAAGATTTAATATCTTGACCAAGATAGGAAGCTTAATAAGTTTATATCAACTCAGAATTATTGTCAATATCTACGGAACAAACTGTCCCTGACTTCATTTTTCTAAGGCTAGTGATAGGTTTAGTTATTTTGGTGTACTGTAGTAGTCCTGGTTTTTCAAGATAGGGTTTCTCTGTGTAGCTTTGCGCCTTTCCTGGAACTCGCTTTGGAGACCAGGCTGGCCTTGAACTTACAGAGATCCGCCTGGCTCTGCCTCCCGAGTGCTGGGATTAAAGGCGTGCACCACCACCGGCCGGCCAAACTCAGGATCTTGCACACACTAGTCGAGTGATCACAACCCAAGCACCCCAGCCTCCACCCTGCTATTGAAACAGAGTCTTGCTATGTAACCTAGAGTCTTGAACTCACAACACTACCACTTGTGCCTCTTAAATGCTGATGTTACCAGCATGCACCATCACATCTGGCTTAATGATTGGTTTTGAACATCATTTTCATAAATGAAGAGCTACTCCAGGAGACGGATGAAGGAAGAATGGTCACATTTTCTGATTACAGGTGAACATGAGTGAAAAGATAATACGTAACAATCATACTACCTTTTGATAGCATCCTAAATGACAAACCCTTTGCTGAATGCTTTTATACACACTGTTTAACTCTTTTCTGACCTATGGGATGAGAACTACTGCCTTGTCTTTTAGGAAACTGCTTAGAGTACTTAAAGTCCAGGCCCAAGATTAAGCTGCCAGCATCATCCCTGGACCTGGCAGGACTTTTGGTTCATCTTCTTCTCCATATCCTGCTGGCCTAGGGGATCTCCTGGATCATTCCTCAAAATCCATCCCCTGCACCACCCATATGACTGTACCATGAGTACACAGAGCATTCAAGGCAACCACTGGTGTCCTGACATTGGCCTTCATCTCTCTGCTGTAGGCCTCTCAGCATTTAGCAAGCTTGCATTCATTCACCTGTACTGAACTGAGCTGTGGTTCTGCTAATGAATGCTGAGCTCTATGTGGGATTCATCAACATTTCAGGTTTAAATAAGGATGCAGGGGACAGGGAATAAAAATAGGTCCATATCAGGATGAGGGAAAAATGTTCTTAATAGAACAAAGAGGGGTGGGGGAAGCTATCACATTAATTCTTTTTACTTCTTACAGGTCAATTTGAGCTACTCGGGCTAAGAAGAAAATCTATGAAATATGACAAAACTCATGTGCAATTAGAACTATCTCTGGCAGTATTTTTGTTGTGTTCAAAGCAACTCTGAATATAAAATTGAGGGAGGAAAATGAGAAGAAAAGGGAGCAGGAAGCCGACAGACGGGAAGAGGGAGAAATAATGTCCAGATTGTAGTGAAGCAGGACAAGGGAGAGAGCCCATGTGTTAAGGTTCCTCTGGCGTTTTTCAGGAGAGCATTACCCATCAAGTGAAGACAACCATTGTCAAAGGCTCCAGTGGTGCTTATAGTAAATGTCTGACCATAGTCCAAGGTTATTTATAAACAGATGAAAGCACATAGTAGCGCGCAAGGCTAGAGAGAAATACAGTGAACTCACGTCTTTTTTTGTCTTTGCTGGTGATTTTTGGGTGAAACAGATATTCTGCAACTCAAAACAAGCAATGATGCTGAGTCCTATCATGAGCAAGTAAAAGGAGGCAAGTGTCTCCTGAGAGTGGAAAGACAGTAGGCATTGTTACAAGAAACACACACACACACACACGCGCACGCACACGCACACGTGCACACACACACATTTCTCAGATATATCAGTTGCTCGTTGCTCTGACACCTTGGGCCCAGGTATTCTCAACTTCATGATTGCTGAACATGTGTGACATCATTTTCTAAGGGGATGTAGAATGCTCAATGGACTGGACTTGGAATCAAAACTCCCAGAAATAGAAGATTTGCTCACATACAGGCATTAAAGAGAGACATTGGCTATAGAGGAGAGAAAAGGTCAAAAACCTCAAGTAAGGATTGCTTTCCTCTCTCAAGCTCTTTTTGGCAATCATAGTCCAGTACCTGTCAGTTTCTCTACCTGTAAATGCTTCCTTACATCCAATTTCAGTCGCTCTTAGCAGTGTTCATACCCGTGGTCTAATGGGCATTCACAGAGAGGAAAGCGGTTTCAAAAGCCACCCCCTTTGATTTTCCAATCTCTTAATTATCTTTCTAACCAGATGCTGAAAAATCCTTCCCAGATCACTGAGACTCCTCTGTCCTAAGGCCTCCCTCCATCAGTTCATTTGTAGATTTTTTTTTTAAATTATGAAATACTGAAACATACTTTGGATCTTGTTCTTTGCCCTCTGGAGAGAAGCTTCCAACCAATGCTCCACCCAGCATTAAGTCACAACACTATAGAACCATCAAGTCGCAAAAACCCTGGGGTTCACTTTACACACCAGCATTTTTCAACCTTACACACACTAGAGCTAATGACATTGATGTGAAACATAGGCATTGGGGCCTAGGAGTTATGATGCCCAACTCCCTCCCAAGTAAAGTCGCCTTCCAGGTGAGATGCTCTGCTCTCACACTCAGCCAACCTCCTATAAATGCAAGTCAGTAAATCCTGAATAATCATTTGCCCTTGGATGTTTTAAGTATGAAAAGGGCAAATCATCTATAAGCTTCTCTACTTCTAAACTTTTTAGTAATAAAATAACAAACTTCTATACATTATTTGTAATAATGCTTCTCTTGAAAAACACTACCATTTAAATTCCTTTAACTGACCTGATTTCCTACTAAGTTGGGGGATTTGTATGACTTATGTAGTCTGATTATTTAGTCTTTGATCAGAAAAATCGCAGGAGTAGAGAATTCACTGCCTGACTAGATGCTGATGCCCTTTCTTTTTAATTCTTGTTTCCTTTTATTGTATGTATGCAGATTTTTTTTTTTTTGCCTGCATGTATGCCTGCAATCATTTGTGTGTCCAGTGCGGGTACAGACCAGAAGAGGGTGTCAGATTCCCTGGAATTGGAGCTACAGATGATTGTGAGCAGCCAAATGAGTGCTGGGAACTGAACCCAGGTCCTCTATAAGAGCAGTCAGTTGCAGAGACATCTCTCCAGGCCTCCCAATGACCCTCACTCAATCATTCCATCCTTGAGCCCTGGAAAGCGGCCTGCAGCCCACTGTTGGACAAAGGCTGCCCTTTCTTTCAGGGACACACTGCCTCAACTCTGCCCTGACTCTTTATCCCACCCTAATTGATCCCTACCTTGCTTGTTGGTCACTGTTCCTATCGGGCCTCTGTCTCTTCCCCTTCTCAGAGCATCCCTTCCTACCATCTGCACCCTCTTTCTTCACCGTCAATGCCCTCTGAGAGCCCCACTGTTTGCTCAAGCCCTGGGCACCTCAATCGGAGTTTCACTTTCCATTCCACATAGCTGAATCCAAGAAGACACTCTTAATCCCTAAACTTCTATGTGTGACCATTTCTACTGCGGCTGGAAGATTCTGAGTACTCCAATATTGCCTGTGGAATATTCTTGTCCCACTTCAGACTGTAAGAACCTTGAAACTGGAGTCCTCTCTTAATCAGTCTTTGTAGTTTCAACATGGAAGTTTACAGTTGTCCGAGAGCAGGTGCTCAATAAAACAGCGTGCATGTACATGGGTGCACTGAATCCTAAGATACAGGCTTGAAACATCCAAAATATATGTTTGTCCCAGCTCTAGCCATCCATCCCTGTCTATACAAAGTCTCCAGCAGCCCTTGTGTGAAGGGTGATGTGCGGACTCAGTGGTTTGACTTTGCCGCCTTTGTAACACAGGTTTAATCTTTCTCCCCAGCACTGTTCTCAACAATTCAGTTTTCTGTTTGTGTCTACTCTACCTTTTCTCCCTAGCGCATGCCCCTCCATCTCTCCTGCGCTGCCTCCATGCCTTTGTCTATGCTATTTTCCTCTCTTCCTCTCAGATGCCATCTTCTGTCATCTTCTTCATCCTCTGAGCCAAGCTCACCCATCCTTCTAAGTTACCAGTCCTGTGTCTTCAGAGAAGCCTTCTCAACCCACCTTGTGTGAACTCTTAAAGCTTGTCTGTGTTTTTCATCATATCATTAATCTTAATACCTCACAACACCTCCAACATTATTTCTCACATTATTTAATTCTCCACTCATTCATGCCACGTATCTACAACTGATCATAAATTTGCCAAACATAAATGTTCTGTCTTATAATTCTTTGTATCCCCCAAAGTAGTTAGTGCTGTATCTAATGTGCAGTAGGCACTCGGTAAGTATGTTATTTATTCCCCCCCCCCATCTTTTATAGCACATTTAAAGTCTCCTTCATTCATATATCATCCCTTAAGGCTCCAGCATAAATGTACCTTTCCTATTTCCATGTTCAGTTGTAGTTAGTATATGTCCTGCTCAATAAGCATATTATAGGCTATAATCTTATTTATGACTTTTGTGTAGAAAACGTCTTCATTCAACTGAATGTTCTCTTTCATAAGAATAGCGCGCCATGTTCTGGTTGGTTTTCATTAACTTGACACAATCTAGCATTGTGTCAGAAGAGGGAACCTCAACTGAAGAATTGCCTCTATTACTGGCCTCTGGATTGGGCTGTAGGCAAGACTGTAGGGCATTTCCTTGACCAATGATTGATGTAGAAAGATCCAGCTCATCATGAGCAGTGCCACCCCTAGGCAGGGGCCCCGGGTGGAATAAAAAAGCAAGCTGAGCAAACCATAGAGAAGAAGCCAGTAAGAATCATTCCTCAGTGGTCTTCTTGCCACTGGGTTCCTGCCCTAAGCATCGGCTCTGGCTTCCCTGGATGGTGGACTGTTACCTGGAAGTGCAAGGTGATAAAACTCTTTGCTCTCTAAGTTGTTTTTGGTCATTGTTTTATCATAGAGAAGCAAATGAGGACACCCTGGCTAGGAACTTTTCTGGGACATGTTTCCAATACCATTTATCTAAAGTCGTATTCAAATTCCAGTGAGGTATAATCTAACAGGGTAGGAATTAAACCAGACACCCCAATAAGGATTGAATTGGATATGAATATAAATGTCCTCACAGCTTGCTATATTTAATTGACAAGCAGGGATCTACAGCATAACATATAATTTGTGTGTCTGTGTTTCTGCTGTGATGAAGACGTATCAAGTAACTTTCTGGGATGTACTTGACAAGCTAGAAACAGACCAGAAACACACACACACACACACACACACACACACACACACACACACACACACACACACATACACACATCAGTAAAATGCCCTGTGAGATCTTCTCACTCAAGCTGTGGTTGGTTTAGAAAGCTTTTTTGCTGCTGAGAATTGCCGCTTCGGCCACGTGTGTTCCAACAGAGGCTGCAATGACTAATATGAAATAATACTTCGTCCCCAACTCCTCCGCATTTTATCTGATAATAGGCTTGTTTATTCATTGATTCATGACTGTACGGAGGTAAAAGTGGGTGCAAACAGCCTTTGTCCTGTAGAAACGGAACGGTTAAACAACTGCTCACAAGAGAACAGTGACAAAATGTGACAAACTAAACCTGGTTTGGTGGGGAGTGGCGTCTTAGTCTGTTCAGGTATCTGGGCACCTTGTTAGCAACAGGAACCTCATTTTTATGGTTTTAGAAGCTGGAAAGTCCAGAGTCTGGGAAGTCACTGTCTAATGAAGGTCTCATTTGCTGATTTGTGAGTGGAGCCTTCTTGCTTTGTGCTCCTGATGTATAAAAGACAAACAAGACCCCCCCTTTTTTACCTTTCGTAAGGGCACTAATCCTACTCAGGGAGGCTCTGTCCTCATGCCCTAATCACCTCCTGGAGCCCCGTGATTTAGCACAGTCACACTGGAGATTAAAGTTCAACATATGAATTGGCGGGAGGTATGACGCAACACAAGCTTTCAGACCAAAGCAAGGAGAAAGGTACAGATTTCCAAAAAAGTGTGTATAAGCTTAGACTCGAAGGCTGAGCAGAATCAGTCAGAGGGAGTGCTGGGCAAGAGAACTGTTTGTACAAAGGCCCTGGGGTTGATTTGAAGACCTGATGGGGCGGGCAGCATATCTAAGGCATAGTGAATGAAAGTGACTTTTGAAGAGTGGATACTGAAGATATCAGAGATGCAATGAACGTTTAATCCTGGCTGGAAGCCAGACTCCCAAGCTATGCTCTGGGTTCCAGTTGGTAATGTAGCAGTGAGACAGCAAAAAGACACTGGCCTGTATAACAGGAACAGAGTTTATGTCCTAGGTGTACCACTAGACAGCTACCCATCTGTCTATCCATTCAGTTGAACCATTGCTTACCAGATGTCTTAGTTTTTCTATTGCTGTGAAGAGACACCATGACCATAGCAACTCCTATAAAGGAAAACATTTAACTTGACTGAGTGGCTTACCGTTTCAGAGGTTCAGTCCATTATCATCATGTGGTGGCGTGCAGGCAGACAAGGTGCTGAAGATGGAACTGAGATTCCTGCATCTTGACTTGCAGGCAACAGGAAGTGGTCTGAGATACTGGGCAGTATCTTGAGCGTTTATGAGACCTCAAAGCCCTCCTCTACAGTAACACACTTCCTCCAACAAGACTACACTTACTCCAACAGGGCCACACCTCCTAATAGTGCCACTCCTTTTAGGGGCCATTTTCTTTCAAACCACCACAGTGGCATCTGCTCTGGGTATATTCTAGGTACAAGGGAAACAGGGAGAGACATGAAAGGTGAAACCCCTGGCCCCCAAGAGCACACATTCTAGTGGAAACTGTCCAATTATATAATCATTCTCTCCTCTCCTCATTTCTGTCACCTATCTATCTATCTATCTATCTATCTATCTATCTATCTATCTACTACTACCTACTACTATCTATATATATCTATATATCCATCATCTCTCAGAGGACAATAAAAATAGCTGGGTAACTTCAAGGAAGTATTCTTAGAGACTATGGAGAATTTATGTGTGTCTGAATGAAACGAAAGGGACCCTGTAAAGCAAAAGTTGCCAGGAAAGAAAATGAAGGGGAGACTGAGTCTATGTCTAACCAAGGATCCTTCTTTCACCCTCTCAGTGGAATCAAGAGCCAGACAGCATGCCCCATGGTTTCTGGTGTTAACTTACTAACTCCCTCAGATGGTCCTATACACAGACATGAGTTCCCTTCGGTGCAGTGTGCACAGCTTCTGATGCCATCTCCTTGGTGTGTGTGTGTGTGTGTGTGTGTGTGTGTGTGTGTGTGTGTGTTGTGTGCAGTAGCTCCTGAGGTCACTTTAGATTAGTGGAGGAAATGGGGAAACTGATGCTTAGCTGCCAGGTGGGTGCAGGCCCTGATAAGTGGCCTCCTTAGCCCTTCGTGTGCTAACACCAGTGGCCTTTTAAATGTGTCATGAGCGAGACTGGGGTTCTCTCAAGGGTTCTTCAATAGGAGGAAAGTCATAGCTAATATGAAATCATGTCTACGTGTTGAATTGCTCATACTTTTCAGGATGAGGCAGGGATGAGGTGGGGGCAGGGAACGTGGACTTGTTTCCTGTGTCCATCATGAGTTGGAGCTAAGCAATGAAGGGGTTAAAGTGGTTAAGCAGTATTGGGGAAAATTATAAAGGCCACTCCACGTAGTTAAAAGGAAGATTTATTTAGTGGATGACTTACATGAGGATGGAGGTCGCGGGGGTCTGGGGAAGTGTATCGCAATCATCGGTGTTTCTGGAGCTCTGCTCTTCACTATCCAGTGTCCAGGTCCAGAGCGAGCGCTTGATCAGCTCTCGGAGCACCTCCCAGACGCTGGTAGGCGTGAAGTTGCCAGAGTTCAATGGGGGTTGGAGCTTCGATCCAAGCTGATGGCTTACATCTCCCCCTTTTTGTCTAAATAAGAAGGTTCTAAACTAATACAAAGACTATATACAAAGGAATGGTTATCAAATATTGTCCAGAAATAATGAGGGATAATGACCTAGATAAGATGTAACTACAACCAACGCAAACAATATCAAGCAAGAAACACATTATAAAATCCAGAGAAGTATAGAGCATAGGTAAATGGCATGTTATAAAGATCATTCAAAGGTGTCCTATCCTAAAGAACCTGAATATAATACTTAATATGTTCTATCTAAGATATTATATATACTAAGTTGTAACTATAACTGCTAGTCTTCAATCCCATCAAAGACCTGAGAAGGAACATAATGGTACCTGAGAAATGGTAAAGAAGAAAGGGGAAGTGCTGTGGATATCACTCTATATAAATAAAACACTGATGGCCAATGACCAGGCAGGAAGTATAGGCGGGACAAAGAGAGAGGAGAATTGGGGAAACAGGAAGAAGGAGGAGAGAGACTGCAGCCACCGCCAGGAGAGAGCATGTAAGACGCCGTAAGACCAGCCACGTGCAAGGTATGATTTAAAAATGGGTTAATATAAGATAAAAGAACAGTTAGCAAAGCCTGCACGGATCAGTTTATAGTGATATAAGCGTCTGAGTGATTATTTTATAAGTGGATTGTGGGACTGCGGGGCTTGGGGAACCTGGAGAGAAGCCTTCCAGCAACAAGCAGGAGGAGGGGAGATTCCAGAAGTATCTGATGGGGAGACTTCAGTCAGGACATGGCACTCTGGGCACGGACACAGGGCAAGAGGTGTCGGCGTATCAGGGACATGGAAAGTGTGTTCAAGAGTACCTGGACATCTTCACTATGGAGGTCTGTGACACAGGAGTCTCTTCTAAGACTTATGTAATCTTGATCTGACTCTATGATCTGTGCAATATGGGTGGATTCACTGGGAGAAAGGAATTCCCTGAGGTGCTTCTTCCTACTGGCTGGGTTAGAAAAACACCAGCCTGCCTGCCCAGACAAGTCAAACAGGAGGCATCTGCCCCCATGCTGGTGTGGAAGCTGTGGTTCTGAGCCCTGCCCCTCATTCATCTGGGGGCAAGCTGCTGTGATCATTCCATTTCCAGAAGGGAGTTGTTTCCTCCACTCCAGTGTGCTGTGTCCTTGGCAGTGACTCCCAGCACTCTGGCCTTGACTTGTTTTATGTTTTTCCCACCACCTTGACCACTAGAAACAACAGAAAGAGCATAAAGTAAACAAACAAATAGCTTATGAGAAAAATTTTGGAGCTAAACTGAACCCCTGTGATATATAGTGAAAAACATGGGATGCTTAGCTCTGTGATAAGTGACAGGGAAGTGAGCAATAGAGACTTCACTTATCCGTCAATTACATCATATGGAAGCAGTTGTCCCCTGTGACAAATAGGTCATAAGGCTTGGGCTATGACCACTCTCCTACAAAAGGGATGCCTTGCCAGAGGTAGCATTTTTAGTGATCCAAGAAATTATTATTGTTGCTGTGTTAATTTTAAGTTGGCTTCCCTAAAATAATGCCCCAAGGCTGGGCAGTGAGAGAAATGAATCAGAACCAGGGGAACTGAGAGCTCATGGTGCATGTCTGTCCTCCAGCTTCTTCGTCATTTGCATAGCAAATGGGTCACCTGAGGGAGCACATTCTGCAGTGGCTGTCTGGGACATGTTTCGTCCTGAATTGCATACTGAGAGATTAAAGACAGTATTGAGGGCTGGAGCGATGGATCAGTGGCCAAAGTGCTTGCGATGCATGTAGGAGGACATAGGTTCAGATCCTCAACCTCCAGACAAAATGCTTGGCACATTTAAGTGAGAAGAGGGATGGGATGAAAGGGCAGAGAAGGGGGTCAGGGGAGGGATTACTAACAGGAAGCATGTTTGTAAAGGCCATATGGAAAACTGCCATTTTATCAGCTCTCTCTCTCTCTCTCTCTCTCTCTCTCTCTCTCTCTCTCTCTCTCTCTCTCTCTCTCTCTCTCTCTGTGTGTGTGTGTGTGTGTGTGTGTGTGTGTGTGTGTGTGTGTGTGTGTGTGTTCAGTTGAATTTACCCTGCAAGGAGAATGCTCTTCCCCAAAAAACACAGGTTATAAAGTAAAAAGCCAAGTGCCAGGTATGGGATACCTCTCCCAAGTTATTGGTCAAAAGTGTTCTCAAGAGCCCAAAATAATGCAGACCATTGCTATTTGCCCTTCATTTCCCACCAGAACTTGGCAGTAAGACCCTATTGATGATGACATGGATAAATCAAGTAGGTACTGACCAGGAATCTTTCTCCCTGCTGGCTAGCTTTAATAGTATTAGAAGGTGTTTTTGATGAGAAACAGAAGTCAGATAACCTAGTTTCTGAGTCCTACAATTACTCCACCATCACCACCACACTTGTTGTACTTCAACTATGTAACTATCAAGGATGTTACCATGGGGTCTTTTGCTCTGTGTAGGAAACTCTCATACGTGTCTCAAAACCTAAGTTATACTCCATAATCTTGGCTTGATCTTCATAGAGGGAAAGAAAGCACTGGAACTGATTAGAAAAGCCATCATTTACAACTTGGCATCTTAACTTAGCTCTAGAATAAAGCCCCTTGGAGAATCTGAAACAAAAAACCCTCACTATCATCTGGTCCATTGCTGCAACAAAACACCTCAGAAAAGCAACACAGAGAAGCAAGGGCTTATTTGGGATCACGGTTTGGGGGTATATCCCATCATGGTGGACAAGACATGGCAGCAGAGTTGGCAGCCGGTCATGGCAGTCAGGAAACAGAGACAAATACTGGTGCTCAACCGGCTTGCTCTGGCATACCCCCCAGAGAATGGGGTTGCCCACGCTTAGAGTGGGGTTTTCCACTTCAGTTACCCGACCTAGAAACTCTCTCAAAGACAGGTCCAAAGATTTGTCTGTTCGTAATCCTAGATCCTGTCAGCTGACAGTCAAATCAATCACCCCACGCGTTATTTTTTTTAAAAAGGCACAGAATTGCATATACACACACAGCATGGTGGGTGTGCACCCAAGCCCCTGGTTAGACCCAACCACAGAGGTGGACCTGGGTGTGTCTGTAGAAGCAGCTGGGTGACAAAGGCCTTGCCTGGCAGAGACCCCATACCCCTTCTGTAAACCTGTCCAGACAACAAACGCTCCACTCATCAGTAACACAGAAGGGAACTGCCCCAACGATTTTTCTCCTTTTACTTCCTTTCCTCTAGGGAAAGAAGGTTGTTAAAGGTGAAAGAGATAAGTGTTACCACCTTGAACAATTCTTAGAGCTAAATAAATGGTCTGACAAGGCTGTGAGCATCAAATGGAGAATCTGGAGACACTGCAAGAGAATGCACAGTGCCAGGAAAGCAATTTGTTTCAAGAAAGTTTCCTTGGCAACTTCCTTTAAAATTGGCTTGGACAAGAACTCAGCCTCATTGATTAAACCCTCCTGAAAGACCATAGGGTGATGATAAATCTCTAAGAAGTCCATTTCGGGGTAAGTGTCTGACTAGTGCCACACAGTTTGGGGTAAGAACTCGTCTCCTCTGCAGCTTTATTAATGAGCTGGAAGTGACTACAAAAGGCATGTTCATGCTCAATTGGGAGTTACTACAAGCCAAAGAGCAGAAGAATAACAATACACATAGACTAACAAAGTGGAAAATACCCCTATGCCATTCAGCTTAGAAAAGCAAAGTTTAGTCATTTTTTTAAACAGGAAAATAAAGGGAACCAAGAGGATTAAAAGAAAATGATATGCTAATAAGTATGACAGACCTAAAATACTCACAAAGAACAGCAAGTGCACAAGTCCTGGGGAGGGTTGACGAGCCAGAGATCGCAATGACTTTGGAGTCCATGAAGGACTGTAGAAAAAGGTCAAAACTACTATGTGTCTATAGAATACCAAAGCTAGTCAGGGCTAAGATCACTAGCTGCCCTTTGACGTGATCTGGGTTTGGTTCCTAGCACCCACATGGTGAATTACAAGTATCAATAACTCCAATTTCATGAAATCCAATGCCCCCTTCTGGACTCCATGGGCACTGCACACACAGTGCACATGCACACAAATGGGGGAAAGTCTCATACAACTAAAATAAAATAAAAATAAATAATAAAGTCTAAAATAAATAATAAAAAAAATTAAAAATTCCAAAGCTGGCTCTAGCTGTTCCACGTGTTCCTGGTGTAATTTTTGTGCTGTGAGAAGAAGTCATGAATCAATAGTTCTGTAGTTAGGGTGTGGGTTCCTGATACTCACAAGCTAAGGAAAGCATCCTAAGAGGAAAAAAAAAGAACTAACAGACTAGTGTCTAGATGATGGCCAAAGAATATGCTCTGTTTGAAGCCAAAATCTTTCAGATCTACTGAGAGATTGGGCCTCAACACACAACTACACAGAGGATTTTGCATCCTGAAGTGGAAGCATCATTTACAGAGACAAGTAAAGTGTCCAGTGACAGAAAAGAAAGTGCAAGAAGATTTTCAGTGAAATAAGGCAATTATAGGTAGAGCTCAGGAGAAATAGACACAACAATGCCTGTATCTATCCACACAACTTCCTACATCAACGTTTGACTGCACAGAATCAGGCCAGAAAACAGTCGTAAAGTTTGTAAAGAAGAGGGTCCACCTGGCCACACTAGTGGAAGCCCATGAACTGTGGACTGGTGGCTGTGGAGCCCTCATGGAACTGGACTAGGCCCTCTGAATATGGAAGATGATTGTTTGGCTCAAACTGTTTGGGGGGCACCCAGGCAGGGGGATCAGGATCTGCCCCTGGTCTATGGGCATGCTTCTGGAACCCGGTGCCTGTGGTGTGACACCTTGCACAGCCTTGGTGCAGTGGGAAGGGCTTGGACCTGCCTAGGCTCAGTGTGCTAGGCTCAGCTGACTCCCCATGGGAGACCTTGATTTGGGGGATGTGGGGATGTGGGGTGGCTTGGGAAAGAGGGCTGGGGTTGGGAGGAGGGAGGAGGGGGATCTGTGGATAGTATGTGGAGTGAGTAGAAAATTTCTTAATAAAGAAAAATGAAAGGAAAAAAGTAAGAGGGTCCACATGGTGGAAGGAGAGAGTCAACTCCTGAGAGTTACCTTCTGACCTCCACATGCATCAGTAAATAAATAAACAGATGCCATGAGGAAATAAATTCTAGATCACAGGAATAGTCTACAACCACCTAATAGAAGCCAACTGGAAGACAAGAATCCTGGAACGGGAGTCAGAAGTGGGTCTTTGAGTTCTTTGACTTTGCCACCAATCCAAACACTGTCACAGAAGATCTAGAACTCCCAGAAAACAGGGGTGGGGGAGACTAGTTTACTGAAACATCCACAACTCTCAGCCCAGCCCTCTTAACCAAAATATTTCTCTACTTTTAGAAAGAGCCAAAGCAATTATACAAAGTGAATTGGGAGAACAGAACACAGGTTCACAGAACATAGAATGTAGAAATTGAAGGCAGAAATCTCACAAGGGAGCTCAGGGTGTAGTTCATTTGGCAGCATGCTTGCCTAGAACACACCAAGCCCAGAGTTCCATACTCAGCACTGCTTAAGCCAGGCATGGCAATACAGGCCTATAATTCTAGTACCTGGTGTAGAGGCAGACAAATCAGAAATTCAAGATTATCCTCAGTTGTACGGTAAGTGTGAGGCCAGCCTGGACTATGTGAGAGATCCTGTTGAGATGGGAGATTCAGAATGCATACATTAGGAGGAAGAAGTGTCCTCCCAAGACCCCAGAACCCCAGAGGGTAGCTTTATTTGGAAATAGAGGGTGTGGACATGGAGTTAGTTTAGGCAAGGTCATCCTGGATTACCATGGGCCCTAATCCAACACTGAGAATCCTTATAATAAGAGAAAAGAGTCAGATGAGAAGTTTGGGAGGACACCAAGACAGAGACAGGGGTTAAACTGGTACCTCTCTGTGCCGGGAACTACCAGAAGCTAGAGGAAGCCAGCTTGGATAATCTCCAGAACTGGAGGGGTGAAGTATAGTTCATCTTGCTTTTAGACTTTTAGCATTCAGAGATATGAAAAGAAAAAAATTACAATATTTAAGTAGCCCAGTTTGTGACATTGTGTTATAGTAGCCCTAGAACAGTAATGCATGGATCTATCCATCCTATTCTATCAACAGTTGTATCAGGCTTTTTCTTTGGGGCTACCAACCAGCTCCCAAATCATGACACAGAGACTTCTTACTAGTTATGAATGTTCAGCCTTATCTTAGTTCTTATTTTGATCTGTTTCTTTTTATCTACATTCTGCCTCAGGGCTTTTTACCTTTCTATATGTCCTACTCTGTGTCTGCTGGCTGGCGGCTGCCTGGCTTCTGGCCAGGGGCATGTCCCTCTCTTTCTCCTCATTCTATTCTCTTCTCTTCTTTTCTCTTCTCTTCTCTTCTCTTCTCTTCTCTTATCTTATCTTATCTTATCTTATCTTATCTTCTCATTTCTCTCTTGAACCTAGATTTCTTCTTCTATTTATTCTCTCTGCCTGCCAGCCCTGCCTACCCCTCTACTGCCTAGCTATTTGTCATTCATCTTTTTATTAGACCAATCAGATGCCTTAGCAGGCAAGGTGAAACAGCAACACATCATTTCATAATTAAATAAATGCAGCATAAAAAATGTAACCGTCTTTGCATCATTAAACAAATGCAGCAGAAACACATATAACATATCTTCACATGGTTAAAGAAACATTCCACAACAAACAGTAGATAAAGCAGCCAGAGAGTGGAAAACTCTTTGCCCACCATGCCAACAGAGGGAAAGACCACACTGGAAACTTAGGTCAGTGGTTCAGAACATTGCTGCACCATAGACAAGGAAAGGGGACAGGGATGAGAGAAATTCTTAGTCCAAGACATTTATGTCAGAAGCACACTAAGAGTTGTTGTGGAATAATCTTTTTGTACACTGTGAAGATGTGTCTTTGCCAAGGTGCCTTCTGATTGCTTTAATAAAGAGCTAAATGGCCAATAGCTAGGCAGGAGGGCAGGAAGGATAGGCAGGACTTCCAGGCACAGAGAGGACTCTGGGAAGAAGAGAGGCAGAGAAGCCTGCCAGACATGGAATGAGTCAGACACATAGAATGGGAAAGAAGTAAAAGCCACATGGTAGAATGTAGATTAATAAAAATATGTGTTAATTTAAGTTATAAGAGCTAGTGGAGCAAGTCTAAACTATAGGCTGAGCTTTCATAATTAGTAAGAAGTCTCCTTGTCATTATTTGGGAGCTGGCTGACTGGACAGAAAAAGATTTTTTACAAAGAGTCATATTTTATTCGATCTCAATCAATAAATCCCAGATCAGAAACACATGGTATGACATAATTTTTTTAATGTAAGCTTTATTGAAATAAAAAGTCTACAAAGATATAACAATTAAATGATGTCATTTTTCATTAAATATATTTGATCTCCTTTGTCAAAATAACAAATTTTCTCTTCATGGCCTAAGAAGATCCAGGTGGAATCTTGATGTCAAGAACCAATCTTTCTGTGGTCCAAGGCACTGATCCAGGTGAAGTAAATGCTAGCTCTGCAAGGGAAGGAAATAATTCAAACTCCAGGGGACTAATGATAAGAACCTTCCCCAAGTCCCATAGACTCTCTTCAAGTGCTGTCCATAAGTTAACTTAACCTGTAACGGGACTTGGTCTCCCCGCTAAAGTCTAAATGCTACACTCCTGAACAGAATGAGTTACATCATGAAAACATGACCGTGGGGGTTCTGTCAAGTCATTTTTCATCTTGAAGCAAGTGGCAAAGTATGAGTTGACAATAAGGGGGAAGTGGGGAGGCAACGGGGGGGGGGAGAGAGGACAAACGGATTGCTAGCATGAACTTGTGGTCAAGCACGCCACCGAGCCCCTGGATCCCAGCAGTGGTCAGGAGACACCTGACAGGGCAGCACAGGCAAAGGGGAGGGGACAGGAGAAGGGTTTGAAGATGTCGCGCTCAACCTTGCCTACTTGGCCACGCTGCCACCTGGAGCTCTGGAACGTCAGGTGTGTGGGATTTGGAGCATCAAGCAGAGCTGTTTTCAGTGCGGTTACCATTCTGTCCCCCTTGCCTTAGTTTATTTAGTAAGCGAGCTATCTCAGAAAAAGAGAAAGGCTAAGTGCCACCAGTTCTTATGTATACATATTCGTCTCCCCTCTGCTGCCTGAAGTCTGTTATTGTCTCAGTTTCATACTGAAGGAGGAAGAGGAGGAGGGGGGAGGAGGAGGAAAAAAAGAAGAGGAGGAGGAGGAGAAGGAGGAAGAAGAAGAAGAAGAAGAAGAAGAAGAAGAAGAAGAAGAAGAAGAAGAAGAAGAAGAAGAAGAAGAAGAAGACACCTTCTCCCAGCCCAGAGTTGAAGATGTCTGTTTACAGATCGGACTAAACTTGTACAATTGCTGGTGTTCCAAACAACCCTTCAGTGTTTGATCTCCATTCAAAGCCCAGTCTTGCTCGGCTCAGTTATTCAAGGCCCAGGGACACAGCTCAGTCCGTCAGGGTGCAGAGCGGAGAAGTGAGGAGGGACACAAGACAGACTTTCCATGCCAAGCGAGAGAGTTCAGCCTCATGCTATAGACAGTGCCTCCCACCCTGATTAGAACATCTAATGTTGACATGTGTAATTGTAATGGGAACCTAGGGCTCTGTCCTCCTGCTAAATAAGAGTCTCCGTGGCAGGCCTTGAAGTCTACATGATAACATCCACCTCAGGTGACTCTCAGGATCAGGGGAGCCCTGTGGACACTTCCATGGACAGCAGCAGCAGAGATGATTTCAAACCCCTGCGAAGGGTGGTCATTGAGTATCAGTCTGGAAGGGGTTAGGAGGTGGTTTGGAAAGTGGTAAGACCACAAGTGATGAAACCGTTTGCAGGAGGGTTTCAGTAATGCAGGAGGAGATGATGAGAGGCTGAATAAGAACAAAAGCCGGTGGGGAAAGAGAAATGAACAGACTCTGGGATCAACAGGACTCAGCAGAAGAGCAGGCAGCTCTCAGAAGGTCCACTCCCTCACACTGAGCACCCAGCCAGGAAAAGTCTTGATCTCCTGGGTTCATTCAAATGACACCCTATAGGAAGCATAGGTCTTTGCAGTGTCCTGCAGAACGTCAAAATGTCCTGAGACTTATTCTTCTGAGTTCATTTGCTGCCAGCTGCCCTTTCTGGATTCCAATAGAATCTGTCTTCCCACCCTAGTTGCTCCTGCAAGTTTCTAAGCTTCTCTGGATGAAAGCCTTCAGCCCCTCTTACCCTGCCTTCTAGACTTCTATTTCTGCCCTTGTAGGTGCTCCTAGATCACAGGGCCAGAGCTCTGGGTGAACCATGCATAATGGTAGTGATGATAAAACAAGGTGCATAGCGGTTGGCATTGGGGCTGTATGAGTGAGTCTGCTGTGTCTTGGAGGTTAAAGAACCTCCATAGGCTCGTGTGTTAAGTATTTGGTTTCCAGAGCAGCACTGTTGGCAGGTGGCAGAACCCTTAGGAAACAGAGCCTGTGAGAGTGTAGGTCATTGAGGGTGTCCCCTCCAAAGGGGCTGTGGTATCTCTTCCTCCATCTCCCTCTCCGACACTTCTCTTTCTCCTTCCTGGCTCAGGTGTGACCAGCATCTCCTCCATACATCTGATGTGCCTCCTTCTGCTGCTTTCCCCATAACTAAACTGATGTAGACACCATGCCTTGGAACCTCGAAAGCTTGACCTAACTAACCTTTGTCTCCTTGCAGAGTTAGCTGCTTCTGTTATTTAGAAAAGCAAGCTGGGCTAATGGGAGGTGCTATTTACCACCCTTCCATGCCATCAGGTGGGGGGGGGCCGCGGGGGGACACACGTGTATTTCTTACCCCCACAACAGCATCTTCCTTGAGCTCTCCACCCATGCTCTTCCTCTTGTGCCCACCTGTCATGATTTTTTTGTTGTATCTGTCATTGACTCTGCGACTGAATGTTTTAATTAAGTAACAATAGAGTACCCAGTGAGGTGGTTTCCCTTAAATTCCATATTCATTGATCACCGCCTGTGCCATTTAATTTCTACACTTGGTTCAGCCTCCCAATGTGGCCCCGTCTCCTGCGGATTTCCTATGCTGGCACTCTGCTGAAGCAGAGAGGGCTCTCGTGGTTGTCCCTGGCACCTACAGGGGAGAGAGATGGAAAGTACACAGCAACCTTCTTGTTTGTCTCACTGGGAAGGATCATGGAAAGGGTGCATAAGGACTTTCTCACCCCGTCCTTTTCTTCTGTGGCCAGTTGTCCCTGGTATCTGAGGGGGATCTCTTCCAGGGAAGTCCATTGCCCCCATGAATACCAAAATCCAGGGTCCAGTTCCCTTATATAAAATGGTGTGTGATATTTGCATATAGCTTATACACATCCTCTTGTATTCATTATACCACTTATTTACCATAGAGAACACACCTGGTGATATGGGTCAATCAACGATCATACCTACCTAAGAGGCTGATGGAGGAGGATGGTAAGTTCAAGGCATGTCTGGGCATTGTAGTGACATCCTGTCTCAAAATAAAAATTAAGCAGAGGATAAAATATAGCTGGTGGTAGCGTGCTCGCCCAGCATGTACAAAGCCGCAGATTCAATCCCTGACACTACAGAAAGAAATAATACACTACAAACGTCATGCGAACAGTTGTTATACAGTATTGTTTAGGGGATAATGACATGAAAAAGAGTCAATAACTTTTCAGTACAAAAATTAGTTTGTCAAAATTTTCAATCCACAGTTGATTGGATGCATGGCCGTGGGGCCCCCTCAATACGGAGAGCTGGCCACAATTGGCTTTCCTTCCTTGGAACTCTTGGTCTCTGTTTTGACTTGACCCTGACCTTACAGCTGTGTGAAGAATGCACCATGGGGAACAGCTCAGGGTTCAGAGAGCACAGCTGGGCTGAAATTCCCAGCACTCACAAAGGGACAGGATGGGGGGGAGCAAAGGATGGCGTGAGCAAGGGACAGTGGGCATCTGCTGGACTGAGAAGGGAGCGGGGAGAAGACACAGCAGTGCCAGTTCTCTGCCTAAGAGTGAAGCAGGGGGTCCAGGGGCCTTGGCAGGAAGTCCGGCCTTGAAGGTTGGGTTAGTTGTTTTCCTCCTTCCTGCGGCCATGTTTGATAAAAGCAGTTTACAGATGGACAGAAGGATTGTTTTGACTCACAGCCAGAAGGTGCATCATGGCAGGGAAGACATGGCAGCAGGACCCTGAGGAAACTGGTCAGACGGCATCAGCTTCAGAAAGCGGAAGTTCCTGCTGGGACTCAGCTCATTCACTTTTTTTGTTTTTTCAGTCTGGGATCCCAGTCCATGGGATGATGCCCTTCATTCACATTTAGAGTGGGTCTTGTCTTTCCCCCTAAACCTTTCTAGAGCCCCGTCAGAGACCATCCCATTGGTGTATCTCCTAGGTGATCCTAAATCCAATCAGGCTGATCACAATTAGCATCACAAAAGTGCACTATCAGAGCTCTGAGCTCCCTTGGAGCCATAGTGTGGCTCCAGGCTAGCTCTCAGCCTCCTTTGGGGGTTGTTCTGGGTTTTCTGCTACAATCTAAGGCCCTTACCTTAGCTCAGTCACCACCACCTGCTGGATCCTCCCAGCACACTCAATCCCCTTTTTGGACACAATGGTGCTGATGACCATTTGCTATTAAGAAGGGGGTGGGGGGGGTTTTTTCATTACACAGTAGGAGATAAGAGCTTCCTCTTTTTGTTGTCTCCCTACTCATTTTTCTCTCATGTCTCAGATAAGGGATGCAGAGTTATTTTAATTATGTTTTCAGTGTGAGAATACAAACCCTTTATGCAATTTTGAGAGCTCCCTTTGGGGCTGCTTGGCTTTTTAATGGGTCTGCTTTCTTGGAAGGAAAATAGCAGCTTATTTTTTGTTTGGTTTTTGTCACTGAGAATGGCGTGATGAATCTGGCATCTCTCAAAGACCTTATGTCCAAACCGGAGAGGGGGGGAGCGGCAGGGGTTAAGGCCGGCCTAGTGGAGAGTGGTAATTGTTGTTTCTGAAGGAAAACTCTCAGCTGCATATGCAAATTCTGGTCTTCTTAAAAATCAAGCCTGAGACTGTCCTCAAGTAAACAGAGAAGGGATGAGGTCCATCCTCGTGCAGGCCCCAGGGCGCTTGGCCTTGTTGTCTGGCCAAGTGAATAACAACCTGTGAGCTTCATCTGTCCATCTCACCATGGAAGTACTGCCCTAGCTGTGGTCTCAGGGACCCTCCTTGGGCATTTCTCTGAGGTGGGAGGACAGGCAGAGTCACCCGTAATGAAATTCACTACCGACGCACGAGAAAATGGAGGCATGGAGAGATGAGATGACCACACACACACTCACCAAGGATCATGGAGCCAGCAATCAAGATGATACTCATGTAAAGCTTTCCAAGCCCTTTCTTACCTCAGTGGCATTCCATATGAAGGCTAAGTACCAAGTCCTTTGTTGTGAAACCTTTGATCTCTGCCCTCTCCTCCTCCTCCTCCGCCCTCCTCCGCGCTGTCAGCCAGTCACACCAGGTCTTGGAAATGCTCCCTTTTCACTCATGAAGATGTTTCTCACATCAGCTAAGAGAGCAAAGTTGTTTTGTAGACCCCGGCCACCGCAACATTTAGGATAATATCCCACCTGATGTGTCTATATGTAGGACACCCTTGCCCACAACCTCTCTGCCATACTCACATTTTACAATGCTGCTTGTTTGCCTTCCATGAATTTCTCTTCCAAGTGCCACCGCCTGTTGTTCAAGGTCATCACTGTCTGGCCCCTGCTCACTTCCCAGCCTGGTCCTTAGTTAGTTGCCCCATCACACGAAGCTTCCTTTTGATTAAACCATCTGCCTTTCTTGATCTCCTTCCAGTGTGCTCGTCCCTGCTGTCAGGCAGTTACTTAAATAAATGCACTGGTTAAAAGCAGCAAAAAACAAGTTTGCACCCTTGCTTTGAGTCTCTCTTTGTAAATTAGGTTATTTAACCTTCCTAAGCCTCAGTTTCTGCTCCTGAGAAATGGATCTAATACTACTTGACCCTAGCATTATGAAAACGAGTGTTCATCGCATTGTCTATATAGAGGGAGTGCTTGGTTATTTTCACTAGCCTAAAATCTTTCCTGAAAGCCCAAAAAATAGCAACAGTGAGGATAGATAATAACTAACATGTCCCTTCCCATATTCCAGGCCTGGTTACACATCTGCAAATATTAACTTACTTAGTCTTCATATCAACTACAATGTAACATTATTGCATCTACTGTAATCTAAGGAGCTCAGAGCTCAGACATCACTAACTGAAACTCTTCTAGTTTAGTCAGGTAGTGGAGACAGAACAGCTCCACCCAGGGCTCAGAATCACTCCTTGTTCAGGCCCTTCCTGAGCACCAGGTTATAACATCTTCTCTGAGTTCATGACAGTCAGTGGCCAGCTTCCCGACACCGTTCATCTGGCAGATGCTCAGAGACAAATGTTTTTGCCTGTGATGATAAGTTTTCCCAGATCCAGGCAGGACCTGGAAAAGTTCCCAACCCCTGTGAACTGACTTTGGTAAAATACAAACTCATTACCCTGCAGCTCTGTGGATGTGAGGACCAACCCAAGTCTCACTGGCTAAGAGCAGGGTGTGGCCTGGCTGTGTTCTTTTGCAGACGCCTCACTTTGCTGACGCCTCCTGCTCTAGACTCCCACCAGCCCTGGCTTTTTGCCACCTTCCTTCATCTCTACAGGTAACACCGGAAGATGGAGTCCTCACATTACTCCAAACCTGTCTTCTGCTCCCTCTTCAATTTTCAAGAGTTCTTATGCCTGGGACTGGTGGCACAGGACTGTAAATCCAGCTGCTTGGAAGGCTGAGGCAGAATGACTGCAAACCCAAGGCCAGCCTAGGCATTTCATGTAACCCCATTTATAAAAGAAAGCAGAGGGCCCAGAGTGAGGGGAATATAGCTCAGTGGTGGAGCATTTACCTGCATAGATAAAGCCCTGGGTTCAATCCCCAGCACCACCAAAACAAAAGCCGAGAGGAAACCATCCGAGAACAACAGCTCCCCTAGAGAACCGAGGCTACACTCTGTGTTCTGAAGAGAACGGATTGTAAACCCAGTTCCACCACCAAGTCTTTGAGTTGATTGAAACAACTCACACACAGATCTTGAGGATCAGGAGATGGACATCTTTGAGGTCTGCCTTCCACCATCCAATAAGAAATTCAAAGTGAAATCAATACCTAGTAATAAAGTAAGTATGGAGAAATATTATAAAATACTGTTTTTCCTCGATCAACTACCTTCTTCAAATTAGTTTTGTGGCACCTCACTTGTGAGTCTCCTGTGGCTGCAGGGTGGCTGGTACTGACAAGGACCCTGCCTGAGGACCCGTCCTGACCTTCCCCTGTGGGAGGTAACAGGGAAGGAAGAGAAAAGATAATACAATGACCACCCAGAAAGGAAAAGATGAATTTGGGAACCACAGAAGAGGTGGTGAATGAGCAAACATCGCACCTCTGTGCTTCTGGCTACAGCCAGCTAAGGAAATAACGGGACCAAGACTCGTGGGGACCATCAAAGTCAGCGAGTGAAGCTATACAATACGTCAGCGACAGTAGAAAGACAATGAATGATTGGTGGGATGAACACTCAGAGAAGATAAAACCATGGTCCTAGTCATATTAAATGCTTTTCAATTTTTACCGTAATTAAATGTTTTTTAAAACGTTAATGGAATAAATTGAACTTGACTTCCTCATTTTCTCCAGATCCTGCAATTATGCTCAAGGCCTGTCTTGAAAGGATGCCAGAGGGTGATGGATTAACTCTAAAATAAATCAAATTTGCCTTGCCTTGGAGTTAGGGAAATACAATAAGCATTCCATCTTGCCTCTAGTGATGGAGGTGCTGCCTGCCTTTTCTACAGCTATTCTACTAGGAACAGCCTGAGGAATACGCTCGCTAATATAGTGTCATAAACCAAACTCCATCGGGGCAATAAACCTGTGTTGCCACAGCCGCAGTGGGTGAAAAGGCCATTTCTGCCGAGCTGCCTCCTCTTGCCAAGGCTCCCTCCCAGTAAATATCTAGCTAGCAGCTCTTGGAAATGAGCTAGGCACCATGCCAGCCAGACTCCCAGCTTGCCAGGACAGGCAGTACAGAGGGCCAGGCACCTGTTCCCTGTACTCTTGCAGGTATAGGGCACTGCTGACTGGGGGTAGTCTCTGGGTGGGATCCAGGAGAACCAGCACTCCATCAGTACTCAGGCCTGAGTCAGCAGCAAAACTTCCCACGTGGGTCTGAAAACACTGAGACTGAAGCCTAGGCTGTGAAAGGTCAAGGGCAGTCCCCAGCCTCTTGGTGTGGTCAGCGACTGAAGGTACGAAGTGGAGTGACTGAAATGGACTCTTGCCTGCTCCCACAGGATTTGAGCTGAACAAATAGAAACACAGACAAGCGGCCAGGTCTAGTGGTGCACACCTGTAATAGTTGTTGGGGAGG
This sequence comes from Peromyscus leucopus, assembly GCF_004664715.2. Taxonomy (NCBI): domain Eukaryota; kingdom Metazoa; phylum Chordata; class Mammalia; order Rodentia; family Cricetidae; genus Peromyscus; species Peromyscus leucopus. Next base: position 137,999,333 of record NC_051065.1, read on the forward strand.
CTGAGGCAGGAGGATAGCAAGTTCAAGACACCCTGGACTCTTTAGTGAGAACTTTTCTCAAAATAAGAAGTTCTCTTCTTAAAATCCTGGGGATGTAACTCAATGATAGAGTGCTGACCCAGTATGTGTGAGGCCCTAGGTTCAGTCAACAGAACCCAAAAAAAGGAAAAGGAAGAAGGGAAAGAGGAAGAGGAGAAGAAAGAAGAGGAAGAATGAGAGAAGTGGAGGAAAGGAGAAAAGGGAATAAGAAGAGGAGAAGGAAGAGAAAGAATGAGGAAGAGGAAGAAGAGGAGAAAGAAGAGGAAGAATGAGAGGAAGTGGAGGAAAGGAGAAAGGGGAATAAGAGGAGGAGAAGGAAGAGAAATAATGAGGAGGAAGAGAAGAAAGAAGAAGAATGAGAGGAGGAGGGGAGAAGAGAAGAAGAAGAGAAGGAAGAAGAAAAGGACAAGACATAGGAAGAATGACTGACAGGAGAGGGAGGAGGAGGCGACAGCAACTTCCAATGACAGGGTTTCCCACACAAATCCTCTTTGTGTTCATCCTCCTCATCCTCACACCCTCACTTTCCCTGTCCCTAGAACCTTCCACCCACCCCTCATTCACATTTGCATGCAATTTACTGGGGGGGCTCCCAACTTTGAATAGAACAGTGATCACAGCTGTAAGCTACAGAGACACCAGCTAATGAGAATGTTTAGCATAGCTAGGAAAGTCTTTTCTGGCCATTAAGGTTTTCAGGGAGTTTATGAAACCAAACTAAGTATAGACACGTGATGGCCTATCCAACAGCATCCACAGCAAGCATGTTTCATTTGGATCTTTCATATGTTCCATTATGATTTGAAGGCTGAGCCCAGCATCCCACATCGAGAGAATTTTATCTGTATAGAGCCCTCTTGAATAAGATCATAGCAAGAAGCCAGTGAAAGTTCTGGGACAACTGTGGAGCTCTTTCAGCCATGAGGTCTATGTTTCAGATATAAAACCTGACTCTAGAGAATGGAAATAGGTTAGCAAGCTCACCCTTTGGGTAGGAGGAGCCAAGACATCTCGATCCCTGTGGCAAGACCTGACTTATCATGGTACTCTAGAGAATGGGAATGGGTGAGTTCATCCTTTGGGTAAGAGGAACCAAGACATCTCCATCCTTGTGGGAAGGCAGAACTAGAGTGCTAGAGGAGACCCCCAAATAGCAGGCCTGGAAGGAAGCATGACTACCCAGGCCTTAGGACAATACTGCCAAGACACACTAAGAAAAGCACTCTGGAACCAAATCCACCCAGCTTTCCTGGAGCAGGGAGGGCCTCTCCTGTAACAGACTCCTTCCATGAACCAACCACAAGTTCCACCAAAACCATGGAATTTCCTGACACCCTGCTGGCCTCTCACAGAGTGGGAGGTCCCTCCAACATCTGGGAGTAGGATGTCCCTCTTGCATCTGGCAGTGGGGTGTCCCTCTTGCATCTGGGAGTGGGAAGTCTCTCCCGAGACTACATGGATTAAATTTCCTGTCCTGAATGGTTTACTCTCCTCTAATTACTTTAGCAAGAATCTTGACTCTTCTATTTCCTTCCTGTGGTCCTGACCCAGAGCAGGGCTCCATGAGCCAACAGATTTCCTTTGCAATCTGCCCGCCTCTCTTTCTCCTCCTCAGTGGATGTGTCCTAGAGCAAATGTTCTCAGACTTGGGTCAGGAACCTACATGGGGTTATGTCAGTAGGTGTGGGGGAGAAAGAAAGGGTTTCTGAATTAATTCAGAATCAAAAGTGTAATGAGTCCAGGGTGGTTTTGCCAGCACTCACATTACATCATACAACGTCACTGCAGCCTTTGTTCCGAACACACAGCATGTTCACTTTGCCCCACGCATGCCCTCACACCATGGATCACAAACAAATGCTACTTGACACACTGCAGTTCCAATCTGAGCCTACAGTATGACTTAATTGCAGTGTTTTTACTGTACATGCAAAATTTCCTGCTCTTATAGAAACATAATGGTTTAATTATGGAAAATAATGTCTTTTAATATTTTCAGATCATCATTTCTCAGCATGTAAGCTTCAAATTAGTATGTCTTTGGATCGTGTTGCATTAGACAAACAAGCATATCCATCTCATTCCTATGCAAATTTGTCTTTAACAAAGAGTAAAATTATATGTATATCAAATAAAATCCTTTATGATTTATTAGGAGCAAATATTTGGTTCATATACCTGTTGTGTGTATATATAACATGTGTGTGCATGCATTCATGTGTGTGCATGCAGGCAAGTGAAGCATGTATAGAAGTCAAAGGACAATCTCAGCTATCGGTCCTCACCTGTCATCTTGTCTTAGGACAGGGTCTCCTTGTGTTTTCTGGCTGTGTACAGCAGGTAGATGGCCCACCAGCTCCCAGGGATTCTGTCCCTACCGCCTGTCTCCCCATAGGAGCACTGTGATTACAGACACTCATTCTATGAGTACAACCCTAAACAGGTCCTGGGGATTCTCATGTTTGAACAGTCAGTGATTTCACCCCCTAAGCCATGTCCCCAGCCCTGAATTCCTGTTTTATATCCCTATATACCAGGAATCATGTCAAAATTTCTCAGAGGAAAGGGAATCACAAGTAGAAAATTAAGAAGCCTTGTATGGCTTGTACTCCTCCCTGAGAGTGCCCTGTAGCCATGTGCACCAAAGTTCTTGGACAAAGCTGCGCCTGTCCCCATTGCCACCTGATACCCAGGTATCACCTTCACGCTCTCGACCTTCTCTAGCCTTGTGACCACAACCATTTGAGAAGAGGCTACTAGGCAGTGTGACTGGTGTCTCTTATGAAATAACTGCCTTAGTTCCTCTTCTAGTGCTGCAACAAAACACCATGGCCAAGGCAACTCACAACGGAAAGCATTTAGGTGGGCTTATGTTCCAGAGGGCTAGAGTCCATGACAGAGGCATGAAGGCCTGGCAGTAGGAACAGCTGAGAGCTCATATAGGAGCTAGGGAGGCTTTTGAAAGTTCAAGTCCATCCCTCTGGCACACCTCCTCCTACAAGGCCACACCACCTAATCCTTCCCAAACAGTTCCACCAACTAGAGAACCAAGTGTTCAAATATATGAGCCTATGCAGGCCATTCTCATTCAAACTACCACACAAACAAAACCAGAACTTGCACTTCTGGATAATTCCTGTCTGTGAGAGAGTAGCTGGGATGAGGGGCACTTGTTTTAATACTTTCGTTGCTCTACTTTCAAAGTTGCCAGTAGGAACAGCATCACATACTTTGGAATATCCCAGTCCTACTCAGGTTCTGCTCTCTGTTCATAAGTCCAAGGTTTTGAAGAAGCTTTTGATTTCCTTTGGAGAAGAATTGGTAAATAAAGTAAGTTCTCAGATATCAAGATACACACACACACACACACACACACACACACACACAAAGAGAGGGAGAGAAAGATGCAGTGTACAATGGAATACTTGGGCATTTAATGTGGTGCTGCAAAAGCTCACATGGAGCTATGGGAATGTCATGGATGTTCTGGAGCTGGGGCAGTGGCTAAGGGGCAGATGTGGCTATGAAAGGCAGCACACTGGATGCGGACGGGTCTGAGCAGGATGATGCAGTGCAAATGTGTGTGCAGTACATCTACAGGGAAGGTGAGAGCTGCTCCTCTATCCCTGTGACCAAACGCCCAGAACAACAATGAGAAGACGGGCATTTCCTGCGCTCACAGTTTCAGAAGGTTCCATCAGCAGTTCCATGGCTCCCACCCGGGCAGATCATACAGCATGAGAGTTCATGGAGAGAATCTTCATCTCCTGGTAGACTAGAAAGAGAGAGGGGGCAGGAAGGGCTAGGATATGGTGTGCCTTCAAAGACACATCCCCAGTGACCCACTTTCACTTCCTGAGCTTCACGCCCAACACAGACCACAGTGGAATAAATGTTACAAAATCTTGAATTATATATTCAAACTATAGCAAAGAACTGAAAATAAAGAAGGAGGGAGGGAGAGAGAGAGAGAGGGAGAGACAGAGACAGAGACAGGGAGATGGAGAGTGAATAAAAAATACAAACAGACTTTGTGTGTTTTACCAACATCAGTATTTTGGTTTTTAAAGATTTATTTTTTTTATTTTAATTATGTGTCTGTGTGCACATGAGTATATGCCAGAAGAGGAGATCAGATCATGGAGTTGGAGAGGGTTCTGAGCCACCTGGTGGGTGTGGGCTGGGAACTGAACTCAGGTCCTCTGCAGAAACACCAAGCCACCTGGACTTCTGAGACATCTCTCTAGCCCCAGCATCTCGTTTCTGATAAACTGTTATCACTGGGAGAAATTGAATAAAGAATAAAAAGATCTGTATATTGTTTCATAAAACAGTAGATAATACTACGGTTATCTCAGCAAAAATTCCCCCTTAAAGAACACATTTGATCCAATAGAGCATGATTCAAACATCATTGCATGAATGTTGTGCCTTAATTTCAGGAGAGAATTGGATGGGCTCATCCACAGAGCGGAACAAATAAATGATTCAATATAACATACTTGAGGCAGAAGTTTATGCATTCATAGTGCTTAGATGCACATTTATGCAGAGCTAACAAAGTACATGTGTTTTGCTTCATAATGGTAAGAGGACCATGAGGCAACTTGCAGGGCTAGGAAAAATGACGCTCTTTGAATTCCTCTGCCTATCCCCCAATTCTGATCCCAGTCTCAAAAACTCACCTATTGGTGGGTACCAACTGCTCAGGATGGTGGCTGCACACAGTTATAGTCTCATTCTTTGGAACCCAAAGAGAACTCTCAAGGTCAGGTGTTATGGATTTCCTTGGTGGCTCATGGAAAAGTCATTCCTTCAGGTACACTCAAAAAGAATTATTGACAGGGTCCTAGAAATCTCTGCTGTAATGTTCCTGCTGCGCAGTAGCTTTAGGAACACTTATTAAGTGCCTACTGTGTGCCAAAGGAGTGGCTTGAGGTAAGAAAAAGTGTGCATGTTCCCGTTTTGAGACTTTGTGATTCCATATAAGAAGTCTCAAACTTCAAGGAGTTCTGTGCTAAAGTAAGCCTCCTGGCCTCAGGTAACAGTTTAATCTCTGCTTTTATCCTATTTGGTCCGATTTGGCAGGCTTTGATGTGCAAAGTCTTAGTAGGATTTCAGTATTTACAGATGGAGAGAAAAGGAAGATGTCGAAAAATCTTCCTCCCAGATGGAGTAACTGATTTATATTGATCACACAGGCTTGTGGAACAGTGTGTCATTATGGGGTGACAGTTCAGAGCTCTGGTAGCAGGTATCCCTTGATAAAGGCCCTAGCTCAGCTCTGGTCAAGGCTTGATTTTCTCCTACATAGGCCACACAAAACAGTACACACACTGGAGATGTTTGTGATAGTCATACCGGAAGTAAATAGGAAAACTAAGGGTTAAAGTGCGTGGCATAGTTACAGCCACATAGACATGAATGATTGTTATTGTTAGTGCACAAAGCTGGTCAGGATGCAAAGCACCTTCTTCACCACTGATCTCTTGACAAAGCTGAGCTGAGATCTGATGTTCTTTGTCCATGGTTGTGTCCAAAGACTTGAGATGTGTCATAATGGGAAGACTCTAAAACACAAGTACAATTAATGGAGTGTGATGCCACATACCCATAATCCCCACGTGGGGACGGGGCAGAGGTAAGAGTATTAGGAGATTAGGTCAGCCTCTGCTACATAATGAGCTTGAGGCCAACCTGAGCTTCATGAAAACTTGTCTCAAAAAACACAAACAAGGAAAAACACAAACAGAAACAGTAAACTCTTGAGTCTTTGATATTTTCTTCAAGCCTCCCTTCCAGGGTCTGAGAAGAACAAGGCTCTCATAAGCACTCGTAAATTTTGAATCAACTCAATAAACTTTCATGGATCCCAACGCTGCACACTGAGCCACTGGGGTAAAGGGTGGGTAGCTCTGATGACTCAGACAGTTCTCTTTGGGTTCAAAAGAATTACACAGTCAACAACTAACAACAAGATTATGGACAACTATAGTCCCACATAGGATAATAAAATACATGTCAATAGAGATCCGTGAAATGTGCTGTGAAAAAGTGCATCAATTTTCTAATCCATTAATTAAGCACACACTATGGTTGTGGTAGCTGTATGGGTATATATGGTGTAACAAGCACTGTGTGCTGGACACTGGAATTTCAAAACTAAATATTGAAACAGATGCACTCAATTATCTCACAGTCTAGTGAGGGAGACAGATTATTGTACATCTAGTACAGGTACAGTAAAGAAATACAGAGGGCACACAAACGGGAGGGTGGAGTTGGGAGGTCTTCATTCACAGGCTTTGAAAGATGTGTCACAAGGGCTGAGGAGGGAAAGGACGAGCTGTCTGCAGGTGCAAACCGCACAGTGTGGCACTCAGGGGAAGCACAGGTGGCTTGCCGCTACTTCCAATAGTGCGCTGGTTGCTTCTGTCAACTCAACACAAACCTAGACATATTTGGGGAGAAGAACCTCAACTGGGAAAAAGTTGCCTATAAGAAATCTGTGAGACGTTTCCTTCTCTAATGATTAATGTAGGTGGGCCCAGCCTATGGTTGGGGGCGGCGCCCACCTTGGGCAGGTGGTTGGTCCTGGGTTGTGTAAGAAAGCAGACTGAGCAAGCCATAAGAAATGAGCCTATGAGCCAGTAGGTCTCAACCTGGGGATCATGACCCTCTGGGGGTTGAACGACCTTTCCCAAGGGTCAGCTGAGACCATCCTGCATCTCACGTATTTACATTACAATCCATAACAGCAGCAAAAGTACAGCTAGGAAATAAGCATGGAAACTAATTTTATAGTTGGGGTCAGCACAACACGAGGGCGAGTCACAACCTCGGGACGGTTGAGAACCACGGCAATAAACGGTGTTCCTCCACGGCCTCTGCAGCCGTTTCCACCTACAGGTTCCTGCCCTGATTTCCCTGAGAGTTGAGAGCTGAAATAAGCCCTTTCCTCCCCAAGGTGGTTTTGGTCGTGGTGTTTTATCACAGCAATAGACCCCTAACTAGGACAGCAGTTAAGAAAAGCAGACAATGATGAAATATGAGATAGACAGGGGGACGTCCATTCCATGGTTAGGGACTTGTCCATTATCCTGGAACACATAGGGGATCCCTGCAGGATATTCCAGAGTGACAACCAAAGAGAATTTGGGGAAAAAAGTGAAGAGAATGATACGGACATAGACTGGGTGAAGTGGAGATGGACAGATGAGTTTCTTGATTCAGCTGGAGTCGTTGCCCTGGTGATGATAAGAGAAGAGGAGAAGACTGGAAGGGAGGGGAAAGAAAGGAAGGAAGGCGAAAGAGATGTTTATCAGTATGATACTGATGGGATGTTATTAAAAACAAAACTTGGAATGACTTCAGTTGAAGGTGTTAAAAGGCCACAGATGCGGTGAGAACAGGAGAAAGCAGCGAAGCAGAGGAGGAGAAACCCGCAGGGAAGCACAAGGCCTGTATCTTTGCTGGAGGGCGTGAGGACTGAGGAGAGAAGCTCGCAGCTGGTCTTAGCAGGGGAATATGCTTTCTGTCTCCAGGTTCATGAGAGACACTGCAGCCACACCTGAGTGAACTTCTGCACCAGCTTATCTTGGGTACAGGCAGGACACAGCCATATGCAAAGGCTCCTCTCCTTCTCTCTGTCACACTTTCTAGAGGCTCTCCCAAGAACCCGTTGGCAGAGCCACACTCAGAAGTCAAACTTGATAATTGATGCTATAATCCCTTGGATTCCCTCATTAGCAACTGCTAATGGCTGGTGCGCTAACGACTCAATTAGGGCTCTAATAGGCCCATTGTAAACGGTATCCCTTCAAAGGGAAGGGAATTGCAGGCAAAGATGACTGGAGCCTGTGGTGAAGGCCCTGACAGCACCCAGGGGCTTCTGCTCTCTAACTGCGAACCCCCAATGTAGAGATTAACCAGGGCCCAGTCTGCTGGCCACACTCGGAGTCTCGGAGTTTTACAAGCAGGAATCTAGAGACCTTCATTGTACACAAAGAGGTGTGCTTCAAACCTGAAGATCCAACTCTGGATTTCCCACCCTAACACACCTTCTCAGAACTCTGTAACTGTGAGGTCTAGCTTTGCCCCAAGTCCACCCAGCAGCATCAACTCAAAGGCATCTTCAGAAGACCCACTTCAAAAAGATGGCAAAGGAAGCCCATTTTCTCCAGATCTGCCCTCCCTGACCGCCTTCTCCAGCATCTGCCCTCCCTGACCACCTTCTCCAGCATCTGCCCTCCATTACCACCTTCTCCAGCATCTGCCCTCCCTGACCGCCTTCTCCAGCATCTGCCCTCCCTTACCACCTTCTCCAGCATCTGCCCTCCCTTACTGCCCTTTCCCTCCACCGTCTCCTGTTTGGTTAGGCCTTGGAAATATGTAGAACTGGAAATGCTTCTGCACACAGGTCATCCCAATACTTGGGAGGCAGAGCAGGAGGATCAGGAGTTCTAGGCCAGTTTTGCCTACATAGTCAGTTCATGGCTCTATCTTTAAAAAAAAAAAAAAAAAAGTTTGAAATTTAGAATTCAAGAAGTTCAATGGGAGTGTACGTGTTGCCAGCACTGGGGCCTCTCACGGGTCCACAGGCCCAGAGGAAAGCTCCGTGGTGGTTTCCTAGTTGCTTTCTGCAGCTGTGCTAAACACATGGACCAAAAGCAAGGGATGGGTGGGAAGAACTTAAGGGGCTTGTACCTCCAAGTCCAAGGCAGGAAACTAAAGCAGCCATCCCAGGATCACCTGCCCAAAGAACAGCAAGGTTCACAATGGATTAGACCCTCCCCAAAGACATGTGCTCGTAGGCCAATCTGACCTAAGCAAATACACCATCTTGGTTTTCTTCTCAGGTGACTCGAGGCTGTCAGGTTGACCATCAAAGCTACCTGGGACAGATTACCTCTCTCTTGTGTTTCATTGGGTATGCTCTAAAAGGATGTCAGAGGCAAACTCCTGACCAGCAAATTTGATTGTCACCAGTAGCAAGCAAATCCTCACTAGAGGAAGGCCAGCATGCTTCTTCTAGTGCTGATTGTAAGAAACGCAGTTGGGAAACATTCTACACAGCCTTGGGATGGAGATAAAATGCAGTCAGAAAGTGCAGTTTCTCAAAGAATTTTTCTTGCTAAGTGTGGTGCCATACATCTATCTGTAATACTGGTACTTGGGAGGCTGAGGCAGGATGATTGCCATGAGATTTAGGCAATCAGGCTACAGACTCATACACAGACCTGGAATGCGATACCCAGACCTGATACACAATGAAAACACCTATGCCCAGCAAAAATGATTTAAAAAGCAGGGAACGTAGCCATGTCACCATCCGTTTTCCTCCCCTCCTTTCTCAGTCCTGTCTTCATCATTTCAAGTTTCTCTGCTGATGGGAACCAGCTCCTCTGAGGCACTCTGCCAGAGTCTATTGGTATGACACTCGAACTATGAACATCTCATCTTCATCAGTCTGTACAACACAACTAACTAGCAATCCTTCCTGCTGGGCTGCAGGATGGGAAACTGAAGACAGTAGGGGTGGCTTTTCAAAGATAGAGGCCAGGGCAAAGCACCCGTAGAGGAAGCAACAGAGCCTCGTGTTGACCGAGGGGTCAGGAAGAACACTAAACTGGGTGCTCTATGCAGTCATGCCAACTTAAGTTAAACTACCTTTCCCCCTCTGCAGTCAGTGCAAGGAACCATTGCACCCATCTTTATGTAAGATCTACTGAAGAAACTGAGGCCTGACAACCTGAGAACCTGAGAAACCTGGGCCCCCAAGCCTGCCTCCTGTCTCTCTAAGTATGGGCTGGAAGAGCCTGAAGGGTGGATTGGGACCTTATCTCACCCTGCCGGAGCTGCTACTGAGGGAACATACCTTACAGATTCGAATGCCTGCCTTTTCCCTATACACTATGTGAAAAATGGAATAAAACACTGTGTGGCCAAGCTGGTTTTTCCTCTCAGGCAAATGGCATAGGAAATCCGTAGCAATTGTCACAGGAAAAAAAAAAACATATTATCACTGTTCTCAGAGGTCCCAAGAGAAGGCAGTGTGTCCTAGTATTATTTGCAGCTACATAAGAGTTGTAGACGGGCTTCTTAGTAGGTCCCCCTTGTCACCCTGATAATGCTATGTCACATGTCTAAAGGGATTTGCAGATGTAGCTCAGGTTACTAACCAGTTGGCTTTGAGTAGAGAGATAATCCAGGATGGCCTAGCCTGGTGACATAGATTTCAAGCTTTCTCTAAGTAGTAGGGGGAAGGGGGGTAAAAAGAGAGATTTGACAAAGTTGTTTAGCATATGGAGGTCATGTGGAAAGACCTCCAGACAAGTGGCCATAGGCTGAGAAGGACCAACAGCCACAGCCAGAAGGAGAGCAGAGACAGTGGTCCTACACCCACAAGGAACTGAATTCCGCTCTCAGCCTGAAGGGGCCTACAAATGGATTCAAAGAGTCCAAGAGCCAGCCCAGTCCACCTCACACCTTGAGTTAAGTCACCCACCCAGGCTACAAATCTGAGATAATCAATACATGCATTTTGCAACTTGAACTTGGCGATAATGAGTTATACAGAAAGTTAAAGCTCAGTGTAAGTGACTGTCCTTTGTGCAACTCTACCCCAGCTGAACACCTGAGAGCAGCAGCTAAGTCAAAGTCTGCTACCTCAAAAAAAGGAAAGCCAGTGATGGTGGTTCATTTTAAATGCCAGCTCGGCTGGGCCGAGGAAGGTCCAGATCACAGTGAAGTCTTTCAAGTAGGGGTGTGGCTGTGAGGGTGTTTCTGCGAGAGATTACGTTTGAATCAGTAAAGGGAGTGAAGAGGAACTATAATATATGAAGTATAATATGAAGGGGGCATAATATACTCTGTCGGTCCCAGATGGAATAAAAACACGGGGAAAGTAATTTTCTCTCTGCTTGAGATGGGACAACCATCTCCCTCTGCCATTGGCTGTTAGATCTCTTGGGTCTCAGCCCTCGGGGCTGGATGGAATTACCTCATCTTCTTTCCTAGGACACAAGCTGGTTAAAAGATAGAATGAGGGACTCATCCTCCATATGCATATGAGCTGACTCTTCATAATAAATCTCTATTGTCTATCTATATACCATCTACCATCTACCTATCTATTATTTAGCTATCGTCTACATCTATCTGCTATCATTCATCTATCTGTCCTCTATCTACCTACTGTATGTCTATATCATCTGCCTGTCATCTAGCATCTACGTGTTATTTATCACCTATTGTCTATCTGTCTACCTACTATTGATTCTGTCTATCTATCTCCTATTGATTCTGTCTCTCTCAAAACTCTAACACATCCATGCAATGGAAATAATTCTAATTCTGAAAGTCAGGACCATGGTTTCCTTCTGTCATTTATCATCTTGCAGACACTCTGTACCCCATTGTTTCTTTATCTGTGAAATTAAAGGCCAAAGTGGCTGTGCTCTGACTTACTAAGAGATGCTGAGGGGATTTACAGGTCCCTTCAAAGAGACAAGCTCTGCAATGAGTGCTCTATATAATATTTCATTAGAAGAAGGATTTCCATTGCCAAATGGAATCTGAAAGGCACTGAGCTAGTTGATTATGAGACTTCTAGCTCTCACGTCCTTCTTTCAAGCAAATCCAGTTCAGTAGTCCAGCAGCTGCACTGTGGAGAAACATGGCATGAATGTGGGCTTGACTTTGTAGACACAGTCACCAAATAAGACCTTCCCTTTCATCAAATTATCTGTGTCTATATCTTTCCTCAGGGAGCCTGAATTTCTGGGAACTCAACATTCAAACCAGATGAATGTCCATTCACATTGTGACTGATCATTCAAATCCTGACATTGGGTGGATAATTAAGTCTCTTCAGTTCTCAGAGGAGCTAGTCTCTACCCTATAGGGTGGAGAGAGTTGTGTCATACACTACTCATCTGTGGAATATGTCTGTCAATAGTCTTTGAGGAGGAGCCCAAATGCAACGGTGCAAGGACAAAGTGGGCATTTGATCACTTGGTTTTGATTCTGTCTTTCATGTACATCTAGAAGACTTTTTCCAGGGCCTTCTGCCACAAGCATTCTTTAGAGGACATGAAGGGATGGCTTGCCTTTCCAGCCAGAAAGAAAAGAGAGTGGTAATGAGGACGGCATTGAAAAGCGCCAGGACAAAGCTTTAGCATCAGCTCTGGAAGTGGCTCACATCACTTCTACCCATGTTCTCTTGATGAGAGGTTGCCGTGCGCCACACCCCAGTCTAAAAGGAGTCAGAGCTGTACCCTTGTCTGAGTAAATACTTCCAGACTGAAGGGCTATTGACTTGGCTTTGGTGGTGTCCTGTTTTGTGGTTGTTGTTTTATTTGTTTGTCAACTTGATAAAAGCTAGAGAGTCATCTGGGAAGAGGAAGCCTCAGTTGAGAAAATGTCTCCATCAGATTGCCTATAAGCAAGTCGGTGAGACATTTTCTACATTAATGACTGATATGGGAGGGCCCAACCTAATGTGGGTTGATACCACCCCTAGACATATTTTCCTGGATTGTATTTTTTTAAGCAAGCTGTAAAGAGCAAGCCATTAAACAACAGTCATCCATAGCCTCTGCTTCAGCTCCCGCCTTCAGATTCCTTCCCCAAGTTCCTACCCTGACTTCCCTTGAAGATGAACTGTTACCTGGAAATGTAATATGAAATAAAACCTTTCTCCCCCAAGTTGGTTTTGATCACTAAGATGGATAGAGACCTAGCAGTAGATTCCATTTACACAGAGAAGAACTCAGTGCCTAGAAAGTTGGGACTCAGCTTCCCAGTAGCCTCAGGTCTGATAATGAAGTCAATTTCCACGTAAGGGTGTTTATGGACAACCATCAACAGTCCTCATCTCAGAAGCCTGCGTAGCTGCTCTTAATTGACTCTTCCTGAAGGACTCTCATTGGCTCCACCCCTTTTCCAGAGTGGATACATACATCCTCTAATGGCCCCCTCCAGCTTCAATCCCTGCTAGTTCAGAGTCTGGAATTCGGCCTTTTGATCTTGTCAGACCAGTTTTGCATCTCTAAAGAACCACAGTGAAAAGTGCCAAGCAGGCTGCCAGCCACAGGCAAGCTTCCTAAAGGAGAATGTGCCAGCTGCAGCGATGGCGAGAGCAAGTTCCCTTGAATAACTCTGCTAATATGTGAAAATTAGCTCCCTTGCTCCTTATTGGGCTACTGGGCATTAGAACAGAAGAGGAAGGACCAGGGCAGAAGCAAATTAAAATGGAGCTCAGCTCATCCAAACCGCGGAGATGAGGAAGGGCAGGTTCCACTACCTAGAACCCTGGGGGTCTTCAGAGGTGCCCTCTCACTGGATCAGACTTGTTGTAGAGGTAGCAACGGGAACATTTCTAGGATTTCTGTTTTTTAATCAAGTAGCTACGGATAGCACACATTTCAATTAGAATTCTTCAAGTCCTAAATCCAGCAAGCCGCTGCTGCAAGCCGAGTTCTGTTCTTTCTGGCTTCAGAATTTACTCCCAGGAGCATGGGGCATTGGATATGCCCAGTCCTGAGATAACAGGAAACTGTCCGTTTCCACATGGGTACGATTCAGTTTTAGAACTGGGCATGAGAACATGTCCCTGTGTCCCCACCAGGCAACAGATGAATAACCAATGAACGCCAGCCTTGGAATGAGACACAAAGATTGTTTCCCTTCCCCTTCAAAGCCTGCTGTCAGGAAAGATTTGCATATTTGGAAGAGTGTGTGACAGACTGGAACTGTATGCCTGCTCTCAGAGTTTCTGAGATTTCAGCAAATAATCTGAGTGTGGTGGTTTACCTTACAATACTAGCACTTGGAGGCAGAGTCAGGAAGAATCAGAAATTCCAGACCAACCCCATCTAATAATGATTTCCAGGAAAGCCTGGGCTACAGAGTAAATAAAAAGCAAAAAGAAGGAATCAATAGTAAATTTTTAGACATTGGTGAGACATTTGGGAGAAGAATCCATTTCTGCTTCCTGTAACACACACACCACCACCACCACCACCACCACCACGCTTCTTATACACACTGATGTGATAGCCCACCCTTTCTACTGTTGGGACTGGTTCCACGGAACAGATCTGCAATGTCACTCTGCTCCAGAAGAGTGGCGGAGGGAACATTGGGGAGAGAGGAGGAGAACACAGACAAACAGAAATAGTGGGAACACAGAGGAGGAAGCAAAACCCCGCTCCTTGCTCTGCAGAGTTAGTTACATCCCTTGTTTTCCAGGGGAGGAAACTGAGGCACGGAAACATTCAGAACCTTCCTGGAGGTGACCCTGACACCAGAGCAGAGAAGGCAGAACCGACTGGGCTCTTGAGCTCTGACTGCAGCAGTGGCTCCTCCGACCGCCTGCTTCCCACTGGCATCCCTTTAGAATCCCAAATAAGAAGTGCCACGGCAAGCCTCGCCCTCCCTGGTGTCGTTTTCACATTGATTTTCCGTCTGTCCTGGTGTCATCAAAGGGCAACATTTCCTCTGTACTTTCCCCTCTGGCCTGACGCAAATTAAATGTGGGCTGTTGCCCTTTCCATGTTCTCCTCTTGGGATTGGGGAGCTTTCCCCTGGAAGGCTGGGTACTCAGCTCACATCCAGACCTCTGGAAAGCACCCCCTTTTGCTTATCTCCAGCAACAGATGTGGGAATTCTAAAGCATTCCCTAGGACAAGCGTGAGCGCTCTTAGACATGTTCTGCATGCACCATTGCTAGCTCTTCCCCTGGGGTTCCCAGAAACCTACAGAATCCATCCAGACTGGAAGAAAGCATCACTGAGAGGAGACAGAGCTGGAGACAGAACCAGGACTGTAATTGATAGCAGAGGTAGGAGGGGTGGAGGAGACGGGAAATGAAAGATACGATGCGTCAGTGACAGCAGATGATGTGTGACATGCATTAGGTAAATGGATCATGGATGAAAGAGTTTCTAAAAGGCTCTTCCATATTTTGGCATTCATCGGCTTTAAAACACTCATATTTTACCCTTTAGACACTTGTATCTACCTGGCCCTGTGTTCTGCAGATGGAGAGCACAGGCTCAGAAGAGGTGCACACCTTACCCAAGTCCTCAGGGACCTAGTCAATGGTCCTGCATCCTGGCACCCTGTGCTTTGCAAACAAGGACACTGCTGTAGCTACCTGCTCTGGTTCTTCCAAGGAAGTGACAAATGACAAGGTGTGCAAGCTCTTCAGGCAGGTTGGCAATCTGCATAGACACCACAGGCTGCCAGCCCCAAGGGCGTCTGAAGATGGGCCTGGAAGGTTTTCATTGTCACCTGTCAGGTTTGACAGCACCCCGCAAAAGCAAAACATCAGGGGTTTCCGCAGCCTCTGCGCTGAGAATTCTCTTAAAACTCGGAAGTGCACAAGAAAGAGCTTGGCCGCATTTGCCTATAAGACAATTAGGGTAGGCGGGAGGAGTCTGGGGGTCTGGGGTTTTACATGGCCTGCCCTGGCATGGCTGGATGCAGAGAGGCGAGAGATGTCACAGGCAGACAGCCTGCCCTTCTCACCTTCTATGCTAAAGAAGATCAGTTCAGAAAATGTGTATATAAGAGATTTCTTACATTCTTCTTGAAATTACTCCGCCTTAGAAGACAGGGAAATGTAAAGTAGATATTAAGCTTAGTTATTGAATACTTTTGCCAAATGTATGTTGTTTTAGTTTCATTTTTCCCTTTAGGAAAAGGAACAAATTGTATTAATACTGTGTTTTAAGACAGAGTGAGGACATTTTGACTTATGTTCCAAGAATAAGAGGCCATCTTGTAAACATCCACAAAGCCTGATCAGAAACATAATTTTTTTATTCCTGTTGTTGTTAAACACTGAGTTCTTAAATACAGTGGATAATTTCATCACTAATTGTAATGAGGTCTGAGCTTAGACTCCTAAAAAAAGAAGCCGTAGAAAGGTAAACTGTCCTCTATTCTGATGAGGACCCCGACCCCAACTAAACTGTCACGGGGATGGAAACTATGCTAAGGAAGTTCTTCTGTGCATGTCAAGTTAGGATGCCATCCCATGCATCTTTGTTTGCAGGCTTAACACCAACCATTTTCTCTATAAACAACTGAGGCTACCTCGTCCTTAGAACCCCTGGAATGTAAATAACCTCCCAAAGCAGAACCCAAGGCAGGGGCTTCAGAAGAAGTGAGTGATGACCTGTGTCTTCCTCTCCCATTTCCAACACTCAAATAATGAGGCTAGCTGTTCTTCTCCTGCTTTGAAGCTGAAAAGGCTCGATGCAACTGAAACATTGGCAGGCTAGAGAGGAACTGGATAAGTGAGTCCTTAATCTCTTAGGCTAATCATGAAGCCACCAGTATGAACACACACACACACACACACACAAACACGTGCACACATACATACACACACACATACAGACAGACACACACATGCCCACATACACACACACATACATATACACACACACATACACACACATGCCCACATACACACACACATGCATACACACATGCACGCATACACACACACACACATGAACACACACACACACACACATGAACACACACACACTCACTCACTGATTCCTCAGCTTTTCTAGTGTAGGAGGGAATGGAAGAGAAACTTAAAGTCCCGATTAAGGACCCTGGAGTGATGAGGAATCATTATTGGGGTATCTCAGAGACTAGAATATTTCAACAGAGAATAATAAGCTAGTGCCCTAATTTTGTAGTCACTCATCCTATAAACACATACAGGGCACAACCGTTTGCACAGCCTTGGAAGGGTGGCATTGTTCTTTCCTGCTCTGGTGCCCCTCTAAATCAGGTATAGGCAGCCAGATAAAGAAATCTGTATTAAAGCTTTAAAGTGTGAGGGGCCCCCAGCTGCAGAAGTCTGGAGGAACTTGGCCTGAGGACCATGCCATGTCTTGCAAGTTCCCGTCACGTGGCAGACAAGCAGCAACATTGGAACTGAAATGGATTACGTCTTCCAGGCTCTCTAGCCTTGTAACAGCTAAGAGATGCCCTTTGGTTCCAGTTAAAATACTTTAAACACAAATAAATTCTAGAAGCCAGCTGAGTTAATATTTGCCTCAGGGGAGAAAGGAAAAAGAAAAGAGACCATCTGTTTGGAAAGGTGCCTCAGGAGTGTGCCTGGAGCGCTTAACCCATCCGCAGCCTGTCAGTCTATCAGCAAGATCTGGTACTGTTTGAACAGGAAGTACGGTGGAGTAGGAGGAAGGAGGCCAGCCATTTCTGTCTTGTGGTAGTTAATGCTGTCGGCAAAATACCAAATAACACAGAATATCTCCCACCCCACCCCAGCCCCGACCCCAGTCTCTCTTAATAGAGTATCGCTTTCATGGCTGGCTGGGTCTGCACTGTAAGGCATCCTAATTTCTAAAGCCCCATAGAACGAAACTGAACTATCACTGGCCTTTCCTCTAAATCACGCACTGTGATTCAAATGTGTCTCCTCCAAACCAGTGCTGAAGCATACTGGCTGCTGTGATGGTGGCTGTGTTTGACCTGCTCTTAGTGCTTCCTCCAAAGTTTCATTGGTTACATGTTTGATCACGAGGATGGGGCTCTCGGTAGGTGGTCTTACACCTTTAAGAGGTGGAGACGCCTGAAAGTCCAGTAGATGAATAGGGGGTGCTATCCTAGGAGGGGGTTCTAGAAGCCCAGAGCCTGGCCACACCTACTAGCTCCCCAGCTTCCTGTTGGGAATCTGATCTTTTCTTCTCTCACACATTCCTGCCGCCATCATTCAGCAATGTGTCCATAATCGTACAGAGTGAGGTGTTTACTGTGACATCCCCATGCATACACACAATGTATGTTTATTATATCCACTCCCTCTATGACTCTTAATAAACCCCCCTTTCCACTCCACATCCCTAATAGTCCCCTCTTTACTTCTATATCTTTGTCTAATCTTCCTGAATTCTAACACTAAAATTAGTACCTATAGAAAATCCCAAACTAGTAACTAGTATGAGGAGAATCCAAAATAGCCAGCGAGTGAGTATTCATTGAAAAGCTTGGAAGGCCTGCATGAGATCCACAGCATACACTGGGAGAGATTGTCACCTCTCCAACTCTGTTGGGGGGTGGGGCGGGGAGTGCTGCAGGACATTGGGACAAAAAAGGAGATACCTAATCTATGAGCATTCAAAATTGATGATTTAGGGAGCCTTTACAGGAGTGAGCCTCATACTGCGGAGAAACAGAATGAATTTAAAATGGAAAAAGACAGAGGAAAGGAAAGAAATAAGCCCTGTGGGCTGGGCAAGAGAAACAGGCAGGGGTCCTGAGAAAGGCAGCTGACACTGCTTTTTAACACTATTCAGAACCACAGGAGAGACTGCTTTGTGAAATTAGAAGACTTATCTTGACCTGAACACAGCTTTTTTTCCCCCTAAAACTTCATGAAAATTAATTTCATATCACTGAAAGCATGAGAAATTTATTGAGTTTAAATCCTACACAAAGTAATAATAAGAAAAACTCAGCATAAAGAACAGAAGAATGTCTCCCGAGGGGTAGAATGCACACAAAAAGATCAAAACTGCAACTCTTTATTTCAAAACTAACTTAAAAAGTGACTTTCAAAGGTGAATGACATAAATCAAAAGTATAAGAAACTCAAATTTGGGTTATAGAACATAAAAAAAAAGGTACATAAAACATCTTAAAAATGAGTACCGAACAAAAAACACATGGGTGAGTTAATACACAGGTAATTCTTTCAAAGAGCTAGAAAGTATAAAAGAGGAAAACTTGTGCTGTGAGATGGTCTGTATGTCAAATTGTTCTGATTGGTCAATAAATAAAACACTGATTGGCCAGTGGCTAGGCAGGAAGTATAGGTGGGACTAACAGACAGGAGAAAAGAAAGAACAGGAAGGTAGAAGGAGAGACTGCCAGCCACCACCATGACAAGCAGCACGTGAAGACGCCAGTAAGCCACAAGCCACATGGCAAGGTATAGATTTATAGAAATGGATTAATTTAAGATATAAGAACAGTTAGCAAGAAGCCTGCCACGACCATACAGTTTGTAACCAATATAAGTCTCTGTGTTTACTTGGTTGGGTCTGAGGGGCTGTGGGACTGGCTGGTGACAGAGATTTGTCCTGACTGTGGGCCAGGCAGGAAAACTCTAGTTACAAACTTGAGTAGGAAAAAGGAAAAAACAGTTTGAGACAGAGACAAATATAAACAATAAGCGGAAATCAAGTAGGCAGAGCCTCAAAAACCAAACCAGAGGGAAGAGGATTTTGATGGTTAGTTTTGCTTGTCACCTGAGTCTATGGGCTATTCTGGGGAGTGCCCCTCTGGGTCTGTCTGTCTGTGTGGACAGTTGCAGGGAGGATTAACTGAGGATGGGAGTGCTGAGCGGGCAGCACCATCCCACGGATAAACAAATGGTGCCAGCCTTCATCACACTCAGCTTCCTGACTGCAGACAGAGGAAGCTGCCTCACACCCCTGCCACCACACCCTCCTCTGCCACAAAGGACTCTACCCAAGAGTGTGCACCACAACAGACCCTCCTTCCTTAGCTGACTTTGTCAAGGGCTCTGTCACTGCAGCAAGAAAATGATCACCATTTAGAAAGAATTACAGCCCAAGAGAATATTCCTGCAATCAAAAAATTGCCACAAGTTCAAAAGGCACAACCCACATCTGCCATTATCAACTTAGAATGACCACAAACGAGACCTATTGACCTATTTGTGCAATTCACTTGATCTAAAATTAATAAATAAAAATAAAAATCAGCCAATGAGATGGCTCAGCTGGCAAAGGCACTTGTCACCAAGCCTGACATCCAGAGTTCAATCTCCAGGTCCCACAGACCCCATGCAATGAAATGAGAGAACCAACTTCCTCAAGTTGCCCTCCGACACCCCCCCCCACATAACATGGCACATGCATGTGAGCCTGTCTGCAAGCATGCGTGTGGGTATGCAGCCTGCACTCACACACACATACAATAAATGTGATTAAAACGTTTAAAAAAAATAAATTTTAAAACTCACTTGAACAATAAATAGAAAAGATAATAACTTCCAGGGATTTAAAATAAAATTAGATTGTCTTGGACATTTGCCAAAAAAATGCTTCATGACAAGCAAGAATTAAATCACTTACAAGGACTTGATAGCCAGCGAGCTTCCTTTCTCACAGAGCCATACACAAAGTGACAGGACGAGGACCAAGCTTTTCAATCCACTCAAGTAACTAAAAACAGATGAATTTTATAAAATATAAATAAAGCTATTTTTAAAAAACAAACAAAAGAGGGCTAATTTAGGAGAGGGAAACAACGAAGAAAGCTTAGCAAGGAAACAAAGAAAATATGATGCAAAGATGTAACACCAAGCACAGCTAATCCTCAGGAACGAAGATCACAGATTGGTGCTGATGTGCTGGAGCCCGAGGAGTATTGTCACGAAGTGGGTGCTTCCAGGAAAATCAACTGGTGAAGAGACCTAAAACAGCCACAACATCATTTATTACGTGACCCAGAGCATTATATATACGCAGCATCTCCAATAACTGTGACCTACAAACCAAACTCATAGCATGGGATGTCTGCAACTCTGGTTGTATACTGTATCTAGAAGAAAAAAAAAAACAGAGGAGGAATAATGGTGAGCATGCGCACAGAGCAGTCCTGAAGCCTCAGAGCTTGGTCTTCATGTGGTTATTGCCATTAGTCCAAGTATCTAGTCACCCCTTCCAACTAAAAAGCCAAGTGTCCTGGCTGGTGGTGCCACATACACACCAAGTGATGCATCATCATCAGTCAGTCACTACCTGGAGTAGGATCTGGACCTGGTTGGTGTAGGCCTGTCTTCTCAGCTACTTGGGCAACTGAGGCAGGAGGATTGCAATTTCAAGCCCTGCCTCAGCTACAGAGTTCAAGGTTATCCTGAGCAATTTAGTGAGAGCCTGTCTCAAGTATAAAGTAAAGTGTGGGCTGGGGCTAGAGCTCAGTGATAGACCACTTGCCTAACATGTGGGAAACTGTGAGGTCAGTTCTCAGTATCTCCAAGGAAGAAAGAAAAAGAAAAGAATGGAGTTTGACTCAATGGCAGTGCAAGTGTCAGGTGTCTGTGTGTAGAAAGGAGAAAATAAGTAATAGGAGTTTCCTATTTCTGTCTTCTTCTTTGCATTGTTCACTTGCTTGCTTTGAGACAAGGTCTCACTCTGTAACCCAGGCTGTCCTGAAACTCACTAATTAGCTAAGGCTGCCCTGGAACTCACGATGATCATTCTAGTATCCCCTATGTTCTTGGAAAACAGAATTCTCAGTATGGAAAACCGGAATATAAAAAAAGGTTAAGTAAAGCTTCTAGTCTTGGGCCAGGGAGATGGCTCAGTAAAGTGCTTGCTATAGAAGCTTAAGGACCCAAGTTTGATCCAAAGTGCCTATATTTTTTCTTTTTGAAAGCAAAGGGGGTGCCCTTGTGAGTATTTGTAATTCTAGTGCTGGGAAGTAGACAGGAGGATCCCTGGGTCACTAGGACAATCTAGCCTAAGCAGCCAGAGTTCCTGGCCAAAGAGATACCCTGTCTCCAAAAAGAAAATGGTGCATGGCTTTTGAGGAACTACCCCATACATCCTCTGGCATTCACATGCACAGACATGAGTGCACCCGTTCTCTCTCTCTCTCTCTCTCTCTCTCTCTCTCTCTCTCTCTCTCTCTCTCTCTCCAGTCCAAGATTTAAATCAGATGTTCTAGTACAAATTCAAGCAATTAGAGTATATTTTGAAATACATAGCAGTATTTAATTTATTATTCATTAGTTTCCCAAATCCATCCACTGAAAATGGCTAAAAAAATGTGATCAGCAGAATCCATCTCTGGTGCATGAGCAGGCTTTTTGGAGCCCATTACCTGTGATGGGACACCTCGAACAACCTTGAGGCCAGGGAGGGTCTTCGACCTGCCTCTACTAAATGTACCTCCCCATGGGAGGCCTTACTTTTTGTAGGCGGGAATGGCAGTGGGTAGAGAGGGGGAGGATGGAGGGGCAGGAGGAGGGGAGTGGAGAATGTTTAATTGGTATTTAAATGAATAAAAAAATTTCTTAATAAAAAATGTGATCAGTTTTGTCCCAGTGACTCCAAAACACTCAGAGTGCAGTTTTGAATGCCATTTCATTGGAGGCTGGAGAGATGGCTCTGCAGAGGACCCTGGGTGGGTTCCCAGCATGAGCATGACCATTCACAACCATCTGTTGGTCCAGTTGCAGGGGATCCAATGCCCTCTTCTGGTCTCCTGGGGTACTAGGTACACCATCATCCCCAGACAGACAAAACACCCATACACATAAAACAAAAAAAAAAAAAAAAAAACAATAATTTAAATACTACTTCACTAATAGAGCAAGCTATTGTGTGACCATCTTGGAATAGGGTCCCTAAAGTGTTCTCAAGAATAGCATGAAGACCTGAATCCAGCCCCCATTTGAAAGTCAGGACCTGATGGCATGTGCTCATAATTGCCGTGCTGGAGAGATGGGGTCAGACAGATCACCAGCCAGCCTAGCCTACTCGAGTGGACTAGCATCATGCCAGTGAGAGACTGTCATGAAAATCAAGACAAACAGTTCCCGAGGAGCAACAACACACACAGTCCTTGGGCCTCTAACATGCTCACACATGCACATGACCTAGACACACAGAGCGGGAGAGAGACAGAGACACACAGAGAGAGAGAGGGAGATGATGTTCTTGGAATATTTTACATATCAAATAGCAAAAAGAAAAAAAAGCTATCAAACACTGTTAAGTTCGCTGCAAAAGAGCCTGAGCCAAATGGCCCAGGCTGCAATAGGTCAACAACAGAACATTTTGAGCTTCATTAAGTATAATGATTGCAATAGACGTAAAAGCTTCCAATGTGTCTAATTCGATGAATTTATAATGATGCTTTACAGAAACCACCAGTCATTTGCAAAGATGAAGTAATAGAATATCAGTGCCCGTTTATACTCACCTAAGCTGTATGTCGGCAGGTACTATGCGCCTCTTCAGAGGATGTGGCCACTTCTGCCAGGGAGATTAGCCTCTTGATCCAGCAGCCAATTTATAAGAACTATGGAAGCAGAGGAACATGTTGACCTGTACTGTGAGAATGCAGCCAGAAAAATCCACATCGAAACTCTACATGGCAACCAACCTAAATCGACTGCAAATGAATTGCTAGTAAAATATTGGAAGGAAAGCCTGCAGACTAAACAGCTACCAGAAAACCATAGCATATGTCTGTGACAATTAAACGGTGATGCCCACTGGTGCGTAAGGGGTGCAGGAGGGGCAAAATGATCATGAAATATGGGATGAAAGTCAAATGAAACGGCAAGCAAAGTAGTGATCACTTGTGAGTGGGCAGGAGTGGGTTCTGATGGAGACAAGGTTCATGACGGAAGTTCTGAAATGAGCAATGCGAAAGTGCCTTCATTAATCCTCATGCATGTGTGTGTGTGTGTGTGTGTGTGTGTGTGTGTGTGTCGTTTCTCTGTGCTGTGTGTTAACTGTATTTCCTTTGACGTTAGAGGAAGTTGCACTACACAAATAGTAAGGAATTATTCAGAAGGATTCTGAACTTGGTCAAAAAACATGGGGCCACTTTGCTGGCAGAAATTGAAACATCTCTACAATAGAATGTACGGGTTTGGGCCCTTGAGAGTCACGAAGTGGGGTTGGAGTCCTTGTTCTATTGATTATTAGTTGTGCGGCCATTGAGCCTCAACGTCCCCCATCTAGATTCAATATAATAATAGTAAGCCTCTCAATGGGTGCCATAAGGTGTAAATGAGATGATCCATTGTATGAGTTAATTTTCTATTTTCTTTTTCTGTGACAAAGCAGCTTAAGAGAAGAGGGATTTATTTGTTGTTCGTGGTTTTAGAAAGGACACTATCCTTCATGGTAGGAAGGCATGGCACCAGGAATGCGAGGCTGTCAGTCACACCGTGTTTTCCATCAGAAAACGCCACGAATGCTGGAGCCAGCCTGCTTTCTCTTCTGTTCCTTTCCAGGCAGCCTGGGACTCCAGTTCATGGGATGGCACCACCTGAGTTCAAGATGAGTCTTCCCTCCTCAGGAGTCTCTGAGAGAAGCCCAACAGACATGGTCAGAGGTGTGTCTCCTAGGTGATTCTAAATCCAGTCAAGTTAGTAATGGAGCCTAGCCATCCCTTCCCGTGGAGCGATCACACAGTAATCACTCAGTCAATGAGTGATTAATAGTCAATATCTAGTGTGCATGTTGCTGCTATTGTTGGAAATGGAGAAAGCTTCTGGCTGTGTAGCATCTTTCCTATGGATCACTGGGGACCTCTGTGAGGCCTCTTTGGATTTCTTCTGCAGCTATCCAAGTTCTTTTTCTCTCTACTGCTCCAATTATATTCCTCAGGAAAGTTGGTCTTCATTTCTTTAAGCACTAAGTGCTTTGGGATACATAGGAAAATGAAAAGTGTTATAGATTTTCAAACTATATTAAACCAATTTAAGTTGTTGCCCAGCTGCCACAGGGACGAGTGTAGCAGTAACTGCCATGTTGATGGAGAACAGAGACTCCGTGGGAGCGTGATTAGCCCATGGGTAGTATGCTGGCCATTTCCCTGGGCATCAAAAGACAGCAGTTATGTTCAACCCCCAAGTGGGCCAATGTTTATAGATGTGGCTTCTAAAACAGTTACTCTTCTCAGTGTGCTGTCCATGGATACACACACACACACACACACACACACACACACACACACACACACACACGGAGAGAGAGAGACAGAGACAGAAGCAGAGACAGAGTTTGATCCATCCATATTCATAAGCCATCTACTCTACTGACCTGTCCTGCATCATTCATTGCCTTTTACCCAACTGTAGCATCAGGGAGGGAAATGTCCTCTGCGATGGAGTGCTAGAATTAGTTTTCATACCCTTTAGCCTGAAGAGCATGTCGAGTAGGGGGTAGTATGTGAAAATATTCCTCTATTTTCTAAGAACCCTCCCTCTCTCCATACTCCATTTGGACCATGAAGAAAGACACTATTCTCTTTTTCCTGACCTGAACTTTTACAGCCAGTTCAACACATCCCTTTTTTTTATATTTCAGGTATCTTTTTTTACCTATTAAAATTGGCTTAAATGTGAACTCTAAGCTATAGATGATAGATAGATAGATAGATAGATAGATAGATAGATAGATAGATAGATAGATAGATGCATGAACACACACATACACACACACACACACACACACACACACACACACACACGGAGGCAGGGGGCAGACAGGAAGGCCAAAGAAAGATCACTTGGAAAGAGAAAGGGGTCCAGAAGATGGAGACATAAAGCATAAGAGATGGTCAGGGCGGGGGGTGAATAAGGCATGAAAATGTCACAATGAAACCAATTGTTTTGAACAATGAATATGTGCTAACAACCTTTTACTGCACACTGCTTCCACCTCCATCATTTCCACAGGCCAGATGAGTACTATTAACATCTTTAGGTTTTATTCAAAGAGTCTGCATCATAGTGACATGATGTAATCATCACCTTGATAAACACCTTGTCCACTAGCTTGCACAGCAGAGCCAGGGCAGAAGAGCCTGAGGATGGCAAATGTAAACCGTGGCTGCAGGCTCCTTCTCCAATGTCCTCCAGATGTGGCCTCGTCCTAAGGAACAAATGAACATTATACATGTATATATGTTTCTAAATGCAATCCTTGATCTATTTGTTGACCATTTTTGTTTGATAAACATTATCTTATATGGGTCTTTCTGACAGAAAGATCAGATAAGTAGTTAAATACAGCCATCTAAACTGATCACAAAATGGTCATATTTTAAACAAGGTGATAAAATCAGACTTGTAAAAACACAATTATGAGGAGGAGGGAGTAGGTTTCAAGTATGTACTTTGCTATCACATATGCTAACTTTTTCCATCTTATCTAAGACAGTGTCCAGTTCATTTTTAAACCCATATATAGTGAAGACTGGAGAGACAGCTCAGAAGTTAAGAGCACCTATGAATTCAGTTCACAGAGCCTACATCAGGAGACTCACAACTGCCTGTAACTCCAGCTCCAGGGGACCCAAAGCCTCTGGCCTCTTTGGCACCTGAACTCATATATACATAACCCCTATAGGTACACGCACATAGTTAAAAAAAAAAAGAATACTCTTGTAAATCCTTATATAGTGATATATTTTAAATATGTATTTAGAAATTTATTTATTTGTATTTGTGTGTGTGTGTGTGTGTGTGTGTGTGTGTGTGTGTGTGAGTTTGTGTGCACCATGTACATATAGGAGCCTGCAGAGGCCAGAAGAGGGCATCAGATCCCCAGGAACTGGATTTAGAGGCAGTCTGAGCCACTGAGTCTTCTGCAAGAACAATAAGTATCCTTTACCACTGAACCATCTCTCCAGCCCCTTTTTAAAATATTTTAAAAATTCAGGGAAGTACAAAGACTAATGAATACTTACATGCAACTACCTAAATGATATCAACATTTTCTTCATGCTTACCTCAGATTTTCCTTTTAGAAGATACTGGTGTGCCCTGTGCTCTCTTCTGCTGGTTTTTCTTCCTCCAAGCCCACAGCAAATCACTTCCCAGTCTATCTTCTCCTAATGTTTAAAAATAAGGGCTCAGGGATGGCTCAGTGAATATAGGTACCTCCTGTCATTCCTATCAAACCTGAGTTTAATTCTGAGGATACATATGGTAGAGAGAGAGAGGAGACTTCTGTGAGTTGTCCTCTGACCTACACACACAAATGCACCATGACACAAGTGAACCTACACATGAAAATAAGGGCATTAATATAATGTAAAGAAAATGAATAAATAAATGATACATAATCCCTGCTTGCAGGTGACATGAGCCTGTACTTTAAAGAACCACTTCTCTCTTACAAACACTGTTTATGCTTTTAAAGTAACTTATGACTGTTTTCATTAACCAGTTCACTTTGTTCACTTCTGAGATCCTGTTCTTCTATCTTGGTGCTTCTCAGCAACAGCTTCATTCACGTTTCGGACTAGACCATTCTTTTTGCCGATGGTTGAGTGCCTTGTGCATCATAGGGTTTTAGTAATATGTCTGTCACCTCCCACACAGTTCAAAGTATTACCTCCCAGATCATAATTTTATAGAAATCCATTAATGGGAGGAAGGATGGTTCAGTCAATAAAGTCTTTACTTGCAAGCACTAGGACATGAACTCAATTCCCAGAACCCAAGTAAACAAAACAAAACAAACAGAAAATGACCCCCCCCCAAAAAAAATCCCTCAGGAATAGTGGAAAATCTAGCTTAATCTGCTGTGACTTCCAGATCCAAGGAGAGAGACCCTGTCCCCAAAATAATAACGATAGTAATAATGAGAGTAATGATGATGATGATGATGTAGCTAGCTCCTGAGAAATGACTTCCAACATTGTCCTCTGACCTTCACACATGCACACACGCATGCACGCATGCATGCATGCCTGCACACACCTCTCAATGGACAATTTCCTGGTAGAGAGAGTTGAGAGCCATTGCTCTGACCTTCACACACATGCATGCATGCGCACACACATCTCTCAAACGACAGTTTCCCAGCAGGGAGCGTGGAGAGCCATTGCTCTGGCATTAACCCCTGTAGGAGCATTTCTGACAATGGTCAGGTGTTTTTAAATCTGGATTTTTTTTCAATATTTATCTATTTATTTTACATCCTGACAGCAGTTTCCCCTCCCTCTTCTCCTCCTAGTCTCTCCCCACCACCACCCCTCTGCCACCCCATCCATTCCTCCTCTGTTTCTGTTCAGAAAAGAGCAGGCCTCCCATGGTTATTGACAAAACTTGGCATATCAAGTTGCAGTTAGACTAAGCACCTTGCCTTGTGTAAAGGCTGGGCAGGGCAACCCAGTATGTTCAAAAAAAGCAAGTGGCAGTTCATGCTGAAGAGAGAGTGGAGCAAGGGAACACTCCTCCATTGCTGGTGGGAGTGCAAACTTGTACAGCTACTTTGGAAATCAACATGACAGTTTCTCAGGAAATTGAGAGTTGATCTACTTCAAGACTCAGTTATACCATTCCTGGGCATATACCCAAAGGATGTTCCATCCTACCATAAGGACACTTGCTCAACTATGCTCATAGCAGCTTTATTCACAATAGTCAGAACCTGGAAACAACCTAGAAGTCCTTCAACTGAAGAATGGATAAAGAAGATGTGGTACATTTACACAATGGAGTATTACTCTGCTGTTAAAAACAATGATGTCATGAAATTTGAAGGCAAATGAATGGAACTAGAAAGGATCATTCTGAGTGAGGTAA
Source organism: Peromyscus leucopus (assembly GCF_004664715.2). Classification (NCBI taxonomy): domain Eukaryota; kingdom Metazoa; phylum Chordata; class Mammalia; order Rodentia; family Cricetidae; genus Peromyscus; species Peromyscus leucopus. The sequence goes on from NC_051065.1 coordinate 138,027,735, forward strand.
CCCAGACCCAGAAAGACAAACATGGTATGTACTCATTCATAAGTTGATATTAGTTGTAAAGTAAAGGATATTCATACTACAATCCTCAAACCCAGAGAGACTAGGTAACAAGGAGGTCTCAAGGGGGTGCATGGATCTCCCGGGAAGGGGAAATAGATTTCATGGGTAGACTGGGAGCAGGTGGGGATGGAAACATGAGCAATCAGATTGGGAGGGGTGGGGGGTGGAGGAGGTGAGTACTGAAAGAGACAATTGGAAAGAAGGTCATTTGAGGGTCAGGTAGGAACCTGGTGCAAGGGAATCTCCCAGGAATCTACAAGGACGATCCCAGCTAGACTCTTAGCAATAGCAAATACATAGCCTGAGCTGGCCATCTCCTGTGATCAGGTAAATCTGGATTTTTGAAAATCCATCCAAACCTTTATTTTCTATCAGCCCTCTGGTGACGTTACTTCGAGGGCTTTTTTGATCTTTACTCGGTGGCCAGCGGAGCAGGGTTCTTTCTGAAGAGACCAGATTCAGTTCCTCGCTGGTGGAGCTGAAGGAAAATCCCTCCACTCTTGCTCCTGTTTCACCATCTTGTGTCTAAGTGAGGACTAAGCTTCAGTTTCTAGTCAGTTCTAGAAACAACTTTCTGTTTTATTTTTCGATGCTGCTCTCTCATTTCCTGTGTTCTCCTCTGGGACTCCCACAACATGTGCCTCATCCATGTCTCTCGTCTGCTCTTTCGTATTTTTATCTGCTGCAATCGGAATACCGTCTGCACTGAATATCTTGCAATTGACAAAGCCTCCCTTTGTGTCGAGTGAGGGATTTACCAGTTTTCCCCATTTCGATAATTTTTACTTCTAAGATTTCCAATGGATTCATTTTTATAAACTCGTCTTTTTGCTTTATTTCAGACTCCACTCTGTTTTTACTTGTTGTTGTTCTTAGGGTAATTCTTTCCTGACACGAAGAGTCTAAGTGCATGCTTCCATGTCCTCTTTAGGTAGCTCTATGCCTTAGCTCATTTGGGGTTACAATGACATAATGCCTGAGGCTGAGTCCTTAGGAAGAAAAGAGGTGTGCTTAGCTTCTAGTTCGGAGGCTGGAAATTCAACAGCATGGCTTGGGCTCTGGAGAGGAGGCCCTGGGCTGAGTCATCTCAGTTTGTTAATCCCACTGGTCCAGAATAAGACCACTGCTGCAATTTTTGAGCCAAATTTGAAACAAGCTTTAATTAAATACTGGACAGGATGATGGACTCTGGCCAGGTCCATTCCAGGGTTCCCAGAACATGGTGACAAGTCACATTTTGCAGAGGCTTAAGAAGGCAGACACACAAGGCAGCACATTTCCCACCAGGTCCAATGAGGGACAAGCATATATCCTGATGTACTTCCTGTCTCCCACCTACGTGTTGTGTGGCAAGCACATCCCATGTTATGTGGTCAAGCACATCCGGTGAGGTGGGTCAAACAAACTTGGTTAGGGAAGTGAAAACATGTGGCTTGTTATCTCACATGAACAACAGCCTCCAGCACCTCAGGAAGTACCTGTCCTTGGGCAAGGGCTTAGAGGTCAGAGGCATTTTCCTTTCCTGGATCTCTCAGGCACAGTAATTAAAACTTAAAACATAAGTTGGGCTCTCACAAGCTGACGCACAGTGGCCAGAGTGGGTGTAAAAGGGCCAGATCAGGGACAAGGCAGGACAGGAAGCAAAGTGAGACGGGAGCACTTACAATGACTCATTGGCTTGAGAACTCCCTGACCCTCAGGATCCCAAGGACCTCCCACTATGCTCCACTCTTAAAGGTCCCGCCACCGTGAAACCCTCAGGGGACAGGCTGTTGCTGGGTTGCGCTGGTTCCACTGGGAGGAATTTGTCTCCCTTTTGAAGTCCTGCTTTCACTCCACATTTGAGAATTCCAACTAGCGGCCATGTTGAGTTCTCTCTCTCTCTCTCTCTCTCTCTCTCTCTCTCTCTCTCTCTCTCTCTCTCTCTCTCTTTCTCTCCCTTCCTCCTTCCCTCCTCCCCTACATCCATCCTGGTTTGACGGTTTTGTGAATTCTCCTACACAGTCCTGTAAGACTCCCACTATAAAACAGGAGGCCATATTGCTTGTCCTAAACAAGACACCCTTGGCCTTAACACTGGGCAGAAGTCTAGGTCAGCTTCCCTTCCCCAGCCTTGAAGCCAGACCCAGACACTAGGAAAGATTCTGATGACATTTGGTTGGCCTTTTGTCATGAGTGGTGCCCCCCTTTGCCCTGCCCTGGGCCTTAGGATTTTTCTGGAGAGACCTTTCCTGTCTGATATTCTGTAACTCCTGAAGCCCCTGGCTGACTCTGCCTATTCCTGGACGCAGAACCCAGCAGGCCCTCGCCCATTTTAGACGTTAAAATATAAATCACACAGAGATGTTTATGTTGTCTTTGAACTTAGCTCTGGCTTTGAATCATCTCTTTTTTAAAATGTGAAAGGTGCTGGGACCTGTGTGTGTCCAAAGGGAAGGCTTCAGAGAGCCAGTGTTGAGTGCCACCTTGACCGGAAACCTCCAGAGCTCGTCTGTAGGCCAAGTTTGTCTATCAATTTCATCTTGCGTCCTACTGACCAGAGTAAAATATAACTCAGCCTTTTCATGTAGATTAAACCTCAGATGACCCTCAGCTACTTGCCTTCTCCTGGGGTCTCGAACTGTTCCAGGTTGGTGTGTGTTTGTATGTGCATGAGTGTGCTTTATTGGAAATTAAATTCAGGTCTTACACAATCGGCAGGTACTTTGCCACTAAGTTATGGTGTATCCCCAGCCATCTGTTTGTGTTGTTTGTAGATAGAATCTCACCAAGTAGCCCCGACTAGTATTAAATTCCTCTCTAGTCCAGGTAAAGCCTTGAACTTACTACCTCCTGCAACAGCCTTCTGAGTAGCTAGGCTAAGGAAGAGAATGTGTTTGTTTTATAGGGTTTTTTTTTTTTTGCATCAGTCTGGGAATAAAGGAACTCAGTGGATACAGAATAATGTGATTAAATGTAGCATGAAGTATCTTTCCACATCTTGGTCTTTGCTCTCCCTGAGACAGTTGCCTATTTGCTTGTTCGTTTGGGAGAGTTGTTTTCTCTCCAAGCCCAAGCTAAGGGAGCTGATGGAAGATGAATAGGCCAAAGGCATCTTTTGAAGGGTCCAACTTTTAAGCCTTTACAATAGAGTGGGAAGGCTTCGATCACCATTTTCCATCATCTGTCACATTCCTCATAGCCCTGAGGCTTCCCATTTGCTCTGGAGAGTCTTTGTTGCAAATGTAAGGGATTTTTTCCAGTGAAAATGTAGCCTGAGGGTACACTTGCCCCGAACCTTCTCCCAGAAGGCTTTTTCCTAGAGAATAAGGGGATGAATTCCCCAGAAAGAGAAAGCCTGCAGGGAAGATACCCCCAAGCAAGGTCTTTGTCTACAGAATATATAACCACTGGTGGCCCTGACATTCGCATTCTTGTGTTTGAATGCTGCTCTCAGGGGCCATCTTGTTCCCAGGCAGGCAAGGCCAATGGTGCTGACACCGAGGGTTAAACAAATGTTTAGTCTCAGAGAAAGGTGCTCCTCATGTCAACAAAAAAGGGGGCTGTGGCATCTGTGATCAAGCTTTACCCACTTTCTACCATAATTTATCAACACAGAGTCATCAAAAACTTGCTTCAAAAGAATCCTGTTCCCATTGAGTACATTATAGTTTAATTCTAAAGACGTCTACCCAAAATAGGATCACATTAACCCCTGGCAAGCCCAGCATAAACACCAAAATACAAGCTCAGGTCAGTAATGGTTGCTTGTTTTTGCCTCAATACAAAATTGTGGTAGATAAATGTAACCTGTAAAGCTAACGGTGGGGAGGGGTAACAACAGATGGCTATGTCCTGCATCCTTTCCCTCCCTTTCTTCAGCTGCCGCTTCCACAGAATCCACAAAGGTGTATGCTTTTTACACAACAGGGAAGTGAAGTCTCCAACAGCGTCAAACAACCCGTTCATTGACCCTGTGGCTTTCCCTCATTGCAGGGCCTGGATCGAAACCGCCCTGCATCTGTAAAATGGGGGTCATGATGCTGCGATGCTAATAGGGTTGTTGAGAGGGTTAAATGCACCCCTGGCAAAGTTTCACCAACTGGTGAGCATTATATTTTTATTATGCTAATTATCATGAATGTCCAGCATCCAGGCAGAGTGGCTGCCCGCCTGTGCTGTCTGCTCACGCCCACTCTCCATCTGGTTCCCAGAAGAACAGGGAAGGAAAGCTCTGGAAAGGCAGCCACAGGCTGTGACTACAGAGTAGGTCATGACAATGGAACAGTGCTGTCTGTCCTGTTTGGCCTGGTTCACAGATGGCCTCTGGTCAGCCAAAAGGTGTGAACAGGGCATAGACCCGGTCTTTGGGATTGTCTAGTCAAGCCAGGTAACTTGACTGGCACAGACTGAGTGGTAAGCTGTCCGAAGGTCTCTGGGAAACTCATCAGTTCCTAGTCTACTAGTTCTGTAGCCTAGTGATGTGTGACTCACACAGACATTCACAACCCCCTCCTTTCCAGACGAGAGAAGTGAATTGGTCATGTGACCATGGAACCCACCAGCATTCCTCAGTATGAGGGTGGAATGTGTTCATAGACTGTGGGGGAGCCTGGGGAGAAAAGGGCCAGAGCCTCTCACAGATGAAGCACACCGTCTGTTGCATACACTCTGGATGCCGTGTTATCCGCAAACCCAATGTTAATTAACACCAGGCTCGTTCGTTCGGTCTGTGCTCTACCTGCCTCTCCACCCCAACATCTTTTCTCCCTAGCCCAGGCATCTGCTCAGGATGCCTGGACAGAATGAAGAAAATACACAAGATGGCCTTATGAACATCTGGAAAGCAGCTGTCCACCACCTGCATCTGATTCCAGGTGGTGCTGGGGGGAAGGAGTTAACAATACTAATGAATAAGCCTAATTGATTACTAAGCTCTATGAGCCTGGTGATAATACCCCCTTGGAATCCTGCCAATCCTTGCAACTTAGTTACAGGGCATCAGGGAATGCAGGACAGCTCAGCATGCCTGAACTAAAGAACCACAGGGGACTTGGGATCCTAAGAGTGATGAATGCTGAGTAATAGAAGTATTTAAAATGTGTGTCTCAAATGCACCTCTGAGGCTTCCCAAGCACCCAAGCAGGTTGAACCTCAGTATAAAGTTGCCAGCACCCTTCTGAAGTCACTGTGATGGCCATCATCTACCACTCTTGGGGGGTGGCTGAATGGAGGACAAAGAGAGCCCAATCCTTCTGCCTCTCTTTTCCTCATAGAATTAGAAATTCAGAAAATAAATACCAAAGGCAATAGTCAGGCATTCAGACTACAGAGTACATGTTAGATTCTGTAAGTAGAGATGCCTCTGGTAGTATTTTGAGAAAAGCAGGTGCTTTGACATCATGAACTTTTTAACAAAGATTCTTAAAAATATTTAATTTGTATTTATGGGGGCCTGGGATGCCTATGGAGAGCAGAAAAGTGTGTAGGATCTCCTGGAGCTGGAGTTACTGGTGGTTGTGAGCCACCCAAAGGGGATGCTGGGAAATTCAGGTCCTCTGAAAAAGCCGCATCCTCTCTTGAACACTGAGCCAGCTCCTGACCCCTCAGCAAACATTCCTGAGTGTCCCTTACAATCTAGGACTGTGCTAGGTTTGGGTGATGTGCACTTTTCTCCCTCTGAAAGCTAATAGTGTAGAAAGGAGACATGGACCTTCGTAAAGACTCAGTTGCTGTAAAATGGCTGATTAGATACCTTGAAAATACCCTTCTCTTCTCAAACAATTAGATCCTGACTAAAACACACTTTATATTGCATTAGTGAACCTGAAAGAAAACCAGTTGAAACCAACCATCCTACTGCCCCTAAAGGATGAGTTGGCCTGTGGGAGTGGGAAGTTTAAACAAAGGAGAGGGTAAGAATGCCCTAGGGATGAATCCTGACGGCGTAGTGCCATGAGGATATTAATTCAGGAACAGGAATAATATGGGGATATTAAACCCAAGATGCTTGCAAGTCCCCGAAGGACAGTAACACAGAAGGAGGAGACCCTGATTCCCAGAGCAAGTATAGACAGATGGTTCCAAGAAGGGAGTCCTAAATGGGGCTTTTGTTTAGGACTTCATGACCCCAGGATTAACATTTTGCATGTGAGCATGCAAAACTGAGCTCCCAACCAAAAGCCACCATGACTGAGAATCAGGTCATATAGGACCAGGGTCAAGCAGACTCCCTGCTGTCCCAAACACAAGGCCAAGAGAGCCGAAGTGCAGTGGATGCACGAGGCTTCTGGCCTCTCGCCATCCCACAAAGAACAACTGGACCCAAGTGAAGCTGGACTCACTGTAGATAGAACTGGATCACACTCACTGTTCTTCCCGTTTGCATAGGGCAGTCAGTAGTTGAGTGTGGAATTATTGTTTGTGATGGTGGAGAATTAAAGCTCCAAACAGTTAAGGTAAAAGGTTCAAGGTGCTGCTGGAGACTGACAGCTCCTTAGAAGTTGAGTTCCAACAGATGGATACACACACTGAACAGGGAATGAGGCTGTGGACCTTCTAACTCGGCAAGTGGAAGTCAGGAGCCCCATTCTCTCACTGCTGGGTGACTAAGAAAACCCTACTGTCATGATCTGAATTATAAAATATCCCCACAGGCTTATGTGCTCTTGACTCACAGCTGATGGCACTGTTTGAGAAGCTTCTGCAGCAAATGGATGGGTCTTGAAGGTCATAGTCCCACCCTCACTTTCTGATTTGCTCAGACGTGAGGAACCTCTACTGCATTCCTGACCATTCACCCCACCATGTCTTCCCCACTGCAACGCACTGAAACTGTGAGCAGCCAAAACTTTGCCTCCCTCAGACAGAACCTTGAACGGCCCAGAGGCCGCATTGTACAGCAGAGCAATACAGAAGCTACAGACAGAATTCACCAACTAGAACTGAAGAAGACACCCAGAGAAGAAACAGAATGGATGGAAGAGAGGGAACCGTGGGAGAGTCAATGCCGAGTTTACCAGAACTGCTGAAAGGCATGAACCCACAGATCCAGGAAGGGCTGCATACTCCAAACAAGACAGGTAAGAAGTGACTATCATATGACACCCGAAAGAAGCTGCAGAGCCACAAATAAACTCTTAGGTATTACAACCGAAGTTCCCATCATAATAAACTTTCTTAGTCCTAGTAAGCACAGAGCCATTGCCACCACTGCCCTGGCCTTGCAAGGGCTCTCTTTGAAGGGTTACTGGATCCATTTATCTATTTCTTTACCTCCATATCCAAACCACATTCCCACTCTCCTCCCTGCTCACACTATTTGAAGTGTGGCTCTTCTGTGAAGAGGCTTGAGAGTGAGTGTGTCACTTAGTGTGTGCATATTTAATTCAGGTCATGTCACAGAGCCGCCGATCACTATCTACTTCTATTTTCACTTCATTCTTAAGATCTCTGTCATGAGGCAGCATTTGTTCAGCCACAGAGCACCTTCTAATAGTAAGTCATGAAACCAATTTGGTCAGACCCAGAAGATTTTGTAAACAGAACCAAGTGGCAAAAATAAAGAGCTACCATGCACAGAGGTGGATATTATTTCATAATACATTTGCTCTTCTATGTGTTTATATACATGCATGTATATATACATATATGTACAGTGTTGATTCAGATTGTAACAGCATATATGTTTCTTGCAAGGACACAATCAGGAAACATTTGGAAACTGCTCTTCCATATGTAGACGCACCAAGGAGCAAGGACCACATATTTTAAATTGAATGAGATATTTGTTTGTTTTTTTTTTTTTTTTTTTTTTTTTTTTTTTTTTTTTTTTTTTTTTTTTTTTTTTTTTTTTTTTTTTTTTTTAGAAAAAATTTAATATTGGATATGATATTTGTTTTGCTTATTAAAAGCTATGGAGTGTACTTATATGCTAGTAAGAAGAAGAATGTACCAGGTTTGTATGGAGACATCCATGAAAATGGACATGAAGGCATAAAATTCAGATTTTTTAAGGTGACTTAGACTAGTATTAGGGCAGCATATTCTGAGATGAGGAAGACACAGTTAGAGATAGATGTATGACAAAAAGCTATATAAGTCATATTAATATCTACCTTATTTATTATTATCATGTGTGTGTATGTGTTTACTCACATGTGCACATGGGCATATGGGGGAGGAGTAGGTGGGTGGGTGGATGGGTGTGTGCATGCACTTGGACATGTATACATGTGTGTGCACTCACATGAGTGCATGTGCTCATGCCCCAGAGTCTATACGAATGTCAAAGGAAGACTTTCAAGAGTCAGTTGTCTCCACCATGAGTTCCAGGGAACATCAATTCAAGTCATCTGGCTTGTGCAGCAGGTGCCTGCTGAGCCATCTTGCCAGCCTGTGCACACCCCAGCTTAAAATATGAGGTTTTATAGCTTGAGCAATGGACAGGCACTGAAGAATTTTAGTCTGGGATGTGATCTGAAACACTGTGCACATTAGAGACACTTCTAGCAGCATCCAAGGAAGCATGGCTGAGCAGACATTAGTGTTGTCCACTCAAGCCAAAAGGCAGAAAGCAATAGCTTGCGGGAAGATGAGATAGTTAGGTCAGTCTGAGTTTTCAGTATATGAGAGGCTGTAGTACTGGCCAAATTACTTATTACTTTTGCTTATTACTTCTTACACACAATACCCATGAAAATGGGAGTGAAAGCGGCAGAAGCTTGGAGAGCCATCCTGTATCTTCTCTGAACTTATTTTTCTCTAGCATAAGAGATGCTGCATCCTGTCTCTCTGGGCTCTAGACTGGGGATTATGGGTACCAGAAATTGGTCAACATTTGATGGAAATGTAGAATGAGTGGGAGAAAAGCTGGGGCATAGTTGTTACCACAGCAAAAGCTAGCCCATCCTGTCTGAGTCAATATCCCTGAGGTTAACAGCAGGCCATTCTTCTAAAAACTATGCCCATCTGTAAATCTGTAAGCACCTGGGCTACAGTTCATTAGTAGTCTATGACTTTTTATTAGTCTATGACTTTTTTTGTGTGTGTGTGTGTGTGTGTGTGTGTGTGTGTGTGTGTGTGTGTTGCCAAGGGTCAAACCCAGGTGCTGGGGCCTCATGTATGCTGAGCAAATGTCTCATAGCTGACCTACATCTACACTCTTTGTCTTAAAAGAGAGAAAGAGAGAAAAGGGACAGAGAGAGAGAGAGAGAGAGAGAGAGAGAGAGAGAGAGAGAGAGAGAGAGAGTGCACCTGTTAAGGATACCAGGTTGTAACATTGTTCCCAGCTCTGAGCTCCCATCTCCACATCCAGGGTGATCAGGGCAGCAGCAGCCACAGAGGAAATCAGGGTCAGGGCAGCAGTGTACATAACTGACTTTTGTAAATGGTTAGAGATGGGACTTGGTTAAGAGCGCCCACCAATGTGATTTCATGTCAGCAAATGTTGAAAGGGACAATTGATCCCAGGATAGGGAAGGGAAGAAGTGAGAGCCCAGGTCAGGTCAGCAATGGAGGAGGGAAAGGAGACCCGGAAACTCAGGGAAAAGTCTGTGAGCATGGCAGAAATGGAGGGCTCAGATGGCTCTCTCCATCTGACATCTCTGGGTTTGGCTGATGCATGGTACCTCTTTGCTCAACGTCCTGTGGTGTCATAGGCTAGACTGCCATGGATGTGAACTGGTAAGACGGAGGGATGTGTGTCTGTGAGCATCGTGTTTGCCTCCTCTAAATCTTCAGTGAGACTTAAATTAATGAGATTCTGTTTTTTCTGTGGTACATGAGGAGTTTGACTCTGCTCTGCCTGTGAATGTACCGTGGTTTGGAATAGTGAGGACTCTCCTGTCCCCACCTAACAACAGAGGAGTCTCAGGGGATGCCTCTTCCTCCCCACCCCAAAAACACGGTGTTTTTTTGTTTGTTTGTTTGTTTTGTTTTGTTTTGAGGAAAACTCAGAACCCTCCCAGGTAGCAAGTGTCATGAGGAGAGAGGACATCAGTGAGAAGAAGAGGCACAGGAGGAGAAAAAACGAAAAGCCAGTTTTAAAAAGCCTCCTAGGGAACACAGGCCAGAGCTCTGCTGGGAAAACACAAGAGGTTTCTCAGGAAGAGGAAAGAATTCCAGAGGAAACAAAAATTAATGCCTTGGAAGACTGCGTCCACATGTGTCTACAGGCAATATCACACATAATAACTGCTTTGTGTGTCTGTTCATTCATGCATGCATGCATTCATGCATGCATTCACAAGCATCATTAAGAAATACATATGTCAAATGTGCTAAGCACAGGGAGGTGAGGACACATACACAAGACCACCTTACTCCATTTGGACTGTATAACAAAACACCTTACAGTAAGCGAGTTATAAACAACAGGAAATTATTCTTTGCTTTTTAAGTTTTTGACTAGAAATCTCAAAGTCAGGGCGTCTGTGGAACCGGCCACTGGGAAGGGCTCACTCTCTGCTTCACAGGTGGCTGCATCCTCACGTGGTGGGAATAACAAGCAAGCTCCCTGTGGGGCTCTTTTTATAGGGACACTAATCATGTGCATGAAGGCTGTACCTTCCGGATCCAGTACCCTCACCAAGATTCCACCTCTTAATACTGATGCTTTGGGAACCACATTTTATCATATGAACTTCAGAAGGACATAAACATATAGATCATACCAGAAATTGATTATGGACATCCTTTACAAAAAGACCCTTAAAGGACAGACTATTTTTCCATGCCTAGCATGTAGCAAATGGACCACCGATATTAACTGAAATGACCATTCAGTATAATTAGCGCTCTGGTAACCTGAGTTGCCATAGGAACCCGGAGGCGGGCTTTCTTAGTAAGACTGCAACCCAGCAACATAAAGGGAGACTCAAAACATGAATAGAATTTCCAGGCTATAGCAGAGCAGGGTGAGCCAAGCACAGAGCTCTCAAGACTCAAGGAAATCTATATGGTAGAGGAGCCGCTAGAATTTCACATCATAGGAGTGATCCTATGAGGTCCAGAATCCCAACAATGGGAAGTTAGGATTTTACCTGGTAGGCAATGAAGGCACCTTGAATGTGTCTGAAAGAGGGAAGCAGATTTTTGCCTTTCAGAAAGAGTGCTCTAACTATAGCATGGAAGACAGATTAGAACCCAGGGGGAAATCTAGGACAAGGGAACCAGTGGGAGGCCATTGAGGGAAGTAGCATCTGTGGGAATGGCTAGGAGGATATATAGAAGAGAAGGATTTAGAATTGTGAAGCTGACGGTCCTGTGGTGCAACCTGAAGCAGTTATAACAGCCCTCAAAAATCTGCCTCGAGTGGGCAGTAACACATAAGTGACTTTTGAAAAGAGAGCATGTTCAGAGTGATAGGAGAAAACCGTCACTTCAGAGCATTATGAACTAAGAGACAGAAGAAAATCAAACGTGTGCTCAGTGGCCTAAAGACTGTGGTTGAAATTCCCTGTGCCCATGACATATAGTTTTCTCTATTGTACCCGGAATGAGGGGAGAAAATGAAGGGACCATCTCTGGGGACTCAGGCTGGGTGAAGGTAGGAAGGAGGCAATGGGTAGCTCTAAGTGACTACTGCTTTCACAGTGACAGCTCAGGACTAAGGGGACTATTGGCTCCACGAAGGTGCAAGTCATGCTGGGATTACTCATCACAGTGTCCCAGTAACAGCAGTGCCCAACACATGTGGACAATAAATATTTCCTTAATGTATATATAGAGAGATCACAGTGAGTCTGGTGGGGGTGGACATGTATGGAGAGCGCTTTCTTGTCTGCTTTTAAGACTCTTTCTGACGTTGGGTAGAGGGGGTGGGTTTAAATTTACAAACTGACAATAAGCCAGCATCCTCTTGTTAAAAGGATGTAATTTCATTTTCTATGATTAAAATATCTGACAATTCCTTTTCCTTGGCCTTTTCCTTCCCTTCTTCCACTTTGGGGGTGGGGGAACCAAGGATTCTAATAATCAAAAGTTTATTATCCATTACCAGAGGGAAGACACAGCAGTCCACACACCCTCTTCTGACCCTTACTGGAGGCTGCTGAAGACCACAGAGGCTGCTCGTAACTGTCCGTGAGCATGCGTCCTTCTCAATTCTCTGTCATCCCTTTACTGACTGTCCATTGCATTTGGCTCACCCTAAAAAAGCAGATCCTTCAGAACCCAACCATGCCATCAGTTGAGAAGACCCATCAGGCTAAGGGTCTCGGTACCTTGTTGCTCTTACCCTCAAGGAGGAGTTGGAGTGAGTACCCTGGGAAATGCATCCCCAAGGCATGCTGGTGCCCTGACTCCTGGGACTGTGAAAGTGGCCTTACTTGGAAATGGGGTCCGTCCACATGTAAACAACTTAATATGAAATCTTTAGTGTGCTCTTATAAAAAGAAAGCTATGCCATGGGAAGACAGAGAACACTGGCAGAGTCAGGAATGGATGGTCTTGATATATTGGCAGGCCAAGGAATGCCAGGGATCGGTCAGTCCCAGGAAAGCTAGAAAGAGGCCAGGAAGGACTCTACCAAGACTCTCATGAGATTGTGGTACTAGTGACACTTCCAGTATATACTGCTAGCCTCCAAACCCATGAGGAAATAGTTTCTTACTTTATAAAACCACCCAATTTGTGCCAATGCATCATAGCACACCTTGGAAACCCACACATTCTTCTTTTAAATTATAATATAGTTACATAATATCCTCCCTTCTCCTTCTCCTTCAAACCACTCCTCTGTCCCCATCCCTGCCTCTCAGATTCATGGTCTCTTTTTGTTTCTTGTTACTATTATATGTGTGTGTGTGTGTGTGTGTGTGTGTGTGTACACACACACACACACACACACAAGTATAGAAATACAACCTGCTAAATCCATTTAGTGTCACTTATGTGTGTATGATTTCGGCCTGACCACTGGTATTGGATCACCTATTGGGAGCTCATCCATGGGGAAGACAAATACTCTGACACAGCCTTCCTCAGTCGCCTATAGCTCTTTGTCTAGGAGTGGGGCCCCATTAGAGTTCTCTAACATTAGCATGTCGGTTTGTGTTATCCTTGTTCCGGTCCTGTGTAGGCAGCCATATTGTCCAGACACTGTGGGGGTAGCCTCCCTGTGATTTCTAGGAGACAATCTCACAGCAGTTTTTCTGGTCTTCTGCTCTCACAGTCTTTCCACCCTCTCTTTCATGATGTTTCTGAGGCTCGGTTGTATGTATTTGTGTTGTAGATGTGTCCACATCCTTGACTTCTTCACTGTGTTCCATCAGCAACATACTTTGTTCCCCATTTGGAACTGATAACAACTACCAGAACGTCCCTTGTATGTCACACATGTCACATCATGATGTCACTGGTGGTCATGGTCTGGACCAGGCATTATATTTCAGTCAAAGAATTGAAGATGCGCACACAAATAGCCATCTAGTAGGGAATTTTATTCAAATGCAAAGAAAAAGTAATGGTTAGATGTCCTTCAGGGGCATGACACACTGAGCAAGGCTGCCCTAGAAAACCAGGTTACTGCCTAGGGCTTGCCTTGATGAGTCTAAGAGTAGGAGGAGTTGGTTGCTAAGGGACAGGGCACAGAGTTATTTCTTGTTTTAATTGTCAAGGTTGGGTTAAGTAAACCTTTGTCTACTGCATGTCTTTTCCCATGATGCACCTGACACTAATCATGTGCATGCCTAATCATGCATCCCCATAAGGTGGTAAATAGGTGATTTTCCCTGAAAGTTAACACAGATGGCAGTTTGGCTTACTACATATGTACCTCAAACCCATGCAGGCTGACCAACCCACTGGCCTCTGGTTCTGGGAGCTGTCCCAAGATGTATTTGACTACAGACTGGGGGTTTCTAGAGCTTGCTAAGGAGTTATTAGTGGCACTGTGACCAGTTGTTTTGTTTGAAGAGGGTTGAGCTTGCAGCTTGATGCAAGTGGGAAGCCTCAGGTTTGCATGTATGCTTTGGGGAAAGGAGTGCATGTGTAGCTCAAGCCAAGCAGAGTTCCAGGTTGCTACTCTGCCCCTAAGCTTTTCTGTCTCAATGCCAGGCCCATCCTTCCCAGCTCTGGGTCCATCTTTCCCTTGCCCATTCTTTACTTGCTATGGATTTCCTGTGACGGCCTCTCATTGAAGTTGGGCTTCATCTACATTAGTCCCCAATGTATCCTAACTCCCTTGGGTACTTTTTACCATACTTTGGCTTCTAATGTTTAACTTGCTGGGGTGGTGGTGAGTGACTTGCTACCTTAGCTCCTTCTCTCCAAGCCAAAACCACATGTCACTTTTACTCTTGTCTAGAGGATGTCTCAGCCTACCTGCTTCAATTCCCACTCTTTTTTGACCCATTTCTCCATCTGGGGAATCATCTGGAGGGATGAACCCTCTTCCTCCCAGACTGCTTCTCTTTTGGCAGGGAACCTCTGGAGGTATTGCCTTGACCTGTGAGAATATGGCTCTGGTAGAGTTTTATGTTCTCCCTGTCAGGGTGATGGAGAAGGGCTTTTGAGTTGCCAGCTCCTCTCAAATCACCCTGACCTACATAAATGTGTGGCTAATCCAGTAGAGAGTCACAAATGTACTGTGGTTCCATTTGATTTAGCCTTCAACAAATGCTATAGTGCCAGTGTATAGACTAGATGGTCTTTCATTTCATGCTGTGAAGCATACACCTGCCAACCAAAGTAATGGGCCAGTAAGCCCAATACTTATGTCTGTATGGTCCTTAAGCAAATAACAGTTTTTATATTTGTAGGAGCTTAAAAAAAAGAGGAAGGGGAAGAAGAGGAGAGGGAGGACAAGGAGCAGAAGAGGAAGGAAAAGAGCTATACACATACCATACATGATAAATAAAGCCTAAACTATTTCCTGACTTTGTAGAAAAAGTAACAAAAGAACTCCTGTATAAAATTTATAAAATACTTGGGGTGTCTTTATTGTACCCAGGAGTCTATTCAAAGCAAGTCATTTTAAGCATATTACCCTTTGTCTCCAGAAGAACTGAAAGACTCATTGTATCCTAAGATTCTGAAGGCTCCTAACTTAAGAAAGTAATGTTGCTTTTTGGCTCAAAAAGTCCTATATAAGTAGCATTTTGGGGGTGAACCCTCAGTACACACTGCTGATCCAGCGTTCAACTCATTTCACCCTCTGAGCATCAAGGATGGGGATGGACAACCTTTCAAGAGTCTGCCCAATAAGCCTCTGAGCCCACTGGAGGAAGGACCAGCGATGCCATGCCAGGGAGATGTGGCACTAGTGTTCTTCAGCCCTGAACCCAGCTTAGGAAAAATGGCCGGACGGAAAGTCCTTTCACTGCATACATGTTGCTGTGCATCACCCCGATCCTCGTACCACTTCAAATCATCCTGGCACATTCAGATACACACACCAACAATGGCCAGTCCCCAGGAAGGTATCAGCAGCCTTGTGTGACACACAGAAGCCGGATATGACAGCAACCAAGGATGACCTCAAACTGTCACTCAAGTGATCCCAAATGCCTCACAAAGAAAAAGCTATAAGGATGTATAAGCCAGGAAAAAAGATATAAAGCTAATTGTTTTTCCAGTTTCAGCTCTGTCATAGTTTTATGGAGGCAGTGTATCTGTACATAAAAAGTAATTCATATTGAAAACGTAACACCCCAATGGAAGCTCCATGGCTTCAGAATAGCCATTCCAGTTGTTCATTGAGATACTTAGTTTGGGGATGGACAAACATTTCAGTGGCTACCTTAGTCTAGCTGTGTGATATTTTTATTTGTGAGTTATTCACAATAAAGTGATTTTATAATTAAAAGCATAATTCTGAAGCACAAAAGAAAAAAAAATAAAGTACCATGTCCTGTTTGTCTTATAGAATAAGACCCCAACATCCAGAGCACCCCAAAGGGAGCCATTCTGCCTCAGTTTCTGCACCTCATCATCAGGTCTCCACTGCACACAGCCCTGCGCCGAGGCTGCTCCTTCTCCAAACCTCAGGCTTTTGCTGGTTTCTTTGTGTGCTCTCCGTGGTCCTGCGCTAATCTTTTTGTCTAGAGCAGCGCAGCTAAGACAGGGATGGCTGCCAGATGTTGTAACATGAAGGGCAGCAGTAAATGAGCCCCATATCAGATTATAGCCTGCTTGTTATCCGTCCTGTTCTGGCAGCTTCCGTGGCTGCTGTGCTCTAGCGGCCCTCCGGTGACTTAGCTGTCTTTTGAATCTGGATCTATATCATTTGACACCGTAGCCTCTACTCCAGGCACACAAGCTTGACATTGGCGGTGCTTCCTCAGAGCACCGGCTGTCCCATTCTAGGGCCCTTCCTAAGAGCGTGTGCTTGAGCAGAGCCAGAGGCCGGGTCTTGGTGGATGTAGCCGCCGCCTGGCACCCACGTTAGGGGAAGGATCAGCTGCATCCCTCCTCGCTGCTCTTCCGGGGCTGTGCTGTGATAATCATTCCCCACATTTGGAAATGGCTTGCTTGCTTGCTCACCTTCCCCAGTCTCTGCTACACTGGCACATGAGGGGCGGGCCTAGCTGTAGCTCCCAAACTCCCTCGGTGAAGCTTGAGATACAGCCATATCAATTTGTGCCTCTGGCGGACCTGGGCAGGCTTTTCGAGTGTCTTTAAAACTCTACTAGGAAAACATCAAAATGGTCTTCTAGGAACTTTAGACCCAGAAGCCACATTTCAAAATGTGAAAGATCACTAGATGTATATGGTTACCCATGGGAGGAATTCTTAGAACACTTCATCTGATGGGTATCTTTGGAGAATCCATTTCACGCCAGGCATTGTACTAGGCTTTTAGAATGCAGAGATGTGCAAGAGACAGCCCTTGGCCTCCAGGACCTCAGAGACTAGTGTGAAAGCTTAAATGATGAGGACTCTGCTGGAGGCTCATAAAACACTGCCAACTTGGGAACGTTCCCAGATCCTCTGAGTCCCTTTCCCTGTTCAGCACAGAGTGTCATATCTCCCTTGTCTTTCAGCAGTTGGGTATGTGCTTACCTACAGGAGACCTGCACTAGATTAGGCCTGTCCTAGGGGCCTTGGGGTGGCAGGTACATGAGGCTCCACACCTCTCCAAGGGTTTATAGACAGTTAACATGTATGAATGGCAGGTTTCTTAATAGTGTAGCTGCCCACATTCCAATACCATAAAATGCATAGATTGGTTCACCAAGCTATACTTGGGTGCAATGGTTTTCTTTGCTTCTGACATCAGTGCCCTATCTGGAGTGAGTAGACATTTATTCATGTTTCCTAATGAAATACCTGTTCAACAGAATGTGCATTTGACTTGATTTGGCAGATTAAATATGAGTAGAAATGTGGCAAGTGACTTACATGTGAAAGTCTTCAAGAAAGAATATGTATTTATGTGTTTCCTTATCTTTTGTTTTTCTGCTTTGGGAAGTGGGAAAGAGCATATAGACATGGACCACCCATCAGTCTCCATCCCCTAGTGACTTCAGTGAGTATAATCCCTGGGCAACTCACATGAGATGGACTTCCACGATGTCAAACCACTAATAATTAGGGGTTATTTGTTGCAACACCACAAACTGGCATATCTTGACTGCTAGGCATTGGCTTCAGTAAATGAAGCTTTGCTACACATATATACCCCAAGAAGAATTTATACGTTGGACCCACAATGTTACTGGAAGAGAGATACATGGAGAGTGTTAGGGAGTCTTTAGAACCAGCCCAATGGCAACCCTTACAGTGCATCCACCCTCTTTTGTGCCTTGTTACTTGTGAATTCCCCACTCAGGTCATTAGTAAATCTCACAGCATCCTCCAAGAGTCATTATCAGAATTCAGCATGCCTAGCGCCCTGAGCTCCTGTCCATCATACACCTCACCACACTGCTTGGTTTTCTGCCTATCTCACTAGACTGAGATATTCAGAACACTGTAAGTAGACAATCACTATGACTGACTGAGTGAATGAGTGAATGAATGAATGAATGAATGAATGAATGAATGAATACATCTGCTGTCTTTGCACACCATGTCATCATGTGGGTGACAGCAAGTCCTTTCAGTAAAACACAGAAAGGTGGAAGGATGCAGCTGATGTGCTTTGTGATGGGCCTGGCTTCTCTGCAGGAGCCTGGTAATGAGATGAGTCCTGGAGCAGGTGTCCCAGACCTCGGCAGCACCATCTGCTCCCCTCTTTCCTAGCTACGTGGTCTCAAGTAAGTCATTTAACCTCTCAGTCCCAGTTGTTGGGCGGCTTGCAATGAGATAATGATTATAGTTCATAGACTACCCTCAATGGAAAGGACTCATGGGTACTTTCCAGCTTATTGTACTCTGACTCAGCTAGCCAATGGTGGTACTGGGAATAAAGAAATAGAGCCCAAATCTCCTAAAGCTCAGTTTGGAGTTTTAATACTATGGCTAAAAGAAATATGAAGATCAGCACTATTGTGTATATAATTTTTTAAAAAATTAAAGAAATGGTATCTTGTATTGCTCATGTTTTCATGCAGTTTAATCCCCTCATTCCTGTTAGAATGTGGAAAGGAGATGAGGAGGACTATCAGCAGGCCATCCAGCCTATACACTTTCCTGCTTTATTCACTGGTTAAAGTCCTGGTAAGGGCTAAAGCCTGGTTACATTTCTGGCAAGCAACTAACCCCTGGGCAGCTATTTTCAAGGCTATATAACTCTCATTTTTTAAAGCTTAAAATGATTGGGTAAGCATATTGGTATTCCCTAGGGCAATTCCCCATCCTGTATCATGTAAGTACTTTGGCATAAATAACTCCATGCTAAAATGGGCAAGTTGATTGGAATTTAAATAACATTTACATAAAATGGACATATTGCCTTGAGTACCAATTAACAAAGAACCAAAAGTTCCTCTAGAACAATGTAAAATAGCCATCTTTGGGTGGGTGGCCTGAGGTAGACAGCCTTAGAAGCATGAGATTTGCATACATCATGCCAATACAAACACAAGTGTTTTAAGGTCAGCCATGTAGAATAGTGTAAGGCAGTCTAGTACAAACTTATCACAGAATTTGTAACCAGGTAATGTTCATCCTACAAGCATGTAACCAATGTGCACATGTGCTTTCCAGCATCCATGGATTCCCTCCTCAATCTTCAGACATCAATAACCACACAGAAGGCCATAATCATGAGTAGTACAGAAATTCAGTCTTAACCTACTTCTCTGCTCTACATCATTTCCCAGAAGCTTTGAGTCTAGTTATACGTTTCATCTTCTACTCCTTCTGCCAGACATCCCTACTCAAGAGCTTAGCAAATGGACTTGTCTGCTACCCAACCTCTTCACTACTTCTGATTCTCTCCTCACTCTAGTTGACCTACCCTCTACAGTGATGTATACTGTCTGCATTTCATAGAATTTCATTGTATCAGTTCTGTGTACACACAGTTTAAATAAACTAAGCTAAAAACAGAAAGCAAGCAATTATTAACATTATTAGCCTCTACCCTCTGTGTCTCTTTTTATCAAATTTCCCTCACCCATAGGGGGAAATACATATTATATGTGTATACTATTAATATGTTTGTTTTAATATATTGCCTTCTATATGCGTGTATGTTATATTAGTTTGCTATAACAACTGGTGTGTATTTTTCAGCATCCTATATACATTTCTCATTTTGCAACATTTAATTTTAGCTATAATAATACTGATATATTATGCAATTAAGAATCTATAAATAGGGGCTGGAGAGATGGATCAACACTTAAGAGCACTGGCTGCTCTTCCAAAGAACCTGAGTTCAATTCCCAGCACTCACGAAGCTGCTCACAACTGTCTGTAACTCCAGTTCCAAGGAATGATGACCTCTTCTGGCTGCTGTAGGCACTGCACACACATGGTGCACATTCATGCACATAAGTACACCACCATACACATAAAATAATGTTTTTAAGAATCTATAATTGGACTATTGGTCTTTTTGATGTCTAATTTCTTGAGTTCTTTATATATTCTGGATATCAGTCCTCTGTCAGATGTGGGGTTGGTGAAGATCTTTTCCCATTCTGTAGGCTGTCACTTTGCCTTGTTGACTGTATCCTTTGCTCTACAAAAGCTTCTCAGTTTCAAGAGGTCCCATTGATTGATTGTTTCTCTCAGTGCCTGTGCTACTGGTGTTATATTTAGGAAGTGATCTCCTATGCCAATGCGTTCAAGACTACTTCCTACTTTCTCTTCTAGCAGGCTCAGAGTAGCTGGATTTATGTTGAGGTCCTTGATCCACTTGGACTTAAGTTTTGTGCACGGTGACAGATATGGATCTATTTGCAGCCTTCTACATGTTGATATCCAGTTATGCCAGCACCATTTGTTGAAGATGCTTTCTTTTTTCCATTGTACACTTTTGGCTTCTTTGTCAAAAATTATATGTTCATAGGTATGTGGGTTAATGTCAGGGTCTTCAATTCGATTCCATTGGTCCACATGTCGGTTTTTATGCCAATACCAAGCTGTTTTTATTACTGTAGCTCTATAGTAGAGCTTGAAGTCAGGGATTGTGATGCCTCCAGAGAGACAGCCGGGACTGACCTACTCTGGTGATGGAATGGCCAAACACCCTAATAGTTGTGCCAGAAACCCCATCCAAGGACTGAGGAATCTGGATGCAGACATCTATGGCTAGGCCCCGGGTGGAGCGCTGGGAGTCTAATTAGCGATAAAGAGGAGGGTTTATATGAGTGAGAATTGTTGAAGCCAAGGTTGGCTAAAGCACAGGGACAAATAGCCAAACAAATGGAAACACATGAACTATGAACCAAAAGCTGAGGGGCCCCCAACTGGATCAGGCCCTCTGAATAGGTGAGACAGTTGACTGGCTTGATCTGTTTGGGAGGCATCTAGGCAGTGGTACCAGGTCCTGGGCTCGCTGCATGAGATAGCTGTTTGAAACCTGGGACTTATACAGGGACGCTTGGCTCAATCTGGGAGGAGGGGACTGGACCTGTCTGGACTGAGTCTATCAGGTCGATCTCAGTCCTCGGGGGTGGCCTTGATCTGGAGGTGGTAGAATGGGGGTGGGCTGGGGGGAAGGGGAGGGAGGCAGGAAGTGGGAGAACAAGGGAATCTGTGGCTGTTATGCAGAACTGAATAGTATTGTAAAATAAAAGAAAAAAAATAAACAGGAAAAAAAGAATCTATAAATGTTATTTACATCTGAGCTGTGGAACATATTATGATTGTTCTGACAAGCCTCACACTTGGGTTATCCCAAAGTCTATATGTTAAATCCTAATTTTCATTGTAATGATAGTAGGAGCTGGGGCCTATGAAAGGTGGATCGTGTTATGAGTACCAAGCCTTACCAGTGTTCTAATAAAAGAGACCTCAGAGAATAATCATTCTTCCTGCCATGTGAGTACAGAGCAAAAAGATGGCCACCTATGAGCCAGGCGCTAGACCCTGACCAGACACAGCACCTACTGCTACCCTGATGCTGGACTTCTCAGGCTCCACAACTCTGTGGAATAGACTTTTACTGTTTATAAACCATCCCATCTCTAACAGTTTTTATAGCAACCCCAGTGGATTAAAATAATTATTTTTGATTTTAAGTATAATTGTTTTCCTTCCCTGAAGTCAGTAACTGTTTTGTTTATTCTGTTTGACTTCCTAGGTAATATCATTAACTTCACTTCAAGCTCTTTTATTAGTTATCTAAATTCTCTCATCAGGCATTCTATCAATTTTACTCGAAGATACTCCTCCTGGAGTCTTCTGGTGTGCTCTAGTTTGACCTACAACCCCCCACTGCTGGTGCTGTTATCATCTCTAGATTTCCCCTCAGCACTGTTGCAGCCAACTAAAGGTGCCCCACCCCGAAGATTTTTGCTTTAGAGTCCTAATCCCCACAGCACTGGGGTAAAGAGGTGGGAACTTTAGGGAGACTCTATCCTCATAAATGCAATTAGTGCCCCTATGGAAGAGTCCCCAAAGTCCATTCTTCCCCTTTATTATGGGTTGACACAGCAAGGAAATGGTATGTATAAATAAAAAAGCAGGCCCTCATCAGACACCGGATGTATGGGTGCTTTGTTCCTGTACGCCCCAGCTGACAGGCTATGAGAAACAAATACTGCTTATTACAAGAACCTAGTTTCATCACAGTCAAGAGCAGAGAGAAATTAATGTGTGCCTTCTTGCTGCTCAGCTCCATTTCTCCTCCTTCATACAATCCAGGATCCAGGCCACAGTGGGCCAGGTCTTTCCATATTAGTTAGCACAATCCAGACAAACCCCATAGACATGCCCACAGGCCAACCTAATTCAAGATAACCCCTCATTTGACATTCTTTCCCTGGGTGACTCTAGATTTGTGTCATGATAGCAATTAAAACTAACCATCGCAGTCATAGAAAGACTTGAACATACTTCTGTGGCACTTCAAATGGTTTCAAAAGGAAGTGGAAGAGAATCCGTGTGGCCAACTCACTGTTTACCTACACGCTGCTCTATAATGGAGGTGAACTTAATGTTGTAAGAGACATACAGTTCCCGTAGGAAAGTCTCCAAATGGCACACGAAAATCCCACCACCTGCCAGCAAACTCATTCCTAAGGGAAATGCAGACACTTCTCCACACATTCAATGCAGGCTCCTTTCAACTCCAGAGAAAATACTCAGCAATTCTAAGCCCAAGCCTCCCTCTTCTCTGCAGAAGGGTGACAAACAGTAAGACTGTATATCATCTCCAGGAAAGATACCTACTTCTATCCATGATACATGATCTTGCCTTTGGGATCCAGACTAGACAGCCCTAATAGTCTGTATGTCTTTTCTCTAGTCAGCTGTCCAATCTCCAGGCATACCAAATGGGCAACATCAAGATTCTTGTCCAGGTGATACTGAGCCAATACTATGCCAGACCATGTACATGGTCATTAAAAAAAAAAAGCCTGGATAAAATATGAAACTATTCCTTCTGTCTTTACCTAATATCTCAGAAATCTGTGTGAAAACATTTTCACTTCACCTCTGTCCTGAATATATATCAACTTGACACAAGCCAGAATCATCTGGGGAGAATAAACTGAGAGAAAATGCTTCCATTAGACTGGCCTGTGAGCAAATCTTTGGGACCTTTTCTTGATTAATGACTGATGTGGAGGGTCCACCCCACTGAGGGCAGTGTCACTCCAAGGCAGGTAGTCCTGGGTTGTACAAGAAAGCAGGCTGAGTAAGCCAGAATGAATATGATGGCAAACATCTCCATGGTCTCTGCCTCAGTTTCTGCCTCAGATTCCTGCCTTGCCTTCCCCTTATGCTGAGCAGTGGCTGAACCAGTGGGTGTATACACCCCACAGAACAAAGTTCTACCAGTTCCAAGCTCCTGGTCTTCAGCCTAGTATCAGGAAATCCAGCCTAAGCCACTACTCAATAGTTTTATTCTCTGGGGTTTCCGAAGTTCTTTGCACAGATATACAATAAAGGTTAAATCATATGAAATTGCTGACACTCCATTTCCCCTACAATTCATGTGATTTGATGTAAGAGTAAGAAGAGGACTTAGAGTTAGTAGGTTGATTCTAAAACAGGACAGTTAAGCTGTCCTGCTCAGTGACAGTTAAGCTTTACCAAATAATTGAATGTCACTCTGGGCTCAAGTTTTAGAAGAAATGGGATTAGCATGAATATTATACAGACGAGATATATGAACAATGGAAACTGTCACCATTGGTACATGGCCACCAAGTGTCTGAAAAGCTGTATATATATCACTTCGCTTCATCTCAAGAACTCTATGGAAAAGATAACATGGAAAACCAAGATATTGTTGAATTTTAAAAGAGAAAACTAATACTCATAGATCCAGATAGTTTAGAGAAGAGCATGTAGCAGAAGTCAGAATTAGAACCTAGATCTCTATTCTTGGTCTGGTAAAGCATCCTTTTATTTCTCATATCATCCTGTTTTCTGGATGTCCGAGCATTGCAGATGGTACACTGTTAACCAAGCTGCAAGAGTTCTAATCAATAAAGCACAGAGCCCTACAGTGACGTTCTCAAAGATTCATTTTTACGCTACAAGAACCATCCGTGTATGTAGTGAATGACTTGCATCTCCATTCCTTTACTCTGAGGACGGCCAAGACAGTGCAGCAGATGGGGCCCCTGTCATCAAGCCTGACACCTCAGTTCTACCCTAAGATCCACACGGTGGAAGGAAAGAACTGACTCTCACAGCTTGTCCTCTGCCTCCACAGGGGTACCATAACATGAGGGTGCATGCATGTGTACACACACACATACACACACACACACACACACACACACACACACACACACATACATATATACAATTATTATCATATATATATAGTATATAAATGTAATAAATCCTTATTTTGCAAGTGTGGAAGTTAGAGTTCAAAGTGGTTTGGTAAGTTACTGAAGAGACACATAATGACACCTATCCTCATGGTAATCACTTAAAAAATTAATTTCTGCTACATGGATGATAGATGGGTTCAAAATTAGATGTGTGCTGTTTGCTTTTGCTTTTCAACTTAATTGGACTTCAGGTCACTGTAAGGTGCTTAAGCCACTTGAGTGGCCAGGTCCCTCCTTGAGGACCTCTAACCACCAGGTTCTACCCACAAAATACTCTTAACTGCTCTAACTGCTGGACTCTGCCCCCACCCTGCAGAGCAAAAAGCCCAATCTCTAGACATGAAATCCCACCAATCTCCACCCTGGAAAGCTCCACCCTGAAAACTTCCACCCCCTTCCCATCTATCTATTCAGTTTGCTGCTGTTTCTCACTCAAGCAGAGACAGCCACCCTCCTGGTTTTTCCCTCCCAATAAATCCCTTGTGTGAGGTTTGTTGTGCGGTGCAACTTTGTGATATTCCTTGGCTTCCAACTGCCAGGATACCTTTCCATCTGAGCTGCAATGCTTACAGTCACTTCCTGGGCTGGTGGGGTGCACATCTGGATGTGTTAGGGTGTTTTCAGAGAGGAAGAGGATGAGCTGCTGTGCGGAGACCTACCCTGTGTGTGTTTGCAGAAACAGTCCATGGGCTGCAAGCGTAGATGCAGTAAAAGGTGGGGAGGGAACAGCAGCCAGGGGCCCGGAAACATCCCATTCTCTCTGCTTCTGCCACCAAGAAGTAAAGACAGAATCTGCCCCAGGCTTTCATTGCCCCGATGATCTGCCCAAGTGCATGGTGGGAAAATCGTGGAAAGAACATTCTGACATCATGAGGTAAGATAAGCACTCCTCCTCTTAAGTTAGTTCTTTCAGGTAGAAAGTAGAAACGTAACCAATACAACATGAAAACATGGAAGTATGACTTATTTGCATGGTCTCTGAAGACCATGTGATATAATTTAATGGTGAGGAATTCAGATTTGGAGTTTCCCAGATTTCGGCTCTACGATCTTGAGTTTAGGATCCTTAAAAATTCTTGCCTCGTATCTTTCGCCATAAAACACAAGTGGTCTCATTCTTGCTGAAATATCATAGAGTCTGTAATTTAGAGGATCTCACTAGACAGCCAACTGCGCTTAGCTGTGTAGCTGAGAGTCACTCTAGGGCAGCCTCTGGAAGGGTGTGTGTCTGGTTCCGACTGCCAGCAGCTGTTCCCAGAACACTATAATCAGCTGGGGTGGGGCACAGTCAGAACTGATCAGTGTCAAAGGCAGGGGGGGGGTGCTGCTTGGAAAGGATGGTGAGTGAGCTCTCCATCCCTACAGAGGCACCAGATGAGATTGATCATATACATCTAAGAAAGAGACTCTCTGGTGGGTATTCCCAACAGCTTGACTCTCCGAAGATGGTTCATTTCTAAAGAATTGTGTATCCCTGTGCTGGGAATATGATTCTGCCTGGAGAATCCCCTCCACATGTCACCCCAGCAGATATAGACACCAGCTTCAGAGGGCATCGTTTCATAATATTCTAAAATAAAAGACCTCCTATTGGGCTTTACTGGAGCAAGAGGTTGTATCAATGCTAGCAGGACTGGATTAGCAAGTTCTCTTAGCACTAAGGTTCATTTCTGGATTCGAAGCCCATGAAGATGTTTTCTGAAGAGACAATTCCAGAATCTTCCAGAATGCTCAATGGTGACAATACATCTTGTTTTGTTCTTTCAGTTTGTGCAAATTTCAGAGATATGTATGTACTGAGTACCTGGACTGGTCTCCTTTCCCACCCCCCACCCACCCGGCATCAGCATCTACTTCTTGATTTGTTTATGTAAGCTTACTCAGCAGCAGACCAATCGCTATCTGATTCCACCCTCCCTTTTATCTTTCTTCCTCCTGTTTCTCGATTGATCCTGCTCACAGCATGGCCTGGCATCACAGACATGGCCTTGTCATCCGTGTTTGGTAACTGGTCTTTTTGCTGTTTTTATCTACAATTGTGTGACTCTCCACGGATGTCTGCCAGCCCACAGGCAAGGCGTTGTGGGCAGTGACAGTGCAGGCTGGGAAATAAATGCCATGCCCTGAAGGCTTTGGGGCAGGGAACCAAATAAAATTCCAATCCCCTGTTGTGGCTCTGGTGATTGAAAGGGAAGTTGCCTCGCTCCTGCCTAGTGGCAGAGCTGAGGAAGTATTGTCTTTTGGTATAGCTGTGTTTCCGAAAATCGTAATCCTGGGAGAGAGTGGGTGGTATTAACACAGAAGTTTTGATGCCACTCTAACATAATAATTAGACTCTCTTAGACAAGAGTTATCTCAAGCCTAGATGGATTTAATTTTCTTCTAATTCCCTGTGCTGTTTACTGTGTTTTATGAGAGGTCGATGAACACTTGTATTTCCCTTTAGGATCTGTCAGTCCCCTGGCTGCTAAATGTACTTGTTCTCAGTTTTGTTCAGAAGCTCAAACCGGAAAAATCAGCTATCCAGCTTATTTGCAGCCCTTCTAATGATGTTTGATGCTGATCATAATAAATCAAAAGCACTGTGAGATCCTGGAGTGTTCTATGAATCAACCAAGAGAGAGAACGCACATCCTGACCCATTTTCATGATAATATCAAGGCTTTGGGGTTCTTTTATTGAATGCACACCTACTATGTGCAGGGTATGTTGTATGACCTAGGGAATTGACACAAATAACACATTCAAGAAAACTGATTGAATTGTATGATAGGAATAAGTATTATTGATTAAAACTTAAAAGAGGAAGGCCATTTCCTATGTAGAGATCAGCAATGTGGGATTTCAAGGTCTCAGTAAAAACTGGGATTGGATGGGGGAGACAGAGGAAAGTTCCAGGAAGAGAAGAAAATTGACTGAGTCCTGAAGACAGAGCACTGACATTGAATGCTCAGAAAAAGAGCAGAATAAATATGGAGAGAAGAGCCAGCATGAGGCCAGCAAAGGTGTAGGAGCATGTGAAGGGTATGAGTGTTAAGTAAACATGCATGAAAGTGATGGGTTGAGAATCATAAACAGCCTGTGTGGTGGCTTTATCCTATTGGCTATGGGAGTTTTTGGAGTGTTCAAGTTGATCAAATAAGTCACTCATCCAAAAGATTAATCCAATAATCCAAATAAAAGTATCATGAACAGAATGGTCAAACATTGTGACCACCATCCAGAGAAGATGAATTTACTTTCTTTTAAAATCAGATTATGTATCAATAGCCAGCTATCAAAATACTGGAAACACATATAGTACCTATCTTCTGATACTCTGGATAAAGAAAAATTTGCTATAATTGGTGAAGTGTGGTGTAGTGAAAGGTTACATGTCCTGCAAGGTGACATCTTCTACCAAGCAGGAGACATGAGTCTAAGCATCACAATGAATTATGCTCCAAGCTACAAACATCACCACCTTTCACATTCTCTGCTTTACTTTAAACAATTATTTGATTGTCCACTCTAAAAAGGTGACATTTCATTAAGCAGAAGGCACCTAACACGCTCTGTAGGCAGATGAACCCAAGAAACAGCCCCGTGACAGTGTTCAGTTCAGGGATGTGCTTTGCAACCTCTGTTATCATCGACAGTGGCAGCCTGCACAACTCAGAGATACGAGGGGTATAGATGCAACTGTCACCTGTTTAACTCTTGGATTTCTGACTCTGGTCCATATGCTGAGCTTAGGACAATAAAAACATTTTAAATAAATGTACTACGTGACTGAATAATAATGCAACTATAATAGCAGAAATATTATTTAAAATAGTCACATTACACACACACACACAGGTGCTCTTGTCGAAGTGGGCAATCTGTGGGAGCTAGAGGTATCTTCCTGATTTGTTTCTTCCCATTAATTTTGGAGGCAGGAATTCTCTCTGAACCTGAAGTTGGCCATTTGGGCTAAGCTAGCCAGCCAGCCCTTGGGATGCTCTTGCCTCCACGCTCTCCCTGCATCTCCAGCTCCCTCCCTCCCGGGACTAAGGTTGCAGATGTGCACTGCTGCGCCTGCCTGGCTTTTCTGTGGGTGCTGGGATCTGAACTCAGGCCTCCGTGTTTGTATATCACGGTAACCCACTGGGCCATCTCCATCCAGGCATATTTGTTGCGTTTGATTAGCACTTCTTGAGGTACTTCTCCCTTCCTTTGAGTTCCTTTTCTGCTCAGTATGTCTCCGTCTCTGCCAGAACAATTTTCAACAGTAGGCCCTGAGGAACCAGCTCCCATTTTTTTTAGTAGGATCCCCAACTAACTGGTTAATCTCCTGCTCTCTCTTTTCTTTCTCCTTTAATGACGATAGGCTGTGACTGTCTCC
Organism: Peromyscus leucopus; assembly: GCF_004664715.2. Classification (NCBI taxonomy): domain Eukaryota; kingdom Metazoa; phylum Chordata; class Mammalia; order Rodentia; family Cricetidae; genus Peromyscus; species Peromyscus leucopus. The sequence continues at coordinate 138,056,493 of NC_051065.1, forward strand.
AGAGACATCCTACCAACATTTATATTCCTTCCAAATTAGAAGAGTAGGCATCTCTCCAGATCATAAAGAATACATTTATTTTAAGGTACAGTGGAGAGAACACACAGAAATTAAAGTGTGTTTAATGAGAGCCTCTGTGGCTTTTAGAAATTCTAGCTTTGTGCTGATGCTAGTTGCTCTGCATTCTAGCCACATTTCAACCTCCATGGCCTTGGCTTTAGGTCATAGGATAACTTGGGAGTTATCAGTTCAGAGGCGGGGAAAATGAAAAATTCACATTTTATCTCTAGCTATGAATATTTCATTTTGGAGAATTGTTGTTTTAGGTTTGGTTGGTTGGTTGGCTGTTGTTTGTTTTCCAGAGTCTGTGTAGCACAGGCTGGCTTTGAACTGCCCCAGTCTTTCTGCAGGCACCTCCCAAGAGCTGAGATTACAGGCAAGCACCACCGCTCTAGGCCATCTGGCTATGACCTTCTATATGCCTCATGTGCTTTCTTCTCTCCTCTCCTCTCTTTCAACTTCTTTCCCTCCTTTTCCTATCCCCCTCTCCTGCTTTCTCCTCCTCTCCCCTTCTCGTCCTTTCCTTTCTCCCTCCACCCTTTTTTTCCTTAATCTGAGCATCACTGGCTCTTGGCCTTTCTACTGTCTTTAAACTCTTGGCTCGTTTTCTGCCCCTGCTGGTCACAAGCTCTGATTTTAGAGTTTCTGATCAAGAACCCCCATGTCTAAGGATTATGAAACCCCCAGTCCTTAGTCTAAATAAGCAAAATGCATTCTCCTAGGCACAAGTGTCTGATGAATACATTCAAATGGGCAGCTCTAGAGACCTGTCTGATTATGTACCAGGTGCTATGAGACCCTTGATATGGATGAGCTCTGGGACTTTATCTGCCCTGGGAAGCAGGGATTAAGCCCATGCCACAGAAAAGGAAAATAAATTCTACCCAGTGAGGCCAAGAGCCTCAGTGGGAAGCCGTAGGACCAAACTTGACCTCTTCTGCCATGGCGCTGTCTTTCCTGTCTCAATGCAGACATTTTCCAGGGAGGTCTACACCTAAGTCAGAGCAGATTGATGAAACTCAATGCCATAAACTGTTATAAAGGCGGGAAGCTTGAGATTAGGGTACCTGTGGCGGGGTTAGTTCTTTTATTTATTTGAAAATTTTGTTTTATTTTATTTATGTGTCTATGTCTATGTCTACACATGCATATAGGGGTAGAATGCCAGCAGAGGCCAGAAGAAGACATCAGATCCCCTGGAACTGGATTTACAGGTGATTGTGAGATGTCACATGGGTGCTAGAACTGAACTCCTGTTCTCGGCAAGAGTAACACATGTTCTTAATGCCTGATCCATCTCTCCAGCTCCCAGGGTTGAGCTCTTCCCGAGAATTATCCTTACATTCTACAGACAGAAGATTTCTTGCCAAGGCCTCATCAGACAGGAAGAGAGCAAAAGTCGTTCTCACATTGGGTAGTGTGTCTTCAACACCTGATGTTGCTACAAAACACCCATGCCATTGAAGTCTGTAAAACTTCTAGAATCTGTGGGGTAGAAGGGCTCATTCTGGGCTTAAAAAAAAAAAAAAACTTATGAGATTTGCCATTTGACTGAGTGACGGGCTGTGTGAACTCTCTCGGACACAGAAGGCATCTAGTAGGGGAAAGGTTAGAGTCCAAGAGCTTTGCAGAGACGTTAGTGACTTCAGAGGGAAATGGGGCATCTACGGTTACTTGGGGCTTTTTCAACAGCAAGCAGCAAAAACAGATTCCTCTAACTTGAGAGAGGGGACGAGCAGGTGGGGAGAGGAGAAGGGGTAATGAGAAGAACAAGCAGGAGCTTCCAGATTAAAGAAATCCAGGTATGGTGGTTTGAAAGAGAAGGGACCCCCGTAGGCTCCATGTTCAAATGCTTGGTCCCCAGTTAGCAGAACTGTTTGGGGAAGGATTCAGAGGTGTGGCCTTGTTGGAGTGGGTGTGACTTTGTTGGAGAAAATGTCTTACTGGGAGGTGGGCTTTGAGGTTTCGAAAGCCCATTCCAGCCAGGCCCAGTCTCTCTCTCTCTCTCTCTCTCTCTCTCTCTCTCTTCTCTCTCTCTCTCTCCTCTCTCTCTCCTCACACCCCTCTCCCCCTGTGGATGAGACGTAAGTTTTCAGCCACTGCTTCAGGGCCATGCCTGCCTGCCTGCTGCCATGCCCCTTCCATAATGGTCATGGACTCGCCCTCTGAAACTGTAAGGCCGCCCCCAATAAATGCCTTCTTTTACAAGCTGCCTTCATTGTGGTGTCTCTTCACAGCAATAGAACAGTAACTAAGACACCAGGTACCATACATTTGAGGTTTCAGTGGGATGCAGCTATTGGAAACCTTACCTCTCATTTCTTCTTCTCCTGCTAAGCTAATGTTTCCAAGATCAAGAGAGAACCCAGTGGAAACATAATGACTGTCTTACCAATATTATAGGCACTGAAAATGACAAGCAGTTGTCTCACTTTTCCTTCCAGTTGATGAAAATGTAGTTGTTGTCCATTCTATGCTCCTGGTATCAGCCTCTAGAACATTCCCTTTTCTCCACTACCTCTCAGAAAATCAACTCTCTGTCTGTTAATCCATGAAGCTTTCATTCTCAACTGCTCCTTTAGCTCCCAACCTCTCATTATTACTGACCAAATATAGGTCAATGTGTTTGTGTGTATGATGTTTTACCTGCATATATGTCTGCGCACAGCATGCATGTCTGGTGTCCATGGCAGTCGTAAGAGGGTGCTGGATCCCCTGGAGTTACAGACAGTTGTAAGCTGCCATGTGGGTGCTTGGAACAGAACCCAGGTCCTCTGCAAGAGCAGCAAATACTCTCTAGTACTCTTTACCACTGAACATCAATCCAGTGGTCATAGCAGTTTTAAAATAGTGCATGACTCATTCAGTTGGCATCACCGGGGATCTATCTAAATATAGAGAAGGGGATAAAGATTAACAAGCATTGGCTGAGCACCTGGTGTGCACAAAACCTCACCCACCACAGACTGAGACAGCGTTCCTGTTTCCCTTCTTCCACCTCCTCCCCACACCCCCATTCTCTCCTATGTGAGATCTTGGTTCCTGCAGCTTCAAACTGTATTGACCTCACCTTCTGAACACCTTGATTTCTTGCTGTCAAAGGAATGAGAAATACATCCTCCATCTGAGGGCCTCACCTTGAAGAAAATCAAGAAGGCGTCTTGGTGCTGAGGACCAAGAACAGATTTCATTTGATGTACTTTGGGATGACTCACAGCCCCTTCTAGGATGCTTGCCCTGCCATGGTTTCTTTGAGTCTTGGGAGGCTTTCTCTTCATTTCGGTCTCTCCTTTGTCCTATTTCTTTCCTCCCTTCCCTCCTTAGTTCCTTCCATCTTTATGTTCAAGGCATCGTTTTCTTTTCCTCTTCCCCCAGAAATCAAAGCTGATCTGAAAGCAGCTGCTTGAAGCTGGCCTGAAGCCTTCAGGACTCAGATCTACCAAAGATGGCTATGAGCTTCCTTTCCCGATACCTCACTCTCTCCTTCACTCCACACTCCCCCTCACTCTGTACTCCCCGCAACGTTCCTCCTCACTTTCCCTCACTCTTCAGACTCTCTGGGCCTCCAATGGACCCAGGGTCCACAGATCTCCATGCTTATATTACATTGGCTTCCTCACTGAAGCAATTTCTTCACACATCACCGGGGAAATAAAACCTACAGCGAAAACGATACTATTGGTTTTCCATTTGACTTTACTGGCAATAAAATCACAGAATCTCTTTTCACAGGAAGGACTCCTGCATGCTCACACCAGAACAATGCAAGAGAAGAGAAAGCCATGCAACCCCACCCTCCCACAGAGCAAGCTCCAAGCCAATTTAAATCCAAGCTCAATTTTTATGCTCTCAAACTCAAAATAACTTGTATCCAGTGAGGAGAAGACAGTGGGAGAAAATAAAAAATTGCTGAATGTGATCTGTGTAAGTGACCCGAAGAGGCTGTCCATGCTCATCTTCACACTGGGAAATTCTGAAGTAGTAGAAGGGGAATAGTTAAATGTTTTTGGAAGAATGTATTAAAATAGTGAATCAATAGGGAACTTAAGTGAAATTGACTCGGGCAGAGGAAAGGGGATATTGTGAAATCTGCTCAAACATGACTCGTGGTGTTGTCTGGACTCCTAATCTCACCAGGCCTAATTTTTTTATGAATTCCATTTTATGTTTATGAAATGGAAGGATGATAAAGATTGGCAACTTCTAGCAATATTATAGTTCTAAAATTCTGTCATTCCGATCTAGCCTTGGGGATTGTGGCTAAACATAAAGCCATCGGAGAGTTTTTTCCGGTAACTGAGAAGGAGGAGACATTGACAGTGACAACAATGAGAAGCAGCCCTGGCAATCATGTGTTCCATCTCGGATTTCTCCGGTGTCAGTGAGATTCTAATAACTTCATGGAGATGACCTTTGAAGTGATGGTTCTTGATTCTGTGATAAAAATAAAAAACAAAAAAACAAAAAAACAAAAAAAAAACATCCTGACCAAAAGGCAACTTAGGGAGGAAAGGGGAGTTTATTTCAGCTTACAGTTCTAGGGTAAGGTCTATCTTTGTGGGTAAGTCAAGGCAGGAACTTCAAACAATTGTTGACATCATATCCATAATCAAGAGCACAGAGTAACGAATGAGTACATGCTCACTTAATTGCTAGCAACTGCTCAGCTTGACTTCTGTCTTATATATTTGGGGAATATTTCCCTGACTAGGGAATGGTGCTACCCACAGTGGATTTGGTGTTCCCACATAAATTAAGACAGTCTCCACAAACATGACTATAAGCCAACTCAATGTGGACAATCTCTCTTTGAGGGTGATTCTAGATTGTGTCAAGCTGACAAAGCTAATCATCCAAGGTTGCCTGTTGATTCTGGCCTCTCCATTTCTACCTCTACTGCCTCATACAACTCTGAAGCAAAACTTAATTGTATAGAAGAAGCCATCAAAGAGAACAGGTAGGAAAAAAATGTACTGATGTCCTTGACTAGAAAAAAAGAATAATAAAAAGTTTGACATTATAGTCAAGCCTCAAGACAAGAGAAATCAGCTTCAGAAGCAAGATCAAATAGCAGATAACCTTTCCTACTTAGTGGAACAGGTTCTGAGAATGAAATGTCTAGGCTGGTCACTTGCCTGTCGGCTCTCAGATTAAATACCTCATTTTCTGTCACAAAAATCGTTTTCCCAGGCACCTTTGCCAACTATCTTCACAAGCAGAAAGAAGAGATAGGAGGAAGGGAGAAGGCAGAAAACATTTCATCTCCTCCAAGGTGGGAATTCAGCCTCATTCTGGGCTGCCTTTTCTATGATTCAAAATACCTCTTGATCTGCCTCTTGGATGCTGATGATAACACGCCTTCCTCTGGCGCCCCTAGTTTGAAGGATGGTAGCTGATTGTGGATGCTACTCATCTAGGTTGCTTCACTAACCTGAGTTTACATTTCAACTCTTTTAGTTCTTTGGAGATGAACTCCCATGTGCATATATGGACTGTCTGGCCTAGGCTCTATTTCCCCATTATCATGGCTGTCACAGAGGCCTGATTCTGTTCTTGAACTGATACACATATGCCAGTTGTCTACAGGAATTCTTTTAAGTGTGGGTGTTCATGAGTGTGTAAAAGTTTTTATGCGTGTAAATGTGAGTGTGCACATTCCATGGCAAGCATGTCAGGGTTGGAGGACAACCTCAGTATTGGTCTTCACCTTCCATCTTGTTTTGCTGCAGATATCTTATTGTCCACTGCTGTCCACATGAAGGTTAGTTGGACTGAATGTTTCTGAGGATTCTCCTGTCTCTACCTCCCAATTTATCAAAGATGCACTGGAATTACAAGTGCATATTATGACATCCAGCTTTATGTGGGTCCTCACAATCCAAACTCCAGTCCTCACACTTGTGGGGCAAGGGCTTTACCCACTGAGCCATCTCCATCCCTTCATACAGGAGTCCCCCAATAGCTTCTGAAACACTTTCCAGGGGCATCACCTCAAAAAAAAATCTCTCCTCACATTATTAAAAGCAAGATCATCATCAGCTCAGTGACTCCATGGTAATAAAGTTAACACTGACAGCAATACAAACAGGCAGATCACCATAAGTGGCATGCCAAGCAACCTCTGGAAAGTTGGTACAAACAACCATTACTGGAGAAGCTTTGTATTTTTAATTAATTGATAATTTCATATGTGCAGCCAATGTATTTTGATTATATTCATCCCCTAACTCTTCTCAGATTCACCTCTACCTCCCCACCCCTTCCAACTGCATATCTTCTTTTAAAAATAAACAATCTACCAGGCAGTGGTAGCACACGCCTTTAACCCCAGCACTCAGCAGGCTGAGGCACGTAGATCTATGTGAGTTCAAGGCCAGCCTGGTCTACAGAGCTAGTTCCAGGATAGCCAGGACTACACAAAGAAACCCTGTCTTGAAAAACCAAAATAAATAAGTAGTCCACCAAACCTGATATGCATTAGCCACAAACCATGGATGTGGGGCCATCCATAGGAGCTCGGCCAACCCACCAAGGGTCACACCCTAAAGCAAACAGATTCTGTCTGCCCCAGATGTTGGTAACTGGCAGTACCTCCTCAGTTAGGAGTGTTGGCTTGGGAGCTCCTTCCTCCACGCTAGAATGTTGACTGAGCTGATCTTGTGAAGATCTTGTGCAGGCAACCAGAGCTCCTGTGAGTTCATGAGTGTTTCATTCCAGTCCTTCCTGACCTCTGGCTCCTACAGTCTTTCTGTTCCCCCCTTCCACGATGCTCCCCAAGCCTTGGGGAGGGGGTGATACAGACGCCCCACTTGTGGTGGAGCACTCCACAGCTACTTATGAATTTTTGATTGCAGGAGGACTTTAAGGACTGCTCTTGATTGCAGGTGAGCCAGACAAACGTATCTGAAAAGTGGAAGGGGTTCGAGAGCCTCCGAAGGACCAAAGACACATATGGTAATTATCACTAAATTATCCCAACTCTTGATTGTGCTCACAGCGTTGCTTCCTGGGAAGAGACAATATAAATAATAATTACAAAGTCCTTTCAAATGCTTGCATCATTTGATACTCACATGCATTCCAGATGAAGATCTGACAATTCCAAAAAGCTACATATTTATGTGTATCATTGATCAAAGCAAAACTGGGTCTTCAGACCCAATTCCTATGCTTCGTTTGTGGGGCTCTACTCTATTGCAGAGAGCATACACAAAGAAGGCAGAGCTGTTAAAGCTTTGCCAGTATATATACTTATAGCAATGCCCACCATACAGCATACCTTCTAGCTATTCACCTCCATCTCTGTATACAGTATGAGCTAGAGAACAAGGACCAAGTACTAGCCCACTCTCACTCCCAGATCCATCAAACCTCAAGGCTTACTACATGCTCAGTACCATTTGTTGACTAAACTGACCCATGAGTGCTAGTAAACCACTAACCAGGCCAAAAAAATACTGGCAGAATTGGATATCAGTATCTAATAAGAGGACCAATCATATTCGTAGTTGTGCAGGAAGAAGCAGTTCCCATGTGTCTTAAAAAGTGTTTAGATCTTAGTCACAGGACTGTAATTTAACCATTAAAGGATCTGTTGCTATTGTCTTTGGGAATTATGATGATTGATTTTCATTGTCAACTTAACTATATTTGGAAGCACCTAAGAGACACAGCTTTTAGCATGTCTGTGAGGACCTTTCCAGAGATGTTTGACTGAGGAGGAGATCCATCCTGAATATAGGCAGTACCATCCCATGGGCTGGGGTCCTGGACTGAATAAAAAGGTGAAAAAGGGAAAGAAAATGTAGCACTAGCTTTCATCTTTCCTCTAGGCTTCTTGACTCTGCCAGATGCAATTGTCTCGTATTCCTACTGCCATACCTTTGTTATCACAATAGACTGAATGTATCCCTTCACATCCTGAACCAAAACAAATGCTTCCTTCCTTACATTGCTTCTTTCAGGCATTATTGTGGTGGTATTGTGTTCCCCAAAATATTGTACACCCTAATAAACTTATTTGGGGTCAGAGATAGAGCAGCCACTAGATACAAAGGCTAGAAAATGGTGGCACTCACGCCTTTAATCCTAGCACTCCTGAGGTAGAAATCCCTCTGGATCTCTGTGAGTTCAAGGCCACATTGGAAACGCCAGGCATGGTGACACACGCCTTTAATCCCAAGAAGTGAGCCTTTAATCCCAGGAAGTGGTGGCAGAAGGCAGAAAGATATATAAGGCGTGAAGACCAGAAACTAGAAGCATTTGGCTGGTTAAGCTTTCAAGCTTTGGAGCACAGTTCAGCTGAGAACCATTTGGATGAGGACTCAGAGGCTTCCAGTCTGAGGAAACAGGACCAGCTGAGGAACTGGTGAGGTGAGGTGGCTGTGACTTGTTCTGTCTCTCTGACCTTCCAGCATTCACCCCAATGTCTGGTCCAGGTTTGACTCTATTAATAAGAACTGTTAAGATTCCTGATACACATTATTTCATAGCTATGACAAAAATAATACCAAAGTCTCCATAGCAAAGCTAATATCTCTAAGACTGGGCATAATGATTAACTTAAATTAAAAATAAGATACACAGTTCTGTGGGTAGTCTCAGTGAGTGTTTCTTCCACAGAAACACTCTCACACATAAGAAATGATGAAGTAATGGTTTATGCAATGTTTTGTTTTGTTTTGTTTCTCAAGACAATGTTTCTCTGTGTAGCCCTGGCTGTCCTGGAACTCACTCTGTAGACCAGACTAGCTTCAAACTCACAAATCTGATGCCTCTGCCCCCCAAGTGCTGGGATTAAAGGCATGCACTGCCACCACCAACTCTATGCAACACTCTTTTTAATAGAAGACAATGGGAAGAACTCCAAGCAGCCATCCATAGGGAAATGGCTAAATAAACAATAAGACTTCCTTTGTTTGCATTTCTAAAAATAAATCAAGAGTCTTTATTTGTTGATATATAATCATGTTTGGTATTCTACTGTGAAGGAACAAAAGCTATATAAAGAATATATATAATGTTAGCTTTTAAGTAAGAAAAAGGATACAATTACCTCTTACCTACACTGCTGATACAACACCACGCAGGAAGCATACACTGGAAATCAATGTAAATAACCATGAAGGAGAAACAGACCTAGAGAGGATGGTCTGAATGGACAATATCCATTAAGGCATAACTCTGAATTCATCCCAGCTTTTAGACATTGAGTGATAATAATGAATCACATTTAATTCAAAAGAGAGAATCTCAAAAAGACAACAGCAGAAAAAAAAGAAAAGAAAAAAAACCAACAAACAAGATGTAGCCCTGTAGGGTTTCTGCCTCCCTCGGTCTCTCGGGATAAATGAAAACTGTGAGGCCCCAGGTGTTGTGCCCGTTGAGTCTATCTGGTGATGGGATTGCTGCACCTACTTCCACCATGACTGACTCTACGTTGACTCCAGGTTGTTAATCCCTAGAGAGCAGAACCCATGACCAACTGTTCTTTTTCCTCCCAGTGGTTCCGGACATATAAAATGACTTTAAAAGTAAATCTCTCCTAAATGGAATTGAATTTTTTCTTACTGCCAAGACTAATTCTACCTTGAAAGTCCTGAACATGAGCCAGGGACTTCTCCTTCCTTCTCTTCAAAAAGTATTTTAATATCCACTTAGTAGGGGAATTCTTGGTTTCAAAATGGTTTTCATCATCCCCAAAAGTGGACAAGGGCAGTCTTTCCACTCACAATCAAGTGGAGGTGATGAGAGATGGACAGCAATATTGAGTAAAAGAATGAGTGAATCGCATACCCTTGTAAGCCATGTTCTCCCCCAGGAACTGAGAGATGTGAATGACAGGTTATCTACAAGTGAGCAGCCCTATATGTAGGTAGAGAGCTGAAGGCTTATAATCTCAAACAAAAAGACGTGAAATGAGTTTGGGTCAGGTGGTTGACCTACCCAAGAAAGATCTTGTCGATGAAGTAGAATCAGAATCCAAGGAGTGTATTTAGTCAGTCATTATTTTTTTAACTTTCTTTCACATTCTAGACAGCATTGGAGCTTCAGCACTGAATAGTTCTTACTATGGTTTTTAAGGTCAGGAAGGTAATTGTACCCTCCATATCAACAACAAATCCATTCAGATTTCTAACCAGTGCCTGAGTCTACAAAAAACAAACCCTAACCACCTGTCAGGTGTCGGCTGCTACTGGGCACTTGGAAGAGCAGGGATCGAGGTAAATGGCCTGCCTGCTCTTAGGACCTGACTTCAAATAGAAATCCAGTCATATAGATTCACCACTGCAGTGACCAAAAGAAGGCAAGGACTTGATAGACATATGGGGAAACATGGCTGATATCAAGTACCTGTTCCAAAACAGACAGTCCCAGACCCCACCATCTGGAACATTTTGGCTATGATATCATGTTGAAAGCCTGAGAAAGGTGGGGTTAGAAGAGAAAGCACTAGAGTACTGATAAGCATGTCGACTTTCTATGCCTCCTACTGAGCAAAGTCTTCCCCCCTAGCTATATCCTCATAAATTCAGTGATGGGGCAGCAGAGCAAGACTGTTGATCACTGTTGCCTAATGCTTTGCCTGGGACACTTTTGTTCCCTTCAGGCCTCTTGGAGCTGGACAGAAATAGAAAAAAAAATTCATCAATTACAGCCAGAGAACAGGTTGTATTAACAGTTCAGCTTTCCAGATCTGTGTGGTACAGACAGCTGGAGACTTTATACTGACTCAGTCACTGGTTCGCCAAGTGGCCTTAAGAATGTCACTTAATTCCTCTGGGCCCATTTTCCCTGTGCATGACTCGAGTTGGAATGACTATTTTACCTTATAAAAAAGAAATGTGTGTGGTAACAAAATACCCTGAAAATGGGTAAATAGCACACAGACTTGTGCATTTTTTAATTATTATGTTTCTAAGTCATACAAATGTCAGTTTCAGGTCAAGGAGACAGCTCAGAGTAAAGGCACCAGCCTTGCAAGCCTGAGAACCCAGGTTTGATCCCTGAAACTCATAGGAAAATCAGGATATGGTGGTAGACATCTGTGGCCCCAGGACTCCTATGATGAGATGGGAGGCAAACATAGGAGAATCACCTGGAAGCCTGTGGATTGTGTGGCCTGCAGTACCCAGTACAGCACCAGAAACAAGATATATCCTACCTCAACATGGTAGAAGGAGAGAGCCTCTCCCAAAAGCTATCTTCTCACCTCCACACATGTGCATGGTATGTACTAGTACATACATGCAAAACGTACACACACACACACCCCGAGGGGGGTATTTTTATTTTATTTTATTTTATTTAAAATTATATATACATGTGTGCTTCTGCATGTGAGTATATGTACATGTGTGCTGGTATTCTTGAAGGCCAGGAGACTCCTCTGGAGCTGGATCTCATATTGGAGGTTGTAAGTGCCCAAGTAGGTGCTGGGAACTGAACTCAGGTCCTCTGCAAGAACCAGTATGTGCTCTTAACCACTGAACCGCCTCTCCAAAAGGCTCTGAAAGAAATTTTTAAAACATGAACAAAAAACTCTTTGGAAAGGCTATGACTATGACATTGTCACTGTAGAACCAAGATAGGTGAATGGGGAGAGAGACAAGAGAACACTGTTTGGGTGTTTTTAAAGCTACTCTATTCACTCCCTGTGACATTAATAGATTGCTTTTGAACTAGAGTATCTTTCCATGTTGAAGAGTTTTGTTTTGATACCACACACAAGACAAGACACAAAAGCAGCCAGTTCATAAACTCTCAGCAATGCTGACTGCTTAGCTACTTCTGAATATTTTTAGCTCAACTCCACCAGGAAAGAAGTACAGGTATGCTACAAGCTCAGAGAATCGCTTCAAAAATAATCAAAACCTCACATGCAGTATCAAGAGAAACTCAAAAATTCTCCTACATGGGCACAATTTATCATAAGCAAAGTTTAAAACACACACACATACACACACACACAAATGCCAAGAGTGACTGACATTATATCAACAAGAGCTATTCCAGTACTGGACATGTAGCTCAGTGGTAGAGTGTCTGTGTACAGGCCTCTGGGTTATGTTCTTAACACTTAGAAAAACATAAACAAAATTCTGCCCTGAAGAAATGAATGCTGTGATGTGGCATCACACTGCTTCTCCCTCTCACAATGTCTTCTAATGGTCTTAGACTTCTTCTATCGTTTTCTTCCTATTTGTTCAGTGAATCAGGCCCATGTATGCAGTATGCATAGGTAGAATTGTGATTCTCATATGTGCATATGTAGAGGCCAGAGGTCAATGCTGGGTGTCTTCCTCTAGTCATTGAACCTATAGCTGATTGGCTAGACCAGCTGGCCAATGATTCCTCCACACCCTCCGGTCTTTGATCTTTGGCACTAGGATTACAGGTGTGCATCAACACACCCAGCTGTTTGTGTGGATGCTGCAGGTCCGATTCTTGTACAGTGTACTGCTTTGCTTTTCTGTTACTGAGGCAACACAGTGAACAAAGTAACTTGGGATGGGTGTACACAGCACGTTTGCTTACTGAGCCCTCTCCCCAGGCCCCACTGAGTGAGTGATCGACAAGAACCGTTCAAAGAGTCTAACAACAAGAAGCTTGCATTTCTGTAGATGAGACAGAAGGAAGTATGAGTGGTGTGTTGTGTGGAGACTGATGTTACACAAAAAGACCAGAGCAGAGGGAGAAACGGTGAAGGAGGCTACATCTACATCTGGAGCCCTTGTCAGGGAGAGTGACTCTGAGGAGGAGATGTCTGAACATCAGAAGTGACGGAGTGAGTCTCAGGAGGGACTCACGGAGGGACTTCACCCAAGCCAAGACAGAGACAGTAAACAAATCACAAAAACAAGTTCACTGTGCACATGTCGGCATCGCCAGAGAAAGCTGAGCATGGCATATGCAAATTGTGTTCAGCACAACTGGCCATCACCAGGACACAGGCCTTCCCTAGGAAGCTCTTATTCCTTCTGAGCAGGCCCCAGGGCAGACTCACCTGCCACCTACTGGAAACTACAAATAGGGAGGAAGCCAGACCAGACAAGCTGTGACTCAAAGCCCAGGCCAGCCTGAGTCACCTGACCTTCAGGCACTCACAGATGTACTTGCAACAAAAATCGGTGAGTGATGTTTTATGTCACTGGGGGTTAACTGAAAATATAGCTCAGTAGTACTGCATCACTCAGTTAGGTTGGGAGAGCCATAGAAGACCTTAGAAGGAAAAGATCCCTTGAGAAGGATCTGAAGGAAGTGAGGAAAGAAGTCACTCCTATGTCTGGAGGAAATGTGGCTGACGGAAGTGAACGAGCTTTTCAGAAAGAGGGAAAAGCAGGTGAGGAACTTTTAGGCATATTGTGACCCACATATTCACAAACTACCAGGAAGCAGAGGAACTGGAGTGAGCAAGCAGGGAAGAGAAGGAGGGAAGGTTGGGAAGACAAGAGGACAGATCCTGGAGGGGCAAGCAAAGGGGTGACGTCACCTGACTGGATTTTGAAAGGATCAATCTGTGTTCCATGGGTGTATGTGTATGGGCACATGTGGGTGTGGGTGTTCATTCACATGTGTAGCACATTGAGGGCCAAAGGACAACCTTGGGCATCACTCCTCAAGAGTGATACTCCCCTTTTTTCAGACAAAGTCTCTCATTGGCCTGCTTGGTGCTGACAGATTCATGCAGGCTAGCTACCCAGCCAGCTCTGGATAGTCTCTCCTCACTCCCCAGAGCTGGGATTACACATGTGCTCCACTGCACTTGGATTTTTCACATGGGTTCTGCAGATGAAATCAGGTCTTTGTGCTCATACAGCAACAACTTTACTACCTGAGCTATCTCCCTAGTCCAGGATCTGTCAATCTTTTATGCTATAAATAAGATATATCAAGATCAGAGTGGAAGCAGCTACATCGGTTGGGAACCTTTTGTATCAGGGACAAATGAGGAGGTTGTGGACTGAGCTGGTGGCAACAGGAGAGGGGGAAGTGGTCAGATTTGGACAGGGTTTGAAGACAGAGATATCGAGAATTCGGATTAAATCTAACATGGAAAGGGAGAGGCTTTAGAGAGGACTCTGAGGTTTGGGTGTGCAGAAACCAGGCTAGAGTTAGGATCTACTACGGTGAGGAAGACTGAAAGTGGCAACTATGAGGGAGGCCTGAGGTCTTTTTGTGTTGACCATGTTAGGTTTCAGCTGTTAGCCATCCCAGAAAAATATTCCGAAGGCAGTCTGAGTCTGCAATCACAACTCTAGCTGGACATTGAAATCATGAACTCAAAGCAGCTGAGGAGGCCCACACTGGGTCTTTGAAGGAATGGATTGTCAAGTCAGGCATGAATGGAGGAGGGACTCTGGGGCCCTACCTCTCATCGAGGAAACGATGCTGCTGACAGTTCCAGGGAACAGAGAACTCCATTGCCTTCAGATGTGAACGCACCAATGACCTCACCGATGGACATTTCCAATGCAATGGCTGCACAGAGAATTCTGATTAAACTAAATGGGTCACAAAAGCAACAGACCCAAGTCTGGAAAGGAGACTAGTACGGAAGAGAGGAAGGTTGACAGAAACAAGGAGGTAAGAGAGGGTGGGGAGGAGAGTGTAATGAAAAAATGTTATATGTGTATGAAATTGTCAAGTGGCAAAATTAATTAATTAAAAATAAATACTAGCTGAAGTAGCTCAACATATGGATTTTTTTCTCATGCTAGTAAAGATCTGGAAAACTTTCAGGAAAAGAGAACAAAAATGAAAGACTGAAATCTTCAAAAGCAGAATTACCAATATTTCTGTAGGATCTTCTCCAGACCACAGGACAAATAATCACGTGGTTGGGATTCCATTTACTTCTGTCTCTACATTCTTAACAGAAGCCAAGCTACAAACGTGCGCGCGTGTGTGCTGGTGAGAAATGCAAACTTCCCTGTTCCTTAGGGTGAGTCCCCTGGGAATTCCAGTTAAGATTAGCTAGAAGGAAGCCATGCTTCTGCCACATTTGGTGCCACAGAGTGGGGAGGGGCTGACTCTATAGACTACTCTAAACAGGGGCTGCCTCCTCAGCCCGAGGGTGTGGCATGCTCTGTCTGACTTCATCTGTTACGATCTTAGAATAGAGGAGCTGGGGTAGGCAAGAACCCAACACACAGCAAGGCTATCCCATTTCAAACACTTGCCCTCATGGTGGCCATACCATCCTGGGAAGCAGATTAGTATCTCTCCTGGCCATCAGAGAAGCTTCCTTCTGCAGCACAGAGACCCTCAACTGGACAATGTGTAGAGAGGGAGAGACCTTGGAACACCATTTCCTAAATGGGACTCTTGCCTTGGGGCTGAGGAAAATTTGAGGAAGAGGAAGTGGAAAGGCCGTAAAAACCAGTGTTTTTTGTTTGTTTGTTTTTTGTTTTTTTTGAGGGGGTGGGGGTTGAAAGACTTTTAATGATTGCTTCTATTTCCATGGGAGTTATAGGTCTACTTAAATTGTTTATCTGGTCTTGATTTAATTTGGGTATATGGTACCTTTCCAGAAAATTGTCCATTTCTTTTAGATTTTCCAATTTTGTGGAGTATGGGTTTTTGAAGTATGACCTGATGGTTCTCTGGATTTCCTCATTATCAGTTATTATATCTCCCTTTTCACTTCTGATTTTGCTAATTTGGATGCTCTCTCTCTCTGCCTTTTAGTTAGTTTGGATAAGGGTTTGTCTATCTTGTTGATTTTCTCAAAGAACCAACTCTTTGCTTCATTGATTCTTTGTACTGTTCTCTTTGTTTCTATTTTATTGAATTTCAGCCCTCAGTTTGATTATTTCCTGTCATCTACTCCTCCTAGGTGAGTTTGCTTCTTTTTCTTCTAGAGCTTTCAGGTGTGCTGCTAAGTCGTTAGCATGAGATTTCTCCATCTTTATGTAGGCATTTAGTGCTATGAACTTTCCTCTTAGTACTGCTTTCATAGTGTCCCATAAGTTTGGATATCTTGTACATCCCTTTTCATTGAATTCTAGGAAGTTTTTAATTTCTTTATTTCTTCCTTGACCCAGTGGTGATTCAGGTGAGCATTGTTCAGTTTCCATGAGTTTGTAGGCTTTCTGCATTTTGTGTTGTTCAGTTTATGTTGGAGAGGATGTGGAACAAGGGGAACACTCATCCACTGTTGGTGGGAATGCAAACTTGTACAGCCACTTTGGAAATCAGTATGGCTGTTTCTCAGAAAATTGAGAATCAATCTACCTCAGACTCAATGATACCACTCTCGGGCATATACCCAAGGGATGCTCAAGTACACCACAAGGACACTTGCTCAACTATGTTCATAGCAGCATTGTTCATAATAGCCAGAAACTGGAAGCAACCTAGATGCCCCTCAATCAAAGACTAGATAAAGAAAATATGGTACATATACACAAGGGAGTATTACTCAGCTGTAAAAATGAATGACATCATGAAATTTGAAGGCAAATGGATGGAACTAGGAAATATCATCCTGAGTGAGGTAACCCTGACTTAAAAAGACAAACATGATATATACTCATTCATAAGTGGATACTAGATGTAAAGCAAAGGATAATCAGACTACAACCCACAGCTCCAGAGAAGCTAGGAAACAAGGAGGACCCTAAGAGGGATGTATGGATCACCTTGGGAAGGGGAAACAGAGGAGATCCCCATGAGTAAACTGGGGATGAGGGGGCAATAGATGGTGGGGGATGGGGAGTGAGAACATAGGGGAATGGGATGGTCAAGCTAGGGGAGGGACAGAGTGTAGTATGAATCTTAAAAGGTCTTATTAATAAAAACAAACCTGGAGCCAGGTACTGGGGTCAATGCTGGAAGATCAGAGAAGCAGAACAAGCCACAGCTTCCTTACCTCGCCAATTCCTCAGGTGATCCTGTTTCCTCAGACTGGATGACTCTCAGCTGAACTGTGCTGCTCAAAAGCCTAAAAGCTTAACCAGCTTAAAGCTTCTAGTTTCTAGTCTTCACGCCTTATATACCTTTCTGCCATCACTTCCTGGGATTAAAGGCATGAGTCACCATGCCTGGCTGTTTCCAGTGTGGCTTTGAACTTACAGATATCCGAATGGATCTCTGACTCCCAAGTGATAGGATTAAAGGCATGTGTGCCACCATGTTCTGGCCTCTATATCTAATGGCTATTCTGTTCTCTGACCCCAGATAAGTTTATTATCTGCACAATATTTTGGAGAACACAATATCACCCCAACAGAGTGGGAGAGCAGAGCAATGAAAGAGATATCTTGCTAGAGGGAGACATTATGGGGTAAGGGAGAAACCTGGTGCTAGGGAAAATCCCAGGAATCCACAAGGATGACCCCAGATTAGACTACTAGCAACAGTGGTGAGGGTGCCTGAACTGGCTTACCCTGGTAATCAAATTAGTGACTTCCCTAACTGTCATCATAGAGCCTTTATCCAGTAACTGATGAAAACAAACACAGAGATCCACAGCCAAGCACCAGGCTGAGCTCTGGGAGTCCAGTAGAAGAGAGGGAAGAGGGATTACATGAGCAAGCAGGGTCAAGATCATGATGGGGAAATCTACAGAGACAACTGGACTAAGCTCAAAGAACTCAAGAACTTTAGACCAACAGCAGTGGAACCTGCATGGGACCAGACTAGACCCTCTGTATACGGGAGAGCTGTGTAGCTGGGTCTGTTTGAGGGGCCCCTGGCAGTGTGATCAGGATCTATTCCTGGTGCATGAGCCGGCTTTCTGGATCCCATTACCTATGGTGGGACACCTAATTTACCTCTGATAAAGCGGGGAGGGGCTTGGTCCTGCCTCAACTGAATGTACCAGGCTTAGCTGTCCCCTCATGGGAGAAATTACCCTGTTGGAGGAGAGGAGGAGGGGTAGAAGGAAGATGGGGAGAGTTGGAGGAGGGATGAGAGGGGCATCTGTGGTTGGTATGTAAAATGAATTTAAAAAAAAAAAAAAAAAACTTAAGCCAGTGGGAGTAGAGGACACCAAGGAAATAATGTCTTCCAGACACGGCAGGACTGCTGCGCACATGAACTCACAAAGACTGTGGCAGCATGCACACAGAGTCTGCACAGGTCCATGCCAGATGGGGGTCCCAGCACTGAGAGGGGGAAGCAGATATGATCTCCCATCCCTAACCAAGAAGCTATCTCCAACTGACAACTGCCCACAAAGGAACAATTAGTTACTCCACTGGAGTCTTACTGGGTATACAAAACAGTCTTGAGAGGAGGCCCCAGGCCAGCAGTAGACATACAACTCAAAATGAACTCAGTAGTATTTCTGGAGATTTTTTTTCTTTCATGATGCTTTATCTAGGCTTTTTTTTTTTTTTTTTTTTTTTTTTTTTTTTTTTTTTTTTTAGTTTCTGGTCTTTTGCTTGTATATTATGGTTTCAAAACAATGTCACCCTCTTTCAAAATGACTCAAACTGAGCCAAGACACCAAGCTTAGAGGGGAAACTGATGACTGAGGAAAATGTTAGTGGCCAAGCCATGGCATCAAATGATGATTTCAAAATAAATGGCCACAAAGTTGTAAAACCAGGACAAATATAGTAATTCTATGATGCCTCATGGCAAGATTTAAAACTTGATTCTCTCCTGCTGTTGTTACCAATGATTTACAAGCAAAATCTTCAGCCTCGTAAATTTGAAAATGGTTGACTCCATTTTAAAAATCTTCATGACCTAGTTAACAAAAAGGGCCACTGGGAGGAGAAGTTGACATGTATGTTATCAACTGACTAAAAGTAGAATAGATGAATTCTGTTGAAGGAATGAAAGGCCATGGGGAAGGCGCATTGTAAGACGATCATATGACATTGAAGGGGGACGAAGAAAGACGTGCAGGCCACTAAGGACCACAGATGAGAGTCCTTGTTACAAACCAAGGACACTGCTAGAGTCTGGATGGCCAGAATAGAGTCTGAATGCCTCGCTCATTCCCCTTTCATTTCTAGACAAAGAGGTATGGTCCTAACACTCACAATGCTACGGTCAGGTTTGACCCATTACTGTTCCTAAGTTATGCTGACTCCTTGAAGGACAGGGAGAGTAAACAGGCAAGCCCAGCCGCCTGGCAGCATGGCATCTCAGGTGAGGAAGGCATCGCTCCTTTCTCAGAGCACATATGGTGATCGGGATGCCAGATGGCACATGGGCCTCAGTGCAGGGGTGTCCAGGTAGGTACCTGGCACATCAGATGCATTCTTTCTAAGCTTTCCCTCCACAGAATTAAGTCACAGCAAAGGAGGTTCACAAAGGCAGCTGAGCAGGTATGAATTTCCAGCCTTACAGTATGGTGCAGGGAGTATTCCAATCATTTCCTAGATAGGAGGGGAAATACGAGAGAGACAACATCAAGATGGACTTTAAAGACTGAAAGGGACACTGGAGATCTGGTTCAGTAGATGCAGTTAGTAAAGTCCTTGCCTAGCATATATGAAGGCCTAGTTTGGACCCCCAGAGCCACATAAAAAAAAAAAAAAAAAAAAAAGCATGGTGGTATTTGCTTGCAATCTTTCTCAGCACTCAGGAAGTGGTAGTCAAAGGAATAGAAATTCAAGGTCATCTTCAGCTACCGATCAGGATCCAAGTTCAAGGCCAACTTGGGCTACTTGAGACTCTGTCCTAAAATAAGCCCCCTAGAAAATTAAAATTTAAAAACAAGTCATGAAAATGATCAGAAGAGAAAGAGAGGGTCGATCAGGGACAGAAGATGGAAACACGGACATGGACTTAAGGGGAAAGCTCGTACAGGGTGAGGAAGAGAGAAGAGAAGCAGACAGCGTCCATGGACCAGGAGGATGCTAGAATAGCCATAAGTCCATTGGTTTACATCACATCAGCCAGAAATACAGAATCCGCTGTTAAAAACAAAACACCCGTAAAGCAGTAAACCTCAAGTCCTGAGCCAACGGGCGATGGGAGGCTGCCTTCCCACTGCGCAAACTTTGGTTTTACAGAATTCACCATTTCCCTGTGAAAGCACAGAGAATGGCGGCCATGACGTCCTCACACCTGCAAGGTCAGGCTGAGAGAAGCCCTTGGTATCTGGGGTCCTTTCTCACAGTGGCAGCTGGTGTGCTACCCAGGGACAGACTTCATTACAATTCTTTCCCTCTTCAAGCCACGATCCCTGTCTCTCTGGACAGGAGACGAAATGGCCTCCTCACACAAGCCTTGGCCCCTCTCTGATCTTTCCTCCAAGTGAGGTCTGTTGAAAATTCCCAGAATCACAGACAGAAACAAAATGAGCTCTGAACGCCTTCCTGTCCCCTGCTCCCTATTTCACATGACAGAGAAAAACCTCCGCCGCCCTATGCCAGCTGAGGCCTTGTTTCCACACAACTCCGAGAAAACCAAAGGGATAGCCTGGGCCCCTCATCTTACCCCTGTGCTCCTTGCTGGAATTCTGCTTTTTAAACTTCCTGTGTCCGACTTGGGAACATCGCCTCCACAAACCCCCTCTACACCCTCTGGAGAGGCAGCAGCTGCAGGGCTGCCTGCCTCTGCACAGAGTCCTGCGTGATGAGTGGATGGTGAAGTGAGGGGTGCTCTTTGACCTCGGTGCCATTAGCGGTGATGGGGAACAAAAAGAGCGGAGGAAGCTGGCCTAATTGGCCAGGACTGCCGTGCAGCCAGGAAGCAGCAGCGTGCATGAGTGTGTGGCTGCCCTCCTCAGGCTTGTACCTTCTCATCCTATCAGTGTGGACCCCCCACCCCCTTCTCAAACTAAAAGTCTCCTCTGGGTCCATCCTGGCCCTCCTAAATACACCTGCCTAACTAGGTCATTCATGAACCCACCCTCACTCTCAGCAACCTTCTCTACCTGTAATTGTGTCTGCAGCCTCGCCCGCCCGTTATTAGCTGCCGCCGCGCCGCTGCTGAGAGCGGGCTGCTCCATTAGCGCTGCTCACTAGTCCCCGTCTTCTGATTCCTTCCCTTTCACAGGAGACTCACAATGGCGACTCTGCCCGCAATGACAAGGCACTCAGGAAGCTGACACTTCAGATCCACCACTCACTCTATTTTGTACCTGGGCTCAGGCATGAAGGTGTATTGCTCTGTGGCAAACAAGAGGAAGTTCCTTGGAGCTGACATACTCCCTCTTGGAAGGAGAGCAGGGTCTCAGAAGGCTAAGAAGTGAATGAAACCTCTTACAAGGCTTGGAGAGTTCCTGGACTAACACACACACACACACACACACACACACACACACACACACACACACTTGCCTCTGCCAGGTTTTACAAGGGCTTAGGAGATTCTTTGGTGTTGCTTTCTATGGGTTTTGCAGGAGACTCTACGACCCACACTGTGTGGGTTTTTCAGGTTTGCATCTTAGAATCATACATGCTCCTGTAACTAATTCCAGTAAAGTCACCGGTTCACAAAGCTAGACTTGAGTAGACCCACTTCTTATGTCTACAGGACCCTACTGAGGGTAAATAAACATTTGTCAATGTTTCTTCAGGACAGCCACACAACAGCAGTAAACAACTTCCCTCATCAAGCAGCTTCACTCCACTCTCGCAGGGTCATCCAAACAGCGTTCTCAAGACCACAGTATCCCAGAGTGCAGTTTTCTCTCATTGCTTACTGCAAGTGAGAAAAAACTGCCTTGGAACTAGGGCTCGCCAAAGGTTTTTGACCATTTGGTTGTAAAATTCCTTCACCCACCCCCACGCCAGGCTCCTAAGACTGACTTGGGGAACAGAATCCATGAATGTTGGGTTATCTCAGGGAAGGGAGCTCCTCACTGCAAAGGAATATGTAGCAAGTGGGAAGCAAGCTGTCCCAGCCAGACCCTATGGAAATAAGGCATAGCACGGATTCCTTTGCCCTCCTGGGAAGCAGACACTCGGGATCCTCTTTGGATACAAATGTGATTATTCATGGTGATCTTCCCGAAGGCCAAACCTGATCATCTTACTCTCCAGATGAAAATTCAATGGCTCCACCTTACACCCACGTTAACCTCCATGCACTTGGGTCTTCACGGTTGAGCTTAGCCACTCTCCCATCTCCCTCCCTGCCTTTGTTCACACAATGAACAAGTCGAGGTAATGTTCTCTGAGTCTCACTTTCCCACACTGGGCTTACCTCACATTGCCTGCAGTGTTCTTCTTCGCCTTCCGGCCCATCCCTGCAGACTCATGTCCTGCCGTCCTTCCATGACAGCAGAAGACAGAAATGACTCAAAAGATAGAAAGTGATGTCATGCAAACCGAAAGCGCCATTCACAGCAAGGCCTCATGATGGACCACGTTAAGAACCAGGAGCGCTGCAGAGAAGCATGATTCATTCCTCTGGCTCTGTGCTTCCCCCTTCCTCCTCCGGTCGTCAAATCAACGTTTCTCTTTACTTCCTCCAGTAGGTCTAATCTGTTGCTTTCCTTCTCTGCTTTCTCTGTCTTCCCAGGCAAATTGACCAAACATGGCTACCTCAGGCTTACATGTATTCTCAGTTCCAAGCCCACTAACCAACTAACCAGCATCCTGCAGAGGATACCAATTCCCAGGGTATGAGAATTGACTCAGCTCAACTCCCTACAAGTCAGCTGTGGCCAAGGAGGTGAACATGACTATGATTTTTCCATATTGCTTAGAATGGGGCATTCTTATAGTAGCAGTTGCCCCAAAGGTCGGAGTCCTAGACAGACTCCCCAAAGTTCCTCTACATCAAAAATTCAGTCCAAATCCCACCTCTTTCTGTAGCACAATTTCTAATTGGTCTCAATAATAAAAACCCAGAGTCAGATATCAGGGTAAATGCTGAAAGATCAGAGAGACAAAGAAACAATCCATAGCCACCTCTCACCTCACCAACTCCTCAGCCTGAAAAGGGGGCCCAGCTCCCATCTCCACCCACCTTATACTCCTCTCTCCGCCCAGCCACATCACTTCCTGTTTCTTCCTCCCTAGTGCTGGGATCAAAGGCGTGAGATCTCAAGTGTTGGGATTAAAGGTGTGTGCCACCACTTTCTGGTCTCTATGGTTAACTAGTGTCTAGCAAGCTTTATTTGTTAGAGCACAAACAAAATATCACCACTTCTTTCTTGACGTTTCCTCTGATCCAAGCACCTCTCCTCTTTTTTAGTATCTCATTCAAGGGATAGGTCAGTAGTAGAGTGTTTACCCAGAATGTGCAAGTTCTCTCTCTCTCTCTCTCTCTCTCTCTCTCTCTCTCTCTCTCTCTCTCTCTCTCTCTTTATTTCTCATCCAGGACCTTGGGAATGAAAGAGACAAACACACAGACAGAGACACAGAGAGAGAGAGACAAAGAGACAGAGGCAGAGACAGAGATCATAAGTGAAAATATCAACATCAGTTGTAAGCTGTTCCTTGATGCCCTTTTCTGCTGAACACCTTCTTCTTCCTCCATCTTTTCTTCTTCAAACAGGTATCTCCTTCACCCTCGGGCCAATAAGCAGACACTGACACAGGCTACACCAAGCACAGGACCTTGCCCACTTTGCCTGGATAGCAGCACATAAAAAGTGACATCTTCTAAAAGGTTCTGGGGTCTCAGCTGAGGAGGGAGCCACTACTCTACACTTTTAGATCCTTGAGTTTCCTGACGGCTTCTGGCAGCCTCCAGTAAGATACTGTAAAAAAAGAAGCAGGCATGGCTGTAAGCTGGTTGAGTAACAAGATGAAATATGGTCAGCCCCTTAGGTGACATCCTCAGAATGAAATCCTCTGGCTCACGGTATTTTCTGTCACTGTAACAGAATACCAGAGATTAGTTTAAAACTATAAAAGTTCACTTGACTCACAGTCTGGAAGCTGGGACATCCAAGAGCATGCCTCCACTCCTGCCTAGGACCTTTGTGTTACATTACGGCATGGCAAACATGCGCATCTGTGAGACAGAGAGAAAAAAATCAGATCAAACACCTTTTTTGAGGAACTTACTCCTGTAAGAATGGCATTAATTGATTCACCCGGGCAGAGATGTCATGATCTAATCACCACTTAATTGCCCCAAGGTCTCACTGGCAGTTAAACGTCAACATGAGTTTGGAAGGGGACATTTAAAATGGACATCCATGCCTACAGTTCCAGGTTGGCCTATTTCTGTCTTCCTGAAGCTTGTTCTGAGAGTTTCCCAGGATCCTCATAAACCGCTTTTGCCCAGGGAGGCCATAGTCTGCCTGTAAACATGAGACGTGCCTTGCATATCTTTCAACCTTTCTGATGGTCCTTGTTATCCCTTGGAATGAATTGCTCTTGTTTCCCTTCATTTCCTTCCTCTGGTTCTTGATGTCTGAGAACAGTAATCACTATCCCTGCTTTTGTGTATATCCCCAAAGCCACAGGCATGAAGCATAATCTCCTGTATTTGTCAAATGAATGAATGAATGAATGAATGGTTTCAGAATATCCATTGTCCAATTCCTGTGATCACGAATGTGGAGACCTCTGTGAATAAGGGGACTCACTCTCTACAGGAGTGTTTTGAAGACGGATGGTCCAGGCTTCTCTCTGGAGCCTGGATTCCCTCTCTTACTGCCTCCTGCATTGCCTGTGTCAGTCAGGGTGCAGGGGTAAGGATGAGTGTAGTGCTCCACACGCTCCCAGGACAAAAAGGGAAGAGAGGACCCTTTGTTAAATACCAGCCATCTTGGTAGTCTCATGATCACCGCTGAAATGTGGAATAGAGAGAAATAATCTTCCTGATTTTCCCCATAAAAGACATGAACATTGTTTCTCACAGAACCAAACCTGGTGACTTCTGAGGAGAAGAGCTCCACTTCTATATGGTCCAGGAAGTGAAGCAACCCCCACATGTCTGTGGTTTGCGGAAGTTTGTGCTTGGCTGCCCTTGATAAGGGAAGTTTCAAGGTTCTGGAAAAAAACAGCAGTGGGAACTCCAAAACAGCTGGAAAGAGTTTTGAAAATCTTGCCCGACGTCTATCTTCCCTTCGACCACCATTCATCCTACCAATGAGTCTATAAAGCTCTTGCCTGTAAGCACGGCCTGAGTGCTCACCAGAACCCACATGAAGAGCCGGATGGAGTACCATGTGCTTGTGGTCCCAGTGCTGCAGAGGGAGCTCCCTGGGCAGCAGGCTAGCTCCAGGCCAGCATGAGAACTCATGAAGAGTTGGCCAGTGCTTGAGGAACAGAACCCGAGGTTGTCCTCTGGCCACCACGTGTGTGCTCCCAAGTGCACTCACACACACATGAATGTGAATCACACATGCACAGGCACACAGACATGCAGGCACTTACACACATATACACATGCATACAACCCTTGGGGAGATTCAAATGTATCCCTAGATTAAAATATAGGTCCCCAGAGACACATCTGTCAATCTCCCTCCTTACGCCCAGAATCCAGGACTGGCAATGCTGAGCCCTGGATTTTTAAAGGAGCTTCATCATACCTTTCCTTAATGATGTGTCTTGCTCAGAAACAAGTACGAAAGACATCTTGGGAGCCCCAATGGCCAGCCCATTGGGCCTGTACTTGCTACTAGACCCCAGTAGGCATTTTCCTTTCCCACATGCTTGCCATTTGACAAAGCTGTCTCCTTTGGGACCATTCAGCAGTGACATTTTCTCAACGTGTTTTCTTCTTGTCAACATGACACAGGGCAGGCAGCTTTTCAAAGTGAGAGAAAGACATCCGAGCATGTAAGCACACATGAGGGAGGAGAGAGAGAGAGAGAGAGAGAGAGAGAGAGAGAGAGAGAGAGAGAGAGAGAGAGAGAGAGAGAGAGAGAGAGCTCAGTGTACAGGCTGCACTGAATCTAGCTCACCTGTAGATGTCCTCTCAATAGCAGAGGCTTGGAACTAGGCCCCTTGTTTGGTAAAAAAGCTGCAGGAAGGGTTGACCTTTTCCTGTGTACTTCCCAAAAGCCCTTGGCAGGTTCTCTGGACAGGACTTCATTTTCATGTAGTCTGAGTACAACCATTTTATAGACTAAAGCCCCCAGTGCCCTGAATGTTGCCCATTAAAGATGCCATCTCCTGCTGGCCCCTTTAATGTCCTAGCCCATGCCTTATTTGGCATGACTAGAGCATTCCAAACTTGGATTTCCATTAAACAGTCCCTAGGGTACTGTCCTCTGTGCCTTTGCCAAGCTGTGGTTTTTGCCTGGGATGTACCCTTGTCTTTTTTCTACTCGTCTGCCAGAAAAACTCGTGTGCACATTATTAAGTTCAGTTTACCCCTTATCCTGGATTCTAGATACCACCAGACACACCGCTGCCACTTGCTCAGAGCTCCACTTTGTCAACATCACACAGTCTCCTTTTGTAAAATTATGTGTATGAGTGTGTGTCTGTGTGTGAGTATGTGCACATGAGTGCAGGTACTAGCAGGGGCTAGAAGGGTGCATAAGATCTCCCAGCACTGGAGTTATCAACTACTGTGAGCCATCTGCTGTGGGGGCTGGGAACTGAACTCTGACCTTGCATGAAAGCAGCAGGAGCTCTTGATCACTGGGCCATTTCTTTTGATGTTTTCATCCATCAGCATGATTTTGCGGACCTAAGGACTCAAGGAATGGCTTTGCCTGCCTGTGCCCCTTGTCATATAGACTTTTGTAAGAAGTAGAAATGCTGTGAAAGGTAGAGTAAAACCCTTTGTATTGAAAGGATCTTCCCTCAATTGAACTGAATACATTTCTGTAGCTGTCTGAAAACACTGCTCAATGTCCTGCTTGAGAACAGAAACCTAAGTGCAGAAATGAACTACCCTCCCTGCAGCCCCCCAACCCTAGCCCACCATTGTCATGTGGCCCCACTTCCCATACAGGACTGCCTCTCACAGCCTGCAGGAACAGGTACAAAGAGAGGTGTGTGACACGTGTGAGTTCAGGCCTCTTCTTGCGTTATAAATGATGATGTAGACCTAGCGTTCCAATGGCCAACCTTTCATCATCTTGAAGGTGATACCAAGAATGCAGGGAAGCAGACAGAAGGACTCCAGAGAGGTGTAGAGACAGAGCACTGCTGTGCTGGAGTGCCCCAGCCCAGCTGGGTCTGCAATTGACCCCATCACGTGCTTCCCAGTCATGGGGTTTAGAATCAGCTCCACGTGCTCTTCCTCCTCGTCATCTTTACATCCCTTAGGGTACTTGGAGACAAATTATTTTCAACTCAAAAAAGAATGACCTATGCAAGTTTACTTAACTATTAATATAAAGTGAGAGTTCCCCTCTCCTAAAGGAACTCCTGCCTAATTACTTTATTTCAAACAATCAAAATTGTTTTGGAAAAATCCCATTAGCCTTTAACAATTCCAATCATTGCCAAGATTTGATGCTTTCAAAGGTTATGTGAACATGATTTGTTTTTAAAATGACAAAACATTTTAACATGGATTTGGTAATTATTCTCAAAAGAATGGAAACTGTTCATTGTCATAATTAAAATATTTAAAAGCATTTAAAAAACAACAATACCCTGTTAAAACACAGACAAATACCTTTACAACCCTGGAGTTGGCTGAGTTCTTAAATAGAATACAAAATTTCTAATAATAGGGAGAAAAATTATAAATTGGACTATACTAAAATTTAAGAACTTGTTTAAAAATATAAGACAGGGAAAATATGTGAAATTGAGTGAGAGAAGATATGTCTGTAATAGATTTATCTGCTGAAGGGATTCCATTCAGAGTACATGAAAAACTCCAACAAATCAGGAAGAAAGGGGTCCATAAGTCAATAAAAAAAGCCTGGGGATGCCCCTGTCAGGTCCAGTCAGAGTGAGGACGACCAGGAAAACCTAGGCCTACTGAGAGGGCAGGGACGGCCCCATGAAGACAGGCTCCTACTAGGGGCTCTCTCCACACCGCAGGACTTCGCAGTTTCTCAGTGTGCTAACACCCTGCTGGAAGAAACTAAAACTAAAAATAAAACCTGCCCTTGAAGAAAAGGGTCACCTGAGGGAGGATGCCCTCAGAGGACCAATGAGGAGAAGGGGGAGTCAGGAAAGGGAAACCCTCACCCCAAGATCCAGAGCCCTGGGGCGGAGTCCCAGCTCTGCAGCCTTGTCTGTCCTACTGGAGCACTTTGTCTGTTCTAGTAAAGGTGGCTTTCACTTTTTTCCTACGTACTCCTCTCTCCGTGTGTGTGTGTGTGTGTGTGTGTGTGTGTGTGTGTGTGTGTGTGTGATTCTGTCTTTGTCTCTTTCTCTGTGTGTGTGTGCCTCTGTGTGTGTCAGTGTGTTTGTATGTCAATGTGTGTGTGTCTGTCTCTCCGTGTGTGTCTGTCTGTCTCTCTGTGTGTTTCTGTCTCTGTGTGTATGTCAGTGTGTTTGTGTGTCTGTCTCTGCTGTGTGTGTGTGTGATTCTGTCTTTGTCTCTTTCTCTGTGTGTGTGTGTGCCTCTGTGTGTGTCAGTGTATTTGTGTGTCAGTGTATGTGTGTCTGTCTCTGCTGTGTGTGTGTGTGTGTGTGTGTGTGTGTGTGATGCATCTCCTCTCCACCGCTGTCACTTTCAGCTTCCCCACCTGTCACGTCACTTTTCCGGTGCTGCAGTTTTCATGGTCCCTACATCTGCGGCTTTCAAAGTCCTCCAGTCCGTCATTTTTATTTTCACCGTGTTGGTTTCTTTCCAGAACATACATATTTTTGTCTGTTCCATGGATCAAACGCAGCGATAATCTTAGCTGACCACCCCTCACACCAAGACCCCCATAACAAAGGCGGTGCCAGAGACACCACCCGCAAAGCCATCCTGGCTGTTGCCACTGCTCTTTACGATCCTGTAGAACTTGACAATGAGACTCTACTGCTCAAGGAACCACATTTTGATTATAAGACGTGAAGAAATCAAGCTGGTCCTATTCTGGAAGCTTCCACCCTCTCTGCTGGCTAGTTTTCATATCAAGTGCCAGGAAGAGCAGAGGGGCATCAATAGTCTCACCCAGCAGTGAATGCCACAAGCTACAGTGATGACCAACCTGACAAGATCTGCCTGTTCTGTCGCTGACCTTGAAGCACCACCCCTAGAGATGCATCAGGCAACTGCTCACCTGCCTATGACCTTGAAGTACATGCCCCTGGGGCGTGGCTCTCAGCTACCCTTAAAACCTGAGGTGCATGTAGGTATCTCTCTTGTCTCTCCTTTTGGGACTTGGATATGGGACTGATTCAGGCAGCCAGGACAGCATTCTAGAACTTGCATTGATTCTGTTCTGTACGATTAATTTTCCCCTTAATAAATTCTTTTACCCTATAAACAGACTCTGTGGATTTCTCATTATAATGTTACAGGAGTAATCAACAGTTTTCCAATTTAGAACTAAAACCTGCTTCACAGGCAGGAACTCATGGCTAGTACTACAAAAGGGTCATCTGTATCACACTTCATCATCCCCAAGGCTCAGAGACTATCAGGGAGAGAGCCAAAAAGTTATAAGAGCTACAGGTTGGTCAAGGAAAAAACTTTAGAGGCAGAAGAACAACAAAAGAGAACACTAAGTGGCCAATAGTATGTAAAGAGGTACCCAACACCACTGTCAGAGACATTCACATTAAAGCATGATGAGATGTCCTTGTAAATCCCCAGGATGATGATTGTGTAGAATTTCCTCTGAGATAGACCTCCATCTTGGAGGAATCCTTCAGACTCAGGATATTCTAAAGGGAAGTGAAATATTCCATTTTGTGGAGAAACTCCTTAAGCTCAGGAAGTGAACGACTCAAAAGCTTCAGGAAGTCCCTAAAACTGACTGATCCCCTCTCTCCCCTAGTGTATATATGCAGTGAGGATTGCTGGGAGACACTCAGACCAGCCAGGCCACCCAAAAGAGGCAGAGACTGGCCAGGCTGCTTAGGGGAGCCATAAACAAGCTGAGGCACCTGTGCTAACTTTTAAAGAACAGAAATTTATCTACTTACAGTTCCAGAGTATGGGGCATCTAAGATCAAATCACTGAGAGAAGGAGTTAGGGCCGCCACTGGTTCTCTGGCTTCTGCCATTGACTGTCTGTTCAATATTTTCTAGCACTTAGAAATAACAAGTGCTATAACAGGATGGGAAAGCACCTCACGAGCCCCCCCCCCCAAGCTGAGGAGCCATGGGTATCTGATGGTTGCTGAGGAAAGGGGGTTCATTTCTCTTCAGGGGCATGGCCTTTAGTCAGTTATCCATGCACTGGATGACCCTGCACCCGTGGGCACATGAATAGCACTCCCTAAACTCAGTAGGTTAATTTTTTTATGATAACTGTGTAAAATAATTTTTAGACCTTTTTTATTGATCGTGGATTTCACATCATACATCCCAATCGCATTCATCTCTCCATCCCTTCATATATGCCCTCTGCCCTTGCAATCTCCCCTCCAAAATAAAAGAAAATGTAAAAGAGAAAGAAAAACAAATGAACATACAAAAAAGGCTCCGCATGGAAGCTGTGGTGTGACACAGTGAGTCACAGCTTACCTTTAGTCCATAAAGCTTTACTTCTAAGTGGTGTTCTTTGCAATGAGCCATTGGTCTGGTTCCAGGCCTCTGGCTTCTGCTACCCCCTCCATCCGGGGCCCTCACTGGGACTCCTCTTGGATATCCTGTTGTTGCCTTGTGTCACGGAGATCCTGAAGCTTTGGGTCTAGAGATCTGGCCCCTTCCTGTGCTCCGGCACATCGGCACATCATAGATAAAGTAGATGTTGGGATAGGCCAATTCACAGCCCTGGTTCTGGACTTGAGTGGTAGCTGGGTTGGTCAGCCTACCAGTTTTCTCTCATTGTCACCACCAGGGCACGCTCTCCAGCATTGCCCTGGCTTGCTCACTCACTGCAGCAGGCAGCAAGGAGTCGGGGGAGGGGCAGTTCTGCTCTCACACCCTCCGGGCCAGCTCACCCACACCCACACCACCACAGCCAAGTCTACTGTTTTGCCCAGGTGAAGTGCAGGGTCAGCTCTCCCAAGTGCTGCAGTTGGTAAGGTGCGGGGCCAGCTCTCCTGCTCTCCTGGCCCCGAGGCCAGTTATCCCGCCTGCCACAGGTAGTAGGTTAATTTAAGAAAAATTAATCTGTAAGGGGAGTGCAATAGGGGGTGTCTGGTGGAGTTTGGGGCTGATAGGACCAAAATACATTTGTATACCCAAATAAAACCCCAAAAGAAAAAATAAAAATAGTTTAAAAAATAATAAAGGGGCTAAAAAGATGGCATAGTGGTTAAGAGCACTGGCTGCTCTTCCAGAGGACCTGGGTTCAATTCCCAGCACCCACATGGAGGCTCACAACTGTCTGTAACTCTAGTCCCAGGAAATCTGATGCCCTTTTCTAGCCTCAGAAGATATCACACAGATATACATGCAGGTAAAAACACCCAAACACATAACATTTTTTAAAAAATAGATGAGCAAATAGTGGAGATGAGCTTTGGAGGAATACAACAATGTAAAGTGAAGTATCCAGCTCAGAATGTGCAGAAACTTACCATGTCCCAGTCTCCTCAGCCACATCTTCACTGGCGGGTTGGTGAGATTTTTCCTGGAAAGCTATTAATGCAGTAAAATTTTATTAGATGTTACCTCTTATTCTGATACTGTGCTATGTTCTGAGGATAAAAGAGTGAAGACGAGAAGTTCCTTATGGGGTTTATCATCTAAAGAGGAAAGGTTGGCTTCATAATGAAATCACATCACTGCATATTTTAACTAGGTAATTACAAAGGTGGTCTGTTTTATTAGGGTGCATGACAGCGAGACCTACCCTACACTAGGGTGTCAAGAAAGCTTCCTAGAATAAGTGACTAGAAGCACAACGCTGAAGTAGAGTGTGAGTTACCTAGACAGAAGGGTGGGGAGGAGGGAGGAGGAAAATGGTCCATGGGGAAGACACAGCAAGGGTGTAGACCTGTAAGGACTGGTCACAAGCTTAGATGGACAGCTGGGAGCCAGGAAAGTGCTGGTAATACAGATGGGCAAGGACCACATCAAGCAGGGCTTGCAAATGTCTCCCATAGACTTTATCTAAGAACAAGATGAAGTCATTAAGAGTCCTACTAAACTGTCAATGGTGATGTGAATTATTTAGTACTACTGTAAACAGCATGGAGGTCCCTTAAAATACTTAAAATAGAACTACCATATGGTCCAACATACCTACATAACAAAATAGACCTACCATATGGTCCAACATACCTAAAGGAAATGAAGTCAGCATACAGGTGGGATGTCTTCACAAGCGTGCTTAGCATGGCCCTATCACAATAGCCGGGATACAGCCTCAGTGTAAGTCCTGTCGTGGGGTGAGCAGATAAAGAAAATGCAGTGTATATACACTAGGGGTATTATAAATCCAGGAAGAACAGAATCCTGTCAGTCATTTGCTGGAAAAGAGAATCAAAGGACATCATGTAACAAAGTAACTCAGGTGCAAAAATATACCCTTTGTATGCTTTTTGTTATATACGGAACTTTTAAAAAAAATATCATCTACTGTAAGGGACAGGGGAGGGGGAAGAAGGGAGGCAGAGTGGAGATAGCGATGTGGACAGGCGCTGCCAAGCAAGGAATCTCACTGTCTGTTCTATCACTGCATGATAATAATTACAGTGCCTTCTTTACAAGGTTTATCACTGTGTTCCCACGAATTACAGCATCCACCCTGTCTGTAAGTTCATTTCCCCACAGCAGCTGGGACAGTGGCGGTGTGAAGTCTCTCCAGATGTGTCATTTCCAGAACAGGCCCGAGGCTTTAGAGTCGCCCTTGACTGCCCCCTCACAATCTGTCTCTCCACCACTGAGCCCAGTGACCATGTGACAAACCAGGAGTGGCAGGTGGAAACTGTGAGGATCAGGGAGGGGCCTGAACTGAGGCCAATAGTTCCATCTCTTGGCCTTCCTGAACCCCACTTCAGTGGTGGTGGAAAAGCCAGAGACCCCCTGCATCTCCACCTTTATACTTCATATCTGTGCTGGCCTCACATCCCTGGGAGGTGGGAGGATTAATTAAATTAAAGATAGGAATTGTGACATCTCCCAGGTGCTGAGGAAACAGCTGGTGCATGTACATAAGTAACAGAGCTTCAGAAATGCACCCAACCAACAGCCTCATGGCTGCAGCCGAGCTAGGGAGGAGTGGCCTGCAAGCCCACACTTACACATTCTCTACCATCACAGCGAGGAAGATGAGCACAGTGCATGGCAAGGTTTTTCAGAGGATCAGGGTTCAAGTCCCAGCATGGTAGTTCACAAGTATCTGCAGCTCCAGTTACAGAGGCTCTGACACCCTCTTTGCAGCCTCCACAGGCACCAGGCATTCACATGGTGTACAGACACACATGCAGGCAAAACATCCATATACATAAAATAAAGTTTAAGTTAAAAAAAGTCATAAAACTCCACCATATACTAGACACAGAAAGATGAGACAGAACTGTGTCCCTGAGGTGACAGACATGCTAACCAAGTCTTATATGTGTGTGTATGGATACACACACACACACACACACACACACACACACACACACACACACCACACTGAATGCATAGTAAGCCCAGCATTTATTTTTAAAGTAGGTTTTGTGGACATGAGAAAGAAATACTGGTCCCCTAAGACATCTCCTCTTGAATCCCTGGACCTGTAATCATACTGCCTAACATGGCAGAAGAGACTTTGTTGGTGAGATTAGGACAGTGGCCTGAGACCAGAGATTACCCTGGATAATCCAGGCGGGCCCAGGCTAATCCCATGAGTCTTTAAAGGAAAAGCCTTTTCCAACTTTGGTCAGCCAGAGTTGGGCAACAAAGAGAACAGTGCAAAAAGCGGAGGGGTAAATGGCCTCCGCCAGCTGCGGCTGCCTTTGAACAGGAACAGCTCTGACAACCAGGAAGGCATGTGGCCTCCAGAAATTGCACATAGATATGAGAAAGATTGTCCCCTAGAGCCTCCAGGAAAAGCTGCAGCCCTGCCAATGCCTGAGTTTAGCCAGAGAATCTTGTGTGGCACCTGCAACTACAGAATTTTAAGATGCTGGTTAAGCTAATAAGTTTGTATAATTTTTATGGCAGCAATGAGTTACTTATACATATAGGCAGGCAAACAGACAGATATATGGTAGATGTATAGAGAGATGATGGCTGGATGGGTAGATGATAGATAGATAGATGTATAGATAGATAGATAGATAGATAGATAGATAGATAGATAGATAGATAGACAGACAGACAGATGTGTGTTTTCTATTGGAATTTTCTTTCAGTAATGAATTCTTAGGTTCACCATCCACTGCAGTTTGTTTAAGCATAAAAGAAATCTCCTGAAGGAGGTCCGATGGATCAGAGACTGGAAAGGCTAAAAAGACTTTGAGAGTCTGCCAAGACCAAGCCTGGCACCCCAAGAACCAGGCTGGCCCCTTCCTCACACTGCTCATGCAAGCACCTCTTATTAGTGTTATGGGGGGTCTGATTCTTGTATCCAAGCTCCAGACGCATTTGGGCTTTCTGGAAGAATGTGTGGAAATGAAGAAAATCGATGCTCAGATGAGTTGAGGGAAGAAAGGTGATAAATGTCTTAGTTAGGGTTTCTATTCTGTGAAGAGACACTGTGACCACAGCAACTTATATAAAGGGAAACGTCTCACCGGAACAGGCGTACAGTTTCAGAGATTTAGTCCATTGTCGTCATGGCAGAAACATGGTGGCGTGCAGACAGGCATGCTGCTAGAGAAGGTGCTGAGAGTTCTACATCTACATCCTCAGGCAACAGGAAGTGAACTGTGACCCTGGGTGTAGTTTGAGCATAGGAGATCTCAAAGCCCGCCCCCACAGTGACAACACTTCCTCCACCAAGGCCACACCTACTTGAACAAGACCACACCTCCTAATAGTGCAACTCCCTTTGATGGCCATTTTCTTTCAAACCACCACAGTCAATGTCGACAGGCAGACTGTGACCACTCCCAGGCTTCTTCAGACTGCTGGTTTCATGGCTGTCATTCAGTCCTGCCATTTGTTCACACTGTCTTCTTGGACGTTGATGACACTGAAGTCTGTTCAAATAGAGATGTAGAAAATTTAGAAATAATATATGAAAAGTGGTTTGGAGGGGGACAACCGCTTCTCTTCACATCTGTGGATATGAGATCCCAAGGGTGCATGCAGACAGGGTGACTAGAAAGAACTCAGATGCGACAGTACAGACTTGAGGAAGAGCTAAGCCACAGACAAATTTCGTACGTTCATTATACGGATGGTTGAATTCCTGAGCTCAAAGAAGGATTTCTCACAAGAGTACAGGGAAAGAGGATAGAGGAACCTGTCCTTGGACTGGTGCAATGTGTGAACCCAAGCAAGGCACTCTGGCCCTCAGGCTCTTGCACCTCGTGTGCTCTGAGCAAGAAAAGTGGCCACAGGTCCAACAGCTTTTTTTTTTATTAAACTATTTATGAAATGTTGGGATATCCACCCACACTCATTTTAGAACACCCATAGAGGGAGCTTGATTTCCTTAAATTTATGCTTGTGAATGCTTAAGGGTCCCTGTATAATAGTGCACACTCCTATCTCTGTTGTATAATCTTTTCTACAGTTCTGACAGAGATAAATGTAAAGGATGATACTCTATAAAGGAACCCAAATTTTAAATCAACAAAATTGTGAATTAATGAGGTTATACAGTCATACCATTGACACTAGGGTAATGACTATCAATAGCCATCAGTAATTTCATTAATTGGGGTCAATGTCTATTTTGTATTTCTCATGTCAAATGCAATCAGTCATGTGAAATAATATCATTTTTGTCACCCTGGTGAAAGGGCACTGGAGCTTCCCAGGAATGTCTGAAATGTAGAGTCTTGTTTTCCCAGGAGCAACCGAGTCCCACTGAATTTATCCTAGAATGACATTTCTTACCCAAGCTTAGGAATGCCCTTGGGCCAGTGACCTTTCATACGAGAAGTACAAACAGATCTCTGAGAAATCAATTAGCAACTGTTAGTGCCAATTTATGAATACTAATCCAAAAATCACATAGGTAAATAAGACATTCTTGGAAAACATGAAGGTGATGATCTAAGACTAAACCTTCCTTCAGAGCTGACTGTGAACATAGACTTCAGTCACATATGGGTTCACTGTGCTCAAAGGGGACAGGACCTCAGCTCTGATTGGTGGATTCAAATCTGTACGTGTAATCATATGTAATAAATATGTATGTAATTCAGTCAGTCATGTTAAGGCCTTCAATTCCCCCTGTTAATTCACATTATTAAATCTGGACAAATCAATGAATCTACATAATACCTCCCCTCCCGACATATACATATAAACATTTTTTAAGCCCTTTCTAATATTAAAATAGACACATAAATACACTGTGAAGACACATCATATCAGAACAGAAGACTCAGAATCCATCTTTAAAACTCATCTCAGGCTTTCCAATGTGCGTTTTTGTGATCACAGCTATTTTAAAATCCCAAGTGCAGCAGGAAGGTTCTCTGGGTAATATGCTCCAATTTGGCAGCTCAAGTCCAAAGGCATGACTCTGAAAATACAAAAGTGTAAAACCACATCTTGTCAATCTGATTGCCAATAATCAGAAACCCCCTGCTTCCCACTCACTTGCTCTGCAGTGGGGTTACCTCCAACAAGCGTCAGTGCAAGGGGGCCTCTCTCACTCAGAGCTCCTGAGGCAGGGCTCCCCAAACAGAGCTTGTAGCTGAACAGAAACTGGGGGCCTCGGTTTAATATAACTGCTAGAACTTGAGTATTTCATTTGTGTGAATTGGGGTTTTGTCCATACAGAGGATATGACACACCAAGTACCCACTCTTCTACTGAGGGGAAGCCCCATCCCGCAGAACTTAGACATTTGGGAAGAAGTGGAGAAACCTTGCAGCCTGATTTTAAAGAGCAAGTGTGAGCTGAGAAGGGCTTTGATCCAGAGGACCAGGCAGATGTTTCTAAGAAGAGTAAGACTGTGATGCTTTTTTCTTTGGAAACCAGTTATTTGTTATGAACCTCCTGTGTGTGCACCCCCACAGCCCTGGGACTTACTGTGTGCCCCCACATCCCAATATCGCAGTGCAGGGGTGAGGGAGATGCTCAAAGTGAAATAAGTCATCATCATTGGCCACAGGATATTCAAACTAAAGGGCAGTGAGTCTGTGAGTACCTGGCAAGTGGGTCCAAGCACCAGTCAAAGGCAGTGTGGGTCTTCTAGGGCACTGAGGAAGGTGAGGACAATGATGAGCACAGGGGAGGAAGGGAAAAGAGGGGCTGGCTGGGACCTAGCTGGGACAGGGCCTCAGACCTGAGTGTGAGACAAGGCACTCAATCAGCAGACCCTCTTCCAAGTGGGTGGGAAATGACAAGAATGAGAGTACCACTCCTAACTGAGG
The DNA here is from genome assembly GCF_004664715.2 of Peromyscus leucopus. Lineage (NCBI taxonomy): Eukaryota > Metazoa > Chordata > Mammalia > Rodentia > Cricetidae > Peromyscus > Peromyscus leucopus. The sequence continues at coordinate 138,093,887 of NC_051065.1, forward strand.
GCAAAGCCACAGCCTGGGCTACACAGGAAAGCCCTTTGGAGACAGCAGCGCTGTCCCAAGCCTGCACCACCATTGGGGGAAGGACCCTTTGAGGCCCTCGGCCGAGAGGACAGCAGGCTCTGGCCTTTACTCTTCACTCTCCACATTTCCTTACTCTCTGGAGCTCACAGCAGCTGGACCATGACGGTGAAGGAGGAGACGAAAGGCCGGGTACAGCATGGAGAACTGGGCTTTGCTGGGAAGATCTTTCTCTGTTAAACAAAGCTCAGAGGAGATGGGAAGAAAGATGGCTCTGGACAAAGGCCAGTCCCGAAACGGATGACAGCAGCAGCAGTTCACAATATACGACCTCAGGCCTGCTACATCAGCAGTTCTCCGAGAAAAGAACAACCATGGAACTGTCCATGCAGCCCAGACCTGCCACCCAACAGATCCCATCACTGAATAATGGCCAGTTTCCTGGACTGTGGAGGGATGGGCATAGACTGGCATAGAAATCACTGATCTTCTGATCTTCTAGATGCCCACAAAGCAGCCTGGGATGTTGGGGTTATAGTCACCCTGTGCCCAGAATAATCCCAAGGGACATCAGGAATTCATTAATAGATGATCCATCCAAAAGATGTCAAGTTTAGGTTTTTACAAAGTCCTGAGAGAGCATTTCTGAGAGACCAATTCTAGAAAGATTTCTAGAGTTCTGAGGACCACTAGAAAACTTTTAGTCTGTGGATTCTTCCCAGACCACCCACAAATCTATTGGCCTGGGTACAATAAATCCAACTGGGCATGTTTTTTTTTTTTCCCCAACCACTATGCATGTGATTATTGGTGAAATTATTAAGGCCACGCCACATAGTTAAAAGGAAGATTTATTTAGTAGATAACTTACAAATGAAGGGATAGGTAGGTCATAGGGTCTGGGGAAGGTGTATCTCAGTCCAGAGGTGTTCTCTGGAGCTCTGCTCGGTCAACCTCCACCTTCAAGGGTCCAGGAACAGAGAGAGCGCTGGCCCATCCAGATCTCGGGTCTCCAGGCGCCTCCCTTGGCCCTGCCTTGTAGGTGTGACAGTTGCCAAAGCCTCAATGGGGGTTGGAATTTCCAGATCAAAGCTGGAATGGCTGCCCACTACATGTGATGGCCCATTTTGTACATGAAAACCACAAAATGGGAACTCTTAATGGCAGACACAAATTTCTTGTCCTGGGCTGACTTTTCAATGTCATGCTTATAGTCATCCATTTATTCAGCAAACATGTCTTCATTATAGCTTGTGTCCAGCAATTTAGTGTGTCTCTTTCCCATGTATAGCAGGTTCTACACACCATCCACCATATCAACATAATTTATTTATTCAATGGTCCTTTTAAATATCTATCTGCTTGCACCAGATACCAAGAAGCCCACAAAGGACATAAAAACGTTCATGACCAATTAGCCATACATCGGACAACTATGTGGCCTGTACATAGCTAGAGACCCCAGCTGACCAATGAGAAGGAATCCCAGCACTTGGGGGATTGAAGCAGGGAGATTACAAGTTCAAAGTCATCTTAGGCTACATAAACAGATCCAGTTTCAAAAAAAGAAAAAAAGAGAGAGAGAGGAGAGAGAGAGAGGAAAGAAAAATGTGAAAGGACAAGGAAGAAGAAAAAAGGGAGTGGGGAGAAAGGAGAAGAAAAAAGAAAGGAAAGAAAATGAAATTAAATTCACAAATCACTTACCAGTCTTCAATTCTAGCCCATGGCACTGTTTGCCTATCTTTTTATTATTTTTTTAATTTCACAGAAGGAGAACCTGGCAGGCAGACAGTGCTTTCCTGGGGGATTAAGGAAAGGTGTCATTCCTGAGGTGCCTTCCTCTAGCGGAGGAGTTCTTATTTTAATTTTTCCCAATTCACACTAAAAGCTAAGGGAACACCACTGTGACGCACCAATGCCTGTGTTCCTGCGGGGCGTGAGTCAGGGAGACAAGCCCAGAGGATGAACTGTGTCAGAGATTGTACAACGGGGGTGTGTGTAGTGTGTGTGTGTGTGTGTGTGTCTGGGGTGTGTGTGTATGTGTGTGTAGTGTATGTGTGGTGTGTGTGTGTGTGTGTGTGGTGTGTGTGTGTGTGTGTGGTGTGTGTGTGTGTATGTGTGTGTGGTGTATATGTATATGTGTGTGTGTGGTGTGTGTGGTGTGTGATGTGTGTGTGTGTGTGTGTGTGTGTGTGTGTGTGTGTGTGTGTGTTCAGAACGTGAAGAAGAGAGAAACTCATTACACCTGTGAGGTTTTATCTTTCACAGTTCATAACGGGGCATCTAAATTAGCCTAAAGCCTGTCTGATGCCCCTCGGCCCCACACATGGTGTTGATGTGTTTTCTTGGCACCGAGCTCAGCAAGTTCCTTTACAGTAGCGAATGGAGTGGTGAGACTTGAACTCTCGCCCTCCGTTGCCCCCCTTCACCCTACCCAGCTTCCTCCTCTGTTCCTGCTGTGGATGTCCCACCTTCCACCCAACTCTTCAGCTTCACTCTGTGTCCTGTCTCACAGGCAGCGCCACCGCTGTGTCTGCAACTGCATCAGTAAAAGTGTCTGTGTCTGTGAAGGGCTATGTCCCGTCCCCACTGACTTCCCATGAGGTCGGGGCTATGTTGCCTCTTCCTTTCTGTACCCCTGCTTCTTCATGCCCCAACAGAAACGGCAGTTAACCCTCTCCTCCCTGGTGTCTGTTATTCTAAGTGTACACACTAAATCACTGAAGCCTCCCCATGATCTTTCCCAACAAACTCTTTTATTAGTTCCCTCATTTTTTTCATAGAGAAAACAGAACAGAGTGGTTACGTCATCAGTCTGAGATGACTCAGCTCGGAAGTGAGCAGGTAGGGTTCTGATGCAGGCACTCTGGTTCTAGTGTCTATACTCTGTTGTTAGGACAGCCTTGGAAGATGAGCCGCTTAGGGAGCCTGACCAAATCCTACTCCCTCCTTGGTGTGGAAGTTACCAACCTGCTCAAGCTAAGAGAGCCAAGAGTGGGCTGAGGTCAACCAATCAGACTTCTGCTGTGAAAAAGCAACTTTCCTTGCTGAGTGTCAGCTTTCAATCACAGAATCCCCAGTAACTGAATAACTACTGAACTGTGGTGACAATGTTTTCTTGAGTCATGTCTTTCCCACTCCTCTGAGGCTGGGCCTTCAGCGATTGATGGTTGTTCTCTCAACTAAGTCAACATGGTGGCCTCTCGTGTTGTTCTGCTGCATATCGTGCAGATGCCTGCCTCCCGCCACGCCCTGCCTCCCCCACGCCCGCCTCCCGCCACGCCACGCCTCCCCACGCCCCGCCTCCCGCCACGCCCCGCCTCCCGCCACGCCACGCCTCCCCACGCCACGCCTCCCACACACACCCTGCCTCCCCCCAAAACCCCACCTCTCCCCAACACCCTGCCTCTCCCCAACACCCCGCCTCTGGCTCTCCTCTCAGAGTCCCTTCACTGTTTTCTTCACAAAGCAGCTCCTCTTCTCTTCCAGAACCTGCCTCAGGCTTTGTCTTCTAGGACAGCAGCCACACTTCCCTCAGGCTTGAGATGCCTCATGCCCTGAACTCCCATAGACTCCTCTGCAAGCAACTGGAACCGCACATCCCATGCAAAATAGACACGATTACATATTACATGCTCCAGAGCAAAAGGAACAAGGATTGAATAGTAAAGATAGCAGGAGCTCTTTGTGGGAAATCATGTATGTGCACGTAAAAGCCATAAATTGGTTATATCATTCACTCACCTAAGTCCTCCAGTGATTATCTAGTCATATGTAATAAAATAAAATACAGGCCTGGTCTACAAGCCCTGCAGAATAGACCCCATCCTCCACTCTGAGCCTTACTCCATTTCTTTCTGCCTGCTTACTCCATTAATGCCAAACGGTTTTCCTGCTCTTCAAAAACACCTACTTGGGGCTAGATTGATGGCTCAGTGGTAATGCTGCTTGCTGTGCAGGTATGAGGACCTAACACCCATGTAAAAAGCCCAGCAAGTGTGTGCCTGTAACCTGAGCACTGGGAAATAGAAACAGAAAGATCCCAGAGGCTCACTGCCAGCTAGCCTAGCCAAAATGGCAAGCTTCCTGTTCAGTGGAGAGGCCTGGCTCAAGGCCATAAGTGGAGATCAGCAGAGGAAGAAGTTCAAGTGCATCCTCTACTTTCTGCATGCTTGTGCATGAGTGCATGTACCACCCATGCATCACATGCTACACACACACACACACACACACACACACACACACACACTTGCATATGGACACACACTTATACACACACATGCATACTTATACACACACACTTCTTATACACACATTTACATATACACAATTATGCACACGCTTATATACACACATACACACACACTTGCGTATGCACACACTCACACACACTTATACACACACATTTACATATACACACATGCACACTTATGCACATGTACCTATACACACACACGTACACATACACTTGCATATATACACACACTTATACACACACATTTACATATACACAATTATGCACACACTTATACACACACTTACATACACACACACACACACACACACACAAATGTAGTTTATTCTCACGGGGAAGTAGTTCATCTTCCCAGACGTTTGTCGGGCTGCCTCTGCCTTGTCACCTCCAAGATTCCTCTCCATGGTTCTATTTCCTGTCACTGTTGATTTCCTCCAGGAACTTATCATCCCTGAAAGTAACCGTGGGGTTTGTGTTTGTCTCTCCTCTGCATCTGGCCAGACCTTTGACTATAGAGTAATCCTGCAGACCGCCATGTCTGACCAAAACTTAGGACACCCACTGAAGGCAATGAAGCGTGGATGACTGAGTGGGTAGTTATCAACATGACCTGAACCAGTGTTCAGGTGGCCATCTTCCTCAGAAGTGAGACTCATATCACACCCTCCATGAGCTACCTGAGCAGGGGACACTATCAGAAGGAGCCGAGGCTTGCTGTGACTCTCAACATGTTATCCATGATAAATCCATGGAATAATCAGCTTAAAGGAGAAAGTTTGTTTGGGCCCACAGGCGCAAAGTTTCCTGCCCTTGGTTTCTTAGCTCCATAGCTTTGGACCTGCCTAGTAAGAACACAGCAAAAGGAAAAGCTGAAAACACAGATGCTCACCTTACAGCAGCCAATAAGCAAAGTGTGGTGGTGAGTGTAAACAGCCCCCCATAGCCCAGAGGGAGGCACACTACTGGGAGGTATGGCCTTGTTGGAGGAAGTGTGTCAATGGGAGGTGGGTTTTGAGGTTTCAGAAGCCCAAGCCAAGTCCAGTGGCTCACTCTCTCTCTGTGACCTGCCAATCCAGATGGAGAACTCTCGACTCCTTCTCCGGCACTGTCTGTCTGCGTGCTGCCAGGCTTCCTGACATGATGATGATAGACTAAACCTCTGAACCTGTAAGCCAGCCCCAATTAAATGTTTCCTTTTGTAAGAGCGGCTGTGGTCATGTTGTCTCTTCACAGCAAAAGAAACCCTAGCTAAGTCACAAAGAGAGACAGGAAGAGGCTAATGCCCCAGTTCCAAAGCACAATCCCAATGACCTAACTTTTTCCCACTAAGCCCCTTCTCTTAAAGGTTCTATGACCCCCAGGAGTACCTCAAGCTGCCTATAAAGTCTTTAAAAATAAATGTATTGAGGTGCCACTCCAGATGTAAGACATAGCAGTGAATGACAGAAACATTCTAATCCTGCAGAAACTTCAATGGTTTAAAAGTTTTCTCTTGGGAGGGAGGACTTTTGGGGTGACACCAGATTCTGTGTTATACATCTATCTATCTAAACCACAAACTCTGGCTTTGGGGGAACAGACAATCTGTATTATTCTCCACTGTGGCTACTGAAATCCAGACAAATGACACACACATGCACATGCAAACATACACACACACACACACACACACACACACACACACACACACCTATATTTACACATACATTATTCTGTAGATAAATATCAAGTTATCTTTCATTTAAAAGACAAATAAATGACTTTATTCTCCTACCTCATCGATCATGAGCAATTCATCCTTTCCCCAATGATGGCTCCCTAGGGTAGGCTCTTACTGAGGCCAAAGCAATCACTATTTTCCTGCCCAGGACAGAGACAAATGAAAGTACAAAGTTAGGTCCATGTGCCAAAGGTCAACAGTTGCTGTCACTGCCACTTGGTATCTTAGCCTCAGCAGAAGGTCCCTGAATCTCCTGTCAAGCCCCAGGGACCCACCCTGCTGTCGGACTGCCGGGATTGGCGGGACCCAGAGAGAAAACTCCAGCTACAGCCTGCTGCCCACAGGAAGTGCTGGAGGCAGCTAGGCTGTGGCTTGCCTCTGGCTCGTCTTAGTGGTTTTGTATTAGGAGGGCAGTGATGTCACTGTTGAAGGTGCTCCTCAGATGGGGGACACCATAGGACACAGACCTGGGTGTCAGTGTTGAAGCTGTTTGGGATCCGGTATTTTCAGGGAATGCCAACACAACCTTTTCCAGGGGGTGAGGACAGTGGAAGGATTTTGAGAAGTGAAGGGTTTTCTGTGCACAAGGCACACCCTCTTTTCTGTCACCTAGGCTCCCATCGGTCTAGGCACATATGACCTGGGACCTCAAATGAAAGCACTGTTAGCTCTTTGAGAGCTTTATAAATCTACAGATAAAAAGCAAAAGCGTATTGTGTGTTGGGGGGGCCCTATCTAATTTCATTCACATCCACATCTTAACTTTAGGATTCTGTGGATGAAACATATTCCGTATACTTTTCTCCTGGAGCAAAACCAGAGAGGCCTTAGCTTTACTTCCATTACCTACATGAAGCCTACAAGCACTTCTTCCCAAAGAGGGTCTGTTCCTGGGTGATTAAAAACTGCTGGTAATTTTTAAATACTTAAAGAAATAAATATTTATGTACATAAACACAAAGAGACCTTGGGAAGAAGTAAAAAAAAATTAGCATGGGTTACTTCTGAGCAATAGAGTTTTTAAGTGGTCTTTGTTTTCTTATTTATATTTGTTCTATCCTTCAAATACTTTAAAATAAATAATTAGTGCTTTATAATAAGAGAGGTTTTTTCTGTTTTCTTGTTTGTTTTTATATAAAGGAAAGGCTTCAAGGAGGCAGCAGAGTGGACAGATGTTTGGACCACCAGAAGCTTCCGTCTGCAGGAGCAGTCCCCTGCCTGTCTTGTTTGCTGTGTGCATTGACCGTTCTTGACCTCCTGGCTCTGTCCCCAATCTCTGTACCTGGGTGGGCTCTTAGAACGACATGGCGCTGTTTTGTGTGAGCAAATACGTTTAGTTAGGTAAATGTTTTCACATCTCTAGTTCTTCTAACACACACACACACACACACACACACACACACACACACCACATTTTTTTTTAAGATGAGCTCTTATATTTGGAGTCCTGTGAAGAGTGTGGAGCCTGGTTCTCAGTTCAGGTTGTCAACTTGACTGGATTTAGAATCCCCTAGAAGACAACTCTCTAGTGTGTCTGGGGACAGGTTAACAGACTGCACCCCCAAACAGTGAGCCAAAGAAACACTTGCTTCCCTAAGTTGCTTTCCTCAGGCATTTTGTCAGAACAATGAAAAATGAAGCTAATGCAGAGTCTGATATAGATGTGACTGAGTGCTGGAACACTCGCCTCCCATGCATGAAGAAAGAAAATAAGAAAGAAGGAAAACACCAGAAATAGAGAGTGTGGCACAATACAAGAAGCTTCTTCTAATTTTTATTTTATTTTATTTCAGTGTGTGTGTGAGAGAGTGTGTGTGTGTGTGTGTGTGTGTGTGTGTGTGTGTGTGTGTGTGTGTGTGCTCCTGAATGAACATCCATGTATTTGCCATTGCCTGAATGTGTATGAAGGTCGGAGGATCTCTTCAGGGAGTCAGTTCTCTCCTACTACCATGTGGGTCCCAGGTTTGGCAGCAAGCACCTATATCCACTGAGCCATCTCACTGGCCCACAGAAAGTTTCTTGGACTGAACTGAATTTGTTTGATTGAATGGTTCATACCCTCAAACATGAGCCAAAATGGACGTTCTCCATTAAGTTCTCTTATTGGACGTTTTATCACAGTCATGGCGATGTGTAATGGATACGGTGTGCTATGATCTGAACTTCTGTCTTCTCCCACTCCTGTGTCGAAAACAATTCTATTCAAGTAGTAGTAAGAGGCAGAGCCATCAACAGGTGATAGACCCCGAACGCTGTCCCCCCAAGGATGAGACTGACACTGCTGGTCACAAAAGGGCAAGTCGGGACCCTTTTCTGTCCTCATCCTTCTACGTTCAATCACAGGAAGAAGAAGCAGTATTCTTCCTCTAAGGATGCAGCATTCAAAACACCATTTTGGAGTATAACTCCCAATTCTGTCGCCTAGATGTTGGACTTCCCAGCCTCCAGATCTGTAAGCCAATGTGTGGTTGATATATTATGCACCCCAATAAACTTATCTGGCGGTCAGAGAACAGAACAGCCACTATAGTAAACATAGAAGTTAGGCAGTGGTAGCACACGCCTTTAATCCTAGCATTCCAGAGGCAGAGATCCATTTGGATCTCTCTGAGTTCAAAGCCACACTGGAAACAATGAGGCATGGTGACTCACACCTTTAATCCCAGGAAGTGATGGCAGGAAGCAGAAAGGTATGTAAGGCCTGAGGACCAGAAACCAGGGGCTTTTTAGCTTTTAGGCTTTTAGCAGCAGTTCAGCTAAGATCCATTCGGGTGAGGCTTTCAGTTTGAGGAAACAGGATTGGCTGAGAAGTTGGCGAGGTGAGGTTGGCTGTGGCTTGTTCTGCATCTCTGATCTTTCAGAACTCACCCCAATATTTGGCTCCTGAGTTTTTTTACTGATAAGACCGTTGAAGATTCATGTTACACCCATGCATTCTCTTCGCTGTTTTTATGTCGTCTGTGGCATTCTGTCACAGTAGCACAAATCATTCAAAAACAAATGTTTTCCAGCTCCAGCCCTGGCCTCTCTGCCAGCCATGGGCCGACATTCTTGCTTGCTTTTCTTTCCTTTTTGTTTGGTTTGGGGTTTGTTTTTGTCTTTTGATTCTGAGTCGCATGTAGCCCAAGCTTCTAACTTGCTATACAGCTGAGCGTGGCCTGCTGCTTTCACCTCCCAAGTTCAGGGGTCAGGGCATGTACCCTCACACGCTGCTCCTCCTCCATTCTCACCTAACGTGGAATGGCATCACATCCCACAGTCACCACAAACACAGTCACCATAAACAGTGCTTTACTCCTCTCCCCGTCCATGCCTCTGTCTGCCCTGTGTCCTCTCATGGAAGAGGTGTTTGTGTTCTCCATCCTCTCTCATTCTTGGTGAAATCTGCTCTTCTCCGTCACTCTGATGTCGTCTGTAAGGGATAACTAGAGAGAATCTTCCATTTCTACCCACTGTTTATCACTACTAAGTCACAGCCAGGGCCTTTACTAGGTGATGAGAATGTAAGGGAAATCAAAATGCAATAATCTCAGGAAACAAACCAAAGGGGAAGACTTTGTGGTAGAGTGTGGTGGCACTGTGAAGGGGCAAACCCGGAGACGTGGCAATGAGGGGTATGAAGGGGTAAGCGTGATGATGTGGACAGTAGGGGCTACGAAGAGTCGTGGAAGGCCATAGAGACCATTCAAAGTATTTGAACTCTACCCCAGGTATGGGAGAAACCCGAAGGGCAACATTTAAACAGAGGAGGGAGGGATCTGGCCCTCCATGACTCTCCATCATGTAGCCATAGTCACGTCTTCCTCTGAAAGCCTCTCTACAAAGGTTGAACACTCTCTCCCTATTTTCTTGACATCTGCTGACTGTAAACCTGGGTATTTGCTGCTTCCCTGAGCCTTTTTTCCTGGAGTCCCTTTTCATCCTAGAGACTCCTTTTCCTACCACCTTCACAGCCCCTTACTGGAGACAGGAGGGTCCCTGGAGCTTGCAGTCTAGCTATATCCATGAGCTCCCAGGTCAATGAGAGACTCCCGTCTCGGCCTCCCCAGGGTGGGTACTACAGGCTCATTCTGCCGTGCCTACCTTGTTAGGTGAGTGCCGGGGATCCGAACTTAAGTCGCCCTGCTTGTGTGGCAAGCACTTTACCCAGGGAGCCATCTCCTCAGCCCTGGGTTCTCTGCTGTTTCTCACTGATGCATAAGGAATGAAGTACAGAAGAGGGGAAAGAGGCTGAGCAAGAAGACAGGCCCAAAGCTTTCGCTCCAAGTCAAGTGAGAGTCAGCAGCAGCTTAGACAAGAGTAAAGCAAGAGTTAGAGGTCATGACGAGGAAAGAGCCAACCTGAGATGCATGCCGAAGGTCAGCCTGATGGAGCCTGTGGATGAGTTAGGGATGGCGGTGAGGGGAAGGCAACACTCCAGGATGACTCAGGAGTTCTGGTATAAGCAGCTAGAGGGATGATAATGCCATTCCTTGAATTAGGGACATAGGAGGAGGATTGGAGCCAGCTGGCAGTTGGGTACAGCAGGGAATTAAGTTTTCTTTTAGAAATGCTAAATTTAAGATTCCAATGAGACGCTCTGATGGAGATGTCAAGCTGATAGTTGGGTATAACAACATGGGTTCTATGAAGAAAATTCTGAAATGCTGTCCCACTTAAGAGGCATCATTATAGCAGCACTGATATTTATGCCATGGGAGTGTTCAGACGAAGACAATCTTCATGGATGAGACTGGAGGGGGAAGGAGAGAAAGGGGGAAGGAAAGGGAAGACAGAAAAGTTGTGATCTCAAACAAGGCCTGGAGCTCTTAAGCCTTCAGAGGTCCTGTCCAGAGAGAAGAACCAGTCAAACTGTGATTAAAGAAAAGCAGGGACACATAATAAATCCAAGAGAGCATTTATGCTTTGTGGTTTGTATGTGAAATGTCCCCCATAGGCTCATGTTTGAACACGTGGTCCCCAACTAGTGTTCAGGAAGGCTATAGAACCTGCCAGTGGCACCTCAGTGGAGGAAGTCTGTTATTGGTGGCATGCTTTGAGGGCTGATCACGTGGTCCTACTTCCTGCTCAATCCTTCCTTCCTAACCACAGACACAATGTAACCAGACACGTCCCACTCAGGACACCAGGCCTTCCCCTCTGTGACAAACTATATCTTCTTGAACTCTAAGGAGAAATAAATCATCCTTACATAGTTGTATCTCATCAGGTATTTTTCTCACAGCAACAAGTGAGTAACTAACATCTATACTGATGTCATGAAACTCAAGAAACAGTGTTTTGCAAGAGGCTGGGGGGGCAAACATGCCAGTTACAACAGAAAGGCCAACACAACACCAGAAACCCACCACGGGTTTAGGGTGATTGAGAATGGAGAGCAGTTTCGGTCAGGAAGTCTTATGAGCCAGACTGAGCAAACTGAATAGTCTTCGGGGACACAAGGGTGACATGGGGAGACTTGAGAGACATTTTGTTGACAATGAGGCTAGAGATTAAAAGGGGGTTGTATGACGGTGGAGGCTTTGTGAAGGTGGGGATACTCTAACAGATCTGTGTATTGGTGGTAATGAACACTTTTTTCTTTTTTGAAACAGGGTCTTACTACGTAGCTGAGGCTGGCCTCCAACTTACAATCCTCCTGCCCTGGTCCCCAGAAAGCTGGGATTACAGGCTCAGGAATAAACTTTAAGTTGGGAGTAATGGATGATTCCGGTGAGAGAGGAATCATGAAGAAGAAAGGTCCTGAAGAAGGGCAGAGATGAGGCTCTTTAGAGGGGGACGTTTTCCACCCCAGAAGGAGAGATGAAAAATGTCCACGCTATTTTCATTTCCAGAAAACTCTTCCTTTTGATGTCCTCTTGTTCTAGAGCACTGTAAGTGTGAGGGTGATTTCTTTTTTAAAGTGTCTGGAACAGGCTTCCCAGTTTGCTGACACCTACAGTCACTGAAGCCTCTCCTAGAAGCTCGGAGAGTACCGAAAGCCACAGTGTGAACTGTTTTTACACACTTCTGGAAACAAATGCATTTGATTATCCTGATTCACCCGTTGTGAGAGGCAGCAGATCTAGTGACTCTGTATGTAAAACTTTCGACAATTTATGGAAAAATAAGGAAAATTATGATGCTGGTTGGTTTCTTCTAGCATCTCTAGAAAGATTGACAAAGAAAAAGAATGAACTCGGTGATAAAATTAAACTTCTGGCATCTCAGAATATGGTGAAAGACAGTAATGAAGTCAGTGATAAAACTGACTGGCTCCAGATGCGCATAAACAGTTTAAAGGTTTCTAAGTGTGCCCTGGAAGAGAACCTTCTCTCCAGCAGCCACACAGCTCACATTGTGGAAAATCAAACCAAAGCCCTCATTATAAGCTTGGCTGAATTACAAAGAAAATTCAAGTCCCAGCCTAGAAGGGTGTCAGCAGTTAAAGTAAGGGCATTAATTGGTAAAGAATGGGATCCTGTAACTTGAGATGGGAATGTGTGGGGGGACCCTAGGCAGGCTGAGAACTTTGAACCCTCAGATTCTCAAGGGTTTATCTCATCTGAGGAAGCAGTCTCTCTACCCACATCAGAAGATATCCTCCTACCCCCATCCTGAAATACTGCCTTTTCTGCCTCTGACTGAGGAAGTCCATCCTTCATTGTCTGCTAAACCAGCAGTGACTTTTCCCTGAGAAAGATGCCAGGCATGACAATATGGATGTCCCTCGGGGTCCTCCAATAGTGGCCTCTAGACCTATAACCAGACTAAAGGCTAAGCAGGCTCCTAGAAAGGAGACAGAAAGTGCAGTCCATGAGAAGGGGCACTACACTACTAAAGAGCTGATGAGTTTGCTAACTCATTCAAGCAGAAGTCTAGGGAATATGTGTAGGAATGGATTTTAAGTGTATGGGATAATGCAGAGGAAATACAGAATGGGTAGTAGAGGAAGGTAGTTATAAATACCAGCTAAGGCCATGTGACCAGTTGCAGAAATGGGGATTATAACTGACATGAATGTTTCTGTCATATTTTGTTAAGAATGTGTTTGTACAGGTATTTGTGTTTTCTTTCCTCAATTTCTTTATCATGTAATATAACATTAATGAAGAGAATAATAAGTGGTTAATCATATTTAAATTAGAGATACTAAAAGAATGTCCCTCACCGGGCAGTGGTGGTGCACACCTGTAATCCCAGCACTTGGGAAGCAGAGGCAGGAGGATCTCTGTGAGTTCGAGGCCAGCCTGGTCTACAGAGCTAGTCCAGGACAGGCTCCAAAGCTACAGAGAAACCCTGCCTCGGGAAACCAAAAAAAAAAAAAAAAAGAAGAAGAATGTCCCTCAAGGGACATTGCCACCTATTCTAAAATTTATAGTGTGTTTATGATTATACATGGGATAGTTATATAATGTTAGGTATAATTACAATCTGATTATTATTTTTCATTTGGAAATTAATCACGATGTAAAGAAACATGGTTGTGTGACAAGTTGACAAAGAGTGGGCTTGTGATGGCTATTCTTGGTGTCAACTCGACTACATCTGGTATTAACTAAAATCAAAGGGGCTGAGTACACCCGTGGAGGATCTTTTCTTAATTAAACCTTTTGAAGTGGGAAGAATCAAGTTTAATCCAGATCATCTGAGGAGGGGAGATCCACCTTTAATTAGGGCCACACCTTCTGCTGGCAGCCTATATAAAGGACATGGAAGATGGGAGCTTGCTCTTCACCTGCTGCTGCTCACCCTCCTCTGACGGGAAGCCCAGCCCTTCCTTCACCGGCATTAGACCCTACTTATTGGAGATTCCAGTGCGTACTAAAGACCAGCTGAGGCATCCAGACTCATGGACTGAACAACTACCGGATTCATGAACTCTCTGTTCATAGACAGCCACTGTTGGACTAGAAGGACCACAGCCTGTAAGCCAGTCTAAGAAACCACACACACACACACACACACACACACACATACACACACACACACACACACACACACACATCCTATTAGTTCTCCTCTAGAGAACCCTGACTAACACAGGATGAACATGCCAGTTACGACAGAAAGGCCAACACAACACCAGAAACCCGCCACAGATTTAGGGTGATTGAGAATGGAGAGCAGTTTTGGTCGGGAGGTATTACGAGCCTGACTGAGCAAACTGAACAGTCTGTGGGGACACAGGAATGGCATGGGGAGACTTGAGAGACATTTTGTTGACAATGAGACTACAGTTAAAAGGGGGTTGTATCACGGTGGGGCCTTTGTGAAGACGGGGATACTCTAACAGATCTGTGTATTGGTGGTAATGAACATTTCTTATTTTTTGAAACAGGGTCTTACTACATAGCTGAGGCTGGCCTCCAACTTACAATCCTCCTGCCTCAGCCCCCAGAGTGCTGGGATGACAGGCTCAGGAATAAACTTTAAGTTGGGAGGGATGGATGATTCAGGTAAAAGAGGAAGCATGAAGAAGAAAGGTCCTGAAGCAGAGCAGAGGTGAGGCACTTCAGAGGGGGAGATTTTCCACCCCAGAAGGATGATGAAAAATGCGTGCCCTTGTGCTGGCTAGTTTCACATCAGCCTGACACAAGCTAGAGTCATCAGAGAGGAGGGAGCCTCAACTGAGAAAATGTCTCCGTAAGATCGGGCTGAGAGCTATTTTTTAGTTAGTGATTGATGGGTGGGGCCCAGCCCATTATGGATGAGTTCTTCCCTAGGCTGGTGGCCCTGGTTTCTATAAGAAACCAGATTGAACAAGTTATGAGGAGCAAGCTAGTAATCAGCACCGCTTCATGACCTCTACATCAGCTCCTGCCTCCAGTTTCCTGCCCTGCTTGTGTTCCTGTCCTGACTTCCTTTTATGATGAACTGTGATGTGGAAGCATAAGCCAAATAAACCCTTTCCTCCCCAAGTTGCTTTGGTTATGGTGTTACATCCCAGCGGTTAGTAACCCTAACTAAATCACCCTGTGTGATCACACAGGTATACGCATGGTTCTAGCAGCTGGAGACAGAGGGAGCTCTCTGCCACTGGTTTCCATTTCTTGAAGAATGAAATGAAGAAGAGAGTTATTACAGCATTCTCTTTTGCTCTAGGCATAACATGGCCATCCCACTGCCACTGGGGAGGAGAGATCACTTTGGCCTGGTAATCACAGAACAAATAAAGAAAAATAACACAGAGGTAACTAGGTTTAGAGTAAAGGTAACTGGGATACTGGCACTCCTTAGAAGGGATGAGAGGGCCATTAGACCCTCTCCTGGAGTTGCACATGTCACTCTCTCCCGTCCTTCAGAGCTAGTGATCATAGGAGATGCTGGAGTATATGGGAAGTGAGGCATTAACTGAAAGGAGTGCAGAAATGAGTCCCTTTGTATCACCACAGTGGCTTCCTAAAGGACCTCCCATGCAGGTCACAGCCCAGCTCCACAATTCTTCAGCTACTCATCCCTTGGAGGGATGCCCCGAGAACTTGCTGTACTGTGGAACCCTCCTCTGAACCTCTACCTATGGTTATCTACTGATGGTGGTTCTTGGCTGTCAATTTGACTGCATCTGGAATTAACTAAAATCTAAAAATGGAGGGCACACTCATGAGAGATTTTTGCTTAATTTGAAGTAGGAAGATCTACTTCTAATCTGGATCTTTGAAGTAGGAAGACGTGTAGGAAGACATGCCTTTAATCCAGATCATTTGAGCCAGGAAACCCTACCTCTAATCTGGACCACACTTTCTGCTAGAAGTCTGTATACAGACTTGGAAGAAAGAAGCTTTTGCTCTTTGCCTGCTTGCTCTTGCCCTGCTAGCAAGTCCATTCCTTCACTGGAATTACAGCAGTGGTTCTCAGCCTTCCTCCCACTGTGTCCCTTTAATACAGTTCCTCATGTTGTAGTGACCCCCAATCGAAATTATTTTCGTTGCTACTTCATAACCATAATTTTGCTACTGTTATGAGTCCTAATATAAATATTTTTGGAGACAGAGATTTGCCAAAGAGGTTTCAACCCACAGATTGAGAACCACTGCATTAGAGCTTACCTGTTCAGGATTCTGGTGTGCACTGAAGACCACTGAGATGTCCAGCCTCTTGGACTGAACAACTACTGGACTCTTGAACCTTCCATGCATAGGAGGCCATTGTTGGACTAGCTGGACTCACAGCCTGTGAGTCATTCCAATAAATCCCCTTTCTGTTGCACAAATCTTAAAAGTTCTTATTAATAAAATCAAATGAAGCCAGGTATTGGGGTGAATGGTGGAAGATCAGAGAAGCAGAAAAAGCCACAGCTTCCTCACCTTGCCAGTTCCTTGGCTGATCCTGTTTCCTCAGACTAGAAGCTTCTGAGTCTTCATCCAGAATGAATCTCAGCTGAACTGCTGCTCAAAAGCCTAAAAGCTTAACCAGGCTAGTTCCTGGTTTTCACACCTTTTATACCTTTCTGCTTCCTACCATCACTTCCTGGGATTAAAGGGTCTTGTTACCAAGCCTGGCTGTTTTCAGTGTAGCCTTGAACTCACAGAGATCTAGACAGATCTCTGCCTATGGAATGCTAGGATTAAAGGCATGTGCTACCATTGCCTAACCTCTATGTTTAATATTATGGCTGTTCTGTTCTCTGACCCCAGATAAGTTTATTAGGGTGCACAAAATTTTGGGGAACACAATATCACCACACCTTTTTATTTTCTACCTCCTTAGTCTCCTGATGAAGACAGCCCAGCAGACATCCATCTCCTCAGGACTCACAGGCCCTGTGTGAGTTACAACCCTGAGAGCCAGGGCAGGACCCTGGGCCAGAGCCCTGGACCTGGATGTACTATTTGCTCTGAGTCTAGGACATCTAGAGATTCATTCTGTAAACTGCTATTCTAGAAAATCCTGACTAATGCAGAGGTCAATACTCCAGGACCTTCCTTGGGCATCCACAGGCTTCTTCATCAGGCTTCTTCATCCTAGCCTGGCCTTTGCATCCCCCTTCCTCCTTCCTCTACCTTTTACTGAAGTTCTTGCAGCCTATCCATTACCCATTCCAAATGCTTCGAAAACTCACTTTTATGTCTTTCTTCAGAGTCTTCCGCTCAACTGCCTTCCCTCTCGGAGAAGTTCAAGTCAGCTTCCCCTTTCCCACCGACTGGCTCCCTCCATTAAGTTCACTTCTCCTGCCTAGTGCCTACTTTCTTTAAAACATTAGGAAAGATTGACGTTGTCTTATACTATAAGCATGCCCTTGGGTACGAATGTTCTTCTACACCTGTGCTGTGTCTGTCTGTAAAGAAGAAGGAAATAATGAAAGCAGGGAGGGGCAAGTGGAGAGAAGAGGAGAGAAGAGAGAGTCCACACGTGGAGACACCTCGACCCCAGACAAGCCCCCAGCACCTCCAGGGCCTACAGGATCCCAGGCTAACACTGCCCTCGGTCTTCTCCCCTGTTACCGGTCCCCCTGTCTTCCTCGGTGCCTCCCTTTAGATGTACACCCAGTAATGGCGTCAAATCTTAAGTAGCAGCTCCAGCTCAGAAAAGCAATGCAAGGGGAGTGAAAGAAACAGGGCAGAGAGATGAAAACGTAACGCTGAAAAATTCATGCGCCAGGGAACACATGCGCTTTGCCTCCCCTAGGCCCATCTGATAGGAGCCCAGCAAAGGGCTGGCTTTCTGGCACATGCAGAGACCGTGGGAGGCCCATCCCAGTGTCTGAGGGCCACTGAGAAATGACCAGGAGTGGTGAGCTTCCCCTGTGTGTGCAAGAGAGCCACACTGGCTTCTAAGGACCTGGGTTGTCTGGGTGAGGCGTGCAAAAGACGAAGGAAGGAGAGACGTCATCTACTTTCTATCTCCTTCGTCTCCTGATGAAGACAGCCCAGCAGACATCCATCTCCTCAGGACTCACAGGCCCTGTGTGAGTTACAACCCTGAGAGCCAGGGCAGGACCCTGGGCCAGAGCCCTGGACCTGGATGCACTGTTTGCTCTGAGTCTAGGCTAGAAGAGGTGAAGGCCCTTGGCTTAGCTACTTGCAAAATCTCCTTCCCAACTCTGGCTCCTTACTCCCCTTCGAAAGCACTGCAGAGGCTGCGTCTGATTAATGTTGTGCGGTGATATACACAGGAGCTGGCTCCGGATCCCTGGCAAGCCGCCCTGCGCCCTGCGGAGAGGGGGCTCCGCCTACCCGATGGCGACCCCTGGCGGCCGGCGGAGACACTGCGAAGAGCTGAGAAAGTTTGTGTTGTTTTTGGTTTTTGTTTGTTTGTTTTGTTTTGTTTAGGAGTGGGCTGGTGTCCAGTGAACCTCTGTAATCCCAGCTACCTGGGAGGCTGAGGCAGGAGGATCACAAATTCCAGGCCAGCCGGGACAAATGAATGAGACCCCTGTCCCTAAAGCCTGGGGTTGTAGGTCTCTCTCTTTTTTTTTTTTTTTAATTTTTATAATTAATTTAATTTTACATATCAGCCACGGATTCCCCTGTCCTCCCTCCTCCTACCCACCCCGCCCCTCCCCCCAATCCACCCCCCATTCCCACCTCCTCCAAGGCAAGGTCTCCCCTGGGGATTCAGCCCAGCCTGGTAGATTCAGGTGAGGCAGGTCCAGTCCCCTCCTCTGTCACCTAGGCTGAGCAAAGTGTCCCAGCATAGGCCCTAGGTTCCAAAAAGCCAGCTCATGCACTAAGGACAGGTCCTGGTCCCACTGCCTGGGGGCCTCCTAAACAGTTCAAGCTAATTGACTGTCTCACTTATCCAGAGGGCCTGATCCAGTAGGTCCCTTGTAGAGCATCTGCCTGGTCTAAGTCAGGCCTCAGGTTCAATCCCCAATGCCATTAATAATAGTAGTAGTAATAGTAGTAATAGTAATAATACTAATAAATAATAATGAACAAATAAAATGTTATAAGAAGGAGAGAAGGCAGGGTAAGCTATGCAGCCCCAGATGGAGCAGTGCAGGAGGCAGGGACTGAAGGGAAAGGCAATTTTGCTGTTTTACAGTAGAAGCAGGAAGGAAACATCCTGTCAGCAGTGGTGGGGGCTGAGAAGGGTAACTGGAGAGGAGGAAGGTGGAAACAAGAAAATCTGTTGGTAGTCAGAATGGAATCTGTTTAATGTAATTCTTTCACAAATAACACTTAGGAAGAGCTCCCCTCCTTTGAAGCAGGCTTCCTTCCATCTTCAGCATTGATCCTCTTTTCTCTCCTATGATTCCCATCAGGCTGTGTTTTGGAAGAGGAATCTTTTGAGGAAGCTAAAACCTATACTACCTGCTTCCAGTGCCTGCAGTAAACCTGGCTTCTAGGAGTCAAGAGGCACTCTGGACAGTCAAGACATGCAGTTGGCTACCTGTTTGACGTTGAACAATTTTCTCAACACCTCCTGGAACTCTTCCCAGAGTTCCAGAATATGAGAGCAAGGTCGAGCCTGTGAGTAGCAAATGGAAAAGCCACCCCTCAGTTTCCCATCCTTCCCTGTCAGTTCTCACAGCACTCCCTCAAGCCCATGCCTGACTGTGCAAACCCACCAGGCATTAGAGTGCATCCTGCACATTTGCTGTGCAGAGAACCAATTGGCACACAGTTGGCCAGCTTGGGAAGGAGCCTGATGCTTTGGTCAGTTCTCAAAGTTTTCAAATCAGTGTCTTTCACTTTGGTTCAGTTTGCCCTGATGCTCAAGGCCTTCTTGAAGGAGTTCCCTCCATGAAGTTCTCCAGAGAAGCACCCCCCTCCCCCCGGTCTCTAGTCATCGAAGTGGGGCATACCCAAGGGAAAAGTAAGTAATGAACAATTAAATACTTGGTGGGTGACCTTTCCTGGGGAGACACAGACAAATACCTTTTTACACAAGGCAGGACATAAACAACAGACTAAAGAAATGGTCACATCCGGGTCCAGCTTAGTAAAACCATGTGTTTATTTCAGGATCATGGGCGAAGTATGGTGAGTCCAAGGCAGCTGGATTGCTGAAGAGCTCACCCCAGCTTAGGTGAGGACTCAGAAAAGCTGCCTCCTTAGAGCTCCCTTACAACTGGCAAGCTGCCTGGCCAAAGATTCTTCTCTTTCCCAGAACCCATATATCCTCAAGGAAGGCCTCTGTGAGTCTTAGAAAGTTCTTACAAGTTGTTAAGTGCACCTCCAGCATTCTCTCTATGAAGACACGTTTCAGTCTGGAGAAGTGTCTTAGTCACTGTCCCACAGCCATGAGAAGACACCATAACCAAGACAATTCTTACAAAATGAAGCATTTAATTGGAGTCCTGCTTACAGTCTCAAAGGGATAGTCTAGATTTCCATGGCAAAAAGCAGACAGGCATGGCCCTGGAGTAGTAGCTGAGAACTTTACATCCTGATCCACAGGCAGCAAGCAGAGAGAAAGAGAGAGACCTGGAATGGGTTTTTGAAACCTCAAAGCCCACCCCCAATGACACACCTCCTCCAACAAGGCCACATCCACTCCAATAAAACCACACCTTCTAATCCTTCCCAAATATTTCCACTCCCTGATGACTAAGCATTCAAAATATGCAAGCCTATGGAGCTGTTCTCATTCAAACCACCACATGGAGGTAGCTACATAGTGTAGTTCTAGATGAAAGTGGAGGAAGGTCAGCTGAGAGCACCCCCTGGTAGTATAGGAAATCAGAATGTGGGAAAACAGATTCAGAACCAATTCCTGAGCCACAGGAACAATAACTGGTCTAGGTTCTCTGAGGCAGTGTGGGCTGCTTCTGCCCTCTAATTCAGCTGGGCCCTTAGAAGAGCACATCACAGGGCATGTCATCAGAACAGAGGAGGAGAATGTTCAGATGGCCCGACTGCTCAAAGGCAAGAGTCTTCTGGGGCACAGAACCATCTCTAGTCCCAGAATCCTAAAGCTTATCTTGGGAATGCCTCCCCTCCAAAGACGCCATCTCTGAGAGTTTAATCTGCCACTAAGTTACCATCAGTAAGCAAGAGATGAGAACACGGCCCCTCCTCCTCATGCTCACCTGCCCATCCATTCGTTCACTCTCTCAGTTATCTAGCCAGCCTTTTGTAGTCTCCCGTCCACATGTTTGTGGAGGCCAGAGGTTGACAGTCAATGTCTTCTTACATTGCCCCCCACCTTGTGTTTTGAGACAGGCTCTCTCACTCAATCTGAAGTTCACTGATTCAGCTAAACTAGCTGGCCAACCAGCCCGTCTCCTTCCCCAGCACTGGGATGACAGGTGCATACTACCACATCTTTTTATGTGAGCACTGGGGACCTGAACTCAGGTCCTCAAGCTTGCATAGAAAGCGCTTTACCAACTGAGCCACCAGCCCAGTTCCCATTTGTGCAGCTTTTTATTTAATGATTAGTATGTACTTGGTGTGGGGTCTTTGCTGTCACAAGGACAAGATGATTATGATTTCTTTCTCTTCTAGGCAAGATTCTGAATGACATGACTCAATTGTCAAGAACCCCTCTATTGTCCTATCCCTCTGCGAGTGTGATGGGTCAGCTAGAGTTCCTTTATAGAAAATGCAGACACAGGGCCTTGAATGTCACAGAGTCCACTACTACCAAACTCCTCTGTTGAATCTAATTGTTTAGACTTTACAGATACACCCACCCACTTTCTGAAGCCACAAATGAGCATGGGACACAATGTACCAGCACTGCAGAACTGGGGACAGATCTGCCCAGCTTCACCTCACTTTAGACCTCTGAAGATTAACATGTGAGCTGGTTCCAACAGCACCTCACACCAAATACCCACCCCTGGGTGGGCACCCAGAACATTCCTGTAGCCCTTTTCTCTGCCTTCTGCCTCTCCCTCCCTCCATGGGATTTACATAAGTCCATGGCTTTACAGTATTTTCTGAATTGTATTTGTATGTTGTTAACAGTGGTGGCAGAATGCTGTATAATTATCCCCCAATTCATCAGGCTCCTTAACAGGCAAATGCCTTTTTTCACCCAATAAGTTTCACTGGCTGAGGCACCAATCGGCCTGGTTGCTAGGGAAACCAGAACGTTTCTCTGTTTTAACGGTATGTTGGAAGTCCTGCGTGTGTGAGTGCACACATATGGTGACTACTTGCTTTCTTCACCCTTTCTACTCTCTCTACCTCTGCTGACCTGCCTGGCATTGTCCCCACATCACATGATTCCGGATGGTTCCCCCCCCATCCACAGCCCTGCTTGTCCCTTCGCTGCCTCTCCCCCTGCCTCCACCTCCCCCTACCCTTCCATCTGGTGTTCTCAGCTGCCTGAAAAGAAATACCAGTTGGCTTTGCATGAAATCGAAGAGGGAGAGAGAAATAAAAGGTAATTGTGGGAACAAAGCTCTGCAAAAGGCTTTGGCCAGCCAGGTGTTTTCTGCTGGAAGGCCTGTGGTTTCAGCTGGCCACTTTCCTGGCACAGGCGCGACTCGGAGAGGAAGAGGACAGAGAGTGGGCAGCTCAGTGCAGGAGTAAAGGGGACCAAGTTTCAGATCTTGACGGCACCATCTGCTGCTGCTGCTCTTGGGCACCAGTGAAGACACCTCCCCCCGCCCCAAGTCCCTGCATTTGGCTCAAGGACTATGGGAGATGGGAGAGCTCTGTTGAGACTTATTTGTTTATGCATTTATTCAACAAGCGTTCCCTGAATGCTCAGTCCACGCCAGGTGCTGTTTTAAGCACTGGGAGACACAGATGGCCCTGTCCTCAAGATGTGTGACCTACTCTCAGGTAATCTCCAAGGCAGCACAGAGAGGGGGAGAGGCTGTGTGGCGCATGGGAGGGAGAATAATTAGAGCTGGAATCTCAGGCCACAGTTCCTAGCTGTGACCTTGGGTAACTAACTAACTGCCTTTAAGACTATTTCCTCTTCCCTAAAAGTAGTGTCATTGTGAAGCTATTTCTGAAGATTAAATAAAATAATGAATATTTATCAGTATACTCAGTGTCTTAGTCACTGTTCTGTTGCTGTGAAGAGACACCATGGCCATGGCAACTCTTACAAAGGAAAGCATTTAATTGGTGTCTTGCTTACAGTTTCAGAGACTTATCATCATGGCGGGGAGCGTGGCACTGAAGAGCTACATCCAAATCTTCAGGCAGCAGGCAGAGAGACTGGCCATGACATGGGCTTTGGGAACCTCAAAGCCCATCCCCAGTGACATATTTCCTCCAACAAGACCACACCTCCTAATCCTTCTAATTCTTCTCAAATGGTGCCACTCCCTAATTTAAATATATGAGCCTATGGAGGCCATTCTTAATTAATTAAACTATCACATTCCACTCTCTGGCCTCCACAGGCTTATAGCCACATCATAATGCAAAATGCATTTAGTCTAACTTCCAAAGTCCCCATAGTCTTTCATGGCCTTAACGCCATCCAAAGTTCAAAGTCTCTTCTGAGACTCATGACCATCTCTCAACTGTAACATCTGTAAAATCAAAATCAAAAAGCAGATCCCATACTTCCAACATACAATGGTACAGAATATATATTACCATTCCAAAAGGGAAGAAAGGGAACATAATGAGTGTACTGGATAGTTTTATGTCAACTTGACATAAGCTAAAGCCATCTATCTGAGCTGAGGGAACCTCAATTAAGAAAAATGCCTCCATAAGATCAGGTTGTAGGCAAGTCTGTAAGGCATTTTCATAATTAGTGATTGATGGAAAGGGCCCAGCTCATTGTGGGTGATGCTATCCTTGGGCTGGTGACATGGGTTTTATAAAAAAAAAAAAAAAAAAAAAAAAAAAAGCAGGCTGAGCTACCATAGGAACAAGCAGTAAGCAGCATCCCTCCATGGCCTCTGCATCAGCTCCTGCCTCCAGGTTCCTGCCCTGCATCATGTTCTTTCCTTTGATGATGAACAGTGATGTGGAAGTGTAAGCCAAATGAACTCTTCCTTTCCCAAGTTGCTTTGGTTATGGTGTTTTGCCACAGCAATAGAAATCCTAATTAAGACAGTGAGGCAATATTGGACCAAATTAAGATAAAAAAAAAAAAAAAAAAAAAACAGCAGGGCAACCTCCAAACTCTGCGTCTCCATGTCTGATATCAAAATGCTCTTCAGATCTCCAGCTCCTTTCAGCTTTGTTGACTGTGACACACTTCTTCCTCTTGGGCTGCTTCTACTCCCTGTTAGCAGATCTGGTTGATAGGTATCCCACAGCTCTGGCATCTCTAACATCTTGGAGCCTCCAACAAAAACCAGGCTTCATTGTGTAGCTTCATGCAATGGTCTCTCTGAACTTCCATGCAGGGACATCCCTGACACATGCCTGGCCTCAGTGGCTTTCCTTGGCCATGAGGGAGATTCATTTCTTGTATTCTGGACTCTAACATCAGAAGCTCATGGCTGAAGCTGCCAAGTTTTGCTGTTTGCTGAGACTGGAACAAGTCTCCTTCATTCAAATGCATTTTTATCAGCTTTCTGTTTCCTTCACTGCTTAAGCTTTTCTTTAATTCCTTTTCACAAGTTGGAAACTTAGCTGGGTGGGGTGCTGCCCTGAGGTCACCACTCCCTTTGTCTATTTAGTGTCAGTCTTTTCTTTAAACCTTTTATCTCTTTGAGCACTGGACTCAGCTCCATTATACTTCTGTGCCCCCTTTCTTCTCAAACTGTACATTTTGCATTTTTCCTTGCTCAGCTTGTTCTTTTTCATTATAGAGCAGAATAAAAGTGTCACAAATGACCACATGACAAAGTCAGTACTAGGCTGTCTTGAAATCTCCTCTGCCAATGCCATTAATTCAAAACTCTTCAATTTAGCCTCAGGCAATTTTTTTTTCTTGGACAAGGACAGAAAAGTGCTGCCTTCTTTGTCAATATATCATAAGAATGGTCTTTAGGCCATTTACTAATGTACTTCTCCTCCGAAACGTCTTGAGCAAGGCCATCATAATCTCCACTGTTTCAGCACCACTGTCTTCCATGTTTGTACTAGTATGACCCACTAAGTCCTGTTCAAAGCATTCAATTGATTCTAGTCCAAAGTCCACATTCTGCCAACAAGCAGCATGACCAGGCCTGTCACAGAAATACCTCACTCTTGGTATCAACTTGTCTTAGTTGGGGTTACTATTACTGTGATGAAACACCATGATCAAAAGCAACTTGAGGAAGAAAGGGTTTTTTCTCACAGTTTTATGTAATAGTTCATCATCAAAAGCATTGAGGGCAGGAACTCAAGCAAGTCAGGAAACTGGAGGCAGGAGCTGATGCAGAGGCTATGGAGGGGTGCTATTTACTGGCTTGCTCCTCATGGTTTGCTCATCCTGTTTTCTTATAGAACCCAGGACCACCAGCCCAGGGATGGCACCACCCAAAATGATCTGGGCCCTCTCCAGT
Organism: Peromyscus leucopus; assembly: GCF_004664715.2. Taxonomy (NCBI): domain Eukaryota; kingdom Metazoa; phylum Chordata; class Mammalia; order Rodentia; family Cricetidae; genus Peromyscus; species Peromyscus leucopus. The sequence goes on from NC_051065.1 coordinate 138,119,168, forward strand.
CAACCAGTAATTATGAAAATGCCTTGTAGCCGGATCTTATGGAGGTGTTTTCTCAGTTGAGGCTTCCTCTTCTCTAATGACTCCAGCTTGCATCAAGTTGACATAAAACTAGTTAGTACAGTTGTTTGGCCCTGAAAGGGAAGTAACTAAATGAGAAAAAAAAGATGTCCTGTATGTAAAGCTGCTTCAGAGGGGACCACAAATTATGGGGCAGGGTTGGACATGGTAGTACATGGTTGTAATTTCAGGCAGAATCAAGATCAATATATGTTTGAGCCAGCCTGGGATATACTGAGAGACCCAGATGAAAAAAGAGGAGGAGAGGAGGAGAGGTGAGGAGGAGGAAAGAGGAGGAGGAAGGACTGTGAGATTAGAGGGGGAAGAACAATGAGAGGCCTCCAAGGCTGATGGGCTAATTTGACCGTGTTTGAAGGTTGAGAAGAAAGGTAAATCAGGAATAGGACTGGAAGCCTTGGTTTTCTCTTAACAAGGAAACAGAAGAACTATAGGAGTTGCTCTGGGTCATGTGGTACCTCCAATCCTCCTCTCCATCTCAAGCAAGCATTCTTGAACTTTATAATCTAAAGGATGTGATGCCATACCTTTCTCATGCTTTGTATTTACACAGAGACAATGCTATCTCTGAAACAAAAGTTCCAAGGGAAACCAGAGAGACACAGATAACAGGGCAGAGAGGGAAATGTGCTCAGTGCTTTCCCCATCCCCATCCCACTTCTGTTTGCCCCAAAGCAGCTGCCTCCACTGTGTCTATAGGGGTAAGAATGAGCATTTGTGTTTTAGGATGCTTATTTTCCTCAACAACTCCACAGAAGGGAGACTTTTCCAAACATTGATTCATATTCTTAATCTTTTCATAAATATAAGATATTACTTCTACAGATAGAAAGAAAATACAAAGATATTTTACTGGACTTGATGATGCTCCAAAAGATATATGCATATAGAAAACATTTTGTGTGATTGAATATCCATGTGTGTGTGTGTGTGTGTGTGTGTGTGTGTGTGTGTGTGTGTGCCAAAGGTTAACATTGGGTATCTTCCTTAATACCTCTCCACTTCATATTTTGAGGCAAGGTCTCTCACTGAACCTCGAGCTTGCCAATTCTTCTAGACTGGCTGGTCAGTGAACTCCAGGGATCCTCCTGTCTCTGCTTCCCTGGCATTCGGCTTATAGGCACGCACCACTGTGCCCAGTATGTAGGTACTGAGGATTAAACTCGGGTCCTCATTCTTGTTTGTCAAGCAGTTCACTAAAGAAAAAAAATTCTCCCATCTCCACAGCCCTGAGTAAAACATTTTAAAATGGAAATCTAGGCAAAGTTCTGGGTTTGTATTATGCTGTCTGAGCCTCACAACACCCACCTGGTATAATTTCCCTCTGCCTTATAGCTTTTTTACACAGTGGAAAAGTGCAGGTCAGCTGAGAAATTGACTAAAGTTCACACTTTAAAACAGCAATGAGGCCAGCGGTCAGGTGTCCACCTGACCTCAAAGCCCTGTGTAGATTCACTGTTCATGTTACTGACTAGAACCAAAGGGTACTTCCTTGATCAATAACATCATTGCTTTTGATAAAAGTGGACTTGCCACCTCTGTCCTAATTTGCTTTCTATCCCTGTGATAAACATCATGACCAAAAAGAATTTGAGGCAGGCAAGGATTTATTTCAGCTCACAGGTTACAGTCTGTCATCAAGGGGAGCCAGGAACTGAAGCAGAGGCCAGAGAGGAATGCTGCTTACTGGCTCGCTCCCCATGGCTCACTCAGCCTGCTTTCTTAGACAACCCAGGACCACCTGCTCTAGAGTGGCACCACACACAGTGAGCTGGGCCCTCCCACATCCATCATTAACCGAGAAAATGTCTCCACAGGCCAATCTGGCAGATTCTTTAATTGAGGTTCCCTCTTCCCAGGTGACTCTAGTTTGCGTCAAGCTGACAAAAACCAACCTACCTGCACACCTTCCTATCTCCTGAGCACATAGCTGGTTCTCCATCATTTCATTCTGCCCCCTCATCCTTCAAATTTCCCAAGATTCCACATTCCCTTCCTCTCTGCCTCTCGTCATCTGAATCCCAGTTCTATTTATACAGCTCTGAACTCTGATTATTGAGAAGACATCACTGATACAAGAGTGTGAGAATCTGTGCACTGTGTTTTAATTCTCTTGATACTGTCTGCTTCATAAAACGTCTGTTTGGTGGGACTGAAGGCAGTAAGACAAAGCAAATGATTAATTTCAAGTAGCAGAAGGGGGGAAATTTGGGGTCCAGTGAGATTTTTTTAGCAGCTTTATTGAGATGTATTTGACATATAATGAACCACATACATATAAAGTATATAATGTGACAGATTGTTGACATATATAGATAGAAACCCAGAAGCCATCACTGCCCTCGAGACAATAAGCGTCTCTGTCATCTTCAAAAGTTTCCTCTACTTAGGACAACTGAGGTTTTGAAACATTTGAAATTGGGTCAGTTCCTAAGCAACACGACTGTGGATAAAGTGGCCCCAGTAACCAGGGCAGGGCTCGATGACATTTTTGTGAACTAAATGTAGCTTCACAATCAAGTGATTTTTTTTAAAAATCTGTTCACAATTCTAGAAGTAATTCTGAGGGGAAATTAGCTGGCTCCAGACATATTTGCCAAAAATCATGTGGGGAAGATAATCTCCAGAAAACACGCCATGTACCTGATAGTGCATTCTACACAGCCCTGGTCAGAAAAATGTGTCTGCATTTAAAGTGGGACAAAATGTACAATGGAAATTTTCGGCCTAACAAAGCTCAACTTCCAGCCCCATGGACCACATCAACAGACATCACAGCAGGTGAGCCCACCACAGACCCAACAGGGCCAGAAGGGGAGAGCCAAGGAGGAACCCCATTCCAGACATCCCCAAGGAGCCCCCGTGTGAAAGTGGGGAGAGAACAGATTGGCAAAGAATCCAAACCGTAGACTCAGCTCCTCCAGGACACACTCACTTATCTTGGTGTCTCTGATCCCTGCAGTTCCTAGGCTCGACCTAGGTGAGGTTCTTTTGGAAAGAAAGGTTGAATTGAGAGGGTCATTTTGACACAATTTTCTGTACAAATAAGAGTTCTGAATAATAACCAATGGCCACTACACCACTCTAGAATGAGACGGTAAGGACCCACCTGAGATGGGTGTCTTCATTCAGGGGATGTCATCACTGAGCACCTGCTAGTGGCAGATGCCATGTGAGGTTACGATTTTATGGTGAAGATAGGCAGAAATGTAAACAGGGTAATGGGGCTGTAGAAAAATGTGGAGGTCGGTGGCATCTGATCTCTTTCAAGAGTACGAGGGCCTCCCAAAAGCCGTGACCTTCAAGCGTCATCAAAGCTACCTGAAGGAAGGCTATTCCCAGCTTGCTTACGATGCGTTTGTGTAACCCTAAGTTCAGCCACTTGACTTTCTTGTGTACAATAACAGCTTTTTCTAGCCCACTAATAACAAGTCTTGGAACAAGCAATCTTAACCTGGAGTGAAACAGTTCATAAAATGTCTACAAGGGGGAATGTCAGCGTGAGACCTGGATGTATGAGCCACCACCGTGCTTAATTAGTGGAGAGGAAGGGTTTTCTTGGAAAAATAATTCTGCTTTAAGTTCTTAATTTTTTTAAAAAGACTTTGCGTGTGTGTGTGTGTGTGTGTGTGTGTGTGTGTGTGTGTGAGAGAGAGAGAGAGAGAGAGAGAGAGAGAGAGAGAGAGAGAGAGAGACCGCACATGTGTGTGTGCGTGCTCAAGCACGCACTCGCATGAGTGTAAACACACATACATGAGTTCAAATGTGTCACAGAGTGCCTGGTGCCCATGGAGGACAGAAGAGGGTGTTGGAATCCCCTGGAGCTGAAGTCACGGTGATGTGGGGGCCAGAACCGCTAACTTGGACCCCCGTAAGGGCCTAGCTGCTGCACATCTCCCCGGCCCCCAAGTCATTGTTCTGATCAAAGCACTGAGTCTTAAAACAACATTAGTGAAGACTTTGAGGAGACCTAAGAGACCAGCGGAGGAATCAGGAAACGAGCCAAGGAGGAAGGAAACAAAAATGATGGTTATATAGAGAGAGGAAATGCTTGGGAGGGGCCATAGTAAGTTGGAGAGATATCTGGAAGCTGGAGAAGAAAAGGGTTGGTGAGAAAATAAAAAGACGGTGAGCATAAAAGGAAGGGACTAACAGATACACAGCAGAAGAAAGAATAAGATAAGGGGGGAAAGGAATTGAGAGGATGGATGAGGCTGGGACGGAGAAAACAGCATCCACAGCCCATCTACCTGCCTAGAAAGAAGTTCAGGACACAGGGAGTGGGGACGGGTGAACAAAGGCCATCCTTGGGCCACCACGTCCACTGTCCCTTTCACAGTGGACACCTGGGATAAGCTGCAGAGAGCCACTTGTGTTGTAAAAGCCAAGGTGAACCCTGTCCCCAAGGACATCCTTCTCTGTCCTTCACCAGCTTCCAGCTGGTGCTCTCATCTCTAAGACCAGGTGGCCAAAAGAGATCTTTAGTGGTCGGCCCCTTGACAATATAGTGCAGTCCCTAATCTAGAAGCTTCTGTTCCACATTCACAGAAGTCTCTGGAACAAGAGCCTAATAAGGATGCTTCAAGTCTGTCCTGTGATATGAGGAATGCCTCGCTTTATCATGAAATACCTGCCAGCTACTAAATCTTGAGACAGCAAATGTTCTCCTTAACAATCTGTTTGGCCTTTTTGATTGAATTTATTATTTCCTTGGCTTGGTTTATTTTCTGTAGAAAATATGAACAGCATTCCCTGAATTCTGATGAGGTTTTGTTAAGAATGCTTGTATGGATATAAACATCATACCCACATCATTCACCACACTGAAGAGCTCTCCTCCCCCAGTTATCAATACAGATAAGAAACAAGCAACAAGAAGTGAACCATATGGCTGTGGATGAACTGATGTGACCGTGTTACTAAATAGAAGACACTATTTATACCTAATAAATATTAACTAAGCCTGCAGGTATCACAAGGCCATTGTTGATCAAACCAAAAGTGCTTACAGGGTAACTCAAGCTAAAGGTTAGGAAAGGAAAAGCTAGTAAATATCAAGGGTAATATTAAGGTCTCGAGATCACATAAGCAGGTCATAAGCTGGGACTATGTGAACAGAAAAGGGAGAATATCGTTCTGTTTTTTACCTCTGTTCAGTCTTTTGGTTTCTTAAAGATAGCTGGAAGGTTCGGTTCAGTCCTTTCCTGGCATTTGAAAGCCCTGGGCTTCAATCTCCAGCATTGCAAAATAATACTGGTGGTGGTAGTGGTGGTGATGGTGGTGGTGGGTGGTGGTGGTGGTGGTGGTGGTGGTGGTGTGGTGGTGGTGGGTGGTGGTGGTGGGGGGGGTGGGGGTGGTGGGGGTGGGGGGGGGGGGGGGGGGGGGGGGGGGGGGGTGGTGGTGGTGGTGGTGGTGGTGGTGGTGGTGGTGGTGGTGGTAAATATAATACCTAGGTATACCTTCTCTTTAATTTTTCCTTCAAATGACCAGATGGGATCCAAGTACCCTCAAAGGAAAGGAGACAATGTAACTGACTAAGGCCCAGGTTGGCCTAGGCTAGTAGGCAGAGGTAAGACAGGCAATACAAGGCTGATGCTGCCACAGGCCCCTCACGGTGAGCTTCTCTGTCTAGGACCTCATTGATTTCTTAGAGACATTTTCCTCTGGGTGATGATGATGGTAGTTCATGGGGTGATGGTTACTCAAGTTCCACCATTGGGTTGACACCCTCTGTCCTGGTTCTGTTTGTTCAGCAGGAGTACAAGGGAGCCCAGGACCAGACAGCACTGCAAGTTCCCATGACAGCCCATGACTGGCCAGGGAGGGAGGGGAAGGACCTCTTTCCTTTGTCCCAGGGAACCAGAAAATATCAAGTCAAACAAAAAAAAAAAAAGCATTTTAAACCAGAAAAAATCATGCAACATTGAAAGCTATTATAACCACCTATGACAAATGGTTGCTTTTAATTAACATTTTATTGAGTGCCTTCGATAGTGTGTGTGTGTGTGTGTGTGTGTGATTTAGATTTTTTTTACTTTTTGAGACAAACTCTCATGTGTCCCAGTTTATGCTGTACTCGAGATTGAACCCAGAGCTTCATATGTGCTAGGCAATCATTCCACCAACTAAGTTATAGCCCCAGCCCTAGTTCAGCATTTTTAAGGCTAATTTTTGCATTGAAGCTGAGAGGTGATGCACTCTATAATCCCAGCACTCAGGAGGCTAAAACAGGAGGATGTGGCACTCCACCCTGGCATGGATTTCACAACAAGAACTTGTTTCAAAAAAAATGAATCAGCATAAATTGTTCAAAATATCGGGCTTCTTTGTGCCGCTCTCGTTCATGCATATAACACTTTGATCGCGTTTGTTCCACTGCCTTTTTCCCTACCCTGGTCCCCTTCATCTTCCCTAATTATCCCTTTTCTTGTGTATGTCTTTGAATAGAAATCTGCAAGGCAGGGATATTTTTTATTAGTTCTTTGAGAATATCATACAACATGTTTTGATCACATTCATCCCCCTCTCCCAACTCTTTCCAGATCTACCCCCCCTTCCCAACCCACACAACTTTGTATCTTCATTTTCTAAAAACCCATCAAGATCAAAAACTTGTGCTACCTAAATATTCTTAGATATGTCGTCTTCTACTGGAGTGGGGTTCACTTACCAGGGGCTATACTTTAAGAGAAAACTGTCTCTCCCTCTCCCAGCAGCTAACAGTTGACGATAGTCCCATGACTAGGAGTGGGATTTCATGCCCAACTGTCGTATCTATGCTGGGATTTGGTCTGGCCTTGGCTAGCACAGGTTTTGTGTATACTTTTTCAACCAGTGTGATTTCATATGTACACCTGTCCTGGTGTGTCCAAAACACAGTTTCCTTGTAGCCAGTGTGCACACCCCTGGATTGTACACTCTTTTCACATCCTCTTCAGCAAATATCCCTGAGTCTTAGGAGGAAGAGGTTGCAGTATACATGTTCTATTTGAGGCTGAGAACTCTGTAGTCTCTTATTCTATGTACCTTGACTGGTTGTGGACCTCTGAGTTAATCAGCATCTCAGATATGGATTAAGAAGTTTCTCAGATGAGAACTAAGAGATGCATTTATCTATGAGCATAACAATAAGTCTTAAGCCGGGCGGTGGTGTCGCACGCCTTTAATCCCAGCACTCGGGAGGCAGAGGCAGGCAGATCTCGGTGAGTTCGAGGCCAGCCTGGGCTACCAAGTGAGTCCCAGGAAAGGCGCAAAGCTACACAGAGAAACCCTGTCTCGAAAAAAAAAAAAAAAAAAAAAAAAAAAACAATAAGTCTTCATGAGTTGGCTTAATATTGTGTCCAATTAACCAAACAAGAGTATCACTCCTCCCTTAGAGCCTATGACCAATCTAGTCATAAGTCCTTGACCTGATAATGGTGCCAGGTATGAGTTTTTAATCTTGTGGAGCAAAGTTTAAATACAATCAGAAAGTGGTTTGTTACTCCATGATGTTTATGCCACTATTTTACAAGTGGACATACTTTGCCAAGCCAGTCATTAGTGTAGCTCAAAGTATCCAATGCTGGGTATGATTGATGGCTACTTTTCTCCTCTGGTAGCCTGCATAGCACCTTCTAGCACTGTGAAAGCTATCCAGAAGGGATGAAGCTTCTAAGTCAGTACCAGCTTGATTTCTTCATGTTCTGTGACTTAGGTATATAATGTCACCCACAATCAGATCTTACCATTGTGTTCTAGGGGGCAGCCAAGAGAACGGCAGTAGCCTGTGATGTGTGGGGTCTATGGGATCTCAGTGACCAACTCCAGACAAGAGTAACTCCTTCCTAGCAGTGGGACTTTTGCTATTCTATGATGTCTAGAGGAAAATTGCTGCCCTGTGATAGATAAACTCCATTTTAACTCTCTCTCCTCTCTCTTCTCTCTCCTCTCTACCTCTCCTCTCTCTTCTATCTCCTCTCTCTGTCTCTCTCTCTGTCTCTGTCTCTCTCTATCTCTCTCTGTCTGTCTCTATGTCTCTATGTCTCTGTCTCTCTCTCTCTCTCTCTCTCTCTCGTGTGTGTGTGTGTGGTGTGTGTGTGTGTGTGTGTGTGTGTATGTAAGCTTCTACAGTAGTAGCTTTTCATGTAGCTTTTCAAAAGGTCTTTAATGTTAGTTGTCCCTCTCCATATTCTCTGCTCTACCTGCCCTCTTCACCCTGACCCCAATTTAACCTTCCTATCCCCTTATTTCCTTTAAGGCAAGGATTGCTAGGCTTGTCTTGCCAGTGAGGAAACTAAGGTTCAAGGGATTTGACTAGCCTGTGCCAATTTTTGTGAGCAGTTGGTGACTGAGCTGGGTCTGTCTGCCCTGCTGATAGCCATGCTGTAGGGCTGAGAGAGCATGTAAGGAACATGGTTCAGTCTGACACACACACACACACACACACACACACACACACACACACCTACCTGACAGTCTGCAGACACATCCGACTCTCACTGGGGAATTTTTTCCAGTCAGGTGTGTGCAGCCTGGCCAAACAAGACATGATTGGGAACAATTGTGACATGACTTGGTCAGGAATGAGGAACAGATGGGGCTTGAGTGCAGAGAAACCCTCAGGGATCTGATTTCCAGGGAAGGAGACATGACCATCTTAATGATTTCCATCATGCTTTGGCAGAACAGCCAGAGGGAGGATGACAGCCATAGCTGATATGTTTGGAAACAGCTGAGGCCTAAAATCACCCCCTTCCTCCAACCCTAAGTTATCTTTCTCAAGCTGATCTGTCCTGTATACTTGTTTTTGGTTTTTTTTTTTTTTGGGGGGGGGACACCACCCAGCTCCCAAATAAACACACGGAGACTTATCCCTATTGATGAATGCCCAGCCATAGCTTGGCTTGTTTCTAGCCAGCTTTTCTAACTTAAATTATCCCATTTCTTTTAACTATGTTTTGCCTCTGGGCTTTTTACCTTTCTTTATTCTATATAGCTTTCTTTCCTTCCTACTCCATGGCTGGCTGGGTGGCTGGGTGGCTGGGTGGCTGGGTGGGTAGCTGGGTAGTTAGCCTTTGATATCCTCCTCTCTGTTTCTTGTTCCTTCTTCCTCTCTCAAGCATAGATTGCTCCTCCTATTTATTCTCTCTGCCTGGAAGCCCCATCTATCCCTCTCCTGCCTAGCTATTGGCTGTTCTGATGTTTACTAGACCAATCAGGTGCTTTAGGCAGGCAAATAACACAGCTTCACAGAGTTAAACAAATGCAACATAAAAGAATACAACATCCGGGCAGTGGTGGTGCACGCCTTTAATCCCAGCACTCGGGAGGCAGAGGCAGGCGGATCTCTGTGAGTTCGAGGCCAGCCTGGTCTACAGAGTGAGTTCCAGGAAAGGCGCAAAACTACACAGAGAAACCCTGTCTCAAAAAACTAAAAAAAAAAAAAAAAGAATACAACACATCTTTGCATCATTAAACCAATATTCCACAGCATAAATGAACATAGCACATCTTAAACTAATATTTCACAACAGTCTTGAGTTTTGGAGCAAAAGGGACTCACATAGAAGAGGCGGAAACCAATGGCCAAGTGTGACTTCTCTCTAGGAATGAGTCCTACCCATCACTTAGACAGGCCCACAGCATTTCAGACACAGCAGCTGAACGGAAGTAAACTGAGAGAGGGTGGGACAGGGGCTTTAGAAGGCCAGGTTCCTAGTCACTGCTACTTCCCACAATTGCATGCTCCTGGAAAATCTCCCAACGCTTTCTGAGCCAGTACAAGGGAGCTAGGTGCCTTGTGTTTCCAAAACAGGAAGATTTTAACCTAAGCCTACCAAGCATTCTCTCTGGAAGTACCCTTCCTGGAAATCTAAATCAAACATGTCTTCATAAGGACTAGAGGGCTGGACATGGGGCCCTGTAGACAGCGCTTGCTTGACCTGCACAAAGCCCTTGGTTTGATCCCTGGCACTATGAGCAAAAGCCTGAAAGAAGAGAGGAAGGAGGAAAGTATAGACGACAAGATGGAAAGCCTTCACCCCACCCCTACCCACCCCTCTGCTGAAAGTTCAACCCCTAATGCAGGGGGCGCAGGGTTCAACAGGGAACTGCCAGAATAGACTGGCTGCTGTCTTTCCTCAGCAAGGAGACTGAGGATTGAGTCACTTCCCTTCCCATCCTGCACTTCAGTCAGAAGGCATTTGACAGCAATTAAGAACACCAGCCCCTGACTCAACGGATTGAAACAACACAGAAAGGGATTTTCTAAGAAATCCAGAAACAGGCCTCTCCCGCATTAGCCAACTCACCCCCATCTTCCTTCTGTCTTTTCCCTCTGCCATCCCCCACACGGCACGGGTAGGACTCATTCCCACAGAGACATCACCGGGTCCTCCTAGCAAACTTCGTAGAGTCATGAAGATGGCTTCTAGGCTTCTGGGAGCCACAGGCAGACAACGTAGTGTACAGTAGAAGAAAGTCAGCCTCTTCCAACGCATCTTCTTATAAAAATAAATGTTTCCCAGAAACTCCCTCCTATCCAATAAACTAGGGACCAAAATCAGAGTCCCATCACAGATGAGAGCTGGATGTAGGATTTGATAAGGATGACAAAGGTAAAGTTTGACTTCCTGGTGCCTTTTTATTGTTCTTCCTCAATAAACCCTGTTGTATAGCTAGGTGGATTGTCACTCAGAGTAAAGACTCTATTTCTCCATGTTTCGTTCCACCAAGACCTGCGGTCATGTGATTGCGTACTGGCTCATGAGACACAGGTAAAGGAGCTGTGTAGCACTTCTTAAATGGAGAGGAAGGGAGGGAGGAAACAAGGATTCAACTTCCAGCCCTAGGGGTTCAAGCCAGGGTTTCTACAGGCAGATTGGCTTTAATCTTGCCATTCCAATGGCATAAAGGAATAAGCCACTTCCTTCCCTCTTCTACACATCTGCTAAGAAAACTGCCACTGGATTCTGATTTCCTCCTTTTTGTCAAGCATGATGACTATGATGACTGGATCTCCATCAGCCATCTTGTGTCATGAGTTTGACCCTAATAATAGGAGCTATAACTAAGGACGGTGTCATGGTTATCTTTTAACTGTCAACTTGACACATCCTGGAGTCATATAGACGAACCTAGGTTGAGGAAGCTCTCAGATCAGATTGGCCTGTGGGCATGTCTGTGGAGCAATGTCTAGATTATTATTATTGATACTGGAGGACCTACACACTCTGAGTGGCACCATCCCTAGACAGGTGGCCCTGCACTGTCTATGAAAGACAGTAAGCACAAGCTTGTGAGGGAGCCCAGTGAGCAAGCCAGGGAACAGCACCTCTCCACGGTTTCTGCCTCTAGGTTACTTCCCACGGTGATGGAACCTGGAAGTTCGACCAAGTAAACCTTTTTCTCCCTGAGTGGCTTTTGATCAGAGTCTTTATCTTTTACAGCAAAGAAAAGATAGTGAAGAAAAATAAATAAATAAATAAATAAATAAATAAATAAATAAATGAATGAATAAATAAGTAATTGAGTAAATAAATAAATGGAACCAGACTCCAGAGCCACTCTGCATGCCTAAGCTCTAGACTGGGCATTATTTGTTTGCCTGATACTTCCCACCAGGACAGTTTCTAAGCAATACAGCACCAGTAGTGAATGCTGCACTACCCACTTACATTACTTAATTTTATCCTCTTATTATGAGAATTTATTAGACAGGATAAGACAGTGAGAAGTTTTGGAGCAAGCCCATCTGCACACAAATCTGGACTTTGCCACTTGAGAGGCAAGTGGTAATTAACTTAGCTCCTTTGGAAACAGAGCTGGGCATCCCTACCCACAGGAGCTATGTGAGTGTTGTGGTTTGAATGTGAAATGTCCCCCACAGGCTCAAGTACTTGAGCATTTGGTCACCAGCTTGTGAAGAAGGTTCTGGAACTTGTAGAAGGTTGACTCTTAGAGGAAGTTAGTCACTGGGAGTGGACCTTGAGGTTTCATAGCCCAACCTTACTTCCTGTTTACTTTGTGATTCCTGACTACAGATGTATGTGACCAGCTGATTCTTGCTCCTACCACCACGCTTTCCCCACCATGATGGAATTTATCTCCTCATACTGTAAGCCAGAATAAACCCTTCCTTCCTTAAAGCGCTTCTTGATGGGTATATTGCCATAGCAATGAGAAAAGAGACTGAGACAGTGCCCCTGAGTGTCTGGTGCACATAACCCATGCCCTATTCATTGTAGAATTGTAAGACTCAGAACACACACAACCAAAACTTCCTGCTTCTGTCAGGGAACAAACTAGAGTCAAGGCCCCAGAACATCTCAGAGGCTCCCCTGTTGGAAGACATCTGTTGTTATTACCACAAATGACTCTTGCATCACTCGGTGCCCTGAGTAACATCCATACTTTCCATGGACCTGGGGCTCTCAGACTCTCTTCTGGACACAGCATCTAAGCCCTGATGACAGACAGATGCTCAGCCCGAGCCCATGCACAGAAGCAGCACTCTTTTCCTGAACTGACATCATCAGTCACATCCTGTGGCACTACTTTAATTGCTATCCTATTTTTGGAAAAATAGATGGCTAAACATAAGCAATTTTCTTCTTAGAATTTTTTTTTTTTTTGGTCACTGAAGCAAAGTGCTCAGTAAATAAGAACTGATTTGCATGACCTTTTGTGTGACTAGCGACGTGGAATGGACAAGGTGATGAGCTAGGAACTTTCCTGGGCATGTTATTCAATTTCTAAACGATTGTTTTGTTGCTGCTGCTGTTAATTCCTGGTAGATTTCCACTGACATTAAAATCAACCACAATTTGGGAGGCCCCTGATGGCTATGACTGAGAAATAGAGAAGCAATTACAAACCTGCTTATGTTTGCTTAGAGAGGTAAAGGGAGTCTTTATTCCAGCACATTCGGCTGTGCGCCGTTTCCAGGAAACGGAGATCCCGTTACGCACCGAGCACTCCAGGATGTCAGAGTTCAAGCCATTATTGCTGCCTCACTGGGGGCCACAGAGCATTCACACTGTGCTGTCCAGGTCAAAACACACCCACGGAAATCAAGGGGAGTAGGGGGAGCCAGAAGTGACGCTGCATGCCTGAAATCTCAGCACTCAGGACGCTGAGGTAGGAGGATTTCTATGAGCTTGAGGTCAGTCTAAGCTACATAGTCGTTTGGGGGTCAGCCTAAGATATAGAGGGAGACACTGTCTAAGGGAGAGGGAGGGGAAAGAAGGGAAGAGGAGAAAAGGGGAAGGGAAGGAAAGTGGAAGAGACGGGGAGGATGAAGTCCAGACAGGGCAGAATCTTAGATTCTAGCAATGTCAGCGCTGAGTGCAGACTCACCTGCTCCAGGGACAGTGGGTCCCTCGCTAATTGCTAAGGAAAAGCCTGTGTATTTTTCCTCGGAGCACAATCAGAAGGCTCAGTCACCCAGGAAACCTGCTTGTTGTGCCTGTTCATGTAACTCCCCCCAGAGCATGATTGCAGAGCCCAGCAATGATGACTGACAAGGAGAGAACAAACAGAATATCACGATCCTTCCCCCTGGATTTCAACCATGCTTTTCCTCCTGGAACGCTGAGTGCCTGCGCCTTCCCTAGGGTAGACCCTAAGATGCTGTTACCCATTTGTGGATGAGGAAGTAGAGGTGTAGTGACTGTCCAAACACTTCCACGAAAAGCTTGTTCACGGGAATGGCAGTAATTGCTGCCATTCACCAGACCCACCCAGCTTTCACAGAGAAACTGGGGTGTTGGTGGTGCTGTGAATTTTCTAAGACGGTCATCAGTGAAGGCACGCACACCTAGCCCGTCAACCGACAGCCTGTTCACCAGGCCGACTCCATCTTCCAGCCCCACTCTTCTGGATCACTACCCCAAGCCTGAGACTTCGTAGCCAACATGCAGGAGTCTTGCCTCCCCCAGGGTCACAGTCAGAGATGCCAACAGCATGATCACCAACAAGGCAACAGGACAGCACACTGTGTGATAACCCATATGAATAAAGACTGCTGAAGTCCACGTAAGCTCCCTCTCCATATTGGCCCTGCCCAACCCCTCCTTCCTGCCATGGCCTCCCTCGCTTCACAAGATGAAAGGGTTTCCAGAGACTGTCGGGGGAATGCTGTGGGAATTCAAAACTGCTACCTCTCACCACCTCTCCTCTGCAGGTGTTAGCCTTCCTTCCTGGATATTAACACCCAAGGACGCATAGCCTGGGGGGGGGGGGGCATGTCTCAGCCAGAGAAGGACAGATGAGGTGCCGCAGGAACCAAGGGATTCTGTGGTCACTTCATTTGTGGCCTCTGTCAGAACAGTACAAGAGGGTTTCCAGAGGCTGTCTCAGCCTAGAGGTCATTTGCTCTGGCTCCAATCTTCCTGGCCTCTCGTGCTTAAATGCAGAATGACCCTTGTTATCCTGTGGTATCTATCATCTCTGACCAACTCCTTCCATGGAGAAAGATAAGACACAGACAGACATGGTGGCACTTGCCTGTATTCTCAGCCCGAGGAAGGATAAGGCAAGAGGCTCAAGAATTCAAAGTTAGTCCGTGCTACAGAGTGGGTTCCAGTGCAGCCTTAGCTGTACATAACAAGATCCTGTCCAATAAGAAGGGAACGAGAGGAGAGGGAAGGGCAGGACAGCCGTGACAGCGCACACCTGTAATCCCAGCGTATGAGAGATGGAGGCAGGAGGATCGGGAGTTCAAGGCTAGCCCCAGCTACACAGTGTCAGGCCAGACTAGGCTATACAAGACCGTGGTTCAGAAAAGTGGGGAGGAGCTCTTGCCTGCTCTCTTCAGCCTTCTGCACTACCGATCCCTCATAGAGCCTCTATAGTAAACCCAACCCCCTTCGTCAGAGACTGTCTTCACAGATCACACAGTCTGCCTGGCCTTACTCTCAGACGCAAGGATCTTTCCAGGGGCCGGCATCTCACATCAACAATAGACTTTACTTAGCCAGAGAGAGCAGTGCCAGCCTATCATCCCAGATACTCAGGAGATGAAAGCAGAAGAATTACAAGTTCAAGGCCAGCTTGGGCTTCAAAGCTAGTTCAAGACAACCTGAGCAACTCAGTGAGACCATCTCTAAATAAAAACTATTTCGGAAAGGCTGAGGTGTAGCTCACTTGCCTGGCATGCAAAGGCCCTGGGCACAGGGCTGTTCTCTGAACTCTTTCGCCTTTCACAATGCCTGGGTCAGTTCACCTCAATTTTGTACCTACTGTATGTTCCCAGTGAGGTCTTCATGTTTTCCCAAGACAAGATTTTCAAGTCCCTCAGGGCATATACCCTTGGTGGTGTGCCCGTAAGTCTCTGCAGTTCAGTGACATCTGCAGCTATTATGGCACAATGGATGCCCCATCCGTTCCCCCCACCCCATACCCCTGCAGCCAGCCACTGTGGCCTCAACACAGCGCTCCGTTCTGGACATCTTGGGACGGTGGCATTAAGTGGATGTTTCCCAGCCCTCTGTCCCCTCCTCTCCTCGCTGCTGTCTACATCTGGGCCTGGTCACTGTCAGCACTTTAGATGAAAGACTGAGAAGAATAAATGTGAGAATCTGATTAGTCAGTTTGCTGGCTTCTGGAAGCTGTGATGGACACGTTGCACAATAAGAAAAGGCTATTAGCCATGGAAATCTGCAGATTTCAATTAACCTTACTTGTTGCAGATAATTGAGAATTGACCAAGAAAGAAAAAGCTATTTTCTTTACAAACTTCTTTTCATTTTTTAAATTTTTATTTCTGATGTCATCTTTTTGTTGTTTTGGGGGGTTGCTTGTTTGTTTGTTTGTTTGTTTGTTTTTGAAACCGGGTCTTTCTATTATGTAGCCCTGGCTGTCCTGGAACTTGCTTTGTAGACAAGGCTAGCCTGGAACTCAGAAATTCACCTGCCTCTGCTTCCCCAGTGCTGGAATTAAAGGCGTGCACCACCACGACCAGCTTCTGATGCTATCTTCATGCTGCATTGATGAAAACCCATTATCAATTGGTACCCTCTGTATGGCATCAGAGGTACATGGCTGGCACATGAACCATAGGCTTAGGGCAACATAAGATTTCCAGAGTCAGAAGGAAGTGAAGCCCACCTCCCCCTCCCTCCCTGTGCTGTTTGTGCCTATGGATTCCAGATTTGAAGTCTTTGAAGTTCACTCAACCCAGCAGGCTGTGTGTTCCTGCCCTCCTCCAGGCACTGATGCCCTTGAACAGACTGCCCTCCTCCCTGCTGTCCTTCCTCTCTTTCCTCTAGACTCCTGTGTGAAATGCCTAGCCTCTCTCCCAAGCCCATGTCTTCCATGTGTGACTCAAGTTCAGAAGAATACCAAAGGCCTAAGACAATGCCACTCATTCTGAATGGTCCGGTGCCTTCCATCAGGACCTTGCTGTGCCCTCCAAGAGAAGGCTAGATATCAATCCAGTTGCTCTTGAAGAGTCAGGCACTAAGGGCAGCAGCCATGTGCACCCTGAGTTCAAATTCTGAAGCATCTTAGCTTTGTCTGTGCATTGCATCAGCCTCAGCTTCCTCTCCTGGGCGGTAAGATTTCCAGTAGGACCTTCTCTGTAGGTAGGTTGACTCTGAAAACTAAGAGGTGCTGTATTAGCTACTTTTCTGCTGCTGTGAGAAAACGCCATGACTAATGCAACTTATAGAAGGAAGGATTTATTAGGGCTTAGAGTTCTAAAGAGATAAGAACCCACCACCATCACAGTGGAGAAGCATGACTGCAGATTGGCAGAACCCACCACCATCACAGTGGAGAAGCGTGGCAGCAGATTGGCAGAACCCACCACCATCACAGTGGAGAAGCGTGGCTGCAGATTGCAGAACCACCACATCACAGTGGAGAAGCGTGGCTGCAGATTGGCAGAGCCCACCACCATCACAGTGGAGAAGCATGACTGCAGATTGGCAGAACCCACCACCATCACAGTGGAGAAGCGTGGCAGCAGATTGGCAGAGCCAACCACCATCACAGTGGAGAAGCGTGGCTGCAGATTGGCAGAACCCACCACCATCACAGTGGAGAAGCGTGGCAGCAGATTGGCAGAGCAACTGGAGCAGGATGCTGAGAGCTCGTATCTTAAACTGCAGGCAGGAAGCAGAGGTAGCAAGCTGGAAGTGGTGCCAGTCTTTTCGGCTCTCAAAGCACATCTTCAGTGACATACTTCCTCCAACAAGGCCACATCTCCTAAGCCACCCCAAACAGCATCACCAACTAGGGACCAAGTATTCAAGCACCCGAGACTATGGGAGGTGTCTCACTCAGGCCACCACAGAAGACCACCAAGAGCCAGCTAGAAAATAAGTTCTGGAAGTGAGATGCTTTTTGTCAATGTTACCAGTGTCCTCAAAGCCATGGTCATGACCCCAGATGCCACATCAGCTATCACCTGAGACCCACTCTGGAGGGCCTCTGGGCCTCCACTCTCCTAGTTGTACCCTGGTGCTTTCTAGGGTTCTCAGTAGAGCAGCTTTATGATGTTTATACAGATTCCTATCCCTGCCTTGCAAGATGGAGCCTGCTGTTCATGGGTCTTAAAAGCCACTTCCAAACCACTGGCACAATTAGCAGTTAGGGATGCAGGAGCAACTACGACTGGTCCAGCTGATAGCAACTCCCTCCCTCAGGATGAGTTCTTCCCAGGAGGGTCCTCCATTCTCCTGCAAACAGGCTGCTAGGAGATCCGGCTCATCAGGCTTGTTGACAATCCCAAACATGTCTCCATATACTTAGACTTAATTACAATTAGCATGGAAATTAGTGCTCCCTTTAAAATTAACAATTCATACTTCTAGGGCCATTAAAACACAGACCCACGGCCCTGCACAATCCTTCCAACCATTGCTCTCTCCCTCTCTGAGTCTTTGACTTTCTACTGGGTTTTGTAGACAGCGCCATCTTCTGGACAAGAACTCAGCTGCACCTTTCCCTAGTGGGTGGGACAGAGGGCACAAGCGCTGAAGCTTCCTCTCCTGGCCACAGTTCCTGTGCCAGATGATTCTGCTTTAGCTCTGCAATGGCTAATGGTTCCAAGAAGAAGGTTGGGGGGTGGGATGGAGGAGAACTGCAAGAAAAGTGAAGAGCCAAACGTAAGATCCATAAATCAATCTCTCTCTCTCTCTCTCTCTCTCTCTCTCTCTCTCTCTCTCTCTCTCTCTCGTGTGTGTGTGTGTGTGTGTGTGTGTGTGTCCATCTGTCTGTCTGTCTGCTCTATGTATGTATGTACGTATGTACATACGTACGTACGTCTGCGGCACCCATGCACACCCACCACATGTCAACCTCCAGCTCTATTCACCGTGTTTATTGAGGCACTGAGACCGGGAGCTCACTGATTAGACTGGCTAGCCAGTCAGCCCTAGGAGTCACCTGACTCCACGCCCTGGGGATGCAAGCGAGCACCCCCACTCCTGGGTCTTTACCTAGGTGCCAGGGCTGAGGATGAAGCTAGGCCCTCACGCTCACACAGTAAGTGCACTGCAGACTGAGCCATCCTCAGCTCTTGTCACCGGTTTTCTGTTCTTTCCAGCCACCTGGCATGGGAAGTGTCTGCTTTATTAAACTGGTATAATGGATTTTTGTCTTGATATAAAAATAATTACCAGTCTAGAAACCCTGACTAAATAAAATAGCAGAAAGCCCACAGGTAATGCCCAATAATATGCCTGGCTCCCTCTCCCAGCTAGATCTTTACATTACAGCAGGGAAAAAAATCATGTTATGGAAAAGTAGCTCCATGTCTCACTGGGTCTGAAAAAAATCAGGATGACATTCTATCTGCTCTATTAATCTATAACTCCTATTTAAAAATAAATCGTCTAAAAACATTCTTCTTTTCCTAATAAGAGATCTCTGGTTACAATTCTCCTCCAGCTAGAGTGGGTGGGGAGTGCTTGGTTCATTTGTGGTATGTCATGCTTTGTATGTGACTAACTGTGTTATTGCTATTTTAAAGTCAACAGAGTTCAAGTTCAACTGTGTATGAAAATGTCACCATGGAGCCCATTATTCTGTACCATAACTAAAAGAAAATACTTTCTTAAACTACTAAATAATGATCAAAATTAGTAATGGTGGCAGCTAACAGATACAAAATCCTTACTGAAATATATTTTGCCAAAGTTCTTGGCATAGTCATCTTTGTGCTAATTCTAAGTTATGGTGCTATATTATCCTCACCTTAAAGATCAAGACACCAAAGAAGAGACAGAATGTATCGCCAGGATCATACAGGGGACTTGACGCCAGCAGTGTGGATGACTTCTGAGACTCTGAATTGACCCGTGATGACACCCTTCCTTAGAGTAGACCGATATCTGCATGACGATGCATCCAGGAACTCTCTGGAAAAAATAAAGCCACTCAACATGGAGGCTCTTTCTGCCCTCAGCTTTCCTACCCATTGATCTACTTGTGTCTATCCCCAACCCTTGAACCACTCCCAAACCAACAGTCAAGTCCTTGAAGACAGAGACAGAAGACAAGCAAGAGACGGAAGAAAAGAAGGATGGTGAGGAAGAAAGGGATGGAGAGGAAAAGGGGAGGGTGTTACTTAAGGTTCACTTTTTTTAAATTATGTGTGTGTTTGAGTCTGTGGGGGAGTATGTGCCCTGCAAAGCATGTGCCCTTGGAGGTCAGAGGGGTCAGGTCTATGGAGCTGAGGTTACAGGCAATTGTGAGTGGCCTGGCATGGGTGCTGGGAACTGAACTTGGGACTCTACAGCAGCAATATGTACTCTTAAAATTGTTGATCTCTCTCTCTCTACAGCGCTGGGAATGAGAAATTTCAACTCAAGGTTCTTCACTTGGGGCCTATGGGGCCATGAGAGCTCTAAAATTATAAACAATGTGTCTCCTGTAAGGTCATGTTTCTAGAGAAAAAATCTCTAGCTTTCTTCCCATCCTCGAAAGTGCTCACATCCTCGACAATACTGAGTCACCAACTTCAACAGAAAACAAAACAGGGCTGCATAAACCACTTTCCTTGTCCCTCCACTCTGGAGCACCTTCCGTTCAGCCTACATCCTCCCTTTTGGTCAAAATATGGAAATGAGCCAAAAGGAAACCCAGAGAACAAGAGCACCTTTGGAACTGGCTAACATGCTCCTGTCATGTTCAATAGTTAATGTGTCATGCCCCAGACATGACCTCAAACGTCATGAAGAAATCGGGCCAATTCAGACAAGTTAACTTTGGTTGAAGTTTTCTAACACTGTGTTCTAAGCATTATTGCTGTTGTCCCTGTGTGGTTGATTAGAAAAGGAAAACTGGAGGCTCTGGGATGCAAGAGTCAGGCCAAGTTCAGTCCGACTCTATAGCATCTGCTCTAGGAAAGACAAGCAAGAACTAATCATCATATGCTTCTCTGATGACATTGGCCATTTGTCATAGGGATGGGCATGTGCATACATACTTACCTGGGACCGAGTGGCCAGGAAGATCCATCAGCTCCACGACTTCTCTGATGTAACAAATATGGGGGGATTTCATAATTGAAGGATTCAACATCTTAATACTGCAAGGGTTTTTAGTTCCTGACTTGTCCCACTAATTCACCATTTTACTCTATGAACTGCGATGAGCCATTCTCCATGCTGGGCATGGGGTAGGTAGATCTAGTACATTGTCTTATAATATTGTCTCCAATAAGCTCCAAGGTCCATGCCCTGAGAGGACTCACTGCCTAGCAGAGAGAAAGTCGTGTGGGTCCAAGAAATCACGACAGCACTGTGGAATAAGTACTGAGGGGCTGGGAAGACGGCCCAGTAAATAGGAACGTGTGGCACTAGCGTGAAGACCTGAGTCTGAATCCCCACTGACCATGTAAAGCCAGGCAGGGCTGCAGGTGTCTGTAACCTACTGCTTAGGTTGGGGGAACCAGAGACAGGGTGACTGCTGGGACTTCCTGCCTTCCAGCCTTGACGTGTTTCTGTGAGAGACCCTGTCTCAAGGGAAGAAAGTGGAGAGTGATAGGACACGACCCTGTGCCCGCCTCTGGACTTCTTCTGTGTGTGTATGGGCAAATACACAGCACTTACATGTGCACACACCACACACACACACACACCACACATACACTTGTGTATACACAGCAGCAACAGAACAAAAGGATGTACTGAACTTGGTGGTGGCATGGAGAAAGACCTTAGGAGAACCGAGATGTTTAAGCTGTGCCTTTAAGAATTGGGAGAAGTTAAGAGAAGGCATGGTGGCACACACCTGTAATGCCGGCATTGAAGAGGCTAAGATGGGAGGATCACAAGTTGAGGCCAGCCTGGGTTAGTGAGATTCGGCCTCAAAACACAAAAATCTAAAGAGAAAAGACTTAGAAGGGTTTTACAGGCAAACAATGCCAATGCTTAATGTTATTGAGTCAATAACATTAATTATTAAGCCAATGTGTGATTTTTTTCTTTGCTCAAACATCAGTCTCTATGTTTCTATGGTGTATTCTGAGGTGAAAAGAACATTTAAGTCAGGAGACAGAGTGAAGCAGATTGATTTCCACAAGATGGCTGAGCCTCATCTGAGCAGTTAAAGGTTCACTAGAACAAAATACTCTGAGCAATTAGTTCGGCCAGGACTCAGCCTGCAGACTTGAGCTGCGACACTAGCTCTTCCTGTGTCCCGAACTGCAGGTCCCACTCTGCAAACCTGGGACTTCACAGCCTCCATAGGTGCATAATCTAATTCCTTAGTAGCCACACTATGTGCACACCCGGCGGCTTTGCATCTCTGAAGAACCCTGATGGATACACAAAGTGACAGGATATTGTGAACGGCAGAGGGACCGCACACTGAGGCACACAGCAGCAAGACAGCTCCAGAGACCTGAACCTCCCAGCTCACCCTAAGAGCACTGGAATGACAGGTGAGTGCTCCCATGCCCAGCTTTACTTGGGGATCAGAACTCGGATGTTCACATCTGCATGGCAAATACCTTACCCACTGAGCCACCTCCCCAGGCACCGCCAGCCCCCCTCCAATGGTGCTTTTGAAAGAGCATAGATTGTTTCTACTTCCCTAAAGTAGTGAGATTCACTCCAGGACCCATTCTAGGAGTCCTCGTGAGAACAAGCAGAAGTCTCGTCCGCCACTGTAGCGAGGGCTGCACAGTCATTCGGGTTGGGAAGCAACCTGTGGACCCCAGTCCTTTTGCTGACATTTTAACACACTACCCCCAGGTGTGATCTAAGTCACCAATGTATATTTTTAAAAAAATGGAACCAAAAGGGTGTGAAAAGATTTTTTTAAAGGGGAGGGGAAGGGAAGGAAGGAAACACTTTGTGCTTTGATGATTGGCCAGAAATACCCAAGAAAGAGGGAGGCCTGGTTGCTAAAACCCCTACAGCTTCGTTCAGTCTTGCCAAGTGTCTCTTCTCAAAGATTTGGGCAAAGGAGCAATTTGTTCATGAAGCACTCCAGCTGCCTCAGGACCAAGGACTGGGATCTAGGGATTGATCCTCTGCCTGGCCCTAGCTCTGACACTGACCTGTCCCTGCCTTTGTGAGACACTCCCACTACCAAGGTTCTGAGACAGATGTCACAGGGGTAGGATGGGATGATCCTCAGGGTCCAGCTTCACTGCAGAGTCAGACTTTTACTGTATTGTCACCAGTGGCTCTGACGTCCTGTCATCTGACTGTGTGTGCACGGCTTCAGGCCACTCATCTGTGCTCTGGACCGGTGATGTCTCCTTAGCCTTTCCTTCCACCTGCCCTTCTAATGGAGCTGGACAGCCATGCAAAGTCTGTGAAAATGAGGTTGGCCGGGAACAAATTGCTGTGCTGTACAGGGAGGATTTCAGTGTAATTCAGAACTAGAAAGCACGGGACTCACATTGAGATTCTTCAGGCTGCAGATTCCTGCTGCTATTGGGAGAGGCATGGTGGCTGGTTAGGGGTGGAGAAAGACCAGTGGCAACCTTATGGGACAGCTGGAAAAGTGTTCCTGGTTATTAGCTTTATGTAATTGGATTCATTAAAGCTGTTTAAAGTATTACTTTTAAATTAAGTTTTTAATTAAGTTTACCCGACTCCGTTTCTTTAAGATTTATTCATTTTTATTATATGTGTATGATTGTTTTGCATGCATTTATGTGTGTGTGTCATATGCATACGTGGTGCCTGCAGAGCCAGAAGAAGGAGCCCCTGGAGCTGGAGTTAAGAATGATTGTGAACAAGCATGTAGGTGCTGAGACTTGAACCTGGGTCCTCGGCAAGAGCTGCAAGGGCTGCTCTAGACCCCTGAACCACCCTTTAAGCCCCCTAAAGGGTTCTTCTACAAGAAGTGGACATAAATACATATAAAGTAAGGTGGGGCTGTACACCATGAAGGGACTGTACACCCCAGAGACCCACTGCCTCTAGCAAGGTCCCATGTTCTCCAACTTTCCTAAACAGTGCCACCAGGTAGTGACCAAATGCACACACACACACACACACACACACACACACACACACACACACACACGCCTAGACATTTGCAGGCCTGAGTCATCCCCTGCTCACCCATTAACTAGTTAGCTACACAACTCTGGTAAGATGGTAAGGTAAGATGAACACCATTAATTTGCTATATTTCTGTCCTACTTGACCTGGGGTTCACGGAGGTCAGAGGTCTCTGGGCACATATCTCCATTGTTGCTTTGATGAAATACCAGCTGGGCAGCAAGTATTCAGTCAGTGTGATCACTGGCTAGATGGGGAGACAGGCTAGAAGGAAGAGCATCCTATTCTCTCTGGTTAGGAATTCATTTTCTCACCTGTGACTTCACCCCACAAAAGGCTGTGGGTTGGCTCTTGGGAACTCTGAGAGGACCCCAAACTGGCCACAGGCCTGGCCCTACCTGAGTAGGCATAGCTTTGGAGTCTGGGAATATGAATGAAGGTGATACACCCCTCATGGGTACTGAGAACGGGGTGCTGGCATCACAGTGATTATTCAGTGTAGACTGGATAGACTTCAGAGTCCCTTCCTAGCTCAGGGACCACTGTAGGGTTTGGTCCTTGCCTGCTGGAGGGAACCTGCAAGTTCCAAGAACCCCTCCTCTAGGGACACTTCTGTGTCACTGGAACCAGTACAATTCCCCATGAGGCTTTAGATGTCTCTGAATGTCCCCCCCTGCTTCTCTCCCCCGGGGCATCTTCGACTACTGTGAACAGTGTTCACATCAGTCGAGTTTCTGAGCGGCATGCATTGGTCTGTGAAGAATTTTAACCATTTGTTCCTGCTTTTTATTTCATTCTTTTCTAGGCAGCCCTGTGCTAGTGTGTCCTTTTGTGCATTTTACAGAGTGACAAGTGGTACGTTTTAGAGACCAAAGGAGGAGGGAGGAACAGGACGAGGGGAGGCATGTGTCATTCTCTCCGCTTTCTATGGAGGCTGCCTAGAAAGGGCAAGTAGGAGTGCTGAGTTTTTATGGGGGACTCTTGCTAACAGACCCCTCTGCAGCCTAGCAGTGGTGTTAGAACTGTCAATCAATGTTTCTAGCCCATCCCCCACTCCAGGTGTTTCATTGAACAGATCTCACTGGCCACTCTAAGCGTGGGCCTTGATTGAAACCATTCACAGTGGGCGAGTCCGTGCCTGCCAATGAATCGGGCCATCAGCTCAATCAGTGCACATCAGTGCCTTGTCCGTGAAGGTGAACACAACAGTCAAAATGTCTGATGGGAAAAAAAAATTATTGTAAGATGACCCCTCTCCAGACCTGGAAGTGTTCATCTTGATTGCTTCTGCGAGTCATTTCTCCATTTATTCTCCCCTCCGCTGTGTTCTGCCGGCACCCAGTATTCTGAGCTCAGCTCAGTTCCCAGTGCTGGGGACACCAAGCCATTGCCATCTTGAGTCTTACAAGAAAATAAATACACTCTGAGATATACTGTTTATCACCGTGTTACACAGTCTAAGAAGGAAAATAAAATAAGAAAACACAGGATGTGTATTTTCAGTAATTTAAGCAATATAGCCAAAGCCGCCTAGAGGGCAATTGCCTCTGGCTGAGGAAAACTGAGAAGGCTTCTCAATAATGGTGACATCTGAAAGAATCAGAGAGAAAATTAGAAAAGAGGCTTAAGGTGCAAGGCATTTGACGATGAATCGATGACCTAATGACTGATCAGATCTGGAGGTGCCAAGGGAATGATGAATCAAAGGTTATTGAAAAGCGGTGTTTGGAAACTGCAGTTCAGATATCCTTAGTGGATAATGAAATCAACTAAACGATCGCAATCCATTCTTTAGTGAAATAAAATGGATTAGAATAAAATACAGCTTAACGCCCATAGTAAGGGTGTGCTCGTTTTCTTGTTGCTGTGACTGAATACCTTATAAGAAACAACTAAAGAGGGAGGGGAAGGGATTGGCTCACAGTTCAAGGGTGCAGTTCATCATGGTGGGAAGACACAGTGGTGGGAGGGACTTCTGACTGTGGCCGCGGAAGCACAAGTCACATCTGGGTAAAACAGAACCGAGAGAGTAGAAGAGGCAGATCCATCCCACAGAGACCCATCTCCTCTAGCCGAGTCCTACAACCCAACCTTCTACAACCTCCAAGACAGCACCAGCGAGGGGACCAAGTGTTCAAAGGAGCCCATGGGGGACATTTCATATCCAAGCCACAACAAAAGGTTAATACTATGTTGAGATTTTTTTGTTTCATTTATGTATAGGCTTATGTAAACATAGCCAAGCTATAATACAAATGTATATTTCCTTACAGTGGATCATGGTTTTGCACATTTGAAAGCATTAGCTTGGAAGTTTTAAATTTGTGTGAAGATAGGACTCTGGTACCATTATAGCTCACAATAATAATAGACATCAAATATGCCCATAATTCTAAAGATGACTTTGAAAGTAAGATTTCTGCTAAATACCTAAATGGAACGGTGCAAAGACAGCTGAGAGAGTGAGACTGCACGAGGGAAATGTCAACGCTAGAGATAAGAACTTAGAATTCATGTTCTGACAACGGGTATGTGAAACTTCCACGAGGGGTGGCCATCAAAGGAGAGAGTGTGGCAAACATAAGGGAAAACGTTGAAGGCAAAGCCTTGGGCCATGAAGACATTTAGAGGGAGGAAGAAAAGGTGATGAACACTGAAGAGTGAAAGGTCCGAAGGACAGGGGGACATGGAAGGATGAATCACTCAACAGAGAATGGGCACAAGCACGCTGAGTGTTCTGGAAATCTGGCAGTGAGGACCTAGATGACGAGAACACCACCTGACAGACAGAGCAGATTCCAGAACACTGACAGTTCTCAAGAAAATCATTTCGGCACAATGATGAAAATAATGCCAGGAAAGTGAGACCACAAAAACGATGTGTTTTGGAATCAAGGGACGCATCTAGATGAGTAGATGAGCATCATTTCCTTAGATGTTGCCAAGGAGCCATGTTCGAGGTCACAGCCACCAAGGCTCCGCTGTCTCTTTACTCAGCAGCCAGATCTTGTTTTGAAACCCAGATTCTTTTTTTTCTTCAAGACGATTAACCGTCAACAGCACCAAACAAGTACATCCCAAGAACCCCCCAATTACCTCAGTCGAAATTATTTTAATATTTTCAGTATTTGAAAGAACCTTAGGATGAGGGAAGCTCCTCACTCCCTGCATTTTTGCCCTCTTCCCAGGAATGCAATGAGAACTCCCTCTCTGGAAGACCATTGTCTGGGAAACATTTGAATGGGGCTGAGACTGTACACACATACCAAGTCAGAGCTATAGTTTACTCTGAAATGTCCCCAACAACTCTTGTCACAAAGGCTTGGCCCTGAGAGCAGCAGGTGGGGCTGTTGTAAGAATTCGCTCTGCCAATGACTTTGAGGTTTCTAGCCTGATAGAGGCGTGATTTTCTCTGGGTACATGACCGCTTAAAACTAAGGAGAAGACACATGCTTGTTCTCTTGTGGTGGTCGGAGACCTGACTGCTAGTTCCATTCACCCCAGGCAAAATGGAAGGACTCTGCAACTAGATCTACCTTGTCCTATATCCGTGAGTCTGTTTTCCCCATAGCAGCCATTAATAAATTGATACATATTCATATATACACCCTTTTGGATCTCATTTCAAGTGGTGCCCAATGTGATCTCAGTCCCACAGCCCATGACTAGTTTTCGTGGCATCTGCCTCCAGCCTCCAGGGTTCTCATTTCATAGAGCCTTTGAGAAGTGACCCAGTTGTGAGGGCTCTGACTTCATGAATGGGATAACCGTGGCTTATGGGACTATTGGGAAATTGCAGACATTTAAGAATGTGGGGGAATTTTAGGAGGCTGGAAGAACGAGATCCTTGTGGGCATATCCTTGAAGGAGATATTTTGTCCCTGGTCCCTCCCTCCCTTGCTCTTTGTTGCTACCTAACCTGGGCAATATTTCTCTGCTGTGTGCTTCCTACCGTGATGTTCAGCTCATGCAGGCATAAAGGTGCAGAGCTGACTCACTGTGGATTGGAAACCTCTAAAGCCGTGAGCCAAAATAAAGCTCCCCTCTCTCGGGCTGGCTTGTCAGATGCTTTGTTGCAATAACAAGAAGCTAATATGGGTGGAGGACATGAAGACCTTAGGCTTCTAAAGAGCAAAATGGAGAGATGTCACCATCGGGTCAAAGAATGTCTTGCCACTCATCAAACTTTGGCTGCCTTGACTCGGGAGCTGTAGTTGAAGGTGTGAGAAGTAGAAAGGGGCTCCATGAAGAGGACAGGGACTGCTGGCTAAGAAAACACACACCCAAGGGAGACTGTACCAGCAAACACCTCACAGATTCTAGCAGTAATGGTGTCTGCGATTCAGTCGAATTGTTTCTTCCCAAAACTATAGTTTTCTGCTGACCTCAAGGCTTCATTAGAAAGTCTTAAGCACTGCAAACTATGTCTAATAACTAGCATTTATTGAGGCTTGCACATGTCCCAGGTGTTCTCCTAAGTTCCTTCTATGCTGTTAACTCATTCAAGCCTCACAGCAGCTCAGGGAGAGAGCTATTATTAGCCTTATCCTGGAGAAACTGAAGGACAAAGACATCAAATAAGCTGTCTAACACCATACAACTGGACACAGTCAGAGCCTGATAGAGCTAGAAATGGCCAGAGCCTGGTACAGTCAGTACAGAGTCTGGTACAGCTGGAAACAGTCAGAACCTGAAACAGCTGGAAACAGTCAGAACCTGGTACAGCTGGAAACAGTCAGAACCTGGTACAGCTGGAAACAGTCAGAACCTGGCACAGCTGGAAACAGTCAGAGACTGGTACAGCTGGAAACAGAATCTTGAACTGCCAAGCTCACCTGGCCAACCACTACTCTCTAGCTATATGTTTCTACTGAAGTGGGGAACAAAGAAAGCATCTGTGTAATCCTTTGAATATGAAATGTCTCCCGTGGGCTCAGGTGGCAAAGGCTTGGTCCCCAGCTGGTGGCGCTGTTTGGGAGGTGGTAGGAGATGAAAAGCATGGTTGGAGGAAATAGGTGCTTGGGAAGGACCTTTGAAGAGGGTCTTATCCAGGCCATTTCTACTCTCTAATCCTAGCCAGTGTGAGGCGTACTCTCCTGCACGCCTCTGTACCATGATAGTCTCTCCTGACTCTGATCTGCACACTTGATCCAGCTAACATCAGGCTGAATGCTCTGAAATCATAAGTCAAATTACATTTTTCTACCCTTTAAAAATTACTCCTTTGATGTACCTGTCCCAGAGGCAAAAAGAGTCTAGTTAACCTAATCAGCTAGAGCATTTGGAGCTGGAATGGACCAGAAATCTTGGTGTGAAAATGAGGTAAAGAAGAGCCCAGCAGAAGAGACCTGGCAGAGTCCTGCAGCCAGCACATGGCAATAACATTGGAAGAATATGAACACTTCCTAGGGATATCCAGAAGCCATTTGGAAGAACCCAGATTGCTGCAGAACTGTGGGACAGAGACCCTCATGGGAAAATTGTCATGTGAAAAAGGCGGGTCCCGGCTCCTGTGCAGACTGGTCAACCATGCATGGCCTTTCACTGTGCTTAGACGTCCAGAAGAGTCACCAGTGTGCCAGGCTTGCCCACCATCTCCCATGTTCTCTTTGATGTCCCTGGAAGTACAATCCAGACCTTGACTCAGATTTTTCTCTTACTTTGTGGCCAGCAAACTGACTCTGCCACAAGCCCTCTCTTTCTCTCAAGGCTACTCTGAGCTACGCATGCAGCCTCCTAAGGTCCTTTGCACACGGAGAGATCATGAAATGTATCCACAGATAAACAGGCCACCACAAAATCAATTTTTCTCCACTAATAGAAAGAATGTAATGTAAAGATGACTTTTGATCAAGTCAACTGAAAGCAGTCAGGGAAATATGAAATTTATATGAGCAATTTGCAAAGAGGAAGGCGTGCCAGGCTGAGGGCAGTTTCTGTTAGAGTGCCATGTGGTCACTTTGTGCCTTTGGAAGAGGAATGCCAATGAGAAATTTAGGTGTGGAAAGACAAGATAACTGCCTTCCCCCAACCCCACAAAGAAAATGAACTGCTTATCAGGCCTGGTGAGTCTAGGGTATATGGTCAGCCTTATTAGCATATCTTAATTGAGAATTAGACTGTCATCGGAGAACACATTGTAAGGCATAAAACTTGGGAGACATATAATCCATTGAAATTCCAAATGCACATCTGGTCTCCTGACTGTTCCTTCAAGTGTTTTCTCCCTTTTTCTCTGCCTCCTTCATTATTCATCCACCTTGTCTTCTACCCTCCTGTTCACGGTCCTTGTCCTCCTCGCCACATTTATATTTGCCACGTATTTCTAGTTATCAGCACTCGTTCCTTCATTTCCATCCCATTTCTGTTCCATATTGCTTCATCCTTATCTCTTCCTACTGTTGTTCATTCTTCATTTTTTCCCATCATCTTTCCCTTCCCCCTGCCTCCCTCCTCTCCTCTCTACCCCTCCATCACACTCACTGTTGCAAGTTCCATCTCACATAAAAATTAACTCACAATCAAGAATGTTTTTGCTGGTTCCAAATCCGTTTGCATAGCATATGCTCTGGCACTTAGAATTGCCTGATTGGCTGCGTCTCACAACCTGTTGCTCTAAGCCTCAAGTGTTTTCTTGACCCTCCACATTTCACACATCAGGCAGAATAGCATTATCCATTATCTCCTCAGGGCAGGGACAGGAGGGATACACTGTTGAATATACATGGCCATAACTGCGTCTATATTATGGGAGACATCACTCGTTTTCAGAGCAGAGGACATCAATCCCTGTCCTCTTATCCACTACATGTATCCCAGTCAATCTGCACTTCCAAGCTCGCCTGCAACTGCCCCAGTGGGCAATTCTTCCTCTGCACTTGAAGGACAAGTATGCAAACTGTTGAACTGGACTCAATTACAGTTTGACCATGAAATATCTCTCACAGGTTAGTGTGTTGAAGACTTCCTTCCCAGCCAATAGCACTATTCTGGAAGGTTGTAGAAATTGAGGAGGTGGGGTCCAGCTGGAGGAGGTGGGTCACTGGAGAGCCTGTCTCCAAGTGCCATACCTTGTTCTGATGTTTTTTCTCTGCCTCCTGTACAGGGATTAAAGTTAGCACCACCACGATGCTCTCTAGTTTTCTTTCTGATGCTCTGACAAAATACTTTGACCAATGGCAACTTGGAGGAAGAAAGGCTTTGTGTGGCTTGCACTCAGTCTGTCACTGAGAGAAGTTGGGTAGGAACTCAAGCATGAACCAGAAATCATGAAAGCACACTGCTTCCTGGCTTTCCCTTAGGCTCATGCTTAGCTACTTTCTACTAAAGTCCAGAACCACCTGTCCAGGGAATGGTGCCACCCACAGTGGGCAGGACCTTCCTATATCAACTAACAATCAAGGCAAAGCCCCAAAGAAATGTCCACAGGCCAGGCTGGTCTAGACAATCCTTCAGCTGAGATTCTCTTCTCAGATACCTTTAGACTGTATCAAGTCGACAGTCAAAGCTAACTAAGACAGTTTGTTACAGGAATATATTGATATATGAAGTGCTTTCCATAGCATACATGCAGAGCTGCAGGCATGGGTTGTATTTTATTCTCATGGATGGTCATCTACACTGTTACAGTCATACCAGGGAGCGTATGTTTGCCAGAAGCCTGATATCAACGCTGTACTGTCTTCTTGGGTTGTACCCAGAACTTTTGGAATAATTTTCCTACAAATCCACATAGGCACAAATGTGACCCAAGACTGATTCAGGAGCAATTTTTCCTCATGATAGTCTTGAGAATGCCAAGTTCTATTGAGAGACCTTAAAACAACCCAAGCCTTAAGCCAAACATGACTTGCAAGGTCACTGGCCAACCAAGACAAACAAAAAGGTATTATGGACAGTCAGGGAGATGCCCAGTTAATTGATCTTCAAAATATCTAAGTTCAAGATTGGTCTAAGTTTATTCAGAACCCCCCATAAAGTGGAGAAACTTGCCCCAAGTCTATCAAATCTCAATTATTCTACACTGAGACATTAGGTATACATTGCACTAAACCAGGGAACTTAAGTGTTTCCTTTGTGGCATTTCCTGATTACTGATTCACATTAGCTCTCTCCTTCTATTGGCCCCCTTTTGGGATAGAGCATGTCTATGACAAAAACCTATGTCCTCATGAAGAGATGGACATAGGAACCAAAGGCAGGCTCAGTGGCTTAGTGTCTGTCGCAGACTGCCACCAATCTCCACAGTGATTGGATCTCCAGTTGAGATTGGGTTGAGGCCCTGCCTCTGCAGATATTCTGGAGCTAGCTGTCACTGCTGTGTTCTAACTAGGAAGGGGACCTAGTGACCAGAGAGTTGGTGTCTAATCAGACAAAGATGGAGAAGGTTGTCTTCCAAGTCAGGCAAAAATATCTTCCCCAGTGGCCAAGAAGAGCAGCAGAAGCCATGAGCTCTGTAAGGCTTGTCTTAGGCACAGACACAAAGACAGATCCAAAAATGTACTTCAAAAATATAGTGCCTAAGTTAATTAGCATTTTTCTGAAGACTATTTAACTTTGGGGGTATGAGTTCATTGGCATTTACTGAAGACCTAACTTGTTGATAATATTGGAAATTAGATATTATTCCAAATTTCAGAAGATAAAACTGAGTCAAAAGAAAGATTCAGAATCTCTATGAGCTGGGAAGATTGCTCAGTGGTTAGAGCCTACACTTGGAATTACAGGTGGCTGTGAGCTACCCTATATGTGGGTTCTGGGGATGCAAACTTGGGTTCTATTAGAGAGCAGCACATGCTTTTAACCACTGAGATATCTCTATCTCCACTTCCTGCATCCTCAAAAAGAATTTTTAATTGTTTTTCTTTTGGTTCTGTGAAGAATGTTGTTGGGATTTTTGTGAGGATCACATTGAATCTGTAGATTGCTTTTAATATCCTAGCCATTTTTCCAGCATTAAGCCAGCCAATCCATGAACATTCAAGGTCTTTCCATCTGTGTCTTCATCAGATATATAAGAAGGTGCCTCGGGTCGGGGTGGGGGGGAGAATTAATGTATGTAGTGGTTGAATCTCTCTGACTGTTCTGTCCCTGCTGTGTGCTTTAGAAATTACTGACTCCTGGCTCTCAAAATTCACTAAGGGTTACATCACTGTTCATCTCAGCCACTTGTAATATGCAGCTCTCTTGAGAGACAAACCAAAGAGACAGAAAATTCAAGAAAAATTGTGCAACCAAACATTTTACAGGAGCACAATTTCTCAAACATGTTCATTCATATTCTAATAATACAGGTTTTGCACCTTGTCTTTAATGTCGGCACCTCCGGAAGACATAAGCTGGCCTCTCAACTTCTTCCCCTTCATTCTCTCAATATAAACAAAGAGTTTCAGAAATCATTATGCCATCACAACCCTAAGGAAGCCAATAACCACAGAATTCTGGGGTAGGTAATATTTCTACTATGGAGTAATTATGACTCCTTGAGTCTTCAAGGTGGTTCCAATGTCCAAGTTTCTGTCTGAGTATCACTGTGTGTGGTCTTTCATTTCTCAGATCAACCCCAAAACAAAAACTCCATCCTGGACATTTACTCCTTTAGCAAATATTAATGACTTGCTATACACACACCACTGTTAAAATAAATGAACCCCCACTGAACTGTGGTGGTGAATACATGAACAATGGTCTGTGGCACCGTCTGCAGTGTGGTGGTACCAGGAGGCAGTGCGTGGAAGTCGGGGTTTGTGAGCTGCCTTTGAGTCCTGTGGGACTTGGCTGCCTGGTGAGAGCAGAAGAGTGTTTCAGGTAGAGAGGACACCGGGAGAGCAGCAGGGCTCTGACGGAGTGCAGGCTGGTTCCTCAGGAGAGGTCAGGAGGGCTCACACATCACTGCAGGAAGATGGGGAGGGAGGGGGAAGTAGAAGATGTTGAAACCAGAAAGGAGGTTGAACCTGGGCTTTGAGGAATCTGGGATGCCAGGTCAAGGAGTGTGGCTTTATTGTCCACATCACTGGGAGCTCGTGGATGCTTTTGAGCAGGATAGGGACCCAAGAGAAACATGACCTCTGGGAAAAACACATTCTACTTGGAGTTGGGGGGAGGTGTAGAGTAGAAATCAGTTAGAAGCGGTTTGGTGTTGTTTGGTTGGTTTGGTTTGGTTTTTTGCCCAGGCAAGAGAAAACTAATTCAGAGAAGTTGTCAGGACCCTACTAGGACCAAGCTAAAAGATCATAAAAGGGACACATTTCAGGATTGAACAGATATAGGGACCATAATTTTTTTGGTCTTAAACCTTTATCCAAACTTGAGGCTGGCGTCTCCCACTTTGAAATTACTTGTAAATAGCCATCAACACACATATCCTTCAGCAACATTTTCCACAACATGTTATTTCTGAAGTAAACCTGGTATGATGATGCATGCCTATAATCCCAGCACTAGGAAGCAGAAACAGGAGGGTCAAAGGCCAACCTCCACTATAGGAGATCCTGTCTCAAAAGAGGGAAAAGAAAATGATGTGGCCACCAGGGGGCAGAGTTGCACTAACAACTTTCATAGAGACCAAAAAAAAAAAAAAAAAAAAAGCAAGCAGACTTAAGGATGTCCTCAAGACTCAGAACAGCACACAGGTGGGGTGACCTGAGGCCACACATGGTGATCATGACAAGAAGCCACAGCTAGAGGCCTGAAATTCTTACAATTTTAGGAAATGAGTTCACACAGTGAGAGAACGTGGGAAAAGGTTGTTTATTGAGCATCGTCTTCTGTTTCTATTCTGCACGTGAATTGTGCATGTGACTCCACAGTCTCGTTTTCTCGATAACAAGACCAAGTCTGAGAAGTTCATTATTTAAGGTGGCTATCTTATACCAAACACTCTTCAATACACAAGAACATGCTTGTAACTTGGCAGATAGAGGGGGTGTGACGGTGAGTACTAACTGTCAAGTTGACAGAATCTAGAATTTCCTGGGAGACGGGCCTCTGGGCATACCTTGGGGGAATTGTCTTTATTTCATTAATTGGGGTGGGAAGAACTGCCCCCTCTGGGTGACAACATTCCCTAGTTTAGATCCTGCACTGTGTAAATGGAGAAAAGCCGAGCGCAGCCAGCATCTGTGGCTGTGTGCCTCTTGACTGTGGATGTGATGACCAGCTGCCTCAGGCTTCTGCTGCCCTTCTCCACCCCTGCTGTTGTGGACTGTCCCCGAACTCTGTGAGCAGCAGTAGACTTTTCTCCCTCCTGGAAAGGGTCCTTTTTGTGTCGTTGCATTCAAAAGTGGCTTTGTGAGGGATTTTATCACAGCAACAGGAAAGAAAACCAAGATGAGGAGCAGAGAACCCAAGGTCGAGTGGAGACAGACCACTCAGACACTGGTGGCTGTCACGAAGATGTTAAGGAAGTAGCTAACACAGAAATGGTGATGGGGCAGGACTTCATTTTACCATGGGATAAACAGAAGCCCCTCCCAGGAACTAAGTGGACCCCTAAATGCTGAGATGAACCAATCAAGTGAAGCCTTGGGGAAAGAGGGTTTTGGGCTGTGAGGATACCTCAAGCAAAGGCCCAGGCACACAGAGCTCTTGGCATTCTCGTGGAACAGAAAGGCCTGGGTGTGATGACAGCCGTGTGGGAATGACTGGTGTGAGGCGACTTGAAGAGGCCAGCAGGTTAGTGTACGTGTGTGTGTGTGTGTGTGTGTGTGTGTGTGTGTGTGTGTGTGATATTGCAACCACACACCTGAAGAAAGCCACTTACGCGAGGGAGAATTGGAGTTCACGGCATGTGTAGTGGCAGAAGGTGCATTCAGCTGTGGCAACAAGATGTGAGCCTGCTTGCTCATATCCAGAAGACCAGAAAGGGGCAGGGGGACAGGGGGAGAGGAGCAGTGCTATCAACTTCAGTCCCCTCCCCAGTGACCTCCGTCCTCCACTGAGGAGGCCTCACCTCCCAGTTTCCACACCTTTCAAAACAACCCCACCAGCTAGGACTGAGTGTTCAACACATGAGCCTGTGGGAGACATTTTACATCCAAATCCTAACAGGCCTTGTAGATAGAATGAGGACTCTGGTGCGTGTTTTAACAGACAACAAATTCAGCCTAGGCCCAGACTCATGCCCAGTGATGTGAAGGGAAGCCCCAGGCTCTGTTATAAAAGTACTTTGCCATCCACATGGACTGTTCAGAGAACAGTCTTTGAAGAGAGACACAATAGTTGTCACACCTGACAACACCTGGTGGGCATTGTGCCTGGGGAGATTGGAGGAGGCTATGAGCAGAGAGGAGGGTCGGACAGCTATGAGAGAGAGGTTCCTAGGACAAGCTCCACTCATGACACTTGTGCTTGTAACAGGAGGCAAGAGTCTGGTTTAACCTATCAGAGAAAAAATAGTTGAAGTATATGAGTCAGCTATTGCTGTGTAACAAAGTGCCCCAAAACTAGTAGGGTAAAATGACATTAAATACTTATGATCTCATATACTTTTTTGGGTGAGGAATCCAGAAGTTCTTGGCTGGGAGATTCTGTCATATCTTATGAGGTCTTGGTCAAGATGTCAGCAAAGATTGCTGTCATCTGAAGGCCTGACTAGGTTAGAGGGTCATGACTGCCACGTGATCCAGTTGTTGGTGACTACTGTGGTGGGGTCTTCAACCATCTTTGGAGTCTTCCTAGGCTTCTATGGCTCCCCATAACATGGTAACTGGCTTTCCTCAGAGTGGGAAACCAATGAAGGAAGGAGGCATAGTGTCTTTGTGGCCTGAACTCAGAAGTCATGTTCTGACACTACAGTGACATCCATTGGTCACAAGTCTGGCCATATAGAAGCTACTTAGCAGCCGGGCGGTGGTGGCACACGCCTTTAATCCCAATACTCGGGAGGCAGAGGCAGGCGGATCTCTGTGAGTTTGAGGCCAGCCTGGTCTACAGAACTAGTTCCAGGATAGGCGCAAAGCTACACAGAGAAACCCTATCTTGAAAAAAAAAAACAAAAGAAGAAGAAGAAGAAGAAGAAGAAGAAGAAGAAGAAGAGAAGAAGAAGAAGAGAAGGAGAAGGAGAGAAGGAGAGAAGGAGAAGAAGGAGAAGAGGAGAAGAAGGAGAAGAAGGAGAAGGAGAAGAAGGAGAAGAAGGAGAAGAAGGAGAAGAAGAAGAAGAAGAAAGAAGCTACTCAGCATGTTGTCTCCAAGAGTGGAGATTCTGTGGTGATGATCTGGGACACTGCCTTCCACAGGGAGTGAGAATGGGCTGGTGGGTAAGAGCACTTCTGTGTAAGCTTGAGGGCCTGCATTCAAATCCCCAGCTCCTAGTGTCATGTGTGCTTACAACCCAGCACTGAGTGACAGAGGCAGGAGGATCTCAAGAGTTCCTTGTCCAGCCAGCCTAGCCAAAATGATGACTTCCTGGTTCAACAAGACACCTTGTGTCAAGGCAATATGGCAGAGAGCCATAGAAGAAGACATCCAAAGCCCTGCTCTGGCCTCTGTATGTGCACAGTCCCATGCAAACACCACACACACACACACACACACACACACACACACACACACACACAAATATGGAATCTTATTCTCCTATCTCTTTTTACCTTCCCACTGGCATAGGAACCCATTACCATTGTTTCTTGAGAATAAGGTGAAGGCTCCAGGAACCTGTAGCTGTGGCTCAGTTGGCAGAGTGTTTCCCTAGCATACCCAAAGCTCTGGGTCTGGTCCTCAGCACCACATAACCAGTGATGGTGCCATATCCTTGTAACCCCAGCACTCAGGAGGGGGAAGTGGTTAAAGGTCATTAAGACTGCGGGAGACCAAGGAAAGTAGGGAGGAGGTCAGTTCACAAGCTGTTAAACAACACAGTGCTCTCTTCTGGGGAAAAAGAAAAGTCCTGGGCTCCTCGGTGCGAGATTAGGTTGGGGAGGGGGAAAAGGCAAGTAAAATAAGCTCCCCAGGATCCCAGCCCTGTGGACCCTTGGGCAAACTACTGCCCCTCTTTGTGCCTCGACTTACTTATCTGTAACACAAGACTAATACTGGAATCTACTTAATAGAGTCCCCTTAAGGATGAAGTGGACTGGTTGTCAAAAAACTTGTAGAATGGTGCCTCACCTTCCATTTGCCCTGAGTCACGTGTTTCATAGTAAGTCAGCAGCCTAGCCAACAGTCAATAAAGTCAATAGTATAAACAGTTCACTCTATTTCACACCCTCCGAGGAATCTTGATCTGAATTGGTTTTGAAACTATCTTTGTTCACACCAATTTTTACCTGAAAGTTCCCAGAGGATGAGGTTGTCTAGACTGCTCCCTGGTGACAAGGAGCTCGCAGTTCGGGGTTGGGGCGGTTTTCCAGCACCCATTGTGAGCCTGCAGAGACTCTCCTTTCCTTTCCAGGTCATATTTGCCTTGTGTGGCATCCAGCTCAGCCGTAAATGAAGGGCACACCCATGTGGTATTAATAGTGCTATTTCGGGTGATGATATAATGGCTTCCAGAATCACCAAGACGGCTTTTGCAGGCGGGGCTGTTCCACGTGTCTGGGTGGGCCTTCCTCACCACAGGGTCCTCCTACCAAGAAGAATGCTATTCTTGACACTGGGCGGGTAGAAGCCTCGGTATTTCCTAAGGATGATTAGAACATACTGACTTGAGGGGGAAATGGGCCCTATGAGTAAAGACCCTCTTCAGGCTCCATCCGACCTTCCCTGAAACCCAGCCTGATTTGGGATGATGCTTTCTTTCTGAAAAAGAAGGAGATGGAAGGGAAGGAAGGGGGAGGCAGAAGCAGAGGGATTGAAGCTCAGACAGGCATAAAAACATGGAGAGCCGTCAGGACGGCTGGTTCAGAGGTCTGTTGATTTACATGTTGATGTACTCAGAAATGCACCCACAGAGCATGAATTAGGTACCACCACTATTTCAAAAAGTTCGGAAATATTAATACATTTCAACCTTAAAATAACTTCACTAAATAGATGATGGAGTAAGGGAGGGAGGGGTTTGAATGAATGTACCAGCTCAATGGAAAAACACATGATTTTCTACACAAGAAAGCCTGCTAAGAGGCCACAAGCCTTGAAATCTTGCAACAGAACAAAAGCAGGTCAAATCTGAGTTGTTCCCAGTAGGACTGTGATTTTTTTTACTTAGTATTATTGAAAATAAATATGTCATTTTTTTAAATGAAAGAATGATTATATGAGACTTAAATAATTTAACTGG
This sequence comes from Peromyscus leucopus, assembly GCF_004664715.2. Lineage (NCBI taxonomy): Eukaryota > Metazoa > Chordata > Mammalia > Rodentia > Cricetidae > Peromyscus > Peromyscus leucopus. Next base: position 138,157,913 of record NC_051065.1, read on the forward strand.
TTTGCCTGTTTCTTAATTCACTAATAAAATAGGTTATAGGAACATGGCCATGTTAGATCATCTGTCCTTTTCTTGAAGTAAAACTGAATATCTTTCATAATGAAATTGAAAGTGTACATTGATGACTTTATCCCTCTTCTCCCACAAAATCTATTTTTATGAAATGACCTTGATCTACCTCATTTTGTAAATGGGCTTCAGCGACCTCCAGAGCATGTCTAACAGGCCTGAGCAGGTAGAGGCGTCTTGGCAGCAGAGCCCTGGCAACCCTGGAAACTGCAGAGCCTCAGCTGGAAATCTGCCAGTTGTCAACTCCCATCCCACCTGCAGCCTGAAATGGGGAGAGGCCGGCTGCGGGCTACACCAAGTCTTTCCCTGACATCTAGTGTCAGCTCCTGAAATGACAGGCTGGGAACCAGACACAGGAGAGAGGAGCGAGCTAGCCTGGCTTGTCACCAGGGTTGAAGAGCAGTGTTCCTAAAGGTTGCCCTTCATCTCATGGTCTTGGGTCCCTGACTAGGCAGCTGCTGACTCACCGCCTCACAGCTTGTCCACAACAGAAGCTGAAAGGAGGAACCTGGAAGATGGCGGGCCATGCATCATTTTTCTTCTTGCACAACGCATGTTACTGACCAAACCCTGATGAGCATCCTTCATGCTTACTTACATCTGGTTGAAAAGAAATCAGAAAGGAGAAAGAAAAATGGGAAGAGCTTCTAGCTGTGGCTCCTCAGCATTGCTCTGGTCAGGCTGAGATGAAGTCTCAGTGGTGCGACCTCAGATCCCTCTCACACTTTAGCCCTTTGGCCACTTTGGTGGGTGGGGCCATAGACACATATGCTGTGAAAAACACTTGCCAATACCATGCATGCTTCTAGCAATGTCAGGATTGCCCTGCAGGGACCAGAAAAAATTCTGAGCATCCAGGAAAATAGAGACGCTAGTCAGAAGGGCAGAGGTGGAAGCAAAAGTCTCCGCCATCATCAGGAAGGATGGGAACCTGCAGCAGCCAGTCAGTGCTGTCTCCTGGCAGCCCCCATCCCAGAGCTGTTAACAGTCCAGTTCCAATCATGAGTCTCCTTGGATCACATGGAACTTCGTCAATAAGCCCTAACAAACCAATAATGTAACAAAGGTGTCCCTGCCAAAACTGCCCTCACACTTTCCCTAGACTCTTGATATTTCAATGTCAGCCAATATCTCCTTCATCTGAAACCAAGATTCTTTGATCATTTTATTCATTTCGTTTGTAATGTAAGACAGACCAAGACATGAGATGGATGATAGATTCTGAGAAAACAAAGACGGAAAACATCATAGAACCAAACCCCAGAGTGCTTGCAATCAAAAGAGGTACACTTGCTGCTGATTAAATCTTATCTCAAGAATTTTTTTTAAGGACTAGGGTTTAACCTAGTCCATCATGCATGCTAGGCAATCACTCTACTGTGGTTACAGTCCCATCCCTGTGAGGACCGTTTTTTGTCTGACCTTAAGTCATAGACCCTTCCTAAGACATCATTTCTTTACCTTAAAACCATTAAGTCTGAAAGGTTATTGGGGTTGCACCCACTCCATAATAATTGTTACACCTAATAGAATGGAATGCCCTCTTCTGAGTTCCCTTTTTAGGTTGGACAGGTGACCCTTCAGTCAAAAGGGCAGTGGAACGGGAGACAAGAGAGACTCATTCCTTCTTCAGTAACGTTAATGCCCTAAAAGACATGGAGCTATGATAGGTGCTTTCTTTCTGCAAACTTGTCTATTGAGAGTTTGTTCTAGAAGGTTCCATACAGCTGGTTCAGGTAGGTGTCATATGCAAGTGTGATAAGAGCTGCAACTATAAAGCAAAGGATGTCCTAGCAGCATCTTTCAGGAAACAACAGTGTTCTTTTAAGAAAGGGATGGAGTATCCATAAGGAAAATCAACTAGCATCAAAGGCCAGAAGCTACCATGAGAACAGCCAAAAGCATTTACAGTTTGGACAGGAAATGTCTCCCAAAGGACTTGCACTGAAGGCTTGATTTCCAAGCTGGAGGTGCTCTTTGGGAGGCCACTGGATCATGAGTGCATCCACTGATGAATTCATAGTGGTGTGAATGACCAGGGCTAGGACCTACTTGGAGGAAGTAGCTCCCAGGGCTGCCTCTTTGAAGGGTGCGTCTTGTCCCCAGGCCCTCGGTGTTTATGTTCTTGGCAGCCAAGAGGTGAGAACCTCTCTGTCACCTGTTCCCCCTACCGTGATGTTCTGCCCCACATCATGCCAATGGAGCCAGCTAAACATGGATTGATAACTCTGAGTCTAGGAGTCATACCAAACCTTTGTACTTTAAAAGTTGTTTCTCTCGGGTCTCATTTGTCACAATGATGAAAAACAAGCATAATGCTTCGAAGTCTTTTTAGAATTACTATTTTCCAGGTATGAATCTTCAGTACATAAAACCACCTGATGTGAGAGATGTGGAACAGATGCTTCTGGAGATTGAGGTGGGAGCAAGGCAGGAGGTTCACAGGACTCGGAAAGCTCACAACTTAAAAGATAGACATGGGCCCCTTCGCAACAGTGTGGCTCTCAGTAGTCAACTATTTTCTGGAAGAGGGAGCTCTTCGGAGGAACTGCCTGCAAGTTGTGCAGGCATCTCTAGTGGTGTATCTATCCTGAGTCATCACTTATTGGTGGTACAGCTGCCTCGTGCTCCTGCGAGTAACCCCAGTAAACTCAGGTTCACCAAGCTAGGCTTGGATGGAAGTTTCTTTGCAGTGTCATTGGTCCTGAGTCTGGGATGTTCATTTACCCACCCTAGGAAAAGCCATATAATAGCAAGACATGGTGAATTTGTTTCTAAAATGGTGGGGGTGGTTGCTTAACCTCACTAGGGAAAAAATGGTTTTAATTTTTTTTTTAATTTTAGCTTTCAAATTTGATGGCTCTGAAATGTATGTTTGGGAGCTAAATAGCAATGATAAATTCCACCCTTGAAACTTAGCTGATTCTTAAGGTTTGGGTGGGTGAGAGGTGTTTTTGAAACAGTTCTTTTTTATCATTTACATCTATCTTATGACCCAAATGCTGCCCTTCAGCACAGCTAGTTGCATTTGGAATCATTAGAAAATTTAAATAAACTGAATGGTCAAAAAGAAATGTGCAACTAGCACCAGGTAAAATGACATTTTAAATTGGTCTCATAGATGTCCCCACATGTTTGAATATATAAAGAAGACTACACCATAGACCCAAGAGGGGAAAGGGGATTTAGAGACAACTAAGGTTCAGTAGCCCAGTTGGTAAACAATACCTATCCTTCTCACTGAAGGCTTGTCATAACTCGCCTCAAAGTATCAGCTAGTATTGATTTCTGCCCTTCAGCTTCCAGAACAGCCCATTTTTCATTGTCTATCTCTGAGAAACCCCATGCCAGAAAAACCACTGCTCATCTAGGTTTCTCATACCAGCTCATAAAGAGCTATAGGCAAAGTGGGATCTCAAAGAACTTCCCGAGACAGTTAGCTTTAAGGATCCATGGAGAGCCCAGTTTTCCTCTTCGGGGTCAAACAGTGTGTTCACACGTGGTCTGGTAGAAATCCTTCTCTACTATCAATCATTTTCTTCCCCTCACTTCCGACTTGATTTGTTCAGTCAGCTCGGCATCATGGAACTTTCTAGACTGCCTGTGGTGAATCTATCTGAAGAGTCAACTAAACTTTATATGTGAAAATAGCAGCCCAGTCTTCAATTCCTTCACTCAGTGCATTCCAAAGATGTCCTGGTTTGCTCCAAGGGCCATCATCATCCACAAATGAAGTCTGTTTCTCTTGAAATTCATTTAACCCAGGGACTTGGCAGAACCATAGTGTTCAAAGAAGCTTTGAGAAATCATCTGGTACAACCTACATCTCTGAGTGAAAAGTCTAAAGCTGGGGTTGAAAATGGGTTTCTTCCTCAGTAAAAACTTCACCGTCTTCATAGAGATTTACAGAGTTCATTATGAAGGGTTGGGGGAGGGGTGGCTCAAACTCTACAGGAGAAATTGCTGTGGTTAATTAGTGATGGCTACCAGGGCAGGTAAAAGGTTGGCTCCAACCTAAACCACCCTGGAGAGAGCGTTGTCTCTTAAACTCATTCTTCAGTCTTCCTCCATCAAGGGTTTCCATCTTCTCTCGTCGTGGTAACCATTCCCCCATAAAACCCTGTCAGAGTCACGTTTCACCTCACTCTTCCCTCCTGGAGACAGCCACAGCCCTTTTTATCTTTTATCCTGGAACCTATTTTTCCAGCCCTTTAATCATCGCTGTTTCTTGTTTCTCCAGTCACTCCAATTTCTTCATCTCCCTTTGAACAGCGGTGACCAATACTGAAGACAGTATTCTAATTCAGACTATAATGAGACTGATTCAGAATATAAAGGGAAGATCGCCTCTCAGTTCATGTTTCTTCATCCCCCCCCCCTGGGATCACGGGAGCTTCCTCACCACAGCTCTTGACTAATCTCTGTGTCAGGTGTGTAGACATCATCCAGGTCTCTCGCTGATGAGAAGGCTGCTCAGAGAGGTTCAGCGTCAAAGTAAATTGCCCCAAAGAAGTCTTCACTAGGGTGGGGAGGACTAGGAAATTTGGACAAAAGCAAAGGATGCTTTTAAACTATTTTTAAAACAAAACCAGATGTTAAAAACTATTGAAAAGGAAAATTCAGTAAAAGGCAATGTTTCTGAGAAGCAAATTTAAGCAGATTAGATATTGTAAACAAGCTTCGTGGGATACAAAATTAAAAGTCCAAGTGTGTCCCAGACCCATGTCCTGTCCTCCCGTCACCCCTCCATGCCCATGAGTGTAGGGTGTGAGTTACAAGTAACATAAACAGAAAATGCCATGCTGATTTGAGAAAGTTAACATCGGCAACAAGACAACTGAATTCCAACAGATGGAAGGAAAATGGTTCTCAAGAATGGTGACCCTGGATGGGGAGTAGACTCCATGAGTAAAGTGTTTGCCATGCAAATATGAGGACCTGAGTTCGAATCCCAAAAGCCCAGATAGAGTCAGACAAAGTAGCATACATTTGTAATCTCAGGGCTTCTGTGGAGAGATGGGACATAGGGACAGGAGGGTCTCTGGAGGCTTGAAGGCCAGCTAGCCTGGGGTTCGCCACCATCAGACCCTGTCTCAAACAAGGACCAACATCAGAGGGGCTCCTCCTAGGTTTGCTGTGGCATGTCTGTACCCTTACACACACACACACACACACACACACACACACACACACACACACACACCAGAAGAAGAAAAGATAGCCCCAAATGACCTATGAGTCCTGAAAACCTTGCCTTGCCTGAGTTAACACATGGTGATACCCAGCCTCCTAGAACAAGACATCTTCAGTAACCTACAGGACCACTTTGGAAGGAATCTGTCACAGTCACTGCAGAACATTTTCAGACTCGATCCCAAAGCTGCTAGCTAGCTTTCCTCACCATGGCAACCACCTTCAAGACTATTTTGAAGGAGGAGCATCTAGTTTGGACTCAGAGCTTCAGGGGGTCAGTCCACAGTGAGTTGTTGGCTTGAGGCATGCCTAACCATCATGGGAGTAGCATGTGAGAGAGCAAAGAAGAAGCTCACCTCAGGGTGGACAGGAATCACAGAGGTGTGAGCAGGGTCAGGACAGGTTACATGCAGCTCACACTCCCATGGATGCACATCCTGAAACTCGGTCCCACAACCTGCATGTCACCATTTTCCAATAGTTCCGTCATACTGTGAATCTATCAAGGAACAAATACATTGATAGGACAGAACCCTTAGGATCCAGTCACTACCCAGTGCCCATCAGCTAGCAGCCAAGACCCCGACTGCATGACACTGTGGGGGAAATTTATTTGCAAAACATGGCCATCCCTAAATGCCCAGCTAGTTTTCTACTACCATTGATCAATTTATTTTTTTATGTGTTTGAGTGTTTTGCCTGCGTTCATGACTGTGCACTACATGGGTACAGTGCCCACAGACGCCTGAAGAGGACTCAGACCCCTGAAACTGGAGTTAGAGAGGGTTGTGAGCCTCCATGTGGGTGCTGGGAACTGAACCAGACCCCCTGGAAGAGCAGCCAGTGCTCCTAACCTCTGAGCATCTCTCGAGCCCGTTCTCCCTGAGACCGTGCTGAATCACAGTGTCTCAATCACACCTTGGGTATTAACCCCTGGAGTCCCCAACCCATCTGCTTTATCCGCTGTCCTCTTTTGAACCTCTCCCCTCAGCTCTTGCAGCAATCCGTGCTCTCTCCAGTTTCTTCTCTTCCAGAGGAGCGCGTTCTGTCCTCTGCCAAATTCATCCTCCAAGAACACAAATTTCAATTCTGTGACTCTTTGCTCAGAAACTATTTTTTTTATTTTAGACAGTCTCCTGTAGTCCGAGCCAGTTTCACATTCAATAAGTAGTGTAGCAGGAATCTTAAAAGTCCTTATTAATAAAATCAAACCTGAGGCCAGTTATTGGGGTGAACGCTGGAAGATCAGAAAAGTAGAACAAGCCACAGCTAACTTCACCTGGCCAACTTCTCAGCTGATCCTGTTTCCTCAGACTGGAAGCCTGAGTTCTTATCCAAATGAATCTCAGCTGAACTACTTCTGAAAAGCCTGAAAGCTTAACCAGCTAAAAGCTTCTAGTTTCTGGTCCTCATGCCTTATATATCTTTATGCTTTCTGCCATCACTCACTGGGATTAAAGGCTCACTTTCTGGGATTAAAGGCATGAGTCACCATGCTTGGCTGTATCCTTGAACACACAGAGATCCAGGTAGATCTCTGCCTCTGGAATGCTAGGATTAAAGGCGTGTGCTACCACTGCCTATCCTCTATGTTTAATATTGTGGCTGTTCTGTTCTCTGACCCCAGGTAAGTTTATTAGTGTGCACAATATTTTGAGGAACACAATACCACCACAAGGTAGCTAACAGTGACCTTGAACTTCTCATCTTCCTACCTCCACATTCTGAGATTATAGGCATCAACGTGGAGAGCAAACCTCAGGCCTCACTTTAACTGCACGCTCCCAGGGGCACAGCTGGAAGAGAACCCGAGCAAACTGTTCTAAAATAGGAGCAGTATCTGGTGACTTCCACTGGGTGGACAGCCGTAGATGGTTTTAGTAGGACTTGTGACTGTCCTAAATTGTGTGTGTGTGTGTGCCTCTGTGTGTGCCTCTGTGTGTGTGTTCTGTGTGTAGTGTGTGTGAGAGTGTGGTGTATGTGTCTATGTATGTCTGTGTATGTGTGCATGTGTGTGTGCACAGTGTGTGTGTGCTGTGTGTGTCTGTGTGTGTGTAAGTGTCTCTATGTGTGGTGTGTATATGTGCCAATGTGCCATGACATGCTTGTGGAAATCAGATGACAATTTTTGGGAATTGGTTCTCCCCCTTCTCCCTGAGATTTGAAGATTGAACTAAGTTCTTTGACTCACACAGTAAGTGCCTTTCCTGGGGCCCAAATGCCATCCTGCTGGCCCAAATGTCCCAAACATATATATTTTCACAAAGAGAATCTTGAACTGAATTTTTATGATCCCAATGACGGTTTTTAAAATGCCAAGGTAGAGACATCCTCTTCCCTTCTCTCTGCATTAGTTGCATTTCACTTCTCTGGAAGTTTTGTCTCTTTCCCACAGAGACAGTGAGTCCTAGAAGGGACAGTGTTGACAGCCATCACAACATCCCCCACATCAGGCCCAGCACTTCACCCAGAACCACTCCCACGACTGTACTGAGCATGCTTGCCCGGCCTCGTGCTGGATGCTGAGGGTAAGAAAATGAAGGATGACTCCCCTGCCCTGGTGGAGTTCACAGCCTAGTCTATCTAGAGCGCAAACATTCTGGGAAAGACGGTCTGGTGGAATAGGAATGTGGTGTTTGGTAAACACCAAGGCCCTCGCCAGGGCAGTCAAACTACACTGCCAGCCATCTTGAATGTGCAGAAGAGAGAGGAACTGGAGGCAGATGCCAGGCAACAGAGGAAGGAAGGACCACACATCAGGACACACCTCCAAATGTTGTGTGTCTTTTACCTCAAGAGCTGTGCTGGCTAGCTTTTTTATGAACTTGATGTGAGCTAAGGTCACCTGGGAAGAGGGGTTCTCAGCTGAGAAATGCCTCCATCCCATTGGCCGGCAGGCAAGTTTGCAGGGCCTTTTCTTGATTCATGATTGAAGTGGAAAAGCCTAGACCGCTGTGGGCAGTGCCACCTCTGGGTGGATGGATCTGAGAAGTAAGAAAGCAGGTTGAGCAAGCTATGGAGAGCAAGCCAGTAAACAGCATCCCTCCATGGTCTCTGCTTCACTTCCTGTCTCCAGATTCCTTACCTGACTCCCCTCAATGATGGACCTGACATACAGAAGCCAAATAGAGCCTTTCCTCCCCAAGGTGCTGTTTACCACAGCCATAGAAAGAAAGTTAAGACACAGGTCCAGTGGGCATGGGGACAAAAGGCAGTGGGAGATGTGTTTAGAGCTTTGAACTTTATCCTGAATGACATGAAGGGAACTATGAAGGATTAAAATCAGGCGATTGGCACAGCCACATTTGCATGCTAAGAGATGCTTTGCAGTCAAGTAGAAAAATGATTTACATCAGTGGGTTCTGAGCTGTTCAGCCACTTTAAATAACTGTTATTCCAGACCTGAGCCAATGTTGTAATAGCAAAGAGAATGGAAAGAAGGGTGCATATAGAAATACTTGGGAATTAGAATCAATGGCAATCAATTACTAATTAGATGAGAAGAATGAGGGACAAGGAGGAGTTCTGGGTGACACTTGAGTCTCTGGTTTGTCAGTCTGTTCTGAGGCAGATGGAGGGACAAAAGAAACTCATGGGTCCAGCTGAATTGGTAGTTCACAAAGGCCTGGATCCAGAAGGTTGACCTGATTCAAGATGTAGATTTTGGATCCATTACAAGATAAATGATCATTAATTGTATAAACTTTAAGCAACCCCTGTGCAGAATGCAGAGATAAACTAGATAGAAGATTTAGAAGGGGGTGGAGGCTATGGTTTAAGAATATTCACTGGATGTTAAAGAAAGCTACTGTTGGTCAGTCCTTAAGAGGATAATCAAATTGTGCTGGGTATGGTGTTGCACATGCTTAATCTCAGCACTTAGGAGGCAGGTGCCTCTCAGTGAGTTCAAGACCAGCCTTTGGTCAACAGAACAAATTCAACCAGGGCTACAAAGTGAGACACTGTCTCAGAAAGATATAGAGATATAGAGAGATATATAGATATATATAGATATATTTGTCATATATATATATGGAGAGAGAGAGAGAGAGAGAGAGAGAGAGAGAGAGAGAGAGAGAGAGAGAGAAATTATTTACTGGAGCAGATGCACACAGAAGAGAGATAATGAGAAACCAGGAGTCAGGCAGGCAATGTCTTCATAGGCTTGAACTTCTAAGGCTCCCCTCAACCCTCTAGCCATACCCTCCCAAGAACAAGAAGTCCCAGGAGTCAGGCCAAAGGACCAGATGTACCTTCAACCTTGCCGCCTCCTTCCTAACTATATTCTGATTATCTAAGACCCAAAGATCCCTGCCCAATCACCACTCACAACACTACCAAGTACACAGCGTGCACACTCCTAGCTCAAAGGACATCAACTGAATAATGGTCCTTTGAAAGAAGGGGAAGGGTGAAGACTGGCCTGGGAACATGCACACACATGCAGCTAAAGCCCCTAAAGCTGAAGACTGGAACAGGGATACAAGCAATGAAGAAGGTGAACTTCCAGCCAGAGGCCAATAACTGCACTCCCCCTGGAACCCCGTTTTCCCCTAGAAGTCCAAGGACTCTGAGTATTTTAAATTGGGTTCTGGTCTTCTTCATACACTTAAATGTATGGTACATAGGCCTCTATGTGTGCCCTCGTCCTCCTTAGCCCCACACAGGACAGGGCCTGGTGGAAGCGAAACAGTTGACGAGAATTAGAGTCTTAAAATGGAAGGAAGCAAGTTTTTCATTTGTTTCTTTTTTTGCTTAAGACATGAAGAGCATAATCTTATCTGGTCCTCAAGGGGAAAATGGTAGAGATGTGGGGAGAAAGGAACGTGTCTAAGGAGATCCCTGAGAGCTAAGAGAATTCTGGATGGTGGTGGTGCTGGCTGCTCTGAGCAGCCTCCTGAGTCAGGACAGGCAGTGCTGGGAACCAGAGGCCCAGGCCAAGGTCAGGGAACAGGTGGCTGAAAGGAGCTTACGCCAACAGTTAATAATTGTCTGCAAGCAGCTTTTCTCTCCCTCTCCAGAGGCTCTGACAAGTACTCAACACAATGAGATGGGCAGAATCTGAATTACCCCAGGGAAAGATATTAGTAGTCATTTCTGCTACGCTGTGCTGATATGCATTCTGTGGCATGGTTCATGAAAAGAAATCTGCCCGAATGGTTTTAATGTTTTTTAAGATAGGATGACTAAATGTCAGATTCATTAATGTCATCCAACTCACTCAACAAAGCAAGGACTACTATAACTCTCAGACTTAGCCTTGCAGTAGCTAGTTATCTCAAAGCTATGGCAAAATACTCAAAACAAGTACAATTTTGACTCACCTTAAAAAAGGTAAATACAAGAGCTAAAAGTGGTTGACTCACACAGCAATCCCAGTACTCAGAAGGTAGAGGCAGGAGGATCAGGAGTCCAGCCTTAGCTATGCAGTGAATTGGGAGCCATCTTGGGCTACATGAGACACTGTCTCAGAAAAAATATAAATACGTATGTGCTAAATGTCAGCATTTCAGAAGACAAAAAAAAAGTAATGAAGCAGAATTAAAAATAGCAAGATTTCATAATGTCCCAAAGCTTGTAAATTATAATGCTGAGGATATGGTGCTGTTCAAACATGCCTAAATGATCTGAATTTAAGTGATCCATGTATAAATACAAGGGAGGCAGCTAAGAAGTTGCAGTCTCAGAACACCCAAATTCCAGCATCAAAAGGATGAAGGAGGGAGACGTCTCAATTCGGACAAGATCATGCTGAACACCACGTTCTTCCGTATTTAATGGAAAACTAAACATTCTTCTGCCTTGCTGTAATCAAGACATTCGCCCTCCCTCAATCACACACAGTCAGCTTCCCACGAGGGCTCAGAAGGTCAACAGAAGAGCCTAGTACTTCATCTAAATCCTATCCCAGCTGAAAATATACTGAATTTCCAAAGTAGATTACCAAAATCTTTTTAGCGCAGACAGTAAGTGAAATAGTTCTGAATTTTTATTTATTTATTTATTTATTTATTTATTTATTTATTTATTTATTTATTTATTGGGAGACAGTTTTGAGACACATTCTTGTTATGTCTCTTGCTGGCCTGAAACTCAACTACATAGACCAGGATGGCTTTGAACTTGTGGCTTCTGCCTCTGCTTTCACAGTTCGGGACTATGAGCACCACTCCTGGCTCGTACCCATCATGTTTAAGTCATTAAAAAGAACTCAACAGCCTCCTGAGGTGGGAGAGCATCATGAGGAACTGAAGAACCCTCTGGCAGTTTTTCCTACCACACCCTGTCTACCACCCCAATTCTTGGAGTAAAAGATGGCATCTTGGGAGGAGAAGACATATTGGGTGGGTCTAAGTGTTTGGTAGTGACTGAAGACCTTTGTGGGGAAGGGGTGGACAGTCAGGAGAGTCAATGTAGGAGCTGGAGCGTATCATGGGAGGAAAAATCTTTAGAAGAGCTAAGTAAAGGAAGTATGCCTCTTATGAAGATGTCCTAGAAGTAGCCTAAGGAATCTTATGGGCAGCCAGGGCTGATAGGGCATACCTATAATCGCACCACTCAGAAAAAACAAAGCTCAGAGGAATACAAGTTTGAAGCCAGCTAGGGCTACATAGTAAGATTCTGTCCATCACCTCCCCCACCAAAAGAAAAGGATGTATTTGATCTGCTAATATGAAATATACTAAAATGTGTGTGTGTGTGTGTGTGTGTGTGTGTGTGTGTGTGTGTGTGTGCACTCATCCATCTGTGCACATGTGGAAGCCAGAGGTTGATATAGGGTCATCTTGTTCTATTGGTTTTCACCTTACTTTTTGAGACAGGACCTTTCACTGAATCTGGAGTCCTAACCATTTTTTGCTAGGCTAGCTAACCAGTTAGCTCTGTGGATCTATCTCAGTCTCTGCCACCTGCTCCTGGGACTCAACGTACATTAATTTTTTATGGGTACTGGGAGTCCAAGCTCCAGTCCTCATGCTTGTACAGAGCTGTCTTCCTAGCCTTTTATGTTGAAGTTTCATTTTCAGGTTTCATGATGTATTTCTTAATACTTATCTATTTTTCTTATGTGTTTTGCCAGAAGAGAACACTGGATCCCCTGGAACTGGAGTTAGATGACCGTGAGCCTCCATGTGGGCACTGGAACCAAAGCCGGGTCCTCTGCAAAAGACCAGCCAGTGCCTTTAACCACTGAGCCATCGCTTCAGCCCCTCACAGTGTATTTTTTATGTGTTTCTGTGTGGGTTTTTTTAAATTATGTATTTTATGTACATTTGTATTTGCCCTGTATGTACATCTGTGTGAATGTATCAGATCCCCTGAAACTGGAGCTATGGGCAGTTAGGAGCTACCATGTGGGTACTGGAAATTAAACCCGGTCCTCTGGAAAAGCAGCCAGTGCTCTTAACCATTGAGCCATCTCTCCAGCCCCTCTGTAGTTTCTTGGTGCAAGACTATAAAGGGCCAGAAGACTACCTACCAATAAGTCATATTTACCATACTAATGCTGATACGACAATGAGTACAAAATATCTGCCACCGTCAATGACAGCTCTGACTGCTCGCAGAAAGGAGCTAATCTTGCCTTCAGTCATTGAATCCAGGCAGAGATGTTCCTGTTAACACAATGGGCTTCCGCAGAGAGGAAGCGGCACGGCCCTTGGGAATCACTGTGTACTGTGAAGACACACTTGAGGAGCTGGCTACTTCAACCAAACTATGTAAGTGCCTCATTTCTTAATGTCATAAGCCATTCTTATTAAAGATGATAACAACTTCTTTCTAATCTACTAGCTTATGAAATTCCATTTTTGCCTAAGAGGTCTAATTAAAGCAAGGCAAAGCTATATTTAATAACATTCAGTTGCCTGAAATAATTATTAAAGAAATCCTTGAGGTTTTACCAGAAAGTAGTTTAATGTCTCAAATAAATGTCAAGTTCCCCAAATCAGACCAGTAAGAAATTTAATGAGGAGGAATAAATGTCACCATTCTCTATATCTTCTCACTTAAAAAAAAGAAAACAGTCACACAATGTAGGGAATCAGAATTTGTTTTTATATCCCTAGAGTTATAAACATATGTATCAAAATATTTACAATTATAGTATATGAAATAATCTATTAATGAAGAAGCCAGATACAGTACTAGAATAACCCACCAATGCAATGCAAGTTACATGAGACGTAAATGTCACAGAAAAAAAAGTAAAAGACGAGGGAATGCATGGTTCACTTCAATCAGAATTTAGCTTTTTAACAAAACGTGACTATATTTTCTGGCTACAGCTGTCTGCTGATATCCTTCTCAACATAAGACAGCCTTGAATATAATTTGGTGATCAAATTATAATTTAAGAGTTTATTATCCAAGTTTTTCCTGGCCAATAACTCTACCCTCCGCCCAGCAATTTAGTAACCCACCTTCCACATTCCCTTAAACGTAATACACATAGAGAAATATCCTTAGTAATAGTCCCTTTACATAAATACCAGCAATTATAGCAAAACAACTCCCCCCAATAAAGAAATGTGTATAAGCAATGGATAAGCATACCCCTAGGGAAAGGAAGGTAGGCAAGATGTCTCAGACTCTTCCTAGGGGTGGTCATCTGAAGGCAGTAAAGCAAACAATGTCTAAAAAGAAAGCCCTTTCAGCAGAAATCTGAGATGGCTTGAAATAGCTGCTGTAAACAGAGCTCTGCCCACTGAACCAGGACTGTGGCACTACTTCTAAGTCTTACATAGTGTGCCCATGAGGGCCCAACAATTCAGCTACCATCTGACTGGATACCCCAAGAGTTTTTCCTATCTTAAAAAGAAACTATCTGCCCGTCACCTGGACTCTATTCATCTCATGGGATTAAAAAATGTTTTTCCCTGAGAGCAGGCACTCTGTTCTTATCATAACTGAAATGTAGTATACTTGATACTCCATAAGCAGACAGCACCTTCTCCCTCCCGCCCCCCACCTCCAGGGCTTGTTCTTTGGTTTAGGTTGGTGTATGTTTTAATTGGCTTCCAGAACTACCATCTTCATTTGGAAAACAGTGTGGGGAAATCTGTTGAGAGGGGACTATTTCAGCCAGGGTCACAGCTAGTGACCACTGAACTTAGATGTTATGTTCTGGTCCCCAGTGTTGGTCATTATCAGACAGAACTTCCACAGACGTCCCTAATTCAGAGGAAACTTAACAGAAAAATATGCATCCCTTGCCTATTACATTTACAAGAAACATTGTGTGCATTGGGGGAATCCTAAAACCACGACCTCACCATAGCACTGTGATAGGTGTGCCCTTTGACCCTACAGTTTGTGGGGATTTTCATCTTTGGCTCTAGAGAAACTCCAGAAAAGCTGCCTTGGCTTTAAGTGAGAGTCCACAAGAGGAGGCCTCCATGAGGGACATCTCGGTGAGGTGTGACGGAGGCTCTGCCTATCTCCACCTATCTCCCAGGTCCTCCAGGGTAAAAACTTCTATTTCTTGGTTAAGTCAATCCCACCAACGTGGCCTTATAAACCATCTCTCTTTCCACTCTTTTGTCAGAAAGTCCACCAAACAGGGGCAGTGGCTTCCTGGCCAAAGCTCCCCCACCCCCCACTAAAGGCACTTAGGATCTGAATTTGGCAGTTGGCTTTAGGTCACAGGACCCAGTGGCCTCCAGGCTTAGCTTTCTCAGCAAAGAGGCAGTACCTGCTCTTGCCAGGACTTGGACCACTATCAGGGCCTGGTGATATACGTTTGGAAGACCTCAGTGTGTGACCCAGCAGTCATCCTCAAGAGCGGAACCAGAGGTATGGCAGCTGGTGAGGCCCCAAGTGGTGTTTTGTAACTGAGGACAGATGGGGCCACAGTTGGTGGCTAGAGGAGGACTCTCTGGTGGCCTCAAGGAAGCATCAGTAGAGTAGCCAACACCTTTCTTCCAAGGGCGGTTGCTTGGTAGTAGAGAATCCCCACCCCCAAGAAATGGTTTGGGTTTGGGCCTCTCCCACTGGTCCTTCCCCTCCCCTCCCCCCTCCCTTCCCTTGGTTATTCCTACACAGTGACTTCTGCTTCCCTCCCAGATTAAGCTGCTTCCTCCTCCCCACTCCCGCCCCCCTAGGCCCCCATAAGCTTGTTCGGTTTATTTCTTCCTCAGGACCATATAGAGAATGCCAATAATGAAAGTGAAGCAGAAGCAGATCCAGGTCAGGATGAAACAATAGCCGTGGTGGCCGCCATAGACAAAGTTCCTGTCGCTGTGGGCATAATGGTGAGTGTAGATAGACACCCCAACCAGGATGCAAAACCCTGCAAGAAAAAAGGCACTGTCATGGTTGGCACCAGAACTGTTTGTTTTTGTTTTAGATCCCACTTCCCTGGACAACAATGGAAAAGGGAACGCTATTTGTTTGTCCCTAAAAGGTCTCTCTGTTGCTTTGCCCAGAGTCAGACTTGATGGTGTGTTGGTGAATTGGAGATGTCTGGGCTCTCATATCTGCACTGCTTTGTGTGTAATGAAGACTAAATCACAGAACATCCTACTGGCCACCTGCCTTGCCCACCTGGACCCTGGTATGTCCAGGGATGGTGTTATGAGAGCAGCATGGCCTTTTACCAAACTGGGTGTTTCTGGGAAGACAGAGAAGATGGCGCCTCGCAATAATTGTGCGCATCATGGCACTAGCTGCATTTTTCTGAGGACCCCCACCTTCTTACCACTTGGTGGCTCCTAGGGGACATTAGCTTTTGAAATGATGAAACAGAAGAGAGTTGTTAATCTGAGCAGCAATAGCCAATCAACAGACAACTAGAGGAGAAAATAGCCGTGACTGGAGCAATGAATGATGGGAGATCTAGAAAAACATTTCTTGCATGGCTAGGGATGTGTGTAGTTCAGTAGTCAGGTATTTATTTAGCATTTCAAGGCCCTGGGTTCAGTCCCCAACAGTGAAAAGAAAAAAAAAAATGCTTCCATGTAAAATAGACTCTGCCCTGGATACTCACAGCACACCAACATGGTGGACCCTGAGAGGAAGAATCGGTTTCCCTTCTCCATGGTGAAGAGCTGGAACACGAAGACCACAAGGGAGATTATAGAGAAGATGATGGAGAGGATCATGAAGGCTTGCACTGCCTTGAGAGCATCTGTAAACACAGGGCCAGAGCAGGAGCATTAGATACTGAGAGTCTGGACATCTGAGCACACCCACAGGGCTAGGCATTAATGTCTGCACTCATACTTCATTGCCGTATGTCAGGGAGTCATCACAGCTACCGTGAGTACAGTTCTTCCAAAGCCCTACAGAGGATAATACATCGGAGGAAACCATCCAGACCTGGAACCAGAGGAGATAGAGTCGATTAAGAATTGCTCTTCTGCTTTCAGAAGAAAGCATCATCATATGTCAGGACTGAATCTTAACCAAAACACCCTATGCAGCTGTAAATATGGTCAAGCCTTGTGTCTCTGTAGACGTTAGATCCAAAGTCATAAAGATTCCAAGAGAGAAAACTGTGGGCCAGAAAAGAAGTCACCTTTCCTCTTTGGACTTCATTACTCATGATTCATAGACACACACACACACACACACACACACACACACACACTCTCATACTCAATCACAATCACTCACACACATACCCACACACTCACTCACAATCACTCACACACACTCACTCACACACATACATACAGCTGAAGAAAGTTCACCATACGGTTTAAAATTCTGAAGTTCTAAGGAACAAAACCTCTGGATGAGGAAACAAGCATTGAATATGTGCAACACGCTTTAAAAGACTCACATTTAAGTTCCTAGTTAATAAGAAAAAAAAAGTCAGGCCTGGTAGCAACTGCCTATTATTCTGCCTATACCTTGACATGGACACAGGAGGCTTAGAGGCTCAAGGCTTCAGTTCAAATCGTAAGTTTGAAGCCAGTGTAGGCTACATGAGTCTCAAAAGACTAAAAACAACAACACAGTTAAGAGCATCCACTGCCCTTGCGAAAGGACTGACGCTCAGTTCCCAGCACCACACCAGGAAGCTCCCAACCACCTGCAACTCCAGCTTCAGGGACTGCATCATCTTCCCTTGCTCTCATATGTGCATACCCACACACATACACATAGATCTTTAAGAATGAAAAGAAATCTTTAAAGAACAAAAAACAAGGGAAAATGTCCAGCTGGAGACAAACTAAGAGCAGGAGGGCTACTCGGGAATCAAGAATGAATCTCTACAGAAGGATCAGACATGGACTGTCACAACATGCAAAGTCATGTCATATCAAAATAGTGCATCCAGGGCTTCAAAGCAGGGCCAGCTAAAAGCACAAGGATGACCAAAATGTAGTATATCCCCAGGTTCACTGTGGTGCCTGCATCCCTTCTTGCCCGAACCAAGAGAAACAACTCCACTCTGAAATAAAAAATCAGTGCAGTTTTGTCTGCACATGCACATGCTGACACAGGAAGCCGGAGCATGCGCAGTCGCCTACTCTCTCAGCCCCACATCAGGGGCTGACACTGTGTGGATGCGAAGCCCTGTGGGCATCTCGTAATACAGTTTGAAGTTCACCACACTGTTATCCTGCGAGGCATAGGAGTCAGCATTCAGCACTGATAAACTGCAGACCTGGAGGAGGCAAGATAGGCTGGGGCTGTGTCCTCTCTCATAACATTTAAACTAGCCTAGCCTGTATTCACACCCACTGATGCTTGCAAAGCCCTTCTCTTGGGACTTTAAAACTTATTCACGCCTTTCATCCCAGCACTTGGGAAGCAGAGGCAGGTGGATCTCAGAGTTTGAGGTCAGCCTGCTCTACATAGTGAGTTCCAGGACAGCCAGAGTTACAAAGAGAAACCCTGTCTCAAAAAAACAAAACAAAACAACAACAAACAAAAACTATTCACCTTTAACTGCAGCAAGGACCGTAGCCCATTCTAGAACAATCATTTGTCTCTCTAATGATTGGCGCCTTAATTTCTATTTTTGTTTGTTTGGTTGGTTGGTTTGGTTTTTTTGTTTGAAACAGGGTTTCTCTATGTAGTTCTGAGCTATCCTGAAACTCACTACGTAGACCAGACTGGCCTACAACTCACTTAGATCCTGCCTCCCATGTGCTGGGATTAAAAGCTCAAGCTACCACTCCCAGAAAAATGTGTAGCCCAGGCTGGCCTCAAAATCATGAACCTGTTGCCTCAGCTCCTTTCAAGCAATCTTATCATCACGTAGTCGACTACTTTACTTCTTAGTCCTAGAAGCTGGTTCATACAATACAATACAATACAAGCAAATAGGGAGCTGAAAATGACCACTAGGGGTCAGAGTAGCCCCGGGCTCGGAGAGCAAAGACCAGCGATCTCCATATGATTGGTTTGGTTTTTGGTCAGCGGGAACTGAGTTAGTTAATCCTGCCAAGTTCCATTTCACACACCGATTTCCACTCAAAACTTAAATTTGTCAACCTAATAACCAAAGCAGTGTTCTTATTCTCACAGTCATCTACCTGGTAATCACAAACTTCTGCAGGAGGGGAAAGGCTGGCGCACATAGATACCTTTAACTTCTGAACTGGGAGAGCATGTCTGTCCCGCAAGGCGCCTTCGCCAGCCATCCCGCCAGGAATGCACTTTCTTCCACTTCCCTTCTTTCTCTAAGGGGAGCCCCACCCACCTACTCACCCTTCAAATGCACCCAATCTCCACCTTTGGAGAGAGGATCATTCTAGAAGCTGAAGGTTCCTCCTTGTACTTCCCATCTCCCAGCACCCCTAAAATCGCACTCCCGGGACACTTACTTTGTATACTTTGGTTATTTCATTGTTTGATGTATGAGTACATGTTTGATTTCCTCCAAGCTAAACTAGAGGGTCTCTGCATTTTTATTTTAACACCCTACCCACCCCCATTTTCCTTAACATTTTCCAAAAATATTCCAAAGACCCTCCCATGGATGAATGAACAAGAGGATGTCACTCACATTGGAGATGGTGGAGACAAATAGCATAATGGCAGCGGCGATGTGGACCACGAAGATACCAGCCAGTAACACCAACATCTTGGCTTTTTGGTGAGTCGTGAGCAGAGAGTTCTGAAAACAAAAGAAAAGGGAGACCAAAAGGTTACCATCATGCTAAGTAAAACAAATCCCACCTTCTCACTTCATGGGCTCTCTGTTAACATGGGACTAGTGTGACAATTTTTAAAATTCAAAATTGCATCAAAAATTCCTAAAAACAGCTTTTCACTTATCCTGATTGATAACCCTGAGGGCCTAGTCATCTGTGTAGAGACATGTACTTACTTCTGTTTGTTCCCAGGTGTTTATAGATTCATCTCTCTAATATATTTATCTATCCCCCCTCCTCCCCTTTTTAAGAAAGGGGGAGTATTGTATTTTTCTAACAGCTGCTAATGTTTTGTTTGTGATTTAGAGGCCTTTGAAGTAAGACTTTGAATTTTGAAAAGGATTTTGTCATCTCCAGAGCTCTGCAGAAGCATCATACACTATTCTGGTTTGCGTAAAGAAAGCATCCATGCTCCCAGCAAAATGCTCACCCAGAAATTTGAATAGAGATGATATGTTCTGCAGAAGAAGCCACTATGACTCAATGGCCATAGAGCAAATTGGCTACTAATTTGATCCCAGATGAGACGTAAAATGGGGGAGGCACTACTTCTGTTATTGCAATGCTCCTTGGCATCCAATATTATGACAATCTAATTAAAGTGTAATGGTCTGATCACTTACTGATTTAGCATTCCAGACTAATATTTGCAACACCTGAGCCTTTGGCCCTGTGTGCCTCTTGGTGGAGATGCTGTCTAGGGGCGTCTAGGGCCATGTCAAATTTCCTATGGCTCAACGTGACAGCTCTGGGACTTCAGAAGAGTAAAGCCTGAGATAACACCAGATGTGCCTTTTACTAGCGTGTCGTGTTTATCCAACTTCAGTCATTTAGGACCCAGCCCAGAAGACAAACAGATGCATAAGTCACTGTTCAGAGACTAGGAACTAATACAAGTTAACAATGTGTGTGGATCAACAAAAGTTCTCAGCTCTGATTTCAGCAGAGACCACAGATCGTAAAAACTAGAAACTAAGGGAAGTATGAGGGATGCCAATGGAGGAGCTGTTCTGACCGATGTCAGCTGCATCATCTCTGTGTCATACCCATGACAGTTAGATACAGAGCCAGCCCAAGGAGACATCAAAAGGAAAGGACCAGAGCGGATTCAGCCTCTAGGCAGGGAGTAGGTGAGGATGGCGCAGCCTGGGAGATGGTGGCTGGTAGCCTGCAATTGCTCGCTTCCCCGGCTCACTCCACCTGGTGTAATTGCTGCTTTGAGTATGCTTCAGCCACTTTCATGCCACACTAGGTATTTATTAGAACACCGATGCTATCATTATTCTGACATTTCAGGTGTCTTTTATCTCCTCTCGCTTTCTCATTAGGCACTCAGAATCAAACATAATCTACTGCACGCCCGGGTTCTTGGTTCTTTGTGGACACTGTTTTCCAGTCTGCAAAACTCTCTTCCCACTGGCTACTTCCCTTCGACTGGGGGGAGATGGTGAGAGAGGCAGAGAATGTTTCTCATTTAACTATGAATAACAAAGTTGATGACACTTTCCTGCTGCTTATGGGGATAAGACTGGAACTCTCAAGTCTGTGAATCCTCTCTCCCACATTCAAAGTCTCTGTTGCCTTACTGGAATTCTTGCAGACATCCACAACTTCCCACTTGGCTTTCAGGGACGGAGAAAAGTTGTGGGTTTTTTTGTGTGTGTGTTTTGTTTTGTTTTGTTTTGTTTTGTTTTGTTTTGTTTTGTTTTGTTTTGTTTTGTTAGAGGTTGTTAGAACGATTCCAAGTGCTTTGATCTCTGCCTCAGTTTCCTCATAGATGGGGTGGGAGGGTGAGGATGCCAATTATACCCGGAAGTGTGAGGATTCAACATAAGTGAAACACCTCGTGTTGCGGCTGGCACCAGGCGGGTACTAATAACGGGGTTGTCATGATTGCTGTTATTGTTGCTGTTTTTCTTCTAGGAAGCAGAATAGCTGCTACCAACCCAATCCAGTTACTCAGTCACAGGCAGCACCATGTCAAGCACAAGGAAAAAGATGTTGGCAGGCTGGTTTACAGCATATGGCTAAAGTCATTTCGGTCCTCAGAAATTGTCGTTTTTGTCCAGTTCTTGCTGCTTGAGTGGCGGGAACGCTAAGAACACACCCTCCAGAGTCACCAGAGAAAGTTGGTTTTCCTCAGCCCATTCTCTGACATATCCCCTCCCTCCCAGGCTTGCCCAGAATGAAGCCAGCTCAAGGAAATGACAAGATTTAAATAACAGGTGCTGGTGTTCAACCCTCCTTGACCCTTTAATGACTTTCTCGTTCCTTTTGCTTATAATTTACAGATAACTCCTTATAGTGAGAAGTGGTTAAGAAGCCAAAATGGAATATAATTCACTAAGTGAGGCCTCTTTAAATGAGTTGCCTGACAGGGATGCGTGGGGAGAGGGATGGAATTCAGGAACCTTCCCGCATCCTTGGATGCCCTGGGACCCTACCCAGCAGAGTCCATCTTGTTTCTCCCCACTCACATCCAGTGAGCCCCATCAAGTCCTAGAAGAAGCAGGTCCTCCCCCAGCCACTCCGGCTCACTTCTCACCTCAGCACAGGCCCTAGTTCTTGTCACCTGCCTACTGTCAGGCCGAAGAGCAAGGGAATCAAACTAAAAAGTGATTCTTATCTGATTGGGGCAGGGGGGCTGTGTCTTTTCCCTATGGTAAGGGAGCAAAATATCTCAGATCAGTGAGTGCTCTTCATGAACAAGACGCACAGTCCTCCCTGCTTCTGGCTGCCGTGTCTGGCTGCCATGTCTGGCTGCGGCGTCTGGCCACTGTGGAGGCTGTTTAGTTAGAGTTACTCCATAATACATATAACTTCATCTTTCCATTGTCCCAAATTTGTCAACTTTTATCAATGAAATCCATTGTCTGCTCACAGGGGCTTCCTTTTTGTTTGTTTGTTACTTTTTGAGACAGGGTTTCTTTGTATAGTAGCTCTGGCTGTCCTGGAACTCACTTTGTAGACCAAGCTGGTCTTGAACTCAGAGAGCTCCCAGCAACTGCCTCCAGAGCACTGGGATCAAAGGCATGTGCCACCACTCCCAGCACTTCCATTATTTCTAACAGCCCTCTTCCAAATACTGAGAAACACAATGGAATATTTTATGAAATCTCTGTCTTGGATCACTGTAGCTGGAGAGTTTTCTCTCCAGGTCCCGCCAAGCCCCGGCAGTCCGACAGCCCACTTATAAAATAAACACACAGACGCTTATATTATTTAAACTGTTTGGCCTAATGGCTCAGGCTTCTAGCTATCTAGTTCTTACATCTTAAATTAATCCATTTCTATAAATCTATACCTTGCCACGTGGCTCGTGGCTTACCAGCATCTTCACACGCTGCTTGTCATGGCGGTGGCTGGCAGTGTCTCCCTCCGCCTTCCTGTTCTCTCCATTCTCCTCTCTGTTAGTCCTGCCTATACTTCCTGCCTGGCTACTGGCCAATCAGTGTTTTATTTATTGGCCAATCAGAGCAACACATTTGACATACAGACCATCCCACAGCATGGTTTGCCAGCCTCTGTATTACAGAGCCTATCTGTTGCCCACTCAGTCGAGGACAGTAGTCTCAATCTGTGGGTCACAACGGATTGTGCATTTCCGATATTTATATTACAATTCATAACAGTAGCAAAATTGCAGTTATGAAGTAGTAGCACTATGGTTGAGGGGTCACAACAACCTGAGGAACTGTATTAAAGGGTTGCAGCATTAGGAAGGTTGAGAACCACTGATCTAGGAAGACAAAACCCTTCAGGTCTTTATGGAAACTACCAGTGGTGGCTGATGAGTGGGTATTTGAGAACTTAGCAAACAGCAAAGTCCATGTTCTTGAGACTTCCACCCACCACGGTCTTTCATAACTGGTCCATTCAAGAAATAGGACTCAGAATGTGCCCCACTGATGTGGCACTAGCCTAGCATGTTCAGAGCCCTGAAACTGGTCCTCAGCACCACGACAAAAAAAAAAATTCAGAAGCATTTAGACAACGTTGAGAGCACGGGCTGCTACAGCTTTGTCTC
The DNA here is from genome assembly GCF_004664715.2 of Peromyscus leucopus. Taxonomy (NCBI): domain Eukaryota; kingdom Metazoa; phylum Chordata; class Mammalia; order Rodentia; family Cricetidae; genus Peromyscus; species Peromyscus leucopus. The sequence goes on from NC_051065.1 coordinate 138,181,310, forward strand.
ACTGAGGCAATAATGGAATTTTCCCTGCTATTTCTCCAAAATGCTGTGGTTGGCATTCCCCAATGGAGAACACATGCCTCATCCTTGATGGGTGGACCAAACCCGGAAGCAGAGACCACAGCACCACAGCTCTGGATGGTAGCCCTCCCTCCCCTCTTGCTACACAGACAGACCCAAGGTGTGTCATCTATTGTTGGGGACTCCCATACCAAGAGAGTGACTCCTCATGCTGCTTTTATGCTCCCCAGTGTGGGCCACCACACCTGGTCAATTCACGATGTTTTGAAAGGTTTAGAAGTGCGGTGGCTTATGTGGACACCAAGAACACTTCTCTTACACCTTCCCCACCCGTAAGCACAGCAGTCACCCCATCTGCACTGTGTGATTGGCATGGGTGTGGTCAGGGTCGAGGGAAACTGAGAAACAACCAAAAGACATGAATGGCCGCACTAGAAAGAAGTAACTATTAGGGAAAAAAAGGGATCAGAGACTTGGAGCCAAGTACAACTGGGAATCACTCTGTAGTCCAAACTAGACTCAAACTTGTGGTAACTCAGCTTCTACCATCCTGAGCGGAAAGAGTTCCACAACTCACTTGAGAAGAGTGAGACTCTTGCCAATGAGACAGTCTCTGTGGATGGCAAGAAGGTACAAGATGCCTTCCTGGGACCATGTCTGTGGATCTCTGGCTAGCTGAAACCAGTTTAGGCACTTCTGGGGGTTGGGGTGTCTAAGATTCTAAGATACCCATTCCTGGTTAGAAAAGAGCAATAATGAATGGTTCAGCTGCCGCTCCTGCCTCTCCCGGATTTCCTGCCCAAAGCATCACAGTCAGGTGGAGTCTATCCATATTACCTTGCACTGGATGCCTAATAGCCCCCCCCCCATTATCAGGATCCTAGCCTGGACGCTGGCATCAGTCCCTCCCAGGACACTGTCTCTAAATTTCCCCTCCCCGTGCATTCTCTGTAGTGGCATTGGGTTATCTGACCGTGTTCCTCCTCAGCCTACGGACCTCCATCCTTCCAGAGCTGAGACAAGCACCAGTCACCAGGAAATGAGACTCCAGACGGCTGCCCATGGAATCCTGGGAATTTGGCTTCCAAAAATAAAAGCTGCTTTTATGTCCTTCCCTGAGTAATTACCTATTAATTTTTCACACCCAAGCTCAAATTCTGCCTCCTCCTTCTCTCCATAGGTCTGAAGCAGGGTTCTTTTTTTCCCCCTCCTATTATGTTCTAGCCCTTGTTCAGTCCTAATAAAGGCACTAATAGCGACCTGCCTGGTGACAGAGATCTTTATGGACATGTTTGGCTCTCCCGCCCTGAGGAGTCTGAGTTCCTAAGGGCAGAGTCTATGACAGGTACCAGATAAACCTCATAAATGAACTAAGGAGCACAATATTTTCTTCACTATGGAAAAATAACAGCAAAGTGGACTGAAGGCCTTATAAGAGATACAGATGTCTCCCTTCTCTCTTTTTTATGAAAGTTTTTCATTTTTATTTTATGTGTATGGGTGTTTTTCCTGAATGTATGTCTGTGTACCATGAGCGTGAGTGGTACCCATGGAGTCCAGAAAATGGTGCCAGATCCCCTGGAACTGGAGTTATAAACAGCTGTAAGCCCAGCTAAGTGTGTGCTGGGAATTGAACCAGATCCCTTGGAAAAGCATCCAGTGCTCTTAATCACTGAGTTCTCTCTCCAGAGCTTCCTTCTTTCTTTTCATGTAACATATACTTTAGTCCTCTATCATTTTTGCAAATTATTTGGTACATGACTACAAGTATGGGTTGGGCAACTTATTATACACAAACTTCATATTATTTATTTCCATTTAACTTTTATAACTACTTTTTGTTAAGTATAGAACTTCCCAGGTTAAGAGCTTTAAAATTGCTTCCAAAACCTACAAACTCAACCTGAAGAACTATGCAAATCACGATCTCCTGCCTGGAGAACTACCTACCGATCAAGGTCCTATTAGAAAAGTCCTTCCAAGTCCAGTACATCTGGCCCATGGAATTCAGGTATCACTCAATTGGTAAGAGTAAGTGCTTGCCTAATACAGGCATAATAATCCAGCCTGTCTAATCTGCACACACCTTTAATTCCAGCATTTGGGAGCCAGAGGCAGGCAAATAAATCTCTGTGAGTTCAAAGCCAACCTGGTCTACAAACAAAAAAAGAGTGCTTGCCTGGCACTCAGGAAGCCCTTGGTTCAATCCCCAGCACCCACATACGCAATCCCAGCTCTTGGGAAGGAGCGGTAAGAGGATCAGCCACCCAAAGCAGCTACATTGCAGGTTCAAGGTGAGCCTGGGCTACATGAAACACACACACACACACAACACACACACACACACACACACACACGCACAAACAGCCCAGTCCTGAGATTATTCTGCTAGAGCCTCCTCTGCCCTACATTGGCCAATGCTGTTCCAACAATGAAATTCCCATCTCCTGCTGGCTAACTGCAAATTGGGGTGAAAGCTTTCTCATACCATCTGATCAAAGACCTGGCACTTCCTGCAAGGCAGGAGGGAAGAGAGAAGGTAAAACCGCTCTGACAGGGGTTGGTCATGTGACCTTCAGGAGTCAGCCCTGACTGTGCACATCTTCCCCCAATGTGACATCTGAAATGAAACTGAGGCTCCCTGTGCTTCCTAAGGACACTGCAGGGTAGCCTGGAAGTCTGTCTGTCCTCCTCCATGTCAAAACCACTCTGGCTGTGGTTTGGGTTAGGATGTGTTTGTATTCCCACTGAGGATCATTTTAGTTGGCAAGATAGGTGTCCACGGGACATGAAAGCAAACAGAAAAGGAAGCGCTGCCCTTGGGGAGCAGTGAGGAGGATGTGTCTGGAGGAGGGCAAGGCTGGGATTAAAGGCGAGCTGAGGGGATGGGACCTTGGATGAGCTTTCCTGGCCATTGTTATTGCTGGTTTATGTCGTGTGTTCTTTTCCATCCTCAGCATTGTTTTTACATACGGATGGAAAGGGAGCCATGTTTCTCTGCGTGGGAAACAGGGTGGGGGGATCCTAAAGGACCAAGTCTTCCTGCTTCTGCTTATGGGATGTTCAGTGTGGGAAGAAAACGCTGCAGGTTGCCCTTGGCTTTGTGTATCTCCCACTAGGGCTGATGCTTCTAGTCCTGGTAGATTCTGTGGCCCTCAGCAATTGAGCAGTGAAAGAAGCCAGGATCTGGATGATTGGGGGAAATCTGTGATAAATAGTGCAGTGTCTTAGGGGCAAATATAGCCTATATGGACTGTCACACACATAGTTAGAATATAGAGTCAGAGTGTAAGCTTGAAGAACAAAAGAACCTGTTAGAAGGAAGGATGGGAGGGAGGGAAAGACACAGAAAGAAAGAAAGGAAGAAAGAAAGAAAGAAAGAAAGAAAGAAAGAAAGAAAGAAAGAAGAAAGGAAAGAAAGAAAGAAGAAAGGAAGAGAGAGAGAGAGAGAGAGGGAAGGGAGGAAGGAGGGAGGGAGGAAGGGAAGAGAAGGGGACAGAATGGGGGGAAATAAATGGAAAAAGAACAGAAGGGAAAGAGGAAAGGAAACAAGGGGAGAAAGGGGGAAGAAAATATCAGAAAGGAAAGAAAGACAGAAGGAGAGAGAGAGAGAGCGCATGCACTCCAATTAGAAAGGCGAGGCCATTTCCCACAAACATTCTATCTGGCTAATGGCCAGAGTTAAAAGATTTTGCCAAACCTGTCTGTTTGGTGGAATCTAGGGAGGCAGAGCCCCAAGTGATAAAGAACACAGATTCTAAGTTCAAATTTCTTAAGGGTCGCACGTGGACCTCATAGGGTTAGCAGGAGCGCTGGAGGGCCTGTGCCTAACACAAAGCAAACAATATGTTGTAGTTCATATTTATTCATTAGTGTAACATGAAAGACTCAGGCCAGTGAGGTGGCCTGCGGCTTCTCTGCAGCCTGAGAGCCTGAACTATGCAAAGGCAAGCAAACAGCATGAATATTGTTTTTGCAGATGCATCCACAGAGACACTCAACCCCAACCCCACCCCCGTCTCTCTCTTATTTCCGTTCGTCCTCCATTATGTCCATTGAGTGGGTGGATCTGGACAACATCTGCAAAGCCTGAAGACAGACCTGGACTGTGAGGCCTGAGTTCAGCCCACGCCCTCCGACTGCAGCTGGCCAGTGTTGGGGAGGATGTCCCCTGAGTGAGGACGGAAGCTACCATTGCCTTCTGCTCTTGACAAAGGAGAAGTATTCCTGCAGCCAGATTGTCTCCCAGGGAGATGCTGCCAAGATAATAACTAGGGTTTAGTAAGAAAAATCAAGGTGTGGCTGGGCCCTGGAGGCTTCTGGGTGCGTCCGACAGCAGATGGCAGTAACATGCTTCAACCAGCAAAGCCTGAGAGAGCAGGAGGGCTGTGGACAGCAGGGGCACCCAAGGATGCTGGATAGGCTGCTGGCTTAGTTCAGTTTCAGAGAAGTTGGCTACTTAGAGTTGAGAGGTATTGGGGGTCTTTCAATTTTAATCATGCACTTTGACCAAGACCCCACCTCCCAGGGAACACAGGTGGAATGAAGCCACTATCTTGGATCCCCACTCCAACTTGGATTTCTATCTTTTGTCTGTGAGGGTGTGCATGCATGGGTGTGTGTGTGCGCGTGCGTGTGTGCCTGCCTGCCTGCCTGCCTGCCTGTGTGCACGTGTGTTTATGAGATGAGGTTTCATTAGTGGCTTGGAGCTCGAGATTCAGCTAGGTTGACTGACTGTGAGCCCCAGGGGGGCTCCTGTTTCTTTTTCCCAAAACTGAGATTACACATCCAAGCCACCACATCCAGCTATTCATGGGGCTCTGGGAATCAAACTCAGGTCCTCTTGTTTCCATAGTGAGCACTTCACCTCTTGAGCTATTTCCCTGGACCCTCCTTTTCATTTTTGTTTGTTTGTTTGTTTTGAGATAGAATCACTGTGTAGTCCCTGCTAGCCTTTAACTCACAGCAATCCTCCTGCCTCAACCCTCCCGTGTTGGGATTAAAGGCATGTGACACCACATCCAGCTCTTGTCTGGGGGTTTGACAGTTACTAGTGGCTCTGTTCCTCCCACAACTTTTGAGTTGATCAGGGTTGGACAGCCCCTCACAATAGTTCCCGTGGTGTCTACAAAGGGTCTTTCAAAGGCCGTTGCTTCTTCCGGTCACACTGCTTTCTAAGGCCCACCCTGTACAGACAGCTGGCCCCGTCAAAGCCCTCACTGCCAGCCCTGAGACTGGTTTCCATCTTCAGCCCTGGGCCACACCCTCAACCCTAGCAGAGTCCCCTCCCTGTGGAAGCTCAGCAAGCAGCTGTGAGCAAAGGGAAGCCCTGGGCTGAGCTGTGGCGCTTTGTGGACGCTCCCGCATGAGCAAAACTCACTGTTGCAATTTAGCAACATTTTCTCCCCTTCCCTTCTCTCAGACCCCAAGGGAAGGAGCTTAGGTTTCTGGAAGCAGAGGTCTAAGATCCAGGTCCTCACTGGACTTTCATCTGAGCCTTTGGATGGAGAAACACTGGAATGCTACCATGAAACCCAATGGCCCCAATCATGTATCAACCATGCCAAAAACTAAGAGGGTAAAAAGATCTTCATGGGGACAAGAACTGAATTTTGATCCAAGGGCTATCCTAGGGCAGTGAGCGTGGATGGCTGTCAAGGGGTAGAGTCAGAAAAAAGAACAGACTTGCCATGTCTCCCTTGCCCATTTACTCTCTCTGTCCACTTGCTCTTTCTAGACGTTCCTGTTTGCCTCATCCCCACACACAGCCACCCGCTCACTCCCTCTCCCTTCCCCTGGGTTCTCAAAGCTTCCCTTTCCTCCCAGTGTGTCCCCTTAGCTCCCACCACACAGCCATGCCTCTGCCTGTTCTCTCTCCTTGAGAAGAGGGCAGCGTCTTACTCAGGACCAGGTCAGTTTCTGAGCCTGATTTTGCTCAGGGCTCGTCCTGAGACGGTACCCTTTGTTTCATATACCAAACCTCTTCTCTCTTTCCAAGTGCTGGGTGGTGATGTCCAGGGCTGTTTCAGGTAAGTTCTTTGAATACTATAACCAAAAATTCTTTCTCTCTCTCTCTCTCTCTCTCTCTCTCTCTCTCTCTCTCTCTCTCTCTCTCTCTCCCTCCAGTACTTGCAAATGAATGCAGAGTCACACACAAGCTAGGCAAGCATACAGTGAGCAGAATCTCTAGCCCCTAGTTCCATTACACTAACTTTTATGGATTAAGTTAGCCATTAGTGTGAACTCACTGGATTTCTTAAAATAGAAGTGGTAGGTTCTTAGATTTTTCAGAGCCTTGGGTGTCTTGGTGACCAAATTGTGTCTTCTTCATTTCTTAGTGACTGGTTTCTGATCACAGAGAAGATTCAAGGCAAGACCATAGCCCCATCTTCCTACTCAGTCATCTCACATCCTCACCACAATTATGGACATAATTTCAACATGTGCCATCAGTGATATATTATAATTGCCTGTTTGAAAGAAGACCCCAGGAGAGAGATTCAGGAAAGTCCGAATCAGGTCCGGCTACATACTAGTACTGGCAATAAGGAATCTCTTCAGTTCCTGAGAAAGTCTCTTTCCACAATGTGGAAGAAAACATTGACCCCTGATATTTTGCTTAAAAGGAAGATTCAGAAGCAGCAGTGTCCACGTTTGTATTTTTCTCTTTCTCCTTCAGCGTCAGGGAACAACCCCCCACCCTCTGGAGGCCCCCCACCCCCTGACCCCTGTCAAATTAGGGAAGTATCTCACAAGTCAGGGTATCAGGGACTGAAGTTTCCAGAGTTTTCTTGGGGCCTTATGTTTAGAAAATGAGTGTTAGAAATCCAAAAAGACCCTAAATGGACCTGTGGCATTCTTTGATTCTGGAAAACAAGGATAACTCAGAAATTCAGGGTAACCAGAGAAGAGTATTCCAAAAGCAAGACTTAGGTCCAGAAAATTCTAGTTCTGTGATGATTAAGAATTATAACCCTTCAAGGAGTGGATATTCAGATTGCTGGCAGTAGACAGAGGTTCTCTGATTGGTGGACTGTCACCACGCCAGGTTGTAAAAGTGTGCAGGTAAACACGACAAGCACTATAGATCAAATCAGGAGGGACAATCTCCTAAAGGTTATTAGATGCTGTTTCAGGGACTGGGCTGGTTTAACTATGACCCAGTAGACAGCAACATTGGGTGTGTCGTCCCGTGACCATATAAGAGTCCCAGAGGCCTCTGAGCGCGTATGTTAGATGGCTATGTATACAGACGTAGTGAATTACAGAAAAGACCACAGCCATGTGCTTAGAAAATGAAAGAGCTAGTAATCAATACTGTAGGAATGATTTGATTAGGTGGATAGCTTTAATATTTCAAAATGCTCTTTCTGCCCACAGTAGTGGTATACACCGTAACTCCAGCATTCGGGGTAGTTGAGGAAGAAGGATGGTGAAAGTTCCAGTCCCTCCCTAGCCTGACATTCACATAGAGATCCTGGCTCACAAAACATGAGCATGGTGGCATGTGACTTTAATCCCAGCACTCAGGAAGCAGAAGTAGGCAGATCTCTGTGAGTTCAAAGCCAGTCTGGTCTACAGAGCGAGTTCCAGGACAGCCAGGGCTACACAGTGAGACCCTGTGTTTAAAAAACAAAGGAAAGAATAAAGCAAGATGTTGTGGGTAATGCCACTCCACCAGACTAAATATCAAATGAAGATGAAGTATCCAGAGGAGCAGGAGTGTGGAGCGTTGGGTGGGGCAGCGGCAGAACCAGAATCAAAAACTTTTTTTTTTTCTGGGTCATTTCAGCCTGAAAAACTAGAATTTTCAGAGAAGCCATTTTTGCTGAATTTGAGAAGCACTGTCTGATATGATTTGCTATCCAGAAAAGGAGGATGAGTGTGGGTGTGCGTTCTGAGGCACCTACACTCTGGGTGCCCCCTCCCTGGTATCCAAAGGAGCTATGAGCCACGGCACAGCCATCTGTCCACGATGACATAAAAGTCAGATTTCTGCATACAGTAAGAAAACAAGATTACCTTCACATTTTTGTCGTTTTGTTTTTAAAACAAAGTTTCACTATGTACCCAGGTTAGCCCCAGGTTGGCTTTGAACCCTTAACAATCTCCTGCTCCCTGAGTCCTTGGATTACAGGTATGAACTACCAAGCCCAACTTCCAAATGTCAGATTCTATGAAAGCAATGAAGAATGGAAAGAAATGGGTCTAAGTCATCTTGTGTCTTTTCCCTTGGCCACATCCCAGGTAGAGGACCCTTCCCGGTCTGTGAAGGCTACAGAAAGTCAGTTTTACCTCCGAAGAAATGTGCTCTGCTTCCCATCTGCAGTCCCAAAGCTACCTAGAAACAGCTAAGAGGCCCTGCATTCCGGCCAGCCGCCATGGAGCCCTTCCTCAGGGCTGGAGACTGGCCTAATCCTGTCTCCAGAAGACTCTGTGAGAAAGCCAGTCAACCTTTCTCAAGGTCTGGGGACAGACGTCTGTCATCTGGCAGAGGGCTGCCCCTTACTACTGGCCAGAACAACGGTCTTAGGACATGATCTGATCCAGCTGGACCTTGATGGCCTCCTGCCAACTCCCAGGACAGTGTAGTAGCCTGGAACAATGTAAAATCTGGGGGCTCTCTGACAGAGGTGCCAGACCGGATGTCCAGCAGCCCTGGACAGTGCTCTGCCTCCACCCTACTCTGCAGACTCAGGGTGAAACTGGAGATTCCTGAGGGTGAGAAGCTACGGTGTGTAGAGGCAAGGAGAGTAAATAGCATCCTTTTCCAGGATGGTCAAAGACTTAGAGCCTAGAAAAGCTCACAGCCCAGGGACTCTCGCACTACTTGGGGGTAAAACAGCAGGAGTTCGAGCAGTGATTTAAAAAAAAAAAATTGTCCTCCAACTCCATTGGGGCAGGGGTAGGAAGGGGATGAGGGGAGGGGGAGAGGCGAGGGGGCCAGGGGGACAAAGCATTATGTTCTCATCTATCAAGGGACAATGGAATTTAAGACAGCTCCACAGGCCAGGCCGAGCAATTGGTGGCAGTTTACGGCCCCAGTGTTCTCTTTTTGCTGACTTGTTCAAGGCAGCCTGCCTGGTTTCAACCAGATCAGAAGGACACACAATCATGTGCTATCTTCACAGGAAACTGTGGCTGTGGACTTAACAACGGCTTCCCTCGTTCACACCCATGCAGTCTGGAAGGAATAAACACTGGAAGCCGAAGCAGTTGTTCCCCAAGTCTTGAGAGGGGATCCTAGCCCTCACTCATCACCCCCACCGTGGGGGGAGGGGATAGCTTTACAGAGACTTGACCATTCAGAATGATTTCTTTTAAATTTTCTCCTCCAACCAGCGACCTGCATTTCTGAAGAAAGGTGGGCCTCACTTCATAGGCAAGCTGAATCCTGTCGCTCTCCTTAGACTTGTTTACGAGAGGGAAAGAAAAAAAAAAACCCACATCTGTGTTGAAATGAACCACACCTCCACAGACCTTCAACCAAAACGCTAAGCTAATAAAAACAAAAGCAAACAGAGCCCGTGTCTTGGTTCATTTTACATTTAGCACGTGGGTTTGTAGTTATACAGTATTTGGGGCAAAAGTAAGAAGATAAATATTCCCATGCGACCACTGCCACGCTGGAAAATTCCACATCCACTCAGAAAAGGCTTTAAATGGTTTCTGATGGATCTTTTCAGTTGGCTCTGAAATGCAGCCGGCGGAGTGAAGCACAAAGCCAGTCAACGGCTTTACAGGAATGCCAGAAGTCCCCCAGCCCCGCCCTCTCCTCCTCCACATCTGGCCAAGGATTCCGGGATCCACACCAGTCTTCCCATCCCACCGAACCAACCCCTCCCAAGCTTTATTTGAAACACCCTTGCCTCTGTTTCCCTAACGGTTTTTCTTTAAACAAACCAATCCCCTCTTCCCGTCCTGTTGGGGGCGGGGGCGGGAGAAAGTAAGAAATGAAATACTTAAACAGACAAGAAGGGGGCAGGAAATGCCATAGCGAAAACAGACTGAAACCCAGACATTTATCCACCATCACCCAAAAGTATAAAAGACCAACCAACGGCCCGCAGAGCAAAGGGAACTTTCTTTTCAAAGGTTACCTATTGCAGTTAACCTTCGCAGAAAAGAAAAAAAAGTTGAAGTGTCCTCTTAAGATACCTTGTAGATTTCACCTCAAAGAATTTAAATCAAAACAAAAGATTTGGGAACATCTTTCGAGCTTGCTTTTCGTGCATTTTCAAAGGACGTAGAGTTTCCTCCATAAAGAATATTCCACTCAGGTTTGTTCCAAAGTCCCTGTCCCTTCCACATCCTCAGAGCAAGAATCCAGATACCAGCAAGAGAACGTGATTACAGCCAGGGCCCGCTGATGTCCCAGATTTCCCCCACTACTTTGAGCTAAAAGTTTCAAGGACTCTGTTTTTTGAGAGCCACAGAAGGCTAGCAGAGAAAATAAGAGAGCAAACGGATTCAAAGCGCTTAAACGGCGCACAGGAAGGAGCCCCGGGCCTGCAGGGTTTCCCCAGCGTGCGAGCGGTCCTACCTGGAGTGTCAGGCGGCGGCGGAGGCAGATGCCCTGAGTGGTGGAGCTGGCTGCTGGTCCGGTCCGCTCTTCGGGAGGTATGTGGCCACAGTGAGGGGAGGGACCTGCCTCCCGAGGTTATAAGTTTCCTGGGCTGGTGTGCTGGGGTGTGTGATGGGCGGTTTCTTTTCCCAGTGTTTTAAAGGAGTTTCTATGAATCAGTCTGGATTTAAAAAAAAAAAAAAAGTTGGTGAGCTACGCCCTGCTAAGTTGGCAGTCAGTCAGACGTGGCTGGGAGTGAGCCATCAATTCAAAGAACCCTGTTGTAGCTCCCTCTGAGTCAGACGCACAGACCACAGTGGAAAAACGAGTGACATTGCTTCAAATGAGTAATAGGAGTCACACAAATAGATCTGTTTACTGAAGCCCATTTCTGCTCCCCAGAAAGGAGATTTGGTTGCCACGGACATAAGGCAAAACACAGGTTAGGGTCAGGAGGAGAAGGGGGGGGAGGGGTAAGGACAGCCCTGTGTTAATTAAAACCCCAGCTAATCATCAAACAGGATTCCCGTTCTTCCTCCCCCATCACACGTATCAGCAACTGCTCATCACCAGGAATTATCACATTCGTTTCTCATTGGCTTCCCTGCCTGACCCTCTTGCCCTGACCTGTGGGAAGCAGTGGGATGAGGCCCACGAAGCAAAAGAGCAGCCAGCAAGCTCTGAATGTTGGGGCACTGATTGACAGCACGCAATCCCGGGTCGTTAATTACGCTCTCTGGCCCTTATAGATTGCACGCATTGCTGGAGGAAGTCTTCGAATTAAGGACTTTGCACTTCGATCTTCATGTGATAATCACTTGGACCTTGCTCCACAGTTGGCTTTTGTGAAGGCAGCCAGGGACCTGATCATCACAGCTTCCTCCCGAACCACTTCCCTCTTAATCCTAGAGTTGGGGGTGGGGGCGCTGCAGAGTCCCCTAATCTCACAGCTCTGGCTCACAGAAGACTTTCAGGTCCTGGATGCCTACATTTAATCCCAGCTTTCCTTACTAGCAGTGTGACTTTAGACAAAGTACTTACCCTTCCTAATTGCTTGTGCATGTAATGGGAAGAGTAGGTACCTAGTACACACATGTGGCAAGAAATACATGTATCAATAAGGTGCAGTGGATCATGCCTGTACTCTCAACATTTGAGAGGCTGAGGCAAGCCAGGCAGCGGTGGTGCACGCCTTTAATCCCAGCACTTGGGAGGCAGAGGCAGGAAGATCTCTGTGAGTTTGAGGCCAGCCTGGTCTACAGAGCGAGTTCCAGGACAGGCACCAAAACTACACAGAGAAACACTGTCTCAAAAAGCCAAGAGAGAGAGAGAGAGAGAGAGAGAGAGAGAGAGAGAGAGAGAGAGGCTGAGTCAAGAGGATTGCTATGAATTCAAGGTCATCTTGGGCTACATAACAAGTTCCATGCCAGCTTGGCTACCGAGTGATACTGTCTCAATTGAGAGAGGGGGGCTAAAATAAAAATAAATACATATAGACAGGGTGACACCTAAAATGTCAGTGACTGGTTGGTAGTGGAAGGGGAACCACAAGTTCAAGGTGAGTTTGAGGCCAGCCTGGGACACCAGAGACTCTGAGTGAATGAATGAAGGATATAGAACCTGTAAGGTCGTGCACAGTCGTCATTCACTATTAGCTCCAATGATTATTTCCCTGAAGACAACTTAATTGGGAGAAGTGACTTCTCAGAGAAGGTGTAGGAAGGAGCTGTAGCAGCCAGACCCCAGGAACCCTGATCCTGCTTTTCACTTCAAATCCTGACATCTTCCAATCCAGGGCATGCCTCTTGTTACTTATTCATTTACCCAACCAATGTTTACCACGCGGCCACCTTCCCTGGGCCCTGCTAAGAGCTGGGCTAGCAAAGGGGCCTGGATTCCCACCCTCTTGGAACTTAAATTCCACAGAAAGACAGAAAGTTAGGTGGTAGAAGCTGTACGTAAATTTCAGTGGTGCTGGGTTGCAGGTCTGTTTTTCTCCAAATCTTATAGAAAAGAGACTATTTTTTAAGTGGATGATTGAGGAAAACACACATGCCCGACTGGATACTTCCCTCTTCACAAGTCCCTGAGAAGGGAATTCTACCCCTGTAAAGGTAAAACTGTCCAGATTTTTCATTAAAAACTGATGATGTGACAAAGATTACATCGGTTGCTCATGTTTTTCCTCCCCTCCCACCTCTACCATCACTCATTTGAAAATAATAAAGGGGGCGGGGCTTGTCTGGGAGAAGCCACGCCCAGCGGTGGGCTGGGGCCCCGGGGAGCTACCCAGCCCGCCCCCGGGGAGTGGTGGGGAGGGACCCTGTGAGCTGTCAGTACTTGCGCCCTGAACTTCCTGCCTTCCGCCAACCTGAGGCTCTCTCTTCCCTCAGCAGAGTGTGAAGGAGAGCTGGGTTGCAGGGGTCAAGTCCTCAGACGCTGGGAATGTGGGCCGGTTGCATTTTTAAGAAGAGAAACCTGGGGCCTGTGCACAGAGGGAGGGGCTCTGAAAGCACACACCGCGGGAGTTCTAGTTTTTCTTCTTCTGCCTGGCACTGGGGGGACCAGAAAAGTGCTTCCTACATTGCAGCCAATGTCAGTAGCCACTGTGGCTTTCCAAACAGACCTAAAAAATCTCACTGAGAGAAATGTTAAATGTGTTGAGCTTTTACTTACACACACACACACACAAAGCCACACACACACAGAGATCCACATAAAGACAAATATTTGTGTCGATATACTTTAAACATAAATGCCATCTAAGAATCCTAATATCTCATAATTATCCCTCGGGCATCATTGAGCTGGTTTATAAAATAATTTCAAATCTAGGGAAGAATCCACTCTATATTGGCTGCAGGTGCCAAGTATCAAACCTCTGGATGTATGAAAACATGTGGACTAAGGCCCAGTGTTGTGGTACACACCTTGAATTCCAGCACTCTATCGGCAGAGGCAAGAGGATCTCTGTAGGCCATCCTGGTCTATACAGACAATCAGAACAACCAGGGCTACATAGAGAGATCTTATCTCCAAAAGCAAAAAGTATGACTGCGCTGAGAATGTGTGGCTCAGTTAGCAGAGTGATTGTCTAGTGTACATGAAGACCTGGGATCGATTCCCAGCACCAAATAAAACTGAGCACAGTGATGCGTATCTGTAACCCTAGCACTTGGGAGGTGGAGACAGGAGAATCAGAAAGTCATAGAAGATTGGAAGCCACCTGGGAGACAAGAGACCCTGCCTCGAAAAATAAAAATGAAACATAGCATCTAGTTCTTGCCACAGCCATGTGGGCACAGTTGTGACTTTGGACGATGACTCTGTCCACAGGGCTGGAGAATAGGGCTCTCTCTAGCATCTAAAGGGTTGTCTCAAGCAATTCAGAGTAATCTACTTGGCTCTGCTCTGTGGCCATTTCCCTCACTAGGAAAGTGGATCAAGGATGTTCATTCCCACAGAGCCAAAGAGCCAGGCACAATTTCACCGGACTTCAGGAAAGGCCTATAATCTTGGGAAGGAATGCGCCCTCTTGCCCAGTGAAACAGTGTACGCTGGCATTGCGACATGTCTCCTCTTCCCGCATCAGTAAGAATCTCTTCTGGCACCCTGCTCTTTAGGGCAGATTTTCAAGTCTGTGCTGGTGTAAACGCTTTTAATGAATGCTTAAATCTGGAGCTTCCGGTGTGTGACACAGGGTTCTGCTATTTGGGGGTCTGCCCTGCCCCCCACAGCTCACAGGAAAGAGAATTCATAAAGGCTTGAATTCTGTGAGAATCCATCCAACAGGAATCCTAATCTTAGCTACACGGTCCCTCAAAGGTGGTACGTCAGGGAACATCGTTGTTAATATCAGCAAACACTGTTTCAAACAAAATAAGTTGCAACAAGCATGTAGACCTACGCAGTTTTCCCCAAAGTTGAATGTCTGCTCCTCTTGCTATTCCTCTTTGAGATTGGAGGATTTAGCAACAATTCCCCTTCCTTCCTCTTACTTCCTCCCTTTCCTTTTCCTCCAGGGACCACCCCCTCCCGTCTTTGTTTTTCCCTCAGGCACTTCTCTTCCTGTTCTTACAGTGTGCTTTCTTATGCTCCTCTCTGTAAAAGTAATTTTAAATCAGTCTCATAACACAAGAAGTCTCTAAGAATCCCCTCATTTCACAACTCTCTGAAAATGTGTGCTGAAACTATTTTGGAAAGATAATACGGATGGAATTCCAAGAGGGCTCCAAGTATGTGGGCCTGAAGCCTCCAGCTGTGCACAGGAGACCTGCTTGAACCGGCTTGCTGATATTTCAGAAGGAGGCTGGGTGGACAAAGACATCTGATCTCATAGGACAGAAGTCCACCCTGGTGACACAGGCCAGTTGTCAGATTGAACCCAACCATGGAGGCTCGTTTCTTCAGGAGATGGGGATGCAGAATGTACACAGATGGTCCAAATGGCTCAAAGAACATGTCCCCTTTTGGAGTGCCTCCCCTAGGGCATGGTTTTATGACCAGAAAAGAACAGCAGCACATAAATAAGAAGCGAAATAAAATATAAAAGCAAAATGAAAATGTTCACTCTTTTTCCAGCTCAGGTTAGCTGCAATATTAGAAGGCTTATACCAAAGGGGTCTTGAATAAGTGGGGTTTCTTTTGTACTTTGCTTCTCCTATCATGAAAGCATCCTTCCTACTACTCCATGGACCACTTCAGGTAAAAGACTGAATATTGCCAAGTAATGAGGAAAAGACCATCTCGGCTGTGCTTGCAATGGTCAGCCCACGCAATGAGTAGATGCCGCTTTCATAGCGGGTATTTAACCAAAATCTAGCACACTCAACCAACAAGCCTCTCATAGCCAAGCAAATGAATCTCGTGTTTTCCTTCAAGATTTGTTTCTAAAACTTAGAAAATGGTCACAGCAGCCCTCTAGCTGAAATCCCACCACTGAGGGGAAAGCAATTGGTATGTGTTTTCAAAGCTATCTGAAGGAAATTGTCATGGAAGAGGACCCAAGACAAGCAGTCCAGCCTAGAGATCTTCAGATGCATTCCCCATAGGGACTGCACGGACAGCAAAGCTCAGAGGTTCATGCTAGACGTGGTCTTTAAGACCAGCTCACACTCAAAGGTGGGAGGTTTTGCACAGTGAAACCTCATGGGATATTCATGCTGGTTAAGTGACAGCATAATTGGTCCAGTTTTAAAAATATGAGAAGAAAGTGCCCATCATGTTTGTGCATCTGCACACGTACACACACACACACACACACACACACGTACACACACACACACACACACACGTACACACACACACACGTACACACACACACATAAATACAAAAACAATTTTTAAAAATTTTACATATATGAGTGTTTCGCTGGCATGTATGTATGTGTGTGCACCACATGCTTGCCTGGTGTCTGTGAAGGTCAGAAGAGGGTACTGAGTTTCCTGAAACTGAAGTTATTGGTGGTTGTGAGTGCTGGATACCAAACCTGGGTCCTCTGCAAGAGCAACATGAGCTCTTAACCGTCTCTCTAGACCCTAAAAACAAGTTAAAAAACGGTTCCAGCTGCTGACTGGGGTTTCAAAAGCAAATACTTAGGTAAAATTTCAATAGAACTTCCAACAATTTCTGAAATGGACCCAAACATCCTTTTGCCATTTCAAATGATGTATTTATGTGAATTGACATTTTCTGGATTGATGATTATATAATCAAAATAGCTACCATCCATAAAAATGTTGAAGGTGTTCTTTGTTCTGCAATATCAACTACTCAGCCAAGATTTAATCTTTTAAGCATATATACCTCACTAGCATGTAAATTTGCTTTCTTGTTGAGTAAATAGTGAAGTTAAATACGTAACAACAGACTTGTTTTAAAATGTTTATCTATGATTTATTATCAGTAAATGTTTGATTTGTATAACTATTTTACATACCTCTATACCTGGAGTGGCAGAAAAAATTATCAGGTAACAACCAAAAGAAAGTTCACGGAACTAAAGAGATGGCTCAGTAGTTAAGAACACTGGCTACTCTCCCACAGAACCTAGGTTCAATTCCCAGCACCTGCATGGCCTCTTACACCTGTCTGTAACTCCAGTTCCAGGACTTCTGACACCCTCACACAAACATACATGCAGGCAAAACACCAATGATTGCAAAATAAAAATAGATTATATATATATGAAAGTTCACAAGTGGAAAAGGTTTAAGAAGATCCATTCTGTAGAACTCTGCGCATGGCCAGGCCATACACCTTTGATCCCAGCACTCGTGAGGCAGAGGCAGGTGGATCTCTGTGAGTCTGAGGCTGACATGGTCTACAAAGGGAATTCCAGGACAGCCAGAGCTACACAGAGAAACCTTGTCTAAAAAAAAAGAAAGGAAGGGATGGAGGGAGGGAGGGAGGGAGGAGGGGGAGAGAGAGAGAGAGAGAGAGAGAGAGAGAGAGAGAGAGAGAGAGAGAGAGAGAGAACTAAGTGTCACGGCATGGGTGTGGGGGTTCACTTGGATCCCTGGAAAGAAAACTCAGAAGCACCTTAAGAATGAATTTAGCCTTTTGCAGCTGCAGAGGAATTCTGCATTTTCCCTTCTCCCAGGGCATTTTTTTTCTCTATATTTACAGTTTTAGCCAGTTGATTTCCATATGTTCAAAACAACCTGAAAGAAGCTCCCAAAAGTACAATGCCAAGTGCAAATTCCTCCATTCATCAGGCACCACCGTTTTCCTGGTTTCCTGAACCAAATTTTGCATAGGCCTTGGTATCCTTGGGAGATTCTCAGACAAGAGAAACAAATGGTGTCTGCTAAACAAAAGATGGATTAGGGCTAGGTGCTACTCCCTGGAGCCCAGGCCAGGTGTAACCCAGTGGGAATGCAGGCACAGAACTCTGTGCATAGCATGGAAATGTCTCCATAGTTTATGACCTCCAGCTTCACAGCCCTCCTTCCCTGGAGAGGGCAGGATAAACACCAATGAACACACACACCTCCCCTTTATAGATGATACTGACCCCTACCACCACCTACAAATTCAGGGACTTTGTTGCCCATCAACACTGTATCTTCAGCCAAATCACAGAGCTCTCTGATGCCAAGATTAGTAGCCATCTTTCCATTGCAATTTCTGTCTAGCTGTGCCGGCCTGTAGCTGTACCAGTTGTCTCAGAGTTGGGGGACTGAGTTTCCAATGCTGCCCCTCTGGGACTTCTTATAGAGTGATCTTCTCACAGAGACTCAGACCAACTATTCTATTCTTCCAAGTTTTACTCGTGTGTGTGTGTGTGTGTGTGTGTGTGTGTGTGTGTGTGTGATTGTGTGGGTGTGTGCACAAGAGTACAGGTCAGATCCCCTGGGGCTACAGGTAGTTATGAGCCACCCAATCTGGGTGATAGGACCCAAACTCAGTTCTCTAGAAGAACAGGAAGCACTCTTGCCATCTCTTCAGCCCCCTTTACTCTTAAAGGGAAGTTTTATCTGGAAAGTCTGGAGTCGTCTTAATCTACACCCTGTACTAACCACTTGCACTTAAAGATCCAGACCATCACACCTTACATAATGCCCTTTGTGGTGATATATTGTGTACCCTAATAAAATTCGCCTGAAGATCAGAGAACAGAACAAGTCACTAGATTAAAAATAGAGGTCAGGCAGTGGTGGCACACAGCTTTAATCCCAGCACTTGAGATCTCATGCCTTTGCTTAGAAAGCAGACATATCTTTAATCCCAGCACTAAGAAGGAAGTGATATGGATGGGCGGAGAAAGGTATATAAGGCAGAAAGAGACAGGAACTAAAGGCTTTTTCACGCTGAGGAGTCCTAGAGGTAAGATGTGGCAGTGGTTTGTTCCTTTGTCTCTCTGATCTTTCATTATTGACCCCAATATCTGGCTCCGGATTTATATTATAAGACCATTTAACATTCATGTTACAGCCTTCCTCTGCTTAGCCTGCTGGGTAATAGTTTCTTAAATACTGAAGGGAAGGAACTATAAGCCAAGTGGATGGGGTAAATTCACTCTTATCATTCTCCAAACCTCTGACACTGCATGCTGGGATTCAGCCCTTAATCTGTTTGATTGACCATACATAATAACAGCAGATATAGGTGTTCATTAAAGGATGGTGAAGTACACACACACACACACACACACACACACACACACGCACGCACGCACGCACGCACGCACGCACACACGCACGCGCTATTTAGCCTTTTAAAAGAAGAAAATCATCATCTTTAACAGTATGTACGAGCCAGGTGTATACACTGCTAAGTGAAATAAACCAGACATGGAAAAGACCAATGCATGCTCTCATCCGTATGTTCAGCTCAAGCAAAGTGTAACTCGGAGCAAGTAGATTGCTGGTTTCCAGAGGCTGTAAACGGGGCTGAGAAGATGCTGGCCAAAGAGCCTACAGCTTCAGTTGGACAGAATGAAGAAGTTCGCCTTCAGCCAAAGCATGAAACAGAGCAAAATGGAAGTGGGGAAGACTATGAACTTTGATAGCCCTCCTCCAGCGATGGACTTCCTCCAGCAAGGCTATACCACCTCCCTAAACAACAGTGTCACCACCTGGGGACCAAGTGCTCAAATATCTGAGCTTATGAGGGACATTTCTCATTCAAATCACCAAACTGGATTAATAATATTGTTTGCTAGAAAATCACTAAGCAAGCATATTATAAATATTCTTACCATAAAATAACTTGTTAAAATTAAATATTTTAAGTTTATTTTTAATAATTTCATACACGTGAACAATGTATTGTAATCATATGCACTCCCAAATTCCCCCTTCTACTCCCCTCAAGAATCCCCAACATGTCCCCCTGCCCAATTCGTATCCTCTCCTTTTTTCTGGTGGTTAATGACCCACTGAATCCAATTAGTTTTTGCCTGTTGGAATGTTGACTAGTTTTGTTGACTTTATCTTTTATGAGTGATTATAGCTACAGTGAGGTTGTGAGCACAATGGCCCTGTCATGCCCAGAAGACAGAATCTCACAGTCCTCTCCCCATTCTCTGGCTCTTATATTCTTTCTGTTCTCTCTTCCATGAGACTCCCTAAGCCTTGGGGACAGGGGGAGTTGATACAGGTGTCCCATTGAGGACTGAGCTCTCAGTAGACACTCATTCTCAGCAGTTTGAGTCTCTCTCTGCCTTAACTGCTGACCACTGCAGAGAAATGTAGGGGAGAAAAAATAAAGAAATGTAGGGGAGAGACAGAGGGTAGTACTGATCTATGTGCACAAACATAAATATGTAGGAAATCATTTGGTAGCATGTCCATTTAGCAAGACAACAGTAGTAGGTTCTATGCCAGCCCTGTGAGAAACAGTCACCAGAGAGGAAGTTTTTAGGTCAGTTCCACCTTGATTTCTCTCTGGCCTTCTACCCTTCTACATAGAGTTTAGCCAGAGGGTCTTGCCAACTAGGTCTAATGGGCAACCAAGAACAATAACGAGCCTGTGCTGCGCTGGGGATTGCTGGAGCCTCCATCCTCAAACTCCTAGGGAGAAACCCCATACCTGGCATTCATTTTGACACATATCTTCTGGAGGAGCCTAGTTTACAAAGTAGTGATTTTGATTTTTATTTATTTATTTTTGGTTTTTTGAGACAGGGTTTCTCTGTGTAGCTTTGCGCCTTTCCTGGAACTCACTTTGTAGACCAGGCTAGCCTCGAACTCACAGAGATCCGCCTGCCTCTGCCTCCCAAGTGCTGGGATTAAAGGAAAAGTTTTTCATGCATCCTTAGTTTTGGTTAACCCACTCCCAACTCTTCTTCTCCCCTGTAACCTTGACCCACTCCTGCTTAAACCTTTGAATCCCATTATTCTTCCCCCTCCAGTGTCATATCATGTGTGTTCTACCGTGCCCTCGCCCCTAAAGTCGGCTTCCCCTGCCACCCTCATGCACCCCTTCTAGCTTCCTGAGATCTACATATCAAATTAAACACACAAATATAAAAATTCAAAACTAATATCCACAGATGAGAGAAAACCCATGGCACCGGTCTCTGAGCATGGATTACTTCACTTAGTATAATACTTTCGGTTCCATACAGTATCCTACAAATTTCATCATTCTTTAGTGCTGAGTAAAAGCCCATCGGGTGTAGCACTGCGTTTTCATTATCCATTCATCAGCTGATGGGAATCTAGGTTGATTCCATTTCCTAGCAATTGTAAGTGTGCACATGGATAGCGAGAGTCTCTGTGGGAGGGTATGGAGTCCTTTGGATATGTGCTCAAGAGATGGACCTCCTGGTAGTTCTAGTCATAACAGCATTTTTTAATATCTTAATAAAAGCAAATAAAATGGCATGCAATCTTTGAACAAAATTCCAATAATGAATCATTTAAATGTATATTAAAGAGTTAAAATAAGTCAGAGAGCTGGCTCAGTTCCCAGAACCTGCAAGGTGGCTCACAACCATCTGTGACTCCATTCCAGGGGATTCAATATCCTCTCCTGACATTGCATGTACATGGTACACATACTACATACATGCAGACAAAACGCTCATATATTTAAGATAAAAATTAATGAATCTTGTGTGTGTGTGTGTGTGTGTGTGTGTGTGTGTGTGCTGAAGAAGAGGTTTAACTCAGTGTCAGAGCATTCACCCAGAATGAAGAAGGTCCCAGATTCAACCTCCAGTACTACACACACACACACACACACACACACACACACACACACACACTGTTAGGTGACTCTTACAAGCACCCTTCCTTATATATGTGCATATACATTGTGCTTCCTCAAGAAGATCTACGTGTTGCACTGACATGAACTGTTCTGTACAACAGAAAGTCTCCAATATCCTCTAGCAAAGCCCCTTAGCATTCCAACGAGTGTAGGCTTGGCCATTATTTGTAACAGCTACATAGTATTCTGTGAAATAAAGTGTTTAGATACTTCCTATTGATGGGGCTAGGGGTGTAGTTTAATCGGTAGAGTATTGACCTAGCATGAACAGGGCCCTAGGTGTGATTCCCCATATAAAAACTGAACACAGCAGTACATGTCTGGACTCAGCAATTGCCAGGTAGAAGCAGGGGGATCAGGAGTTCAAGGTCATGCCTCCAAACAGAAACAACCAATTCCCTGTCTGTGGGTGGTGGACACCATAAGCAGTACGTGAGTGAAACTCCTTGTACATAGCACATTAATACACACAATATCACATCTGACATCTCATCTAAATATTGTGTTGCTCATCCGTTGGCCTGCCAGATGGTACCGATTTCATCATTTAAGAGTGTATAAGCTTAGAGAGCTGATTTAAGCACTTCTCAGTGCATTAAGATCTCAGCTTCTTCCAAGGGGGTGTTCCTCATGACTTCCGGTGCCCCCTCTAGTATTGGCACTCGATGGTACCTTTGCCAATCCTGCGAACTCACGGCAAGTACAAGCAAATGGATGAAAACTAGCCTTCTCTGGCTTCCCCATTCTTTTTATCTCATGAATGGTGTTTGACAGTTCACACAGTTACCTGATCTTTCACCCAGGAATACAATGCTGAACAGACTGCCAAACCCTAAAGATACAGCAGGGGGCTGCCAGCTCCCCCTGTTCTCACCCCTGCTCTCAGGCCGAGCACACTTATCTCCCTGCATTCTACACTCATGGCGTCATTTTATCCTTGTTTTATCCCCTAAACCCCGTGGTTCAGGATGTGACCCTCATCAGCTCCACATCAGACTCACAAGGGCAGCAAGCCGTATGCTGGCAGTTTGTCCCCGCTGAGTGTCCAGACCCGGGAATCCTGCTACAGTCGCTGTCCCTCTGCAGCCCGGGTGAAGTAAAACAGCCAGGCCTGGGCTGACCCAATCCCTGCCAGGCGATTTCTGGCCTTAGCTCAGAAGCAATAAAATGTGAGGTCCACACTCATTTGGTGGCAAGGTGACAGCTGTACAGATTCCTCAGCCTGGGCTGGCTGGGGGCTGGGCTGCTGGGGTGGGGCTGGGTGTGCCTCACTGGGCATCAGCTCTTGCCCTGCCTTTGGCCTTCACAGGGACAGCTCTATAGACTCAAGTCCAGGTTAGTGCGGGCTCCGGGTGAGGTCAGCCCTGAAATCATGTACACACAAGCAACACTGAACGGACTCAGTGGGTTGTATGTGTGTGTGTGTGTGTGTGTGTGTGTGTGTGTGTATATATATATATATATATATATATATACATATATATATATATGTATACATATATATACATAGTCATGAACTTGAGAGGGAATAGGAGGGGGTACCTGAGAGTTTGAAGGGAAGGAAAGGGGAAAATAATAGAATTATATTTTAATTAAAATTAATAAAATTGCAACAATAATAAATAACAACACAAGCAACACATCTGCATATGGACAATGACACACATTCCTTGCATGACAGCCTTTCTGTTTCATTTATTTGTTCGCTAGGTTTTTGTTACTATTGTTACTGTTATTTTGAAACAGGATCCACTCCATAGCCCAGGCTGGCCTGGAACTCACTAGGCAGCCGAGGCTTGCCTCAAACTCATAGCAATCCTTCTACTTCAACCACTCAAGGGCTGAAATCACAGTGTGAAGCACCACTTCCCGCTTTTCTTCTTTCTTTGTGTGTGCTGTGTGTGGTGGGGTGGGGGGATCACTGTGGTGTAGGACACGTGGTCACGTGGGTGTGGGGGCCGGCATGTGAAAGGGCTTGCCCACGTGCATGCTCATGGAGGCCAGAGAAAGACGTCAAGTGGCCTCTAGCCTGTCGCTCTGCCTTACTCCTTTGAGACAGCATCCCTCACTGAACCCAAAGCTAGGGTGGCAGCCAGCAAGCGCAGAAATCTTCTGTCTCTGCTACACATGGTGCGAGCATCACAGGCCATCCCAGCCACAGCCAGCATGGCACCTGCATGCTGCATTGGAATGCAGTTTCTTATATGCGGGCAGCAAGCGCTCTTACGCTCACAGCCCTCTCCCCAGCCCATCTTTTTTATTCTTTCTAAAACATTATTGGGAAGGTAAAGTTGAGACAAGACTGCTTATCAAGGCCACAAAATTAGTAGGAATAGCATGCTTACCTGTTCTTAATGTTTTTAACTCTTTTTTTCTTTTTCTGTAACTGTTTTCCCTCCTTCACAATGCTGCCATTTTATAGCTCATTGGAAGCTATGAAGGATCTGCTATTGACCCAGGGTGACCACCACAAGTGGAAGACTTTCAGCAATGGGGGTGGAGGGCTTTGAACTCGGCCTGCTGGGTGCCATCCAAACCAGAACTTCCTAGCTCCGCACAGGGTGGTCTATAGCCCCAAGAGATCCCTACACCCTTTCTCTCTGCATGAGGAACTCCCCCCATCCAAATGATCCCTGTAGCAGCCTCTGGGTTCCTCGATCCCCACTTAGCCATTTGGCTAATGACAGCGCTTTATGAGCAGTTAAACTGCCTTCTCTAGGGAGAAGCCCTGTTTTCAGCGTATATAGAGGAACAGTGACATTTTGAACCTGGACACACCACTTCCAGTTCTCTGCAGGACAGCGCAGTGCCCACTGCTGAGAAGCTGACATGCTATGGGCAACCAAGCCAAAATGGCATGGAGAGTTCCAGCAATGGAGAGAGCCACAGCCCAGCTTCAGGGTGGACATATTTTCCTGGGCGGAGAGTGTACACATTCCCTAACAGCCAGCTCAAAAAGGCTAGGTCCTTGAGGCTGCGGCAAATTAGGCTGCCTGAAGGCAGAAGTCTCTTCAGCATCTCTAGATGCAGCCCAGGGGCCCAGAACAGTGTCCTAGGGTGGCAGGTGCCAAGTCAGTATATGGTGAATGAACAAAGCAAAATTTTACCTATGTTTGAAAACAGAGTATGTGATAGCACTCAGGGGAAGGAAGTAGAGTAATTAATGGCACAGGGTTTCATCATTCTTTCATAATTAATCCACCGCAGAATAACACTAGTCAGATCACTCATCACAATAGCTGTGAACAAACTTTTTTTTCTTTTTTTTCCAGACAGGGTTTCTCTGTGTAGCTTTGGCACCTTTCCTAGAACTCACTCTGCAGCCCAGGCTGACCTCGAACTCACAGAGATCCACCTGCCTCTACCTCCCGAGTGCTGGGATTAAAAGCATGCACCACCACCACCCAGCTGTGAACAAACTTTTAAAAAAGGAAAGAAAGCCCTGGTCATCTTACAGTATCACCACACCTCAGATGGCAGTAACATCAGCATCCGCACAGCATCCTCTAGATGCACCCATAAACACACCGAGGCTAACTATTTTGATGAGGACAGGAGGAAAACATGACAAGGAAGGAGTAAACAAGACTCCTGGACTGTCAAATGTCATAAAACTAAAGCATCACAGGGTACCAGGTGGCAGTGCTGCACAGTCTGAAATGATGAGCCTGCTCCATGCATCCAAAACCCTCAGGGCCTTTCTTCCTCTCACACCTGGACTTCGCCATTTATCGGTGTGACATTTCCTAACCTCATGCTCCCCAAGACAAGGCAGATGTTCTCTCTACCTGTCCCTACACCTCTCTGCTGGCTTCCAGAAGACCTCCTCTGGGGGCTCTGCTCCTTCCCAGCAAGCTTCTGATTCTTACTCTTTGCTCTGTCTTAACAGCCAATAACTTGGATATAATCGATACTCAATAAGTAATTGTCCAAACATGAAAAGATTTGATGGCTCCATCACTTGTGCTGTGTACTTAGACACTTTCCATGTCTAAATCAACCAAGTATGAATTTATTTAAGATGTGGCTCAGGCAGGACTATCCCTCTGCATCCTGGCTGCCAAGACATTGGTTCAGCCTTCATTATCTACACCATTAACAGTGAGCCTCAAACACTGGTTTCTTTGTTCCCAGGCTCCATTTATCCAAACCCATACCCCCTACTACAGCTGGTCAAAGTTTCTAAAAAATAAGCATTTAAAATTAGTTTCTTACTTTTAAGAATTATAATTGGGCTGGGCAGTGGTGGTGCACACCTTTAATCCCAGCACTCAGGAGGCAGAGATAGGCAGATCTCTGTGAATTCAAGGCCAGCCTAGTCTACAGACTGAGTTCCAGGACAGCCAGGGATACACAGAGAAACCCTGTCTTGAAAAACAAACAACAACAAATTATAATTGGTAGCAGTCCCAGAGACTGAACCCAGGACTCCGCGCATGTTAAATTATACCACTGAGCTATATACAGCCCCAGCCCTATCTTATATTTTCAAATCAGGAAACTTTATATAATTTGGGATTTCTAAAACTTTTTCAAAAACTAGAGAAACCAGATCCTGTGGCCCCTCCCGGTGTGATAAGTGAGCTTATAACATCATCACCCCTCATCAAAGAAGCTTCTGGTAGGAGACCATTGCAGAAAGCCACAACAACTAGTGAAAATGCCGACAACAACCGATCATGGGGAACCCATCCCCATGATCCATCCACAGTGCAGCTTCTGCACCCGAGGCCGAGGAATATCGGATGAGAAGGAAGAGGAACCGGAAGTGAAACTGGGCCGTCCAGCTACGTCACGGAAGCTGCACCCGTGAAGCCTCGATAGCATGGCTGCCTAAAAGAGACGCGAACCCATCCCAACACCAGTTTGGCATCCCGGTGTGGATGGGGGAAATCTCACAGAGTTTGACTTCTAGATGAAGAGCAAGCAATTAGCACTTTGAGAGAGGGAGAATCAGTCTATCCAGGAACAAGCCCCGATTGGTTATCCACCACCAAGTGGGCAGCACTAGAAACCTATAACACGAGCAAAACTGAATAGACTCAGCACCTTGTATTTGTGTGTGTGTGTGTGTGTGTGTGTGTGTGTGTGTGTGTGTGTGTGTGTGTGTGTAACAATGATTAAAGAAGAGGAGAGCGTGAATTTGGGTTGAAGGAGGGCAAACATGGAGGAAGGGAGAGAAAGGAGGGAAATACCTTAACTAAGTTGTTTAAATTAGAGAGAACAACAGATAAGGGGTTGTTATCATTTGTCACAGAGCAGTGGTCATCAGGGAGGCTGTGGAGTCAGGGAACTTGCCACCTGTGGCAAGGAGAGACCCTCCTTCCCCCTGATCTGCGTCCTTCTCGAGCTTTCTGAGCCTGGCACCCTGTGGACAAAGACCCCAGTGGCTTCTGCTGTGTTGTCCTTCAGGATCCGTGTGAAACACAGACCTGATCTAATCAGACCGTGTGGCTACTATCTAGTTCTGCTAAGGACATAAAACCACAGGAATCACATCACACTCTGGTCCGTGTACCTTCCACACACTCTCCTTCCTGCTTCCTTTCATCCACCTTACACCATGAATGAAGCAGGCACCTTCCTGTCTCTGAGGCTCTGCTCAAGTTCTATGCGGTGGGGTAGGGAATGAGCTGAAGTCATATCACTTAGGCACAAATCCTCTCCAAGCCTTCTCTTCCTCGTCTATAAACTGAGTATAATACTAGCTGACACCTCATGCGTTATTACAGGGAGGAGCGGATAAATAATATTTGTAAAGTTCTTAAGACAGGGCTGTGGAGCCAGGACTTAACTGTGGTACAATGACTGTCGTCCCTGGCATCTCTCTGAAAGAAATGCAGCTCTGCCTCTAGAGCCAGTTCAAAAGTCACCTCCTCCATGGAGCCTTTGCCCTCTCCCCACCCTACTATAGGTGGATGAGTCATCTTCCCGATGAACCAGGATGCTATGTCCATGCCCACCACACCTTCTCACCTTCCGTCTCCTACCACAGGCTCCCCAAGGGCAGAGTCAGGCATCTTTGAACACCCAGCAGGTTCTGGGCATTTCCTGAATGGGTTGGCCTGGGCATCAAAGCAGAAATAACAAGGAGGTCGAGTGATGCGGTCCTCAAGTCTACTTACTAACCGCTGTCATGTGGTGCCATTTGCCACCCGAGTGCAGGGTCAATAAGAGACTATTAAAAAGATAAAGGATGCCAGGGTAGTGGTGCACACTTTAATTGCAGAACTCAGGAGGCAGAGGCAGGCAGATCTCTGCAAGTTCAAGGCTGGCCTGATCTACAGAGTGAGTTCCAGGACAGCCAGAGCTGCACAGTGAAACACTCATGAAAAAAACAAAACAAACAAAAAGGCAAAGATGAAGGTCAGGTGTGGTGGTGCATGCCTTTAACCCAACACTTGACAGACAGAAGCAGGTAGGCCTCAGAGTTCAAGGTCAGTCTGATCTACACAGCAAATCTAGGTTAGCCAAGGATACATAGTGAGACCCTGGCTCCAACCAAAGTAAACCAAACAAAATGACAAAGAATGAGCTCACGAGGGTAGGGCCAGGTGGAGCCTAGTGCTCTCAAGCCCAATGTGTGAATAAAGACTCTTGCCCACCTCACTGGAACCTAGCTGAGGGTAACAAAGAAGGAAGTGTGTGTGTGTGTGTGTGTGTGTGTGTGTGTGTGTGTGTGTGTGTATGCACACAGACACTCATGCTTGTACAATATGTGTTTGGGTACATGTAGAAGTCAGAGGTCAATACTGGGTATCTTACTCTATCACTTTCCACCGTATTGTTTGAGATACATTCTCTGAATGAGTGTGTAGCTCATAGATTCTGGCAGGGTGGCTGGCCAGAGAGCTCCAGGGTCGGTCCTGTTGTCCATACCTCCCCAGTGCTAGGACTACTAATATCTGCCACCATGCTTGGATTTTCACATGGGAACTAGGCATCTAAAGTCAACGCTTCCACAGAAAGCTCTTTACCAACTGAAGAAACTGTTTTGTGAACTCCAAAGCCTTTGCTCCAGTGCCTGGCACAGCCTTTGGCCTTACTTCATTGTGAGAATTGGAGGGTATAAAACTGCATTTCTTAAATGACCCAGATTACTAACACAGTTATAAAGCAAGGGTGTGGGTGGAAGAGAGAACGATTGGGGACTTTTTTAAGTGAGTACAGATGCTGGGCTAGATGTGAATCCCAGACTTGTCACTGTGACAGACTCTGGATCCATTCTTGACATTTCTGAGCCTCAAACTCTTCATTTATAAAGATGGAGGCAGAAGTCTCTGTCCCCAACAATGGAAATGCCACAGCAGGGGTAGGAACCTGGGACTGTACCTGCCACATAGGCTCTCTATAACTGTAGTCTCTATTAATTATAACTAACAGGCATTAGCCACAAGACGAACATTCCAACCTGAACTCAAGCACGCGGTAATTACACACACAGCCCCTGGTTTGGAATGGAGAGGAACTAGGTGTTGAAATCCCTCTACCCAAGTCAACGGCCCTGCAGCCCTGATCCGTGCTCACTCTAGGGTCTCTACACTCACTTGCTCTCCTGCCTCTCCACTGCAGGCCCCATTCTGATGCTGTGTTTGGTTTGGTTTTGAAGCTAGGGTCTCACCTCACTAGGCAGCCCAGGCTAGCCTATAATTTGCTATGTAGCCCATGCTGGACTCAGCCCCGCCCCCAAGCTGTAGGATTGCAGGCGTGTGCCCAGCCCTCTGACCTTTGTCCTCTGTCCTTAGCTGGTTTCTAAAGCTGCTACACCAACCTCTATGGAAAGCAACTCTGTGGTACATTGT
This sequence comes from Peromyscus leucopus, assembly GCF_004664715.2. NCBI lineage: Eukaryota > Metazoa > Chordata > Mammalia > Rodentia > Cricetidae > Peromyscus > Peromyscus leucopus. The sequence continues at coordinate 138,210,414 of NC_051065.1, forward strand.
TTTCAGGCTGTGAGCCACTATCTGGCACTTATGGAAGACTTTTTCATAGCCTGGCCTTAATGACTTTATTAGCCCCAACTTCCACCAATCCATCACCCCCTCATGTCTTAGCCATGCCATCAGCCAGCCGTACAGAACATTCTCTGTGCCAAGCCTGAGACTCCAAGCCGTCAAAGTCTTGCTCTGAGGCTGGACCATTGGCCATGGCTTGGAATGCAATGCTGGGTCTAGAATCTGCTTCCACAGAAAACATCCTCTGCTTTGAGGGTCGGTTGCCTCTTGGTGACTGCTCCAAAGCCCCTGAGCATACTTGCCTTTCTGTTGATCACAGAGAAAAGCCAGCATGCCCTTACTCATCTACCCCCCTTTCCATCAGATGGCAAGCTCCTGGAATGCAATGATTGATGGTTTGGTTGTCTGTTGTTTATCTCCAAATCTTCATCAGTCCCCAACAATGCCTAAGCATGGCTGATGCTTCTTACTGTCGAAAGTATGTTTATAGAAATAATATGGGATGGCGAAAAATGTTTTGATGTAACCCTAATGTCCTGTCAGTAGATTGATCTCCCTACTCTACTCCTCCCAACCCACCCACCTCCATACTTTAGGATCCCACTTTAGCAGACATAAACAGGTCAATATTTAAGTAAGCGTGTATATTGATGCCACCGTGTTTAAGGCACAGATGTTGGTGTGAGGCAATGGCTGAGCTTGCATGGTGGCCCCACTGCTTTCTAACTGTGAGAGCCAGGCATGCTACACGCCCTCACCAAAGCTTCTTCCTTCTCAGCAAAACAAATATGAGACCATGTATCATAAGTGTTTGTGAGGGGAAAAAAAGAGATGATGCATGCAAGACACACTGCCTGGAGTATAGTAAGTGTTTAATAAACATTATAAATAGATCAAGAGCTGAGAAGTTAGTTAGCTGCCTCAATGATCAATGAGTGAGCAAGCATTTCAATGGCCTGCTTGTTACACTGTGGGGGAGAGAAGAGAAGCCTGGGTCAACGTCTTGATGTAGAATCTAAATTATACACAGGAGCCGAGCAGAGGGCAGCAGAAATACATGGCCCCTTGCTGAAAGGAAGGCCAAAGGGCAGTAATGAGCAGCCTGACTGGAAAGGGACACCCATGCCTGGGAACTAAATATGCCAGCTGCAGGAGAACCTGGCCTCCCTGTCACCCACGGTGTTCTTGTCCATTGCCCCCTGCATCGTGTTCCATGAACTCTCAACTGCCTCTGACCACTCACTCCATGCTTCATTTCTCACACACTGGCCTTCCTGACTCACTATAGACCTTCATCAGGCCAGTCTTAAATGACTGAAACTCCTCACGGTTTACCAGTGAGTGATCAGATTTTTTACATAGCTACTGAGTACTGACTGTCAGGATCAACAGGAGATGGGGAGAAAGGGTGCAGGGGGAGGGGGAGGAGGGCAGAGGTCTCAGTGCTTTCCCCCCCAGGCTCATCCTAAATGACACCATCTCCAGGGTATATTCTGAAAGGAAGATTCCCGCTCATGACCCTTGACTGATGTCTCCTTCAGACCTACTCTTTGCTCAGTCCCACCTGCCTCTTCTAGAGGCCCCATGGCCCAGAAGTCACCTCCAAGTTCCTTAAAGGGTTATTCCTTTGCCGCCCCAAGCTCCAGTGTGCATCACTTAACCTTTCTATGTCCCTCACTGAGTCACTTGCCCCAGGCTGAGAGTTCTGTGATGACTGATGTTAACATCCTCGCCACCTAGGACAGGATTTCACAACAACTAGGTAGCCACCGTTTTATTTCACATAGTTATATGGTGATGGTGATATAGGTGTGCCTTGCTTAGTGGTTAGTGCGCACCTACAACCACCCTGGATTTTCTGTTTTAAAAAATAAGCTAATGTTCTAAATTTAGAGAGGAGAAAACTGAGGCTCAGGGATGTCAATGGGCACCAGGTCACAAAATAGGACGTGACCAAGTAGGACTTGAACCCAAACCCCTCTGGCTGTGGACACAGCCCTGCCTTCTGACCAGACTCCTCTCCCAGGAGTCTCTTACTGCTAGAGTAAGAGACACCACACCTGTGCTGCCCCAGGTACACTGATGGGACAGCCACATGTCACTAGAAATTTCTGGATGCCTGTGTATCTCCCTAAACGGGGTAATTAGACAAAGCCCTTTTAGGGTGTGCAATGCATGGCCACATTCATGCCCTGGGCTAAAGTTCATGGTTGACTGTTCATGTGAATGGCAGCAATGTTGCTCCTCTCCTTCCTTCCTTTAACTAGACAAAGCTTTTCTGGCTTTCGGGGTTTAGATGATGTCTCACTCTGGTATGATTTCCTCTTCCTATTCACGGATCTGCATCTTATTAAGAGTACGCGGAAGAAGCAGAGAGAATGACCCACCATGGACCAAACCCGCGTGGACCAAACCCCCGTGGACCAAACCCGCATGGACCAAACCCCCACGGACCAAACCCGCATGGACCAAAACCGCGTGGGCCAAACCCGCGTGGACCAAACCCGCGTGGACCAAACCCCCATGGACCAAACCCGCGTGGACCAAACCCCCATGGACCAAACCCGCGCGCGCACCACTGCATCCCCTCGGTCAGCACCGTCCCTCCGCCATGCCCAAAAGAAAGGCCGAAGGGGTTGTTAAAGGAGATAAAGCCAAGGTGAAGGGCGAGCCACAGGGAAGATCTGCAAGGTTGTCTCCCAAACCTGCTCTTCCACAGCCAGCGCCCAAGCCTCAAAAGGCCCCTGCAAAGAAGGAGGAGAAGGTCCCCAAGGGGAAGAAGGGGGAAGCGGATGCTGGTAAGGATGCGAACAATCCTGCAGAAAATGGAGACACCAGAACAGACGAGGCACAAAAGCTGACCGTGCTGGAGACGCCAAGTGAGCTGTGTGCATTTTTATAACTGTGTACTTCTGGAGACTGCACCGTTTGAAAGCCTAGTTTTTATCAAGTTTCATAAAAATGGAGAATTTTACTTTACTTTTTTTTTAAGCTATGTTATTAGCACACAGAACACGTTATTTTTTGGGGGGATGACTCGAGGGTTAAGAGTGCTTACTGCTCTTCCAGAGGAGCAAGTGTGATTCCCAGGGCTCATATGGGTGCCTCACAAGGGCAAATGCCTGTGACTCCAGCTTCATGTGATCTGAGGTACTCTGTTGGTCTCTGTAGGCACCCACACATATGGCCTACACACACACACACAAATAAAAATTAAAAATAAAGTATAGGCAAAGCAGAATATATTGATAGGTATCTATAATTCCAGCACTTGGGGGAGGGCAGGGAGCCAAAGTAGGAGGAATTCAAGATTATCATCATGAGTTCAAGGCTATGGGTAGAAATATGGTTAAATAATCATAATACTGGGAGTGTGGCACATGCCTTTAGTCCCAGCACTCCACTCAGGAGCAGAGGCAGGATGGTCTCTGTGAGTTTGAGGCCAGTCTGGAATAATTGGAAAGTTCCAGGACAATCTGAGTTACATAGTTAGAGCCTGTCTCAGACAAACAAAACAAACAAGCAGAAAATCAAGCAATAAATAAGTGAATAAATACAGCATATGAGAGGCTTGCATAGGTTATTCATAAATACTGTATTGCTTTGTGTAAGGGATTTAATTATGTGTAAGGGACTTAATTATCCGCAGACATTGGTGTATCAGATGCCCTGGAACCAGTCCTCCTGGGACTTTGAGGACAACTGTATTTGTGACTTTCACATCTTTATTCATACCACCCTCTCCAGAAGAAGTTTTCTATACTGGCCATCCATTGTACTACTTTTCTTTCTTGCTTTCTGTGTGTGTGTGTGTGTGTGTGTGTGTGTGTGTGTGTGTGTGTGTGTGTTGTAGGCACATATTTATGTGAGTCTGTGCACCTGTACAGACATGTAGAGGCCAGGTCAATCTCTCTAGGTCTTTTTTCTTTCTTTCCTTTTTTCTCCTTTTTTTGAGTCAGGCTTCCTCACTGAACCTGGAGCTCATCAATTATATTAGATTGGCTGGCCAGTGAATTTCAGGGATCCACAGCATTGGGGTTACAGCTGCATGCTGCAGTTCCCAGCTTTTTCCATGGACACTGGGGTTTTAAAGTCAGGTCTTCATGGCAATCACTTTACTGACTGAGCCTTCTCCTCACTCTCCTGATTGTCATTCTTCGCAGGTTTTTAAATTTATTATTTGTGTGTGTGTGTGTGTGTGTGTGTGTATGTGTGTGTGTGTGTGTGTTTCAGTACTAGGGATCGAACCCAACACCCTGTACATGACTGAAAATGCTCTGGCACTTCACAGCCGTGCACCACTGCTACGAAGTCCTGCCTCATCACAGACGCAAAGCAACTGGCTAGCCAGTCATGGATGGAAACCTCCAGAAATGTGAGCCAAAAGAAACTTTTGTAAATTGTCTCAGGAAATTTTGTTACAGTAACACAAAGCTGGCTGATATTGTGTTCAAAGATGGTACAGAGATCTTACAAATTGTGTGTGTGTGTGTGTGTGTGTGTGTGTGTGTGTGTGCGTGTGTGCACTCCCGTGAGAGTCCAGACACTTGTTTTCCATGGTGTACAAGTGGAGGTTGAGGGCAGCCTCAGGCGCCAGTCTCCCGCTCCACCCAGCCTGAGACAGGGTCCTGCTGCATTCCATGCACATGGCAGCTGGCAGGCTTGCGAGCTCACAGTGCTTCTGTTTTCTCTATCTCTCACCTCCCACAGGAGCCCAGGGATTGCAGACATGTGTGCAACCATGCCTGGCTTTACATGGACTCTGGGAATTCACACTCAGGTCCTCCTGCTTGGGCAGCCAGCTCTGGACCCCCGCCCCAACACACTTTCTGTGTCTTCTGAATCTCGACAACATTTTGGAAGATTCTTAGTACACACAAGTCATCTTAAAATCCATTTACCTGATAGAGTAGCAAATTTGTCAAAATCTAGGACCAGGGCCATAAATTGAGGATGCTAATCTTTCCATCATTGTAAATTAACCTCTACTTTGGTGGGGTGTTAATACTCCCAGCGGGCAATAGAGCAGAAGACTTCGTGATAAAAATTGATTTCTCTTCTATTCCCTGTCTGTGGCCTTCACATGCCTTCTGAAACCATTTTTCTCTTCTCCTAGCCTTATAAGTCAAATGGGTCCCATGCACCACATGCACTACACACAGGCAATGGGCGTCTGGGGTTTCATCTCCCCTACAGTGCCCATGGGTGTACATGCATAGCCAGGGAGCCCTGCGTGATTGACCTCCTTCCGGCATTAGCTGGCTTCTGGGAGATACCCAGGGTTGAAATTTTGCCAAAGGGATCAGCCTTCACCCCCTAAGAATTCTCATTATACCCAGTCAGAGGATTAGCTCCCTCTGCAACCACCCAAATCTGTGGCTAGACAATGAAATCATCCCCTCTTTTCTTCTGGTTTTGGTCGTTACTATTTTTAACTGTATTGAATGGCCAGGAAGAACGGGTGGGGAAGGTAGCCAGGGCAGCAAAGACCCATTTCCTGGCTCAGGAGCCCACAGCCCTGGGATGATTTCCTGTTTGCCAAAGCAGACCTGTGTTTGTGCGTTAGGGGAGGCTGGTATTCCTTTACAGTTTTAAGGTTTTGCAACACTGTTAAAAAAGGAAAACAGAAATCGACTCCGCCAGACTCGTGCCTCCAAGCAATTCCTTTTCTGCTGGGTTGGGAGGAGAATGGTGAGCAAGAGGAAGCAAAGGGGAAGGGAGAAGCAAAGGGAAGAGAAGTCCGCCTCGGTGGAACAGGATATGCACTTAAAATTCTCTCTGTCTGCTATTCATCCCAGAGCTGGCCTCTCCAAGGGTGGAGGAGGCGCCTGCAACCTCATACATATTTATAGTGTCAGACAGATTTGCAGAGCACAGCCCTGAAGATGTATTTCAAATGAAGCTAAATGAAATGCCTTCACGGTCCACGAGAGAGTCTCAATTTGTTTTTAATTTATTGCGACAAACCGTGGTGTAGAGACATGGTGCTGGCTGAGGCATCATGGGTAATCACAATGTTCAAAACGGATGTGAATCTGGGCAAGAGCCAGATAACCAAGACCAGAGTGGGACGTTCCTGGAAAGGGGCCAGTGGCTCCAGCAGGAGGACTCTTCCCAGACTTGGTGATCCGGGGAGCAGGGTGCTGTTACAGGGTCCCGCTGCCCTCAGCCTACAGCGGTTTCCAACTCTTTGGAATGTGGTGGCTTTCTTAGGACTCTTTTAGCTTTTGGATGCCCCATTGCCGAACAGTTTACTGTCATCTGAGGTCTGTGGGGACTGAGGTGAGCAAGGTCACGATTTTGAAATCAGAATGCAGAGGTCGTACGTCAAACCTCAGGGTTCTGTTTCCACTCATCTTGTGGACTTATTGCAGGAACCTCTGTGTCTAAGACATCAACTATATTTGCTATTTTCTAAATATAGCATAGGACTACCAAAACTTCACTGCTCTGTGAGACACAACTGTCCTCCCTGGGCCTTGTTTTTCTGAATGATAAAATCAAGGATTGAACTAAGAGCCCTTCTGATTCAAGCACCCTGCTCTACCCACAAAACAACAAAAGTTCGTGAAATGTCATTCCTCCAATCCTGTATTCATTCATTCTTTCTTTCTTTTTTATTTCTTTTCTTTTTTTCTTTCTTTCTTTCTTTCTTTCTTTCTTTCTTTCTTTCTTTCTTTCTTTCTTTCTTTCTTTTTTTGGAGACAGGGTTTCACTATATAGAATTTCAGGTTCAGAACTCACTCTGTAAACCAGGCTGGCTTAAAACTCACAGGGATCTATTGAGAGTCACTGGTAACAAAAGTCCATGGAATAGTATACAGCAGTGATAATTAGAGTTCAGAAGGTCAACCTATCAGAACTAAGGGTTCCGTTAGAGGAAACCATCATGCAAGGCATTATGGAATTACTGACTTTTGAATGAACTGGCTGTCTCTTGTTGTAAACTTCTTGTGCAATAACAGCATGATTCTCCCCATTTACAGTGCATTTCAATGTTATGTGTACATGTAATTTCACGATTACATCTCAATCTTGGGCACAACTCTTCCTACACATTTGGGGTAATTGGATGGCTGTCCCCAGCTGTGTTTATTTTTATTAACATATATCTGGCCAGGGCCATGCTCCAGACAAAGGTATTTCAGCTAAGATACCTTTTTATCCAAGGACAAATGCAGATAAACATTAGCTTATCTCCCTTGCAGATAAGAGAAAATAACCACTAGCAATTAAATCCCCAACTCCTTACCTTCACCCCGGGTTATTTACACAAGACCCTGACTTAAGAACTTTACTGCTCACATTCCTGGGATGATGTTTTAACCACTTGCTAGATACTGAGTTAAGGTGGGTACTTCCCATTGACCCCAGGAGATTGCCTACAAGGCCAGGCAGGCGATAGGTGCCAAGCTTCTTTCTTATACAAATTAAGTTTTAATTCCTCCTCAGCCAGGTGCTATTCCGAGATTTTTCTTCTCAGCAATTACTCTGAGCGAAAGTGCTTTTACTAACCAAATGCTACATGCGCTGACATAGGTCACTTAGCCACCTAACATATGTCCCCCTCCCTACCAGAAAGCAGCTGCAGCCGGGACAGAGCGAGAAAAGCGGCACCAAAGACAGTTTACTTTCTTGTGACTTATCGATCCCTAGCATTCTACCTAGCATTTCTAGATTATAGTTTGAGCACATTAATTCCCTGATTGATCTTAGCCTTTAGCTGACCCTACCAGAGAACTCCCTTTTAGTCACTCCCCTTTTGGGTTGTAATCGGAGGCTGACAATTATTGCTTTATGTGTGGAGCCTTACCACCCCTCTCTGTGACCCTGAAAACATCAAGCCTTGCATTGCTTTGCCAAAGAATTACTGCGTGCGTGTGTGCGTGCGTGCGTGCGTGCGTGCGTGCGTGCGTGCGTGCGTATATATACATACATACATACATACATACATACATACATACATACATACACACACATACTGGTTCCCTTAGAGCATTTGGAGAATAGATTTAGAAGAACAAAGATGAGAACAGAGATGGAAAGAACTAGATAGAGACGAGAGAACAGCAGGAGGGACCGACAGCAGGAGGGACTGAGAGCAGGAGGGACTGAGAAGAGCTAGGTGTGAGAACAGAAAAGAAGCTGTGTAGATAGAACTGACTTCGCAGAATAAAGTGAATGACTGAAGAACTCAGTGTGCTTAGACTCATTTGATATCCCTCAGATTAGAATCCTCAGCTGGTTGGTAGACTCTTCCGAGGACCCTGGGAGCAAACCATAAAGGCTGGACCTTTTATTGTTTTTTGGTAGGAATCCTCCTGCCTCTGCTTCCCAAGTGCTGGGATTAAAGGCGTGCGCCGCCACCACACCCGGCTCCACAGTTTTTTCTTGATTGAGCTCAGTTCATTACTATTTTTCCTTCCTCCTGTCTGGGGGTCTTTTCCCCCATCACTACAGAAGTATCCACGGTTGTTTCAGCTTTTAAGGTTCTCAATGCTGAGCTATGAGTATCTCGCTCCTCGTTTTGATTTTTTTGTTTGGTTTTGATTATCTTCTGTGCTAACTCGAGCCACACGCAGTTACCGAGAACAACCAGCTTCAAGGGCCATTTCCTATGTGGTTCTGAATCTGTCCATGGCTCCTTACTGCCTGCCCCACCCCACACGCCCTTCTTCACGGTCATCACAGCTGCACAGCACAGCACGGTCTGAAGGCTAGGAGTATACTCTGCGCACATACATGGAGGAGCAGGAAGGCAATTTCACCGTTGTTTCAGGAGTACCATCCCCCTCGGTTTTGTTTTTTGGTTTTTCTTTTTGTTCGTTTGTTTGTTTGTTTTAGACAAGGTCTCTTAGTAGAACTTGAGTCGGCTAGGCTAGCTACTCGGCAAGCCTTGGCGCCCCTATCTCTCCCTTCCAGAACTGGGACAGCAAATGTGCCGTCACCCACTGACCTGTTTGCATGGGTTCTGGGGATCCAGCATTGATCCTTGTGCTTCCAAAGCAAGCACTTGGTCAACTGAACCATCTCCCCAGCCTGCAGATGCCTTCCCTACCTAGTCCTTCACTCACCAGAAGACTGTTACCCCATTGTCTTAGGATGGTATTTCTCTGTGGCTTCCCTGTCTCTGAACCAGGCCTTTCCACCTAACTGTTGGGACATGACTATGATGTCATATCACAATGTCCCCACGGGCTCGTGTGCTTAAACCCAGCTGGTGTCAGTGTTCAGGGAGGTTGTGGAAACTTTTGAACACGAGGCCCTGGGGTAAGGAAGTGGCATGCTGGAGGGTAACAGAGTTGCCTGGGTTCTGGCTGAGCTCCCTGCTTCCCGACTGCCACTGGGATATAAGCAGCCACCTCACATTCCCACTGGTGGGAGCCACGGTGCCAACCGCTGCCATGTCTGCCACCTGCTTCTTGCCAAATATTTGTTTAAGAAATGAGAAAGGCTGCCGGGTGGTGGTGGCACACACCTTTAATCCCAGCACTCGGAAGGCAGAGCCAGGTGGATCTCTGTGAGTTTGAGGCCGCCCGGGCTTCTGAGTGAGTTCCAGGAAAGGCGCAAAGCTACACAGAGAAACCCTGTCTCGGAAAAAAAAAAAATGTCCTTCACAACTCATGACACTGGCTCTCCTTCCCTGCAGAGTTCCCATCATCCTCTTTTCATTGCCATTTTGGTGACATTCTCTACATCGGTCTTCAGTGACTTGGCGCTTATGCAGATCTCACAGTTATCCCTGTCCTACTTTGTTTTCTCCTGTGCTCAGTGTGTCGAATGCCTACCCCTTGTGTTGTCTCCTGATGCCAAGTGCAGCACCTGACCGGCAAAGGGTGACTGTTCATGATGGAGGAAGGTAACTGACCTGGAGCTGCTACTAGTCCAGTAGTATCAGGTTTGACTTCCTCATCCTGCTTCTGCTTTCAGACTGGCTATCTGTGCCCATCACCGTTCAGCCATGTACTGATGGTCGGGGCTGAAGACCAGGCTCACACATGGAGTCTGTTGCCTGGTCACAGGCCAAAGCAGAAGGAAGCAGAACATTCAGCTTGTTCTGCTGATGACGTCTTCAACTAGTGACCTCTCCTGGTTTTTATTTCCACCTCTGCAAATCAGGGGGAAGGTGACTCGGCCATGAAATCTCATGATGAGAGACGCTACATGGGTACCATCTTATCTTCATAAACACCACAGTGTCTGTAGAGTCAGCTGGGAAGACAATTAATACATCATGATAAAGATGACAGGATGTTTGCTCATATTCCCTGAGCGAGCAGTGCATACAAGTGAGGAATAGGACGAGCTTGCCTCCCTCCTGGGACCACATTAAATAAAGAGTGGGAGGGCAAAGAGGAGCTCAGAAGGGGGCTTCATCCCTTTTGTTTGTCATCAGTGAAGGACGAGAAGGCACTTCTCTAAAAACTTGTTTTGAGGACTCAGAATGTAATGCCTTTCCTCTCGTCTCACTGGATCCTATAATGGTCTTGATGCCCTGGGAAAAGTTCCCATGCTTCCTCCTGAAGACTATGTCTTGAGATAGACTTTAGAGTTGTACTGGTGACTTGAGGTGTTGAGGTTTCAAGATACTGCTTTGATTTCCTCCAGACTGTCTACAGAGTGCCTGTCTATCCACAGAGTGCCTGTCTATCCACAGAGTGCCTGTCTATCCACAGATGCCTGTCTGTCTATCCACAGAGTGCCTGTCTGTCTACAGAGTGCCTGTCTATCCACGATCTGTCTATCACAGAGTGCCTGTCTATCCAGAGTGCCTGTCTATCCACAGAGTGCCTGTCTGTCTACAGAGTGCCTGTCTATCCACAGAGTGCCTGTCTGTCTACAGAGTGCCTGTCTATCCACAGAGTGCCTGTCTATCCACAGAGTGCCTGTCTATCCACAGAGTGCCTGTCTATCCAAGTGCTGTCTATCCACAGAGTGCCTGTCTATCCACAGAGTGCTGGTCTATCTACAGAGTGCCTGTCTGTCTACAGAGTGTCTATCTGTCTACAGAGTGCCTATCTGTCTGTAGAGTGTCTGTTGGTCTACAGAGTGCCTGTCTGCTTACAAAGTGTCTGCGTGTCTGTCCACAGAGTGTCTGTCTGTCTATAGAATGTCTGTCTGTCTACAGAGTGCCTGTCTACAGAGTACCAGAGGCATGGCAAAGACATCCTTATTTTTCTAGGAAGAGGCAGAATGAGGATGCAAATGCACAACCAAGCACATTTCTAACCATAAACAACATGTGGATTGGTCTTCCGGTGGCACAGACTGGTAGCTTTTCAAGGTGTTAGGGGTAGAGGATGTACACAAGAAAGCCTGGAGGGGAAATGGTCTGTACTTTTTCTACCAAAAATACTGTCACAATGAAATTCCATACTTTCTGTCATCTGATCAAAGGATGACCAGGTCCCCATCACTGCCATGTCTCACCCTGACTCCCCAGATGACCAGGTCCCCATCACTGTGTTTCACCCTGACTCCCCAGCTGACCAGGTTCCCATCACCGCTGTATCTCACCCTGACTCCCCAGCTGACCAGGTCCCCATCACCGCTGTATCTCACCCTGACTCCCCAGATGGCCAGGTCCCCATCACTGCTGTGTCTCACCCTGACTCCCCAGATGGCCAGGTCCCCATCACCGCTGTATCTCACTCTGACTCTCCAGCTGACCAGGTCCCCATCACTGTGTTTCACCCTGACTCCCCAGCTGACCAGGTCCCCATCACCGCTGTGGCTCACCCTGACTCCTCTGGCTCTTCCTTTTCTTACTCAGAGGCTACCAGGTAAAGATCTGCCTCTCTAGCAGCAGGGTCATGAACCAGGAAGGGACTCTGTTTGGTCAGGTTGTGGTACAGGGTTAAATCAACCCACCAAATTTAAAGGGTAGTGTCAAGTTCACACAACAACGGTAAAAGTCACTCCCAGGGAAATGTCTCTTTACAAGCCGAGGGCTTCCTTTAGTATGGTTGTGTGACTTCCGTGTTTCTGCTTGTGTCTCCATCCTTCCACCTCATTATATCGCCTCCCGGTCAGATATGCAGTATTGTTTTTCTTAATAAAATGAATTAAAATAGATTGGCTTGGGCATTTCAGAAGTTCTTGATGCTATAGCTGAATCAGAGCTGGGAATCCCTGGAGTCAGATTGACTGGGTTTAATTTGATTGCTGCAGGGACTTGAGCAAGGGACTCAGCCTGAGTCATTTTCTCATGTAAAAATGGGATGATACTACCCATCTGGATAGGTAGTTGGTTACCATAAAAGTGATGCATGTATGTTACTTGGCACACACATATCCAAGCAGTAGTAGACTTCATGTGATGTGTTAACGTTTGAGGTGGTGTCTTGGCATGCAAGAGATCGACTTGCAGGTTGAACAGCTTCTTCCTGAGGCATCACTGTTACTCCAGTCACTAAAGGCTTAGGAATACCAAGCACAGAGGTCGAGGGCTGAGCCCAACAGACAGTTGAAGAGGAAGGCAGAGAGCAGGAAGGAGCATTCAGAATGAAATCACATTCTTGGACCCCAAAGACAAGGGCTGGGTTTGCTAAGCTTTAGTCATTGTTGGGGGTTACAAATTATAGAGTACACAGCTACAATCCCCTCTCAGGCAGGCACTGTATCTGGCTGGACCCCCCACTTACCTCAGGGAAACAGGTCAACGAAAACCATCTCTCTCCAACCTCAGAGCTGGGGGGCAGGGGGCAGAAACAGAAGACATGAGCCCTCGTGAGCGGACACGCTTATCTGAATGCAGTCTTTAGCATCTGACAGTGCAGCGTGTGGAGGTGAGGTGAGCTATTGGTAGCATCAGGTCTTGTGGAATCTTCCAAATAATAATGACTACAACCAACTTATAAGAACAAAAGACACCTTTGCTGTGATACACAACAAATGTGGAATCTGTTCACTTCAGAGGCATGAACACACCAAGCTTATGGTTAAAAAGCAGAATGAATATATGTATTTTTCAAAGATTGTCTGTGGAACTAAACTCAACTTAATTCTCTGAGCCTTGAATCAATTCAAAGTGAGTTTAAGAATAATAAAAATTTGTAATGTATTCTTCTAGTAAGCCGGGACAGAATCAGTCCTACAAAACTGAGAAGTGGGCACTGGCTAGAAAATCACGTTGTGTGTAGACTCAAGCTTAAACCATCAGCAGCTTCAGGATTCAGTCACATTTCACAATCATTCACATTAAGGACAAAAGGGCATGAAGAATTTCTAGTCGTGGAGATGGTGATGACGCCGTGGATGGAGACAGCACTATACTTCCTGATGCCTGAATCTCAGAGCAATGACATCTGTCTCCCTGACACTGCACAGAGACTGGTCCTGAACTCAACCCTTCCAGAGATCTCAATGCCGTCTAACTGGAAAATCTGCCTTCTGACTGCTGGGGCACTTGAGAAACGTGTTGGGCTAGAAATCTCAGGGAGAATTACTCTCTGAATAGCCAAAGAGAAAACAGCTACCTAACTTTTTCAGGAAAGCAATTATTTCTTTTTTTCTCTCTCTCTTAGATTCGTTTATTCTTATTTTATGTGTATGAGTGTTTTGCCTGCATGTATGTTTGTAAACCACTGGCGTGTCTGGTGGTCATGGAAGCCAAAAGAAGACATCAGATTCCCCTGGAACTGGAGTTACTGATCACATGGGTGCTGAGAATTGAACCTGGGTCCTCTAAAAGAACAAAAAGTGCTTTTAACCTCTGGGCCAACTCTCCAGCCACAACAAATCAACTATTAAATGTACTATCAGCATATCAACTAGGGATTATACCAGTTGGTGTGTGTGATAAATATGTAGGCATTATTTACATGTATACATTTTTAATGATGCAAATGACCCACAACTTCAATGCATTTGTTTGGTTTGGACAAATCATTTAACCCCTGAGGATCCTTAGAGAGAAATAAAAATGTTAATACCCGTCACTAGTCACACCAGTGCAGTGTGTTAATTATGTTGACTGAAAATATAGAGGTGGCCAGACATGGTGGTGCACACCTTTAATCCCAGCACTTTGGAGGCAGAGATGGGTGGATCTCTGTGAGTTTGAGGCCAGCCTGGTCTACATGGTGAGGTCTAGGTCAGCCAGGGCTGTATGTGGGTTAGGGGCTGGTGGGACAGCCCATCACATAAAAATACTTGTGTTGCAAGCCTGATGACCTGGGGCCAACCCCAGATCCTGTGGTGGAAAGAACAAACTCCCAAAGTTGTACTCTAACTTCCACAAGCATATGTTCTCGCTCGCGCGCGCGCACGCACACACATGTAAATAAAATAGGGACTTTTCAGAGTGTTGGGGAAATAAGGACTGTGAGATGGTCTCTTAATGGAAAAAGTCAGGAAGATGGTCACGTGGGTAGGTGAAAGCCTAGATCCATTATCTGGCAGAAGATCCTGGCAAGGGGAAATAAAGCCAGCTAATTGCATGCAGCCAGGAGCTTGGCAACAGCTCAGCTTTGCAGAAATGTGGCAAACCAAGTTGACTTGGCCACACAGCCTTCTTTTTTGTGTGGGTTGCAATTTACTAGCCTGAGAATCATGGGACCTTCTAGCCATTGTAAAAGGACAAACTCAGTGATCCCAGAGAGAATGGTTGCTGGTTCAGAAACTGAAGGAAGAGAGGACTGTGCGATTCCTGGCTCCTTCTCCTTCTGCATTCTGGGCTCCGTTCCCTTCTCTCTCACTATGTCTCTCTTAGCCTGTCTGGCTGGCTCTGCTCTGGACTGGGAGGCTCCTCCCAGAGGCCCAGAGCAGGTCTGCTCAGGTCTAAGAACAGTGAGTTCCTACAGGCACTCTCCAACAACTCTGTGAGGTGTGGCCTCCATGCATACTGCATTTTTAAAATATCAGCCTGCATCAACTACTGCTACTTTGCTTCAGCCTTCAGCCCAGCCCTCAGTGAAGAGTTTAGCTCGGGCGCCATTTCTCTTCCTCTTGTCCTACTTTCCCCTGTGGCTGAGAGAGATTTTTCCATTTCATTTTGCAGACATGTGAGGCATCTGATTTCCCCCATTTCTCCCGCCCCATTTGTCCACACATCTGGAAGAGCCATGTTCACATCTGGAGACCATTCTCATCTGGAAGATTTCTTTCAACATTCTTTTCTTTGAAACTCAAGCCATGTAACCTCTTGTTCAAAAAGGGCCTCTCAACCTACTGGAATCTTCACAGAGGTTCAGGAAAAAGTCCTTATTTCAGCCCTCTGTGGTGGAATTTATGACTCAAACCAAACGCAGCATTATGTTTCTGATTTCTTTCTTTCTTTCTTCTCCTCCTTCTCTTCCTTCCTCCTCTTCCTTCTCTCCTCCTCCTCCTCCTCCTCCTCCTCTCTCCTCTTCCTTCTTCTTCTCCTTCTTTTTTTTTTTTAATAATTACTTTTTTGAGCTTCATGTTTTAAAGGACCAAAACTTATGGTCTGACTCACATACACAGGGAAGTTGGAAACTCAGAGATTCAGCAATTACATGGGTGAAACTAATTAGGCTGGTAACCTCGAGCAAATAGGTCTCCTCATCAATAAAATTGATCTCTAGAATCCATGCTTCATGATCCCTGGAATATCAGATGAAGTGAGATAACTAAATATAATTGTCTCACACTAGGATAAGGAAAGGACCGAGAGAGAAGTGGGCGGGGGTAGGTTCAGCCGAGGTAGTCTCTGCATTTACACACCCACTACCAGTGAACAGGGAAAGGCAGAAGTTTCTGGAACACAGAAGACTGCTGACAGCCATGTGCTCCATCTCACCAAGTCAATAATAGGCTATTTGATCAGTGGGTCTCAAATGTAACGTGCTCTCAAATAAACCACCCAGTCGCTGTGACAGAAGGCAGATTCTCTTCTGGTGGTCTGGGAAGGGTTCAGTGTCAGCATTCCTAACAACCCCACTCTGGGGTGGGGTGGGGGTGCAGTATTGAGAGTCCTGGGTCACATTTGAGTAATTCAGCATTAGAGAAACGGACTCCACCTTAAAAAAAAAAAAAAAAAAAAAAAAAAATCCAACCTCCACTAACCTGTGAACTTGCCATTCTCTGCTTTGTCAAGGGTGATAATTCCCCCGCAGGTCCAGTGGAAGGAGGGGGGGGGCTAAATTCAATTCAATTCCTCAAGTGCACTGACCCAACACTGCTCCGCCTATGAGCTCTCCTGCCTCGAGGCAGGAACCACGTGGCCTCCTGGGTGTGAAGGGAACGGGAACTGCCCTGCTTCACCCACTGAAGGCCTGCAGTGTTTCCCTTCTTGGGTCAAGTTTATGCCGGGGTGAGGTATGGCCATCATTGACCTCCAGCACGTGGCCTGATGCCTAGCCAGACTACACAAGGGAAAATGGGAAGCTCTCTGTCCCTGAGCTATGTTGCCTAGCAACCAGGGGGTAGAGGGGAGGGAGGGGAGGAGGAAACAATGGCGCTGGAGAGACTGGCTTCTGTGGGATCCTCCTCACAGGAGCATACGGGATGCTAATAAGTCTCCAAGGGAGGGTGCCAATGGGTGTGAGCCTAGAAAGCAGGAGGCTAGAAGCATAGAAGTGCTCATTGTTTTCCATTTTATTATTTTTTTAAAAGTATTAATAGTAAAAGGAGGAAGAAAATCCCTAACTTCTTAGATGAGCTGGCAGAGCAAAGGGGAAAAACTGAAAGAATACTCATAAACACCGAGGGAACCATTAAAGGGTGTGGAGAAAAGCTGCTAAGAATTGTGTTAAAAACTAAGACATGTCCTGAAAAGCGGCCCAAAAAATAGTTTGTAGAAAGATCTAGCAAGGTGAAATGAAAGGCAGCCACAGTAGGCTCCTGAATGAGGAGGAGAGGCAGGCTGTCCACGCCGGCCTTCCTGCCGCAGTCCGGATGTCCACGCCGGCCTTCCCGCTCGCAGTCCGGATGTCCACGCCGGCCTTCCCGCCGCAGTCCGGATGTCCACGCCGGCCTTCCCGCCGCAGTCCCGATGTCCACGCCGGCCTTCCCGCCGCAGTCCGGATGTCCACGCCGGCCTTCCCGCTGCAGTCCCCTGCCAGCTGCTCCATCAGCATCTCCGGGACGGTACATCCAGCTCTCAGGTGTTGTATGGCTGACCTCAGGCCAGGGAGGTGGCTGAAGTTTTTCTTCTCATTGCCATCTTGGGAACATCAGTTTCTACACAGGGAGCCTGTGAAGGCTGTAGGCCCTGATGAGACCGTCCAGCTTCCTGCCATCTCCACACTCCAACAGCTACGACGCATTGCCACAAGGGCAGGCCTTCTGAGACGCAACGGAATCAAGCTGCCCCAAATGCTCTGTAGTTCCCTCGCCAGCAGAGGAAATACCAGACTGACTGTGGCATCCAGTGCGTTCCAACGCGTCTCTCAACCCTGCCTGCCTTCCCTGAGTTGTCCCAAGATCCAACACCTTACACTCTAGCCACAAAATCACACGGTTCCTGACCAAGGCACAGACACTCTTCTGTATTTTGCACATTGACAGAATTGCCTGTTTGGCTCATCTCCTGAAAAAGTTTTTATTACCCTTTCACGTCCCAGCCAGGCGTGGCGCACACCTCTAATCTCAGTTCTTGGGAAGCAGAAGCGTGAGCATCTCCAGAACTTTTTTTTTTTTTTTTTTTTTGTGAGCCAGCCATAGAAGAGCACTGGGCCATAACACATAGTAGTGAGCAGCTCAAAGTCTCAAAAAAATAAAAGAAAAAGAAAAAAGAAAAAGGAAAAGGAAATTGAAGGGGCTGGAGAGGCGGTTGAGTTAGGAGCGCTTGCTGCTCTTCCTGAAGACCAGGGTTCGGTTCCCAGCACCCAGGTCAGGTGGTTCACAACAACCTGTGACTCCAGCTCAAGGGGATCTGACACCCTCTCTGGCCTCCAGCACCCGCTCCCTGCACACACATAACAAAAATAAAATAGCTTTTTTTTTAAAAATAGGAAGGAAGGGAAGGGAAAAGACAAATAAAAACGAAAATTTTAAGTTTTTCAAAGTAATACATGCTCATGGCTCTTGGGGGGTTTTAGTGCAGAATATGTAAAATGCAAAGCAACAATTCCCTGCATTCCTCTTCCCCCTCTCTTTCCACTCCTGCTAAATCCCCCGTCTTTTCCCTCCTGCCTCTGCCTCCGCAGTCCTGGGGTGGCATAGTGTTGTGCGTCACCGGGTCTCGTTAGTCTTCATTTATCAACCTTACATTCCCAACTCTAACACACGCTCCGCACACATGGAAACTATTACTCTTCATTTTCCTGACGGAGATCTTTAATGACTTTAAAATACGTTACCTAGACAAATGTTGTAAGGGCGGAAGTAACAGTTGCTCATGTCCCCACGTCAGTCAGGTGCGCACAGATGGCTAGCTGACCCCCGCTGGGGGATTCTAGATCCACTGAGCCGCTCTACCAGCAATGGAAAATGTAGAGAAAAGAGTTCCAAAGAGGAGCGAAATCCCCACACTTCAGCATCGGCCCACAGCCATTCCGCACCTGACCCACGGTGCTGTACATAGGCATCCAGAGTTCAGGTGTGAATTGTTGGGTCCCAGATCCCCTAGCTGCCACTCTCCCGGTCTCAGGAATCAGGCACGGCCCACTCCAGCCTCTGGCAATTCTTTTTCTTCCTCACACCTGTGATGTGGGAAGCCCAGCATCTCCTTCGAAGCTGCAAGGTCCAGGCTTGGCATATGTGCTAGGCCAGACTAAGCACGTGGTGTGGAAAATCTCCACACCGTTGAAAAGCCATAGAAATCAGAAACGCCCTTTGTTCCAGAGATTTGGGGGCTCTGTCTCAGGACTCCCACCGTGTTATACACGAGGGCTGTCTTTCCTGATGTGGCTCCTCTCTGGACGTGAGGGCCTGCTTTCCCCCTTCCTGGCCCTGTCTCCGAATGCTGCTCCTCTCCAGGTTTCCATGGGAACGCACTCTCCTCATGGCTCTAACATGCAGTCTCCATGGCATGATGCTCTAGCTCCAACTGTTCTCCGACTTCAGGGCCAGATCATGTCCACCTCCCTCCGTGGTCACAAGACTCTCTCTGTCCAAATACAGGTCCTTCTGAAGTACAATTTTGTATGGGCTCGTTTCCCCAGCCTGCTGCTCTGGGCTACATTCCTTTACAACACTAACGGTCTCAGGGCCTTACACAAATGGCCGGTCTCAAGAGAGACAACATAACTGTAAAATTGACTATGTAAGACAGTGAGAGGCCTGTTCATCCCCTCGGTCAGTCATGGGCCCACACAGGAGTCCCAAGGTGATTAGACCAAGTAACTTCTTCAAAAAAAAATCCCAGCCCCTTCAGAAGCGAGATTCCGCCTCTGAGAACCTACTCACTGCATTTTTGCAGAGAGTTTCAATACATTGTCTCTTTGCCTGCTCTGGTCTTGGTGAATTTTTGTTACCACACCTAATTCTTAATTCCTGCCCACTTTACCTTACTCTGGCACTCACTTTAGCATGTCTGTTGACATCATGTGACCCAGGGTTGGAGAGAAAACTAAGAAATCAGGTGGAGGTAAGGTCTTGTGTTTCTAAGGGAAAAAAATTCTTTTAGCAATAAGGGATCCTCCTTCATAATCAAACGGATCAACTAGATGGTGTGAACCCACCCCCTCAGCCCCTACCCACCCCCCCTACCCCCCAACCCTCACCCCCCAACCCCCACCCCCACCCCCACCCCCGCAGATAAGGCCAGGAAACAGTGACTTGAAATGCTGCAGGAGGCAGGTGATAGCTCAAAGGTGAACACAGAGAGCGGATGAAATTACAAAGAGCATTTTTTTTTTTAAAGTAGTGCATCATTGGTCCCATTC
This sequence comes from Peromyscus leucopus, assembly GCF_004664715.2. Taxonomy (NCBI): domain Eukaryota; kingdom Metazoa; phylum Chordata; class Mammalia; order Rodentia; family Cricetidae; genus Peromyscus; species Peromyscus leucopus. The sequence continues at coordinate 138,230,219 of NC_051065.1, forward strand.
TTCTCATACATGCAGGCACCAAGCCCTCCATTCCCCGTTTCCTCCCTGTTTTTACTCTGTGGATTGGCCTTCCCCGGGGTCACTACACGTAGAGACAGTGTCCCATCTCCCTTATCTCCTTTTCCATCCCACAAGTGAAGACTTTACCCCGAGGCCTTTTAGAACTTCATCCGGACCACAGAACGGTCCCAAGTCCTTTCTAGATTGCATGTCCTCAACTGCTGGCCACATGGTCGCTGAACACAGCTACTAAGCTTATACAGTGGGCTAAGCCACATACTAAGGCTTTAACAATGGAAGTGAAAGAACCAGGCATGGTAGCACACACCTGTTTGTCAGCAGTAGGGAGGTGGAGACTGAGAGGATCAGGAGCTGAAGGTCGGCTTGGTCTACCTGAGAAAAAAACACAAGGAGGAGTAGGCGGTATAATCTGGGTGTGGCGGTACATACCTGTAACTCCAGCACTCAGAAGCCTGAGATGGGAGTGTGGCCACCAGCTCAAGACCAACTTGGGCTACATAGCCAATGTCAGGCCAGACAGGAATACATAGCAAGACCTTGTCATCAAAGTCTAAAAAAGAGTGGGGCAATGGTGGTGCACACCTTTAATCCCAGCACTCAGGAGGCAGAGGCCGGCAGATCTCTGAGTTCAAGGCTAACCTGGTCTACTAAAGCAAGTTCCAGGATGAGTTACACAGAGAAACTTTGTCTCAAAAAACCAAATTGAAAAAAAAAGGGGGGGGTGCGGGGAGGCAGGAGAAAAGGAGAAAGGAAACAAGTTAACAGGTTATAGGCCCTGCCTTGAAAGTCAATGAACAAGTGTTTATGGGTCACTTCTTCTTCAGTGACAATCATTGCTCTGGCACTCTCATTACACTCCTTTGTCTTCATAGTGACCGCAGAAGTTAAGGCCTGTTCTCCTTATTTCCAGAGGAGTAAATGGAGGTTCGCAGGGGATTGGAGACAGGTTGACGATAACACCCGGTAGATAACAAATCTATGTTCATAACTTAAACCATACTCACGGCTCTTCTGTAATACCCTAGTCACATTAAAGAGACTCCTTCCCACCTGGAAATCCAGAACATTGTGCTCTGAAATAGGTCTCTGTATGAGAAAAACTCAGTGTCTCTCCGCCCCTTCTAAGGAAAGGAGCTGTTCGATGGCGAGCATCTCTAAAGGATGGAACTCTTGGGGCTGGAGAGATGCCTCATCTGTTAAAAGCACTTGCTGCTCTTGCAAGGGACCTGGTTTTTATTCCTGGCACACACATAGCAGTTCATAATTGTCTGTAACTCCAACTTCGAGAGGTCAGATGCCTTCTTCTGGCCTTGGAGGGTACTTGTATTCATGTATGCATGCCTTCACACAGACCAGACACACACACACACACACACATGGTTTTAAAATAATCAAAATAGATCTTTTAAAATTAAAAGGTAAAGGAAGGAATTTTTCTGATCCAATTTGAAAGAGCTGACAGCTGTCCACTGACAGAATTAGCATTTTCTCTCCAGGTTACTTAGACATTCCTCCTGGTGTGAAATGAATTTTCCTCTCTGCGTAGCAGAGAAAGAGCAAGTATGCTAAACATGGCAGTGTGGATTCGAGTTAGACATAATATTTCCCCTGGCAGGCAGCTCAGGCACCAACCTATTTCATTCATGAAGATCCCCACCTTGCCCCCTGATTTTGGTAGCTCTGAACCATCTGAATTCAGGCAGCAATTCTGTGCCTGGGTAATAACTTTATTACACTCACATAAAAAAGGGCCAGGGCAGCCTGTAGAACAACACACCATTGCCCAACCCTGGGCCCTCCCAGAGAACCGCTGCACAGTCAGTTCTCACCTTTCCTCCCAGGTTCCCATACCCTGTGACAAGCAGGAGCCAGAAAGGGCCTGAGTCACGAGTCACATGACTGAAAGTGCACACAGGGCTCTCTCCACACTTGGCAGGGCGGTGTGAAACTGTCCTGCAAACAGAGAAGCAAGCGCTCGGCAGGTACAGGTGTGTGTCACGAAGCATCTTCGGGCTGTTGTCCGGCCAGCCAAGATCAGAGAAAACACATGCTTGGTGATCATTCCTGAGCAGTTCAGATGGCCACAGAAGTTCCTGTTGTTTCTAGACTTGGGGGGTGGGGGGTGCCAGAAGCTATGGTTCCAGAGGACTTCAGTTTCCATGGTCAGATAAAGGGGCTAATTACTAACTCCCTGGCTGTATTCAGGTTCCAGTTAGCTAATTAGTAGGTTAGCTGCCTAGTTAGTTGGCTCATTGGTTATTTGGTTTATCAGCTAGTTACCTGAGTAGTCACCTAGATAAATACCACAGAACATAATCTACCCTTGAGAAAAATGGCATTATTTCATAGCCTCTTAATCCTCAGAGAAGAGGTTTCCAGGAAGAAATTGTTCTTCCCATTTCAGCAATTTCTGCTTTTTTGTTTTTTAAATAATGTATTCTTGAAGGAAGAAAAAGAAAAAGGGGGATGATATAATTATACCATAATCTCAAAAAGTCAAAAAAGTAATTAAAAAAAAAAAGGTTGGACTCAGAGATGACTCAAAGTGGTCAGACCTTCAGAAGTACCTAGTGCAGCAATCACATCTTTTTCCAGGAAAGAACAAGCCCAAGAGATGAGGTGACCTGGCTAGGGTCACATGTCTGCTCAGCGCCCTTCACCTTGGGGTGGGCCTGCCAGCGTCCACATTGAAGCAGGAGGAAGCAGGCTGCTTCCCTCCTCATTCAAGACATGAGGTTTGCTCAAAATTGGCTAGTTTTAGATATTTCTCTTTCCTGTCTCTGTCCCAGTCCCTAACACACACACACACACACACACACACACACACACACACACACACACACACACACACAAGATATGTGCATGATACCTGCTGCTACTGTCTATAGATTCCAGCAGAAGTGTGATTGACAATGAAAACTCAATTAATACACACTAACTTCAAAAAAAAGGTTAAAAACTTATGCTTGAAAACCACAAGAAAAAAATAGATTTGGCTTCCTGACTCATAGAAGGAACAGGAAATGGTTCTAGTTGGCAGGCTTCAGCTGCTGGCAAACACTGGCCTCTTGGCGTTCTGGTTCCGCCATGCAATTGTTTTTCCATTTTCATCTAATCCCACAGTTCACTGCTTTACTGCCAAAATGCATCTATCAGGCAGGCCTAGCCACCTCCCCGTCACCAAAGCAGAACAGTCAGATGCAGGCGGTGTGACATGCGTACAAGAATCTGGCTTTCCAGCCAAAGACCTAAGTGTGACTTGGTTGCAAATCATCTCACCCAAGGCATTTATAGACTGGCAGCTTCAAAGAGAGGCCGACATTTCCACAGTACCCTGAGAACGAATGAGGTCACATTCTGGGGAAGCCCTCGGGACATTACTATGGGAGTAAACGTGCGGAGTGCTCCGGCCTGACCATACACCGGGTTCTCAATCGGAGGGGAAGGCTGCCGGCAGCTGGGCGGGGCCGAGGCAGGGTTGGAAGTTGGAACTGTGATCTGCCCACCTGTGTACACAGGCAAGCTCCTCTTCCCACAGCCCTAAGTGGGGCAGCAGTGGGGCAGGTCACAGCTAGGGCCAGCTGTGTGCACAATCTTGGAACGCTCCCTGTCCATTCTTGAAGCTGGTTTTTTGTTTTGTTTTCTTGTGTTTTTTTCCTGGTTCTTGGTCTTCTGCGACAATTTAAAGAGGCCCTGACACTTCTTTCTGGTAGACAGGTGATTGGTCAAGGGCAGCCCCTCCTTCCTTTTCCCAGCTTGAGCTGGTGCAAAGGGAGAGTACTGGAATGCCAGATGCCTGCTCTGGCACTTTCTTCTAGCACTCGGTCTCCCTGGCCACTTCAGTGGTGTCAACAGTCTACAGGGAACAATCAGCTCCCAGCTAACACTGTCACCTCGCCTTCCTTCTGCATCTCCAAAGCCTTCATCTCCTCCAATGGGAGAGCATCTTCCTGTGCCCATGACCCACACGCCCTTCTCTCCTCCCTCCTGAGATCTCCTCCCTTGCCAGGCCCTGCCCACTCTCCTGACCTCAACGAATAGCTCATTTTATTTCTCCTCCTATCAGGCTTCTGCTGTCCTCTGGCTGTCTGGAAAATCTCCCTGGACTATCTTTCTGTTGCTCATCCTGTTCACAATCCTGTTGCTATTGTCCTTCCGTCTCTGCGCCCCCTAGATCAAGGTACCAGAGGTTTGACTGCAAAGGTCACCAAGGAACTAGAGAAAGGTTGCTGCCTGCCTTTTGCTCCACACACTTCCCCTGCAGTAATAGTGCTCCATGCAGCGGGGTTCACCTCTTCCGGGACTTCTGGGGCAACACGACCCTTCCGTCCCCATCTTGTCCTCTGTTCCTGCATGCCAATGGTCAGTCAGCTCCTCTTACCTAAATTGCCTCTGGACACAGAATCCGCCACATTCTATTACCAAAGCTATTGTCCCCTCCCCTCCTCTCTCTTGTGTTCTTTTCTCTTGATTTTTAAGTGTGTGTGTGTGTGTGTGTGTGTGTGTGTGTGTGTGTGTGTGTATGCCCTCAGAAGCCAGAGGCATCAGATTACCCCCGGAGCTGGAGTTATTGGCAGTTGTGAGCCACTCGATGTGGGTGCTGGGAACTGAACTCAGGTCCTCCACAGGAGGAGTACATGCTCTTAACTGCTGAGCCATGTCTCTAGCCCACACATCTGCTTTCTTAACTAGGTAGTTGTTTCACTTAGGACATGGGTCCAAACTTTATTATCCCTTCTGTGTACAATTCCTCTCAGCAGACAATGTCCTCGGGCTATTGCCCTCCTCTAGGTTGTTACAGTGATCTCATTATCTAAGCTTCAATCCGTAGTCTTTCTGGATTCTCTATTTCTAGTAAATGGTAAAACTGTTCCCTTAATTGATTATTTAAGCACTAAGCTTGAGAACCATTCTAACGCCCCAGCCTCTTATCCCTGTGTATAATCAGCCACTAAAAAAACGTTCAGTCTCCTTTCTTCTTGACCCACCATATTCCCACTAACATCATCCTCTCTAGTTCAGATCAATCATTCTGTCGTCCCCCTTCAAATAAATCTGTTTTAAGTGCATATATACTCTGCACTAGGCTTCAAGCCACAAACCAGGGAAACAAAACAGAGAGACTCCCCTTGCTCCACCGACACAGCTTACAGCTGTTGGAAGAGACAAGCGTTGCTCGAGAGAGTACCTATGAATATGTAATTACAAGTGAAAGTGAGCACGACAGAGACAGAACGTGATTAGGAGAAAGGAAGTGTGGACCAGGATAGCGGCTCAAGCCTGCCGTCCCAGCCTGGGCTACATAGTGAGTCACAGCGTGGCTGGGATTACAGAGTGAGACCCTGTTTCCAAAAAAAATAAAATAAAAAGGAGGCCCGTGGGAATTGACTGAATAAATAGAAATGGTCGCTGCAGGTAGGAAGGAGTCACTCACACAATTGCTGACACATGGCCCAGTAGTCAATTTGGTCAAAAAGAACATGAGAGATAACAGGACACTCAAAACACTGGAAGAGGCCGATGGGATTGGAGCTGGAAGGGCCTAGGAAGAGGCTGGAGAAAGAAGTGGGCAGGGCCAGCGTGGCTGACCAAGGTATGTGACTTGCCTGGGTCAGACCCATGAGGAGGAGCCTTGCTGTGACTGCAACGGTGGCCTCCTCTGCTTGAGCCTCTGGCTCTCCGAGCTCTCCACCTCTGCCTTGCTCATCACAAGGCTCCCTCTAGACTCTTCGCCCAACACCATCTTCAACAATCTGTGCGTCACGGCCAACGGCTCTACACTGCGGTCCTCGGCTCTACACTGCGGTCCTCGGCTCTACACTGCGGTCCTCGGCTCTACACTGCTGTGGTCCTCGGCTCTAGGCCTCCGCGCTCCCCCCACCCCACCTTCCCTGCCTGTAATCTACAGGCCCCCTCCATCTCACCTTTGACGGCCCCGTGGAAAGCTCTCAGCTACTCATGGAAAATGGTCATCCCTGTGCTCAAGCACCTAGACCCTCGAGCTGTACCAGCACAGGATGGGCTTCTGAGCTGGAAGGTCATCCCTAGAATCCTGGGTTTGAGCAAATCATTTCACAATGGAAGCCCCCGATATCTAATCCATAGAATAGATAAAAATCATTGTTCTTGTAAAGCTGTTGGAGAATTAGGTCTGAATGCATTTTTTAAGTAACTGCATAGTTCCTAGTAAACATAGACTACCTCCTATCCATCCGGCTCTTTCACCCTCTCGTACTGTCCTAAGGAAACGGCAAAGTTTTCAGAAGAAAGGGACTATGTACTTTTTATCTTTGTATTTCTAATTGATGCCTAACAGAAAAAGTATCTAGTCAATAATGCTGAATAATTCAAGATGTTAAATATTGAAAAATGTTGAAGAATTGTTTAGTTGAATGGAATAAAACATTTAAAATATCTAATTATACTTTTAAAAAGATTTTTTTTTTCAAAGACAGGATATCATATTGCCCAGGCTGGCCTCAAACTTGCTTTGGAGCTCAGGCTGGCCCTAAATGCCTTATCCACATGTCTTCAGTTCCCAATTGCTAAGCTAACAGGTATGCGTCACCACATACAGCTTTAGATTTCTTTTTTAATTAACACACCATATTAAAAGATTTGAGGGGAAATCTGCATAGCTGCGAAATAGCCAGCGTTCAGCTCATATTGTTCACTCCGATTAGATAATCAAAACGTATTTTTCTTGATGATACCCAACATTGGCAAAGCTAGGATCCCATGAATTCATATGCTGCCCGTAAGAGTGCAAATTGCTAGTAATGCTCAGGAAAACTAGTTTGCAGTTGGTATAAAAACCTCTATAATTTTGTACTTAGTAATTAACTGAGCCTCTGGGGATGCAACAGAAACAAAGACAGGAATGTAATGAAGGTTTGTATTCTGAGAAGGTCTTTGCTACACTGTTCATAACAGCAACAAAAGAAAAAGAAAAAAATGGCATAACCACCCAGGAACAGGAGAGTGAGTCGTAAATTAGAGGTTAGGATTTATCCACAAGAGGGATCGGGTAGTCGTTTACTTGTGTGTTTCTAAGGAATTCTTAGACATTGAAAACTCTCTGTGATGTGGTGCTAAGTGGCCATATGCCACATAGGCCTGCACTACAGTGCCATGCCAGCTTTGGAAATATACGCAGGGTTCCTTTCACCAACATCCTCAACATCTAAGGTTTTGTGGAAGGTGGGGAGTTTAGGACTGTGCAAACGCATACCTGTCCACGAGCAAATGGGAATCTGGTTGTGGTCAGCAAATCCTCAGAGAGAAGGACGAAAGAGGCCCCCCCAAGAGGGGGATGAAGGCACCTGCTACCAAGCCTCCCAACCTGAGGTGCCACCAAGCCTCACACCTGGAGCTCCCTTATGTCTTATGGTCTTCAGATGTGAATCATGGCATGCATTCTCTCTCTCTCTCTCTCTCTCTCTCTCTCTCTCTCTCTCTCTCTCACACACACACACACACACACACACACACACACACACACACTCCAAATAAAGTGTAACAATTTAGAAAGACAGTAGAGGCCATGACAAATGAACCTACTCATGCATGACTGGTCTGTTGAAGTCTTACTGGAGGCCATTAAGGAAAGTGACCAACAATTTAAACATCTCCACAGAAGCCTTCCTCATTATGACTGTGCTACAGAAACTCAAAGTAAAGATGTTTTAAGCTTCCTTGTCTTTGGAAAAGTCACCCTCCCACTCCGCCCTAAGTCTTTATTGATTGATACTTTCTTGTAGGATGGTATACAAATGCACATCATATTTGATTTTTATGGAAATGGGCATACGATCAATTGGTGTATCTGTCCCCTATCACCTCCTATAGAAGGGAACAGAACCTGAGGGAGAATTGAGCCCCTGAGACCTGGTGAGCTGTAGCCTGGCTCCAGAGATGGGGCACCCTGACTGGTTTCTGGTGGCTGAGTAAGTCTCCTGACATTCAAAGAATGTGTGAATAACTCCAAAGGGAGACACCTAGCCTCTGGGACTTGCCTGAGGTATCTGAGGCAGAGGTGGTTGTGTCAGCCTCTTCAACAGAGACACTGACATCCAAGAATACCAGGACGACATCCCCAGAGCCATAAATGAAACGTCTGTTGATGAGAGGTTGACCTGACTCTGGCTCGGCCAGAATTTGTTTGCTCCTGGGCTGTCTATTGAAAAATATTATAAAACTTCAGACTAAGCAAAGCTGGGTTCTCCAAAGGCACATTCGTGCGTGCGTGCGTGCGTGCGTGCGTGCGTGCGTGCGTGCGTGCGTGTTGCATGTTAGTGTGCACAGAATGGCAGGTAAAAGCTAGAGGTCAATGGGACTTCTTCCTGAAGTGCTTCTCCACCTTTTTTTGAGACAAGGTTTCTCACTGAACCTGAAGATTACTGTTTGGTTTCACTGGCTGGCCAGTGGCCCCCAAGATCTGCTCCCAACGCTAGCACTGGGAGATGTAGGCCCCCATGCCCAAATTTGACTTGGGTGTAAGGGATCTGAATTCTGGTCCTCATGCTTGCTTAGCAATAACTTTGCCCAATGAGTCTCCTCTTTACACTGTAGTTTTTGAGCCAAGGTCTCTCACTAAGGAGCTCCTCGATTTGACCCAGCTGGCGAGCAAGCTCCAAGGGATCTTCCTGTCAGGGCTATGATTACAGGTGTGAGTTGCCACTTAGGAGTGCTGGAGATCCAAACCTGCGTTCTCACGCTTGCTCAGCAAGCACTTGGCTAATGGAACTGTTCCCTAAGCCCTGTTTCTTTTGTTTGACTTTGTTTCGTCCTGTGGGAATGTTGTTGTTTTGGTTTTTTGAGGCAGGATTTTTTTATGTAGCCTGGACTGGGTTGACACCGATTTTGTAGCCCAAGCTAGACTGGAATTCAAAGCAATCCACTCATCTCAGGCTCCAGGGTGCTATAATTACAGATGTATACCACCATATCTGACTCAATCACCATCTTCTGCTCCTGAGTCCTCGTAGGCTTGTGGAAACTTGGGCCAAAGCCCACCAAATCAGGGAGATGCCCAAAGAAGCCAGAGATACTGCACCCAACTCTGTAGACACATTCCATTCCCCTGCCCTATACCTCCAGCTACCTCTGAACTAGGCTCCAAAAGACCTGTCTATGACTCTACTAACAGCAAGAGAATCCAAACCTGTAGCTAATTCTACTCTGTTCTGGGTTACGGTTGAGGTCTTGAACTAGCATGGCTGTATCTGACAACTGTCCACATCATCTTTAGAGATTCTTTCTGGACTTCTGTCTGGACCCTGTTGGGCTACAATGCCACTACCTTTATGTGCTGTCACTTTTTAAAAGTCATTTTTAATTGTGTGTGTGTGTGTGTGTGTGTGTGTGTGTGTGTGTGTGTGTGTGTCCTAGGATGCTAGAGAAATGAGATCCCCTGGAGCTGGCATCACAGGCATTTGTGAGCTGCCTGGTGTGGATGCTGGGAACCAAACTCAAATCGTCTGCAAGGGCAGTGTGAGCTTTTCACCACTGAGGCATCCCATCCCTCCACTCCTCGCCACCTTTCCTGTGCTTTTCAGTGATGAATACTGTCCCAGACATAGATGGGATCTCTGAGTCTATGTTATGTCCCTGGAGACTCTCATCGATGGGCGTTTGTCGTGGGGCCAGAGAAGCTTTACTGGTAGGAGCCTCAGTCTGAACTCCCAAGCCTTCTTGCCTTCCGTCTGGAGCTGCTGTCCATTCCCAGCATTGTTCAGCTCCTCTGTGGGGCTCTGAGACTTTTGTCTTCAAGCTGTGTCCACAGTAGCACTCAACACTATCATGACCATAGCGACCAGGGACAGATATTTTAACATAATTTCTTTATTGATTCTTTGGGGATTTCACATCATACAGCCTAATTCCAGTCACCTCCCAGTCTCCCCATATCCAACCCTTGCCCCTGCAGCGCCCCCAAAAGAAAATTTTAGAAAATCAAACCAAAACAAAAGCAAGCAAACAAACCACAAAAACAAGAATAACATGAAACAAAAACAGATAACCCTCTTCGATTCTCCATCTTTCCCACCTGTCCCACACTTCTTCATCAGTCCTGGTGATGTTGGGTGGTGAAGGACAGAATCTTGACAGAGGCAGTAAGAGCCATCTGTGTTTAGAGCCAGGACCTCCTATGCGTCCTCTCTTACTAAGAACTTCAGAAACAGGCTGGGCATGGTGGCACGTGCATCCATGCATTCATTCGCTCACTCATTCATTTTGGTTTTTAGATACAGGGGTTCCTCTGTGGAGCCTTGGCTGTCCTGGAACTTGCTCTGTAGAACACCAGGAACAGTGCAGAGTGTCACTTCAGGAGTGTTAACCCATGATATCTTTGGGGGCTTCTACTCTGTCACTGTCCACATTTCCAAATGGATGATCTGGAAAGAGCTTTTAAAGACCCTTTATGTTTTGATAAGTTTTCACAGTATGGGCTGTCTTCTAGAAGGTTCTGTAGATTGAAAACCTCCTGGGAATGGTGATCCATGGTGTGGAGGGCCAGCTCTTGGGCAACACACTGTTCTCAACATTGGGGGCTGTCTCATACTTCTCAGTGTAGAGTATGCATGGGTGTGGTCTTGCAGTGGTGATGGTGCCAGAGACATGAAGGTTCTGGATGACAACTGTGTCACCTGAACTCCTGAGGGACTCAAAGCTCAATGTGACTGAGCTAAAGTGACTAGGAAAAGAGGAAGAAAGTGCACCCAGAGGCACAATAGAGCTCCCACCGTTAATGAGAGCCTTCTCTGTATATAAGGGAATAGCTGGCTGGTGTTCTCCAGGATCTTAATCAAGACCTCCCACTTCAATGAAAGTCCTTCCCCCTCCTTTAATCCTATGCAAAGATCCTCACAGACACTTGTAGAGGTGTGTCTCCTAGGTGACTTTAAATCTAGAAAGTTAACAACAAAGACCAACCAACAGAGAGATGGCATCTCCTTGATCTAACTCTTGTCTTCCACACCAATTTGGATCTCTGGGCAGGAGTTAAGTGTGGAGTCCACCAGATCTGTGTCTGCTCCTTCAGTGTCCTTGACTTCCTCACTGTTCTTGGGCTACAGTGTTCTGGAAATCCTCCAGGGGAACCAGGGAATCCTAGATTTTGTTGGAGAGGAAACTCATGGGGTCGTGGAGATGATGGTTGGCTTGTCCATTTGGACAGTGGGCACTCGAGCTCTGAGTCTTCACATGAAAACAGAAGCCTCGAATATCTGGCTGTAGAAAACAGAGTAAATTGTTTCCTGCTTTTTTTCCCCCAAGCAGCCCAGCTAACCCCCCCCCATAGTTTCATGGCCTTCCTCAACCTCTGGGGGTGGGCTAGGCTCACTGCAGTTTAGGAGCACTGGAGCTGTGGCTGGAGAAGGGGCTCTTCCTCCTGGAAGACTCTGCCTCAGCGATTAGTAGCAGAGATGACGGCCACCCCAGGACACAAGCCAAGCTGAATGGTTCAGGCTCATGGAAAAGGATACTCATGAGTACAAGGTGAAGCAACAGCCTGCTGATCAGTGGCAAGGTTATATTGCAAATCATGAGCTCCGTCACACATGGTTGCTGTCCTAGTCTACAGTAATGGGGCTTGGGCACTAGCCCTTGAAGCAACAAGTTCAGAATGCCAAGTGTATGGTGGTGTCAGGACCAGAGCAGTGTTCATCGGGATGTGGGGAGGTATCCTGGCAGTGTGCCTCCCACATCTGGCAGAGCTGAAGTGGACATCTCTGCTTCCTGTTGTGGCTGTTTTTGCCTGAATGGAGCTCTGAAGATGACAACCAGAGAGAGTCTGAACCCTCTGGAAAAGAGCAGAGTTGTTCATTGTGCCCAACTACCGTGGAAACTGCCGACTTAGCCCTTTCATGCACGCCTCTGTCTCTTCCTCACGGGCTGGTTGACCCATGGCTCCCTGAGTGAGAGCAGGATAAGGCAGAATCCACATAATCATTGGGTGGCAGCGAGGGCAGGTAGCCACTAAGATGAAGCCTTCTCCGTGAGATCAACCTGAAGCCCAAACAGTGGCCCTGAAGCCCAGCCACCCTCCAGCACCACTAGCAACCCAGATAGAAGACGCAGTAAGTATGGCCGGAGAGGTTGACCTGGGGCTAGCCAAGTGACTCCTGCACAGCCGTCAGCTTCCAGCTACTCCGCAGGTAACTGATAGTGCAGCTGGACTCTTCTAGAACAGATGAGGAACATGGCTACGCATGGATGAAAGGCTGAAGTATAAGAAGGTATGTTCATAATCTGAAATTGCTGGGAGGCTGGAGATGTACTCAGCTGGTAGAGTGCTTGCCTCGAGTACAAACAGTTCTGGGTCGGATCCCCAGAACTACATAAACCAGGAATGGCGATGTATGTCTGCAGTCTCAGCTCTCAGGATGTGGAGGCAGGAAGAGCAAACGGTCAAGGTCGTCCTTGACTACATAGGGAATGTGAGACCAGTCTGGGCTACAAGAGACCCTGACATCATCATCATCATCATCATCATCATCATCATCATCATCATCAATAAAATTACTTGAAAATATAGCATTCAAAAATCCCAAATTTTTAGCTTTTTAAAAAAACTTATGAAAGGTAATGTTTTTCTGTATCTTTCGTGTTCATTTTAAATATTCAAATAACACTTTTTCTTGTTTCTCTGAATGTCTATTGCATTTCATTTGCTTTGGCTTTTCTGAGTTTCTCATCAAATCATTTAAACTTTTTCCATCCTGCTCACTGGTATTCTGGTGAAGTTTCTGCTTCACAGATTATTTCAAAGTCAACCCTGCCAAGTTCACTTAGTATTCTACCCTCTGCTGCTGTCTCGTGGATCAAGGCATTTTTGCTTCTGTCACGAGACATACACTGTTTTCTTTTGGAACAAGCAGTTCTCTTGGGCTTCCTTGGAGAGACGACGCAGCAAGAAGAACACTTGCTTGCCACCTGGGCAAGAAGACCTGAGTTCAGATCCCAACACTCATGTGAAAATCCAGGTCTAACCCCAGTGTGGATGCAGGGATGTGGGGAGTAAGGTGGGCACACAGAGGGTCAGAGGCAGGAGGATCACTGGGATTTTGATGGCTGCAGTCTAACTCCAGGTTCAGTGAGAGGCCGGTGCCCAGGGAATGCCATGGGCAGTGAAAGAACAGGACAGCAGTTGCCCCCACCCTTCATACACCCACCCATGTGCACACTCCACACAAACACCACACTCACACACTAAATAAATAAATAAATAAATAAATAAATAAATAAATAAGTGAGCAAATAAATACATAAAACTAAGAAAAAGAACACCAAACCCAGAGGGAAAAGGTAGAAAGTCCTGAGAAAAGATTCCCCAGGTGACAATTTATTAAATATTCAGTCTGTAGATGCTGAAAGCAAATCCCCCGAACATCTGCTCAGGAACCTTTCCAGGCCACCCGCAGAAAGCTAAGGATCGTGTTGCTTCTTGGAGTGGGAGTAGAGAGCTATGAATAATAATGTCTTAATACAGGAAGTGGAAAGGCAAAATACAGAAATTAAGATTTGAGGTAGAACTAATGATCTATTGTATTCCATATGCATTGTGTGTGAGAGGGGAGGACCCTACAGGCTGGATGTGGTTATCTGGCAGAGTTCTTGTTTGTTTATATCCTGCGCTGTTCTGGGAGGGCTTGTGGGAAGGGGACAGTCGGTCTTAAAATATTAACATTCTACACAAGTGCTCCAGAGCGTAGGAAGGCAGGGAAGAGAAGAGAGCAGAGAGGAAGAACGAGGCAGGGGAGAAACGGAGGGAGGGACTTCACTTCAGCATATTTAAATTTTAGAATAAATTTGCCAGAGGGGAGAAAAGAGAGACTATTGGGTACAGTTTAAATGTAGACAATAACTGTTAGGTGAGGAAGAGGCCACAAGACAGGAGCAGCTAGATCACTACATAAGGGGAATTCTCTGGCCTCCACAGGCCCACAGAGGAATGGCAATCTCAACCCACGGGCAGAGGGGCAGAGGGGCAGGAGGTTGGGCCACGATCAGCCCAAGCCAAGCTAGGCTCTCTGAACAATCCCAACTTAAAGGAGCCTCTGAAGACGAGAACAATTCCAGAGCTCATGTGGGCTATTTTTGTGTTTGTTTTGTCTCTTTGTGATTCTCTCTCTCTCTCTCCTTCACACACACACACACCACAGCAGAATGCCTTTGTTAGTCAAGCATTCTACCACAGAGCTAAATCCCCAACCTCTAGAGCTCCTCCTGGGCTTCAAGAGCTTGCTGAGAATCCAGAACTGGCTTTTGTCTGTGTTATCCTAAACTCATCTTGTAGGAGTCTCCGGGCAAGTTTCCCTGTCCTCTCATTCACTGCAAAGGGAAGTCCTGGGTCTTCTTAGGATGGCCACCAGGGCCAGCAAAAGCATTATCATCACTCTCTCCCCTAAGAAAGAGCAGATTTGCTATGTGTCAAGTGCAAACCTTGGTGTCTGTGGCAGAAGAACAGAGAAAGTGAGTCGGGAGGAAACTTGGGGAGCCAAGGTTCTGTAAGCTGGCCTCTAGCCTTGCACAGCCATACATGAAAGATCTCCCTTTCATGGGTCAATTTTTTCAACCTCCAAAGGATGAAAGCATCACCTACATGCCAGGATCCCACCAATAACTAAGCCTCCTGAATACTCCAGAAAAATTGAATAGGATGGTAAGCAAGTTTTTTTTTAATTAAGAAATTTTCTATTCAATTTACATACCAACCACAGATCCCCTCTCCTCCTTCCTCCCACCCTCCAGCCTCCCACCCCCCAACCCACCCCCCCATTCCCACCTCCTCCAAGGCAAGGTCTCCCATGGGGAGTCAGCAGAGACTGATACATTCAGTTGAGGCTGGTCCAAGCTCCTCCTGGCTGCACCAAGGCTGCACAAGGTGTCCCACCATAGGCATGGGCCCAAAAAAAGCCGACTCATGCACCAGAGATAGATCCCAATCCCACTGCCTGGGGCCCCCTAAACAGTTCAAGCTAAACAGCAAGCTGTTTTTTAATTAACATGGTTTGCTTGTTTTGTTTTGTTTTATTTGTTTTGTTTTCATCGCATAATCATCTCTTCTTTATTACTGTTACACACACACACACACTGTGTGTATGTATATGCATATAATATATATATATATATATATATATGTATATATAACCTACTAACTCCATTTTCTTTTGTTTGTTTGAATATGTAATAAGTGTCCAGTGCTGACCACTTGGGACTGGATAACCTGTGTGGAAGCTTGTCCCTAAAGCAACTGCTTTTCCCTCTCTCGGCAGCCACTGACCATCTACAGCTCTTCATCAAGGAGTAGGACCACATGGAATTTGCCCTGTCTGCACTGACATGTCCACTAACATTGCCATTTTGTGGGTCTTGTTCAGATAAGCGACTTATAAAAGCATGAAATCTCTCACACAGCTGAGTGAATCAGCCGGAGCTAAATGAGTGTGGACACTTCCTAAGAAACCCTTGGAGATGATGTACCAGACTCTGAAAGTGAAATGGAAATACATAGTCAATTAAAGAAATGTCCTAAATGGCAGGAACCACACTTAAAACTGTGCTGAACCTGAACTCTACAGGCTGCCTGTGAGAATCCTAAGCAAGAGAAGCCAGGAAGCAGTCTGAGGTTCACAGTGGCCCTGGAGCTGGCCTCTAGGGTTCAGAGTGCTGTGTTTCCAAAGCCATTAGCATGGGAGGGAGAGGTGGCTGAAAGGGCAGGGAGCTAGGGGATCACAGACATCTGCCTACCACACCCTCATCTCCATCCTGTCTGAAACCGCACCCCTGGGACTGGCCTGAAGCAGAGCCAGCCGCCACACAGCCACACAAGTGGGGGAGGGGGGTAAAGTGCTTCTCCCCAGACTCACCCAGCATGTCTATCCTGGGTTTGCTCTTTCCTTCTGTTAATTTTGCAGCATATTTCCCAGCCCACATAACAAAGCTGTGAAGAGATAAATCCATGTTGACTTCACGAGGGAGGCGAAAAGGCCAGAGAACTCTGGGCCTTGCTCCTGGTAAATGCTAGACTTACCAGCTTCCCCTCACATCTGTGTTTCTTCCTGTCAGCTAAACGCCAATAGAGATACATAGTCTCCAAATTATACCTCAAGGGGGCCAGCAAGCCAAGGCCACCAAGCCCAGTGACCTGAGTTCAGTCCCTAGGATACACGGCAGAAGTGTAAACTGATGATATGACAGCTCTATGGTCTAGTTAAGGGTAAAGCTTTTATTGTAGATGTGAGAGAGAACAGCCAGAGGCATCTGGAAGAGTCCAGAGCAGAGAAGGAAGTAGACAGAACATGGCCAGCAGACTGGACCTGGCCAGGAGAGAAGCAGGAGCAGAGCAGAGAGAGGGGAAAACAGAAACAAAAACATGAGAGATGGGGAGCAAAGAGAAGATGGGTGGGTGGGTGAAGAGCAGGAGGTCAGAGGGGGGAGGAGGAAGACAGAGAGAGAAGGGAGAAGGGAGACAGAGAGCACAGCCAAAATAGCAGGGTTATGAGGAAAATGAGTAGCTGAGGGTGGGGAAGCCTGTGAGCTGGGGAAGTCTGAGGTGGGGAGGAGGGGAGGAGAGCTAGGAGGATAGCTAGCATGATCTTTGAAATGTGCAACAGGGACTTGTGATACTGAGGGATCCTAGAAGCCAGCATATACTTTGGAATGCTGATGGGTGTTCAGTTGTAACCTCCAGCTCTCCCCTGCATGATCCAGAAAGCCCCATTCCTGTCTCTCTCCAAGCCCCACCCACTCAGAGAGCCTCCAGACAAAGGAAAGGCACAAAAGGCCCAGTTCAGCATTCTTGGAGGCTACTGCAGCTTCCTCCCCTGAAGACCCAAGTCCCCGCCTAAGTGCTCAGCTTTTGACCATACTTGGGCATAAACTCAGCTTATGGTAGACACATCATCACCCCACACCTACAACCTATAAAGTCTCCCTGTGGATGCAGCTTCTCCGGCCTCGATCTCTGGGACTGGAGACCCTGCTCGGGAGCTGCTTTGCTCAAATAAACCTGTTCTTGTACTTTTTCAACTTGGCTTGATCTGGCTTACTGCATCAGTGGAGAAATCTATTGGGGCCGGAGGGTGGGGGGCTGGGGGGAGCAGAAAACCTATTAGGCACCATAGGTAGCCATTTGTCCCTTCTGCCTTTTGGAAATGGAGTTTCCTTTGGACTTGACAGAAAGACCTGACTCCCACAAGATATCTTTTGGTCTCTAAACACACACACTCATAAACAAACAAAATGTGCCAGGGGTGGTGGTACACACCTTTAATCCTAACACACAGAAGGCAGAGACAGGGAGATCTCTGTGAGTTTGAAGCTAGCCTGGTCTACAAATCAAGTTCTAGGACAGCCAGTGCTATTACACAGAGAAACTATGTCTTAGAAAAAAATGTAAATTAAAAAATTTCTAAAAATACCTCATTTTTCAGGCACTAATAGTCCCTGAATTCTAGGACTCTATGAGCTCCGCCTGAGTAAAGCAATAAACACGAATAAGCCACATCTAGCTTTCGACCACCTAGGTCAACAATAAAATGGATATTTAATATTTACCTGCTGGGTTCACATTTACCAAGTGTCTTATACTTACTGCCCCAGTTCATAATGAAAGCTTCCTGCAAGGCAGTGCCATCCAGGCTCCAACTGGTTCCAAAGGATTGCCAGCCTTGATATTGTCATCATTGGTAAGCCGCTCCACACTGCCAGGACTGACCTGCACAGTCATCTCTGCAGTCATCTCCAGGCTTAGGCTGGGTGTTGCACTTCTCGCCTCATTCTGTCTTGGGTCACTCCCTCCGGGAAGACAGCTGCTGTCTGTAAGTACATTCAGTGTCCCAGGGGAGAAGCCCACATAGTGAGGAGCTGTGGCCACCTGACAACAGGCAGGACCGCCTAGAGAGAAGAACCATTCCCCCAGGGAGACTTCACTGTCAGTGTCTTTCAGGTTTTTGTTTGTTTTACATAACGGCTTTAAGGAAATGCAATTCACATGCCAAATAATTCAGTCACTTAAAAGTTACATTTTGGTGACTTTTTGTGATAGTCAGAGACATGTAAGCCACCAACACCCTGAAACTGAGAATATTTTCTTCATGGCAAAAGGAACCCTGTGCTCTTCACCTGTCTGCTCATTTCCTCAGCTGCCACACAAAGCCACCACTGAAGAACTCTAGATCCGTCTTCTGAAGATTTGCCTTTTAAAGATATTTTATAGAAGTGGATTCATATAGACTGTGTTTTTTTTTTTATCTTAAGTGTATTTATTGGTGTGTGTGTGTGTGTGTGTGTGTGTGTGTGTGTGTGTGCATGATTCAGGGGCGGGGGCTCACGTGCCACAGTGTGATTAGGGTCAGAGGACAGCTTTGTCAATCTGTTCCCTTCGTCCACGCTGTGTGGGTTCTGGGGATGGAACTCAGATCACCAGTCTTATTTGGAAAGTACCTTTACCCACTGAGTCATCTCATTGGCCCAGAGTGTAGCATTTTCTAACTGATCCTTATTTACCATCATGTTTCCAAAGTCCATCCATGTTATAGCATGTATCAGAACTTCATTTCCTTTTATGGCTGAGTAGAATACTGTTCTCATTGTATATAAGTATATTTTGCTTATCCATTCATCCATTCATGGACATTGGTTTGCTTCCAACTTTGGGCTATTGTGAATACTGTTACTATAAACACTGATATACAACTTTTTATGTGGATATATATTTTAACTTCTCTGGGGTGTATATACAGAAGCCGATGCTGGGCAGTAAAGTAACTTTTATGGGCAGTCACTTGGGAAGCAAACAGTACCATTTCTCCTCTCCACCAGGAGTCTTTGAGGACTTCTATTTTTCCATGTACCCTCTGGCACCTACTGTATTTGACATTTTTTTTTTCGTTCTAGCAGATCTAGGTGGATATGACTGACATTAAGATACTGGTTTGCATTTTCCTGATAACTTACAATGTCTACCATCTTTTCTTGTGATCTTGATCATTTATATCTCTTCTTAAGAGAAATGTCTGCTCCAGGCTTTAACCCTTTGTTTAAATTAGTTGGAATTTATTATTAAATTGTAAATATTCTTTTTCTTGGATGGGGGGAGAGTTTCAAGATAGGGTTTCTCTGTGTAGCCCTGGCTATCCTAGAACTCACTCTGTAGCCCAGGCTGGCCTTGAACTCACAGAGATCTACCTGCCTCTGCCTCTCAAGTGCTGGGATTAAAGGCGTGTGCCACCACCACCCGACTTGGTAATATTCTTTACAGACTCCAGATATGACTTTTATCAAATATGTGATCAGCAAAATGTTTAAAAATCCATTTTATATATTGCCTTCTATTGTTTTTAATAACATTTAAAATTTTTTTATTTAGTGCAGATGTCAAGGGGGATGTGCTACTACATGTGTGCAGGGGTCAGAGGACGACCTATGCAAGTTAGTTCTCTCCTTCTACCATGTGGGGCCCGGGAATCAAGCTCAGATGGTCATGTTGGCGCAGTCTCCTTTACTTAATGAGCCATCTTGCTGGCCCATTTCAGCCTTTTCTCATTGTTAATAATACTTTTGGAAACACAGAATATATTTTCATTTTAATGAAGTTCAATTTGTCTTTTTCTTTTGTGGTTCATGTCTTAGTGTATTTTATTTATTTGGTTTTTTTATTTGTTACTTTTTTTTTGTTTGGTGTGTGTGTGTGTGTGTGTGTGTGTGTGTGTGTGTGTGTGTGTGTGTGTCTGCCATGGCATACCTGTGGAGGCCAGAGAACAAATTCCACCACCTGGGTCCTAAGGCTTCTCAGTGGGTGCCTTTATCCACTGAGCCATTGCCACCCTGAATCTTGGTGTTATAGCTAAGAATCCATTATCAAATCCAAAGTCATAAAAATGTAGCCGTATGTGTTCTTCTAATAGTTGTTTATAAATTCTTAAGTTCTTGTTCTATTTCACATTAACTTATATCTGGTGTTTAGGTTGGGATTTAGGTTTAGGATTCTGGTGTTTAGGTTTAGAATAACAATGTTATTCTTTTGCATGTTGACATCCAGTGATTTCAGAATCACTTACTGAAGACTGATTTCTTCCCTGTGGAGTGCTTTGCGTCTTTGTTGAAAACCGCTTCACGTGAGTGTACATCTGGATTCAAAAGCAATGCGCAGATCCCTGTGTCTCCCATTGTACCAGTATGCCAATGCCTCAATTATTACTGTTTTGTGCTGACCTTACATCAGAAAACACGTGAATCTTCCAGCTTTGTTCTTTTGAAGATAGCTTTAACTGTTGTGGCTCTTTGCAAATCCATCCATACGAATTTTAAACTCAACAGTTTCTACAAAGAAGCCTACAACGGTTTAGATAGGACTTTCATTGAATCCACACACCATCTTAAAGGATGCTTGTTACTTGTTAACTCTTAAGTCTTACCCACAAACATGGAGTGATTTTCATTGATCTAAAGCCCGTTCAGTACCTTTCAACAATCTCTTGTACTTTTCACACTATGGTTTTCATAGTTTTTGTCAAATTTGTTCTTGAGTATTTTAATTTTATCACTTTAAAAAATTGAATTGATTTCTTAATACCCTTCTTTGAATCATTCATTGAGGTATATAAGAATACAAAGGGCGGGCGGTGGTGGTGGCGCACGCCTTTAATCCCAGCACTTGGGAGGCAGAGGCAGGTGGATCTCTGTGAGCTCAAGGCCAGCTTGGGCTACAGAGTGAGTTCCAGGAAAAGCTCCAAAGCTACACCGAGAAACCCTGTCTCAAAATAAAAAAAAAAAAAAAAAAAAAAAAAAAAAAAAAAAAAAAAAAAAGAATGCAAAGGGGTGTGCCCCCCGCGGCTGCAGGGCTCACGTGGTCAGCAGGCAGGTCTCAGCACAGCACGTGGGTTCCAGTTGTTCCTACCTAACCGCCACCACAGCCTCTAGTCATGCCGGTAGACATCAGCAAGTGGGCCGGGCCCCTGAGCCTACAGGAGGTGGATGAGCGGCCCCAACACCCACTGCGGGTCACCTATGGTGGGGTGGAAGTGGATGAACTTGGCCAAGTGCTAACACCCACCCAGGTTAAGAACAGACCCAGCAGCATTTCTTGGGATGGCCTTGACCCAGGGAAACTCTACACGTTGGTCCTCACAGACCCCGATGCTCCCAGCAGGAAAGACCCCAAGTACAGGGAGTGGCACCATTTTCTGGTGGTCAACATGAAGGGCAACGACATCAGCAGTGGGAAGGTCCTCTCGGATTATGTGGGTTCCGGGCCTCCCAGTGGCACCGGCCTCCATCGCTACGTCTGGCTGGTGTACGAGCAGGACAAGCCCCTCAAGTGTGACGAGCCTGTTCTCAGCAACCGATCAGGAGACCACCGCGGCAAATTCAAGGTGGCGGCCTTCCGCAAGAAGTATCACCTGGGAGCCCCGGTAGCCGGCACGTGTTACCAGGCCGAGTGGGATGACTATGTGCCCAAGCTGCACAAGCAGCTGTCTGGAAAATAGGGAAGTCAGTCACTTGGCGGTCCTGGCCACCGCCCTGCAGTGTCGTCTGAACGAGTGGCACGTCTCTCCTCTTCTCACTCCCATCCTGCAAACGGGAGACTCGAGCTGTCGTAGAGTGGTAGTTTAGGGTGACTCTTGCTTGTTGTTTGCCCTAAAGACTCTAAATAATTGCATGTCCCAGTTTGTTTTGATCAAATTTAAGCTCCATCTGGTGAATATTTGGCACTATGATGGGGTTGTTATATTGTTAAAAAGAAGATAGTAACTCCAAAAGCAGAGAAGAAAAAAAAAAAAACCCAAGTAAAAAGACCAGGTCTACAGGAAGATGGCTAAGTATCCGTCCTTATGAAGAGACAGGTGCGATGCCTCAGCCTCCATTCTGATCAGGAGCTGTTGCACAGTTGGCCCCATCTGATGAGACTCATTCTAAGTCCTGTCTCCGCCAGCACAACCAGAGACTTCCATCCTGGATAATCCCAGACAGTACAGCTAAACAAGTATTTGTGTCTTGTGGCTCCATTAAAAAGAGCTGGGAAAAGCAATGAGGAAGATGGCTTTGCTGTGACCTGGCTTGGCCGGGGCGCCCTGCTGCAGTCCTGGATTGCAGTCCTGGATGACAGTCAACAGGAGTCCTTAACTCAATTCCTGCTAAGTCAATTGCTCCTCACTGGTGCAAGAAGAGCTAATCTGGAACTGTTAATTCTGTTTGCTTATTGTCAAATAAAAATTTAAAAGGGAAAAAAAATCCCGATACAATGGATATTTTTTTGTATTGATTTTATATCTCAAAACCTTGTTGAACTCATTTGTTGGATCTACTTTGACACGTTGGTTGGTAGATTGATTTCTTAAAGTTTTCTGGGTTCTTACTGTTTGTTTATTGTTCTAATTTTGTTGCTTGAAATGGTGCCTCGTGTAGCCTAGGCTAGCCGAGAACTTCTGACCTTCCAACTTCTATCTACTTAGTGCTGGTATTATATGTATGTACCATCATGCTTGTTGGTTTTGTGAGGATTTTTGTTGTTTTGCTTTGGTTTTTGAGTGTTCATGCACACACATGCACACATAGAGCAATAGAAAACATATAGCTATCAGAGTCTTCTAGTGTTCTTTCTGTTGTTGGGATAAAACACTGCTAGTATGACCAAAAGCAACTTAGGGGAGGGAAGAGGGGTTTGTTCGGCTCACACTTCCAGGTCTCAGTCCATCCTTAGGGGTAGTAAGGGTAGGAACTCAAGCAAGAACTTGAACCAGAAACCACAGAAGACTACTTCCTGGCTTGCTTTTGGGTTCATGCTGACCTTGCTTTCTTATACAGCCCAAGATCACTGGTCAGGGAATGGTGCCACCCACAGTGGGCTGGGCCCTCCTACATCAATTATCAATCAAGACAATGCCCCACAGACACACCTATAGGCCAATCTGATCTAGGCAATTACTCTACAGGGCCTTTCCTCTCAGGTGACTCAAGGCTGTGTAAAGTTAACAGTTAAAGCTAACTGGGACACTAAAGTTGGAAAGAAACTATATCCACAGCTTTCACTGAAACCCCTGCAGTGAAAGAATGAGATTCGGAACTCTGTTTCTCACCTTTTCATGTGATCAACCAGACAGGGTACACATATGCCTCCAAGCAGCTGCCTTGGGGCTACCGTCTTCAAAGAAGCTGAAACAGTTTTTCTTACAGAAGCATAGAGCTGGGAGAAAGGCATGAGAAGGGAGCTCTTGAGAAAGCTTGGCGTGGACTCTGAGATGGCTGTTCATTGTTTCGGGAATCATTAGAGCAGGGAATCTCAGAGTGTGGCAGAGTTCAGGTTCACTTCAGAACACCATGTAGGAAGAATTAATGGGCCACCCACAACCTTATCTGACCCTACAGTGTCTGCAGAACTGAGCAACAAAGTTCAACCAAACAACCTTTTCCTTGCAAGCCTCTGGTGCCAAGATCCCTTGTGGCCCGGCTGTAACTCAATACAGGAGCCAAGGAAATTAAATGGAATTTGGGGAACTTGATCCTTGTGTGCCGAGCAGAAATATTTGTGTTCATAGAAGCAGGGCGTGGGTCTATTTGCTTAGGGTCCTTTTCTCTCTCTCTCCAAAGTGCTCACTGGTATTATAGGATCAGGCTGGTCTCAGGGCCCCTGGGGGACAAAAAAAAAAAAAAAAAAAAAGTTCTTGGTAAACTGTCCCAGACCTTCACCACTCACAGGGAGCCTATGGAGAGTGTCAGCTGGTAGCCCCTCTGTGAAACAGACTAGCTTCACAAACTAACCAGGAGAGCTGGTCTGTGACGATGATAACGAGTTTGAAATCTTGAGAAAGAGACTGATGCAGGGTCCTGATAAGCCAGTCAAGTAGGCAGTTGCTGCATTTACAAAAGGCACAGGAAAGAGTGTGTGAAGCTACCTCACTCTTCATGACTCAGGGATCTGAAAAAGCCTAAACATAGGAAAGCTTCAGAAAGATGAGTTAGATGAGACAGGTGTGTGTGTGTGTGTGTGTGTGTGTGTGTGTGTGTGTGTGTGTGTGTGGTGTGTGTGTGTGATGTGTGTGTGTGTGTATGACAGGTAATCTGCACAGTTCAATCCATAAAGTGCTTGCCTTGAAAACACGAGGACCGAGTTCCAGAACCCAGGTGAAAACGCCAGGGCGTGGTGGTGAACCACGGTATTACCAGCGCCGGGAGGTTAAAAAAGGAGAAAAGTCAGCCAGGAGGTGGTAGCACACTCCTTTAATCCTAAGACTCAGGAGGCAGAGGCAGGTGGATCTCTGGGAATTCGAGGACAGCCAGGGCTATACAGAGAAACCCTGTCTCGAACAAACAAACAAACAAACAAAAAAATCGAAAAGTTCCTGGGGCTTGATGGACAGCTAGTTCCTTGGTTGAGCTCGATGCCAGTGAGAGATGATAGCATGTCTGAGGATGAGACATGGCATTGTTCTCTGGCCTCCACAGGCACACACACACAGACATGCTGTGGGATGTTCTGTATGTCCTGTGGAGCCTTCTTGGTTCCTCGTGGCTTTACCCAGCAGGTCGTATAGAGGATGATTAGGACATGGGCCTGAGTGCAGGTGTTGAGATGGTCTGCATTGGCTGTGCTGGGGATGGTCTGTATGTCAAGTTGTTCTGATTGGTCAATAAATAAAACTGATCGGCTGTGGCTAGGCAGGAAGGATAGGCGGGACTAACAGAGAGGAAAATAAAAGGACAGGAAGGCAGAAGGACTGCTGCAGCGCCGCATGACCAGAGACACTGCAGCCGCGCCATGACCAGCAGCATGTGAAGTCGCGGTAGCCCAGCCACGTGGCAAGAATAGATTATGGAAATGGTTAATTAAGAAAAAAAATGTTAATAAGATAAAAGAAATGGTTAATTAAGATAAAAGAACAGTTAGCAAGAAGCCTGCACGGCCATACAGTTTGCAAGCAAAATAAGTCTCTATGTTTACTTGGTTGGGTCTGAGCGGCTGTGGGACTGGCGGGTGACAAAGATTTGTCCTGACTGTGGCAAGGCAGGAAAACTCTAGCTACACAGACACACAGACACAGACACAGACACACACACACACACACACACACACACACACACACACACAGACATTAAAAACAAAAGAAACGCCTAAAGCTTTAGTGAAGCATACCTGTGGCTGCACCTGTGACAGTGTCTCCACACAGGATGAACTGAGGGGAGCAGGCCTGCCCTGAATGAAGGAGGACCGTCCCACATACCAGGAACTGGGTGGGTAAGAAGGGGGAAGAAGAAAGCAAGTAGAGGGTTGGTATCCTCTTTACTTCTGGTCTACATGCTATCAACAACATCTGCCACATGTTCTCCCTGCCATGCCATGACGTGCTCCATCATGCCTTTCCTGTCATGGTGAATTGTACCCTCCAAATGTGAGACCAGGTCTACCCAGTCTACCCTTAAATTGCTTCTTGTCATGTTATTTGGTCATAGCAATGAAAAAGGTGGCTGACATAGTGATGAGGACAGCTGTATAGACAGATGGATGACAGTAAGTTAGATAAATACATCTATAGACAGATAGATGATAGACAGATAGACAGATGCTAGAGAGATAGATAATAGGTAGATAGATGAAAGTGAGATAGATAGATAGATAGATAGATAGATAGATAGATAGATAGATAGATAGATAGATAGATAGATACAGACAGATAGACAGATAAAAGTGAAAGGGGGAGGAGAGAAGATAGAGAACATCCAGCATGACAGACTCTAGTTGGGTAGCAAGATCACAGAAGTAGGAGTTACGAGAAATACCTTCTGATTGTGCTGCCACTAGTCCTGATGTGAACCTGGCCTGTAAGATTCTTTTTTTTTCTCTCAGTCTAGTGATTCTCCACATGAGTTACAATATCTCGAAGGACCTCTAATTCCAGCATCCCATCTGTGGGTTCTCTGACTACGAGGAAGGTCCAGAAGGGGCCCATAGTTGCCTATAACAAGCTTGGAACCTGCCCTCAGTTCTCCTCATGGGAACAAGGGACTTTATTTGTACATATGGTGAAACCTGTTAGCCAATGCCACGCTAGAAGAGCCATATGACCAGGCACAGAGAGTGACATGGAAACAAAATCCACACCCAGACTCCAAAGACGTCACACCAAGCCTTGTTATACTGATACTAATACCCAATACCAACACTTGTTAATACTAACACTAGTACCCAAGACATTAATACAAAAATCACACCGTTCCAGAGTCAGACACAGGGCCCAGCATTTCACACAGATTCTCAATCTCCACAAATCCTGGGGCGGGAAAAGGAACTATGTATCATTCTCATTTTACAAACAGGAAACTAAGATCCAGATGTTTTCCATGGCTGGTCAGACATCCGGCCAAAGGCAAGAGCAGAAACCAACTTCAACATCTACCCTACGCTGTAAAAAGTGGGACCGGGTGGGCGTGGGGCTCAGTGGAGATTCTGTGGATATTAGGAGACCTATGAGGGAGGAAAGAGAAGCTGTGAACACACTGTCTAGCACACAGCAGTAAGAACAGAGAGATTGAGAAATGTCACAGAGAGACCAGACACAGCTACCACTGATAAGAAGTGGTGACTCCAAGGGTCAGAGGTGGAGTAGACTGAAAATAGCTCCCCCACCCACCCCGAGAAATGGTGAAATAGGTCCCTGACCATTGGCAGAAGGCAAGACAAACAGTCAGGCCCCTGAGACAGGGTGAGGGAGGCACTTGAGCAAAATAAGCAGTCAGAACTTCCTGCCAAGTGTCCCACAGTCTCCCTGTGTTGCTCCATAGTCCTACTACTGTGTGACTTTGGGGGGAAGGGATAGGGAAGGATTGGGATTTGAACCTAGGACCTCATGTTTTCTAGGCAAATTGTCTACCACTGAGTTACATTCCCAGCCTTTTTTTGTGAAAAAAGAGAGGGACACAAGACAGGGGCACTGACTCAGTGTCTCAGAGATCCCTCTTCCCTTTCTGTTCTCCTACAGGGCGTGTGCAAACCCAGTCTTCCCCAGGCTCTTGTGCCCCTGTGTCTCACTCTTTCAGAAGTCTGCATCGCCTTCCTTTCCTCCCTCAGCAGCAATAGCTGCCTGACAAGCAACCAGGAAATGTACCTGTGCTCAGGAAGAGCATGGAAAGGCTATTCCATGGAGTGAGGAGAACAAGACCCTGGGAAGAGACCAGACCATCCAAGAGCATATGATCCCAGGTGCACTGCCCGCTGCACGCAAAGGATTCAACTAATGCTTGCTGCAAGGAAGGAAGGGAGAGAGGGAAGGATGACCTGGATGACAGACACATCTAATCTGAGGATTTCAAACCTACGCACCACACTCAGGTCTTGCCAGCAGCTCTTCAGGAAAAAGAAAAAAAAAAAGACCATAAAATGAATCAGATGATGCATGCTTTGAGGACCCCGGTACCTGTTCTGCATCTCTCTACAGCCCTAATTCTAAATTCTCCAGAGGGGTCCTTCCCCATTCCATTCACCTCAGCTTCCTAAGATGAACCTCTATCAATGACCTCACTCTATCTGTGTGCATCATCTTCTCTTATTGCCTTTGACTGGAGTTCTGTGGGTGTTTCTGCCTCTGTAGCTGAAAGATAAACTTCTGGAAATGACGTGTTAAATTTTGTATCTGTCCCCTGAGGACCACTTTCCATTCTTCCACATCTTGGCCTCAAAAGGCTTTGGACTGAGTTACTTGGGTTTCCCTGGAGTTTAAGCTTCTGGGCTACAGTGAGCATGGACAACAGAAGACAGAGGCAAAAGACTGGGGGTCAGGGCAAGAGATTTGGGCATTTCTTCCCTCCCCCCCCCCCTAACCATAATGCCTCGGGGTCTAATGACCACTCCCTTCCTTTCCTTTTGGAAGATGGTGGTTCCCACCATTGCCTGTATATGCTGTATTGTTTACCTTTTCCTTTTCCTTTTTTTTTTTTTTCTTTTTTGACTTGGTTTACTCTGTAGCCCAGGCTGGCCTAGAACTCACTGTGTAGACCAGGCTTAGCCCTGAAGCTTTGTGAAGTATTGATCATTGCATTTCCTGTCATGTGATGATCTATTGCATATTAATGACTTAGTATGGAGTGACACTGGTCTAGACATATAGCGGTTCTGTGTAATATCAGTTTAGGGTAAGGAGCCCTCATCTCTCTCCATTCTTCTCTCCGGGGTCCTAGAGCCCCTCCACCGTAGAACTACTCCTGCCTCCTACCTTCCACCAGTTATTTTCCTTTTGCTGGGGAGCTACCAGCAACTAATGTATCTTCAGCTTTAGACTTGGACCTTTCTCTTGCAAGCCTGGCTTGGTAGTACATGCCGTGATGCCAGCAATCAGGAAGCAGAGGCAGGAGGATCACTGCAAATTCAAAATCAGCCTGGTCTACAAAGTAATTCTAGGCCAGCTAGGGCTTCCCAGTAAGATCTTGTGTACAAAAATCAAAGGAAGGAAGGGAGGGAGAAAGGTGGGTGAGGGAGAAAATAGAGAAGAAGAAGGAAGGTTCTCTTGCAACATAAATATGACTTCTAGGAAAAGCTGGATATAACCTCAACCGTGGAAGCGGATAACTTTATCACATTTATTTGCAGGAAGGAGTTCGAAATAAAACAAACATCTTGTGAAAACTTACAGAGGCCAGGCGGTGGTGGTGCATACCTTTAGTCCTAGAACTTGGGAGGCAGAGGCAGGCAGATCTCTGAGTTTGATGCTAGCCTGGTCTAAAAGTGAGTTCTAGGACAGCTAGGGCTGTTGCACAGAGAAACCCTGTCTCAAAAAAAGAGAGAGACAGAGAGAGAGAGAGACAGAGAGAGAGAGAGAGAGAGAGAGAGAGAGACAGAGAGAGAGAGAGAGAGCGCCTGCAGTGTATTACTCATTGAGTGTAGATGCAGCCACCGCCTTTGTGAGCATCTAAAGACACAGTCACAGACACAGGCGCTGATGTCGCTTTTGACTGGGGTGAAGGAGGAGAAGCTTGGTCACAGTAATAACTCAAGGGTGGAGACCATCAGGGAATGAGGACATGAGGACAGTAGAGGGGACAGTGTCCATGGACTAGGAAAGGCCCTGGAAAAGAAACAGAGTCATTGGATGTTTGCTCAGAGCTGGCCTGTCCCCACCCTTTCCTCTTCAGCCACCATTACCTTCCTTCATGGCTGGCTTCTTCCTGCTCCTCTTCCTCCTCTGCCTCTCCCTTTCTCCCTGCTCTTTCCTGGGTCACCACACTTATGCTCTGCGGGCTACAGAGGAAGTGCATGTTCACTGTCACCAGAGAGCATGCCAGACACTTCTTGGGTGGGACTCACACAGCTACAGGCTGTTTCCTGTGTTCAGGGAACCAAAAAAAAAAAAAAAAAAATAGTCCTTTCAGAAGGGCCTTGACATTCATGCTCTGCCTGCGATGAGTGGACATTATGTGGATGAAATCCTGAGAGGCAAGATCCGTTCGTGGTGATGGTCTCACATAATCTGGAGGACCAGAATGGCAACAAGTAGGAGTGCATTCTCCTCTCCTTAGCATTCCTGTAGGTACCAAGAATCAGAGCATAACCTTTGGAACAGGGTGAGCGACTCTTCATGGGACCTACCATTGATAAGGATTCTGCAGGAGAGTGAAAAAGGCGTTTCAACTGTCTGATCGCACACATGGTTGTGCTCTTGCTCTTGGCATTTGTAAGAGAGGCTGCCAGCGGCCCACTACATCATCTGTCTTTTCTCCTCTTGCCTGAAGAAACAACACTGCCAGCCTCCACGAATTCTAGCCAATGCATGCAAGCTTCCAGGAAACTTCTACCAGACAACGGCTAGGTGACAGCTCTCTCCCCTCCACTGTCTTTTTCTGCTGCTTAGAATGTGGGTGTAATGGCTGGAGATGGTGCAAGCACTCAGGGCTATGAGATGGAACCCACAGAGACAACACGGTGTTAAGACTAAAAAGTCTGGGGCTTTGAGCAGTTAGCTGTACAAGTCCTGGACTGCTTTCCTTTGCTTGTAAGTGAAGGAAAACAAATTTCTATCTTGTTTAAATACTATTTGTTTTGATTCTTTGTTCTGTGTGGCCTAATCGGTTAGAGCGTCTCAGGGGCTTTGGGTACAACAAATGAGTTATCTTAAATAAATTACAGCTACTTCCTTAATTTCTCCAGAGATGTCTAACCACTGAACTATCATTCCCTTCTTTCCAGGGACTTGAAGACTGCTCCCTGAATGTGTCCATTTTCCACTGTATGGCAAAGTAGAAACTGGAATGTCATCGCAGTTCCCACTCTGGCCAATCCTGGTGCAGGGGTTTCTGCGGGCAGCTGAACCACAATCACACTACTACATGGAAATATGAGACCAAGTAACCAAGGTCCACTGGAGAGAGAGATCAGGAAGGATCCCACATCTCCATATTCCTCAGCGATGCCCGGATGGGAAGAGACTCAGGAAACAGTAGCTTGCCCTGGTCTTTGGCTAGAAAACAGAATTCCCTGAGTGAAAGCCAGCAAGGCACTTTTGAAGAAAGCACATCTGGCCTTTTTCAGGAAGTAGTTAGCGGTGGAGGGAAGTCGTGAGTGAAGAGAAGGAGGATGGGGAATGAGGGACTGAGGGAGAGTGGGCAGTGTTCCAGATCTCTCTTCTCTGTGCCAGCCCTGTGCTGTGCTTCCAATCCAACATAGCTTCCACTACCCTCCAAGGCGCACAAGCTCTGTATCACTCCCTAAATAGGTCTGCAGGCTGATCCACGAGTTAAGAAAGCTCAGTCTGCAAAGGCTGGGTGCCGCATACTTTTAATCCCAGTACCCAGGAAGCAGAGGCAAGCAGATCTCCATGAGTTTGCTGCCAGCCTGGTCCACACAATGAATTTCAGGCCAGCCAGGGCTATATAGTGAGACTCTGTCTCTCAAGTAATTAAATAACAAATTAAAAAATAATGTGCCAGCCCAGCCTGCACCAATTCAAATGACACCTCTGTGGTGAAGCCTTCCAGCTCTCCTCAGGCAATTATGGCTTTTCTCCTCGCTATTTCTAAACATCTACGTGTTCAAGCAAGCTTTAACTCCTAGGGCTAGTATTGTGTATGCTTTGAATTTAACTCAAATGAATTTAACTTTAAGTGCTCAGTAAACAGAAAGTTCCAGAAAAGAAGAGAGGCATTTTTATTTTCATCTCTACAAAATATATCTTCTTTGGTTCTTTTTAAATATATTTGGTTCTTTTTAAAATTTTTAAATTTATTTTTATACATTTTTATTTAAATATAATTGTAACACTTTCTTCTTCCTTCCCCAAGCACCTCCCAATTCTCCTCCTTCCAACTGCTTCCTTGTTTACATCTGTAACCCCAAGTCAGCACTCCAAAAACTGAAGTAGGAGGAGTATGGTGAATTCGAGGCCAGCTTGGCTACAGAGTCAGACCCTATCTTAAGAGTATAAAAATATTGACAATAAGTAAGTACAAAAATTTTAAGGGAATTCTTGCTGAAATCCAAAGGAAAAAGTTACTCAGAATTCAACCATGGGTTTAGAAGGGCAGCCTTCTGAGCTGTTTGAGGTTATACTGTACATGCTGACACTGTTTACAGTCACACTCACTGTACATGCTGACACTCTGCAGTTACACTGTACATGCTGACAGTCTACAGTTACACTGTACATGCTCACACTCTCTGCAGTTACACTGTACATGTTGATACTCTACAGTTACACTGTGCATGCTGATACTCTACAGTTACACTGTACATGCTCACACTCTATAGTTACACTGTACATGCCGACACTCTCTGCAGTTACACTGTACATGCTGACACTCTGCAGTTACACTGTGCATGCTGACACTCTGCAGTTACACTGTACATGCTGACACTCTGCAGTTACACTGTACATGCTGACACTCTCTCAGTTACACTGTACATGCCGACACTCTACAGTTACACTGTACATGCGGACACTCTACAGTTACAGTGTATATGCCGACACTCTACAGTTACACTGTGCATGCTGATACTCTACAGTTACACTGTATATGCTGACACTCTGCAGTTACACTGTACATGCCGACACTCTACAGTTACACTGTGCATGCTGATACTCTATAGTTACACTGTACATGCTGACACTCTACAGTTACACTGTACATGCTGATACTACAGTTACACTGTACATGCCGACACTCTGCAGTTACACTGTACATGCCGACACTCTGCAGTGACACTGTGCATGCTGACACTCTATAGTTACACTGTACATGCCGACACTCTACAGTTACACTGTATATGCTGACACTCTATAGTTACACTGTACATGCTGACACTCTATAGTTACACTGTATATGCTGACACTCTACAGTTACACTGTACATGCTGACACTCTGCAGTTACACTGTACATGCTGACACTCTACAGTTACACTGTACATGCCGACACTCTGCAGTTACACTGTACATGCCGACACTCTGCAGTTACACTGTGCATGCTGACACTCTCTGCAGTGACACTGTACATGCTGACACTCTGCAGTGACACTGTACATGCTGACACTCTACAGTTACACTGTACATGCTGACACTCTGCAGTTACACTGTGCATGCTGACACTCTCTGCAGTGACACTGTACATGCTGACACTCTACAGTTACACTGTACATGCTGACACTCTGCAGTGACACTGTACATGCTGACACTCTACAGTTACACTGTACATGCTGACACTCTGCAGTTACACTGTGCATGCTGACACTCTCTGCAGTGACACTGTACATGCTGACACTCTACAGTTACACTGTATATGCTGACACTCTGCAGTTACACTGTACATGCTGACACTCTACAGTTACACTGTACATGCCGACACTCTACAGTTACACTGTACATGCTGACACTCTGCAGTTACACTGTACATGCTGACACTCTACAGTTACACTGTACATGCTGACACTCTACAGTTACACTGTATATGCTGACACTCTGCAGTTACACTGTACATGCTGACACTCTACAGTTACACTGTACATGCCGACACTCTACAGTTACACTGTACATGCTGACACTCTATAGTTACACTGTATATGCTGACACTCTATAGTTACACTGTACATGCCGACACTCTACAGTTACACTGTACATGCTGACACTCTGCAGTTACACTGTGCATGCTGACACTCTCTGCAGTGACACTGTACATGCTGACACTCTGCAGTTACACTGTACATGCCGACACTCTACAGTTACACTGTGCATGCTGATACTCTATAGTTACACTGTACATGCTGACACTCTATAGTTACACTGTACATGCTGACACTCTGCAGTTACACTGTACATGCTGACACTCTATAGTTACACTGTACATGCTGACACTCTGCAGTTACACTGTGCATGCTGACACTCTCTGCAGTGACACTGTACATGCTGACACTCTACAGTTACACTGTATATGCTGACACTCTGCAGTTACACTGTACATGCTGACACTCTACAGTTACACTGTACATGCCGACACTCTACAGTTACACTGTACATGCTGACACTCTATAGTTACACTGTACATGCTGACACTTGACTAAATCCCTGAAGTGGCTGAAATGGCTTCTCTACCAAACCATGTGGTAACTTCTCCCTTTTTTTTTCTGCTTTTGCCCATGTATGGGTGTGGTATATTGCACATGACTGGGTAGGAGTATATGCACCCATGCACATGCAAGCAAAGGCCAGAGAATTCTTCTTTTACTCCACCCCTTATTTTTTGAGACAGGGTCTTTCACTGACTTCAGCTAGGCTCTCTGCTCAGCAAGTCCCAGGGCTCTGACACCTCTTTATCCCCAACCCCTGAGGCTGGGTTTAGGGGCACAAGGGTGCTCTCATATCTACTGCTCCATCTCCCTGGAAGTCCCACAATAACTTCTTAACCACACCCCTTCCTTGCATATTCTAAAGGGTGGGAACTTGTGCTTCCAGCTGGAACTGAGTGTGCATTTGTTGAATGCCAAGTGAAATGATTGCAGGATTTTCCACTGGTAACACCTTGTCTGGGATTAGCCATTCAAGCTCTTATCTAATCCCTTCTCTGCAGACAGGAGCTATTCACTTTCCAGAGTAGAACAGGTCATGGTGAACAAACCTCACTGTTAGGAAACCAGAGTGTGCAGAACACCTGTCAGGACACCAGGAGCAAGGAGGAGCTTAGATGGCTTCGGGCACCACCCCTGCCAACATCCAGTTCCAGGTGGGACCACACTGGCTTTCCACAATCAGTCTTGACACAGAGGTTCAGCCCATTCTCAGCGGGACTCCTAAGAAGCTAGCTAATCTGCTTTTCGTGTCTGGGTATCCTGAGTTCAGCCTTCAGTCTTCAGAGGGGCTGCAAGTACCAATGGAGTAAAAGAGGAAAAACATTTTGGGATGACTTGCTTCTTGATCACCCATAACAGAAGATCAACAAGAGACAAAGAAATCAGAGGGTATGGTAGCAAGCTGTAATCCCCACACTTGGGAGACAGAGGCAGGGGGATCAGAAGCTCGAGATCATCCTTAGATACATATCCAGTACGAACCAAGCTAATTGGGACCTATGA
The DNA here is from genome assembly GCF_004664715.2 of Peromyscus leucopus. NCBI lineage: Eukaryota > Metazoa > Chordata > Mammalia > Rodentia > Cricetidae > Peromyscus > Peromyscus leucopus. The sequence goes on from NC_051065.1 coordinate 138,264,787, forward strand.
TACACTTTTTCTCTCTGTGGGGACCATGGAATAGTTGAGTGCACAGTGGGGCAAGAAGACCAGAGAGGAACAAGATGAGTGGTCCCTCAAATGTAGATAGCACTGATATGTGATCAAGCTGACGTGACAGAAAGCCTGTGGTGACAGAGCAGGATAGGAAGTCTCTAAGGAGGACACCAGGTTTGTACTGTGATATCAGTCACTGACAACCAATCCCCTGGAGGAGTTTCTGCTCCATCTGGAACATCCCACCGTAGGGATGGGAAGGACAACTCTCCACCACAGTGGGTGCCAGAAGCCTTCAGCTGTGTCTGCGATCCAGCCTCTCTGGGAGACAGTTCCTGTGAGTCAAGGGTCGCTCACTGACTAAGGACCACATGGCCCCTCTGGAGCCTTCTCTGCCAAGTACTCTCACCCCATCAGGAGAAATTCGGAGTTGTTAAGTTGGCCAGTGTACATCTACAATCCCTGCATTTGGGATGTGGAGGCAGGGGGATAAGCCAGCGAAGGGACACTGAGTTCAGATCCCCAGCAACACATTAAACTCAGGCATGGAACCACAACTGTAAAAGCAGTGCTGGGGAGCAGAGACAGAGGACCCCTGGGGCTCACTGGCCAACCAGTCTGGCTGAATTGCTGAGCTCCACATTCACTGTGAGAGACCCTGCCTCAAAACATAAGGTAGACAGCAGTGTGGAAGCACCTGACGTCGACCTCAGACCTCCACACATGAACATACACAGGTACTCAGAGATACTAGAGGAGCGGGGAGGAGAGAGAGAGAGACCAACAGTTGGCTGTAGATCCATGACAGCTGACAGCTGACAGCCTGGCTTGCATAACCAAGACTGGATACCTCTGCCCACAGAGCAATGGGGAAGGACAGCAGAAGCAGTGGCTCCATTCCTCCTCCACCAGCTCAGTCCCCAATATCACAGGACCCAGAACCAGCCCTGGATTCCCCATCAAAATTGCTCAGAGCCAGGCGACAGAGCCGCTGCCTGGAGGAGATCCTGGCAAAGTCTTTTCTATAGGACTCGCCTTGTTTGTCTTTGTTATAACTAGACTGCTGCCTCCTCTAGGCAAAGCTTGTCCAGTAATAAACTCCTGAGTACATCCTTCATTATGAAAGGTAAATAAAGCAGTAACAGGAAAACAGCCAGCCCCTCACTAAGAGAGTAAGTAAATACTTTTGTCCAGTTTGTGGAAATTTTTGAGACCCGGTGGGCAAGGGAAGGCAGGTGTGATTCACTGTTACCCCCAATTTTAGCATCTGATTGATCACCTTGGATCTGACTGTGGGAGAGGTTCCAGGTCAGGGTAGGTGGCTGTGCTTTATTTATGCATTTGAAGGATAAATCAAAAATGGCTAACAACATCAAGACCATATCTTGTTATGTGTAAGAGGAGAGTGACAAAGTTGTCCTTTGGTCCATCCACCCATCTGTCCATCCTGCATAACTGAGGCCTTCTGCCAGTGAGGCGAGGGGAGGGCTCACCCAGCTTAGTACTGGCTCTAGGCCGATTTGGGTTCTATACAAGCTGTTCCATTCAGTAGCCCTTGACCTGTTGGGCCCACAGTGTCAGGTGCCAAAGAAGACCCTGCCAGAAGGTGGTCACATTCTGACCTAATCCCTGACATGGGTCAGACCCGCCCCACTGCCCTGAGCTCCCTGGTGCCTGACTCAGTCCCCAGCCTATCCTTAGAAAGAAGGTGTGGATCCCCCAGGAGCCATCTCCCAGCCACACCCCCACCCCTTCCAGAAGGGCCCCTGGAGGACTCCTGTTACAGCAACCAGCCCTTCCAGTTGAGCAGAAATTTCCTGTTCTGGCAACCCAGAGGCATTTCATTTTGTTTTATTTTAAATGTTCAGTACATTCCCAGGCAGCTCCACCCTCCATTCTAATTCCATTAAACCTATTCCTCTTGGACCTTTATTTTCACACAGGAGAGGCAGCAGAGAGGGTGGGGAGAGAAGCTGGCAAAATGAGGCTCGTCCATGAAAAGCGGAAAACAAAATAAAGGGTCCTGTGCATCCCTACTCTGTGTCTTTCCTTTCTCCTGCCTCAGACATGTCACCTCCCGTCACCAAACCCAGTTAAGCTGGTGCCCAGTCTCCCCACCCCGAGGAGTACAGGCTGCATTAACTGAGCTAAAATACATAGTGTCACACACAGAAGCTGGCAATAATTAAAGGGGGAGGCAGACATCTGGGTCTTCAGACAATAACACATGTGAGTACTGTTCTTGATTTAAAACTAATAACCATGTCATGCTAATGTAGCTGATGCCTCATTTGTTAGGGTCTGTGGAGAAAGAGCTATTCCTTGTCATTGATTCTCCTAAATTCATGGAGCTTACATCTTTTGTTCAAATCATTTAAGCATTCTTCTTTTTTTTTTTTTCTAGAACTCTTTCTAAATATATAGTGCTATTCTCTGCTTCGCTAAGCAAAGTTCATGCAGCATAATTCATTACCCTCTGTAAGGACACAACTCTATAACCAAGGGCCTGGTGGAGCATGCAGGAGGAGCATGCAGGTGGAGTGTGGGGGTGGAACATGGGGGTGGAGCATGCAGGTGGAGCATGCAGGTGGAGCATGTGGGTGGAGCTTGCAGGTGGAGTGTGGGGGTGGAGCATGTGGGTAGAGCTGCAGGGAGTGTGGGGTGGAGCATGGGGTGGAGCTTGCAGGTGGAGTGTGGGGTGGAGCATGTGGGTGGAGCTTGCAGGTGGAGTGTGGGGGTGGAGCATGTGGGTAGAGCTTGCAGGTGGAGTGTGGGGGTGGAGCATGGGGGTGGAGCTTGCAGGTGGAGTGTGGAGGTGGAGCATGGGGGTGGAGCATGCAGGTGGAGCTTGCAGGTGGAGTGTGGGGGTGGAGCATGTGGGTAGAGCTTGCAGGTGGAGCATGCAGGTGGAGTGTGGGGGTGGAGCATGCGGGCTCTGGGTCTCTTTGTGAAACAAATAGTTATAACTTCCAAGATTGAACTTGGGTGAAGAAAACCAATAGACTATTGTGTTTTGGGGTCCTGGAGAATTCTTTATCCTTACCTCCAGCTACTCTGTTGTTTGCATTCTTATTTGTGCTCTCCATCCTCCTGTGTCTTGCTTTATGGTGAAGCTGCTAGTCTCTTGCTATGGCTTCTGAAGTCCTCCACCATTTATTCTAGTTTTCTAGTGATCAGTAAGTGATTTCAGCAGTCATGCTGGAAACCAAAGGGCCTCTCTGGGTTTAAGACGGACAGAATGCCAATAAGAATGCCTGTCTTGCTTTCTCTCCATTTGTTGTGAGTTTCAAACTGATGGAGACTAAACTGGGTGTGGTGGCATACTCCTTTAATACCAGTACTCAAGAGGTAAGAGGATCTCTGTGAGTTCAAGGCTAGCCTGGTCTACATAGTGAGTTCCAGGACAGCCAGTGCTAGGTAAAGAGACCCTGTCTCAAAAAAATTGATGAATTGTAATTATACATAATAAGAGGATTCATCATGGTATAATCTCATACACATATTACATGTTTTGGTCATATCCACCCCATTATCTTCTTTTGTTCCCCTCATCCTCCTGATAATCCCCTTCCTCTTCCTAATTGCTCCCAATTCTGTTTTAATGTCTTCTATTTTATTTATTAATTTATTATTATTATTATGACTGGTGAACCAGTACATTTAATTCAGCTTACTTTTAGAAGTATGGGGGCATTGTTTATTTCATGAGGCAAGATCTCATCCTGTAGCCAGGTTGTCTCGGAACTATGTAGCCCAGCCTGAGCCCCAAACTCACAGCAATCCACCTGCTGCCACAGCCTCCCAAGTGCTGGTGTTACAGGCATGAGCCACTATGCCCAGCTCATTTTTGATGGGCATGTTGACCTCCCTAAGAACGTGCCCTTCCCTCTGGTGTCTGAGTTTGAGATGACTGAGCCTTCTTTAAGAACCACAACAGAGCTCATATAAATGTGTCCCACACCAGTAGACTACCTCACCATGAATCACCCAGAAAGAGGGTTCCTGATGATAGAACCTGACACCCATAAGACAAAGCCAGCCAGGCAAGGAGGAGCTCCCACCACATGTAAGACCCATAGCATTTCTCAAATTCCATGGGTGTGCCCCCACCCCAGGTTAAGTCATGTGCCCCACTTATTGGTGCCCAGGGTCTAACAGTCCTCCCCTCTGGGTCCACAAGTTTCAACATTAATGAAGAATCAGTCTAGCAGGACTGAGTTTCCCAGAGTCTCCCAGAGCATCTCATCTTCAAGCTATAAGGCTTGGAGAACAGATGAACAAACCCGTGAAAATCCTGATTTGCATTGGTGCATGCAATATAAAAGTAGAAAGTAGTACTATATAGGAGAGGAAGAAATATAAGCAGAGAAGGAGGGAAGAGGGAGAGGAGAATGGGAAATAACAAAAACTAAGACAAATATGTTTTCTGTCATATGTGGAATCTGTATTGACATGAAAGCTGTCATAGGACAGTTTGGGGAAAGCATTTATACCAGAGGGAAGAAGGTGTGTAGCATGAATTGTTAGAAGGTCTTATTAATAAAAACAAACCTGAAGCCAGGTATTGGGGTGAATGCTGGAAGATCAGAGAGAGAGAACAAGCCACAGCTACCTCACCTTGCCAATTCTTCAGCTGATTCTGTTTCCTCAGACTGGAAGTCTCTGAGTCCTCATCCAAATGGATCTCAGCTGAACTGCTGCTAAAAACCTAAAGCTTAACCAGCCTAGTTCCTGGTTTTCACACCTTATATCCCTTTCTGCTTTCTGCCCTCACTTCCTGGGATTAAAGGCATGTGTCACCATGCCTGGCTGTTTCCAGTGTGGCTTTGAACTCACAGAGATCCGAATGGATCTCTGCCTTTGGAATGCTAGGATTAAAGGTGTGTGTGCCACCATTTTCTAGCCATCATTTTGTATCTAGTGGCTGTTCTGTCTCTGACCCCAGATAAGTTTATTAGGGTGCACAATATTTTGAGGAACACAATATCACCACACAGGTGCAATGGAGAGGGTACTAGGGGTCAAATATGAACAAAGTACAATGACATGCATGCCTAAAAATGTCAAAAGGAAACCCATCATTTTTGTATTCTAACTAAAAACTACTAGTAACAGTAACAAATCCTGATTCTTTTAGCTTCCAAAGAAACAATTAGGCTGCAGTCATGCATCCCATCAGCCCCAGAGTCTAACAAGCTAATCCAACACAGGAGACAAGAGTGGGGAAATGAGATGGGCTAGCCTTGGATCCAGGACTCCTATAGCTGATAGAATATTGCTGAGGCCTCTGATACCATGTCAAACTCAAAGCAAAGCCATGGATTTTCTTCCCTCTTCCAGATGTAGCAGGGAGCCAGAGCTCTCATAATTGATCAGAGTAAGTCAGTGCAGGACCAGGAGACAGAATTCTTGGGCCTCATCCCTGGGTCAGCAGCTGCCTCACCAGGTGACCTTGGCCAGGCTGCCTGAGTGCTTTTGGACTCCATTTGTAAGCTATAAAACATCCTTCTGCTCATGGCACAGGGAGGATTTTGTCAGCCGGTGTTCGGAAAAGCTTGCATCTCCAGATGAGAGCATTCAGGAGTTCTGAGCTCTGTTCTCAGCCGAGGCCTTTGTACACAGGGTTTTATTAACAACGGCTTCTCTAGCTTCTCTTTGGGGAAACAGTTCTATAATGCCACTTATCCTCATCCTGGTGACTCGATGCATTTGCCAGCAGCTTAGACTTTTCTTCTGACCAGGTCTCCATTTCATAAGTGATCGACTCAAATTCCTCCAACACTAAGAACAATACTTGAGCCACAGAGGCGCCTCAGGAGGTAAAGGTGCTTGCCACCAAAACTAAGAACCTACGTTCAATCCTGGGGACCTACATGGTAGAAGGAGAAAACAGACAAATTGTCATCTGACCTCCACATGCTTTCCATGGCATGTGTGCATGCACATGCACACACATACACACAAACACACACACACTATAAACATAAAAAAATTTTAATGAGGTTTCTTTTTAAAATCTTGCGTGTGTGTGTGTGTGTGTGTGTGTGTGTGTGTGTGTGTGTGTGTGTGTGATGTATAATATATGATGCACCTGATGTTAGAGAAGCCCATGGTCATTCTTAATAAAAGTCCAGGTGGGCCTTACACCTGTTAGAATGGCTACGATCAAAAACACCAATGACAACCAATGTTGGAGAGGATGTGGAGCAAAGGGAACACTCCTCCACTGTTGGTGGGAATGTAAACTTGTACAACCACTGTGGAAATCAGTATGGCGGTTTCTCAGAAAATTAGGAATTGAACTACCTCAAGACCCAGCCATCCCACTCTTGGGTATATACCCAAGGAATGCTGATTCATACCATAAAGATACATGCTCAGCTATGTTCATAGCAGCACTATTTGTAATAGCCAGAACCTGGAAACAACCTAGATGCCCATCAACGGAAGAATGGATGAAAAAATGTGGTACATATACACAATGGAGTACTACTCAGCAGAGAAAAACAATGAAAGCATGAAATTTGCAGGCAAATGGATGGAACTAGAAAAAATCATCCTGAGTGAGGTAACCCAAACCCAGAAAGACAGTTATGGTATGTACTCACTCATAGGTGGATTCTAGATATAAAATAAAGAACAATCAGACCACAACCCATAGAACCATAGAGGCTATGTATATAGCATGGAGGTCCCTAGGATGACTGTGGCTTATAATGAATTTCAGTTTTACTCAATTATTGAAAAAAAAAATAGCCAAATGAATGGAAACGCATGAACTATGAACCAAAGGCTGAGGGGCCCCCAGCTGGATCAGGCCCTCTGAATAGGTGAGACAGTTGATTGGCTTGATCAGTTTGGAGGCAACTAGGCAGTGGGACCAAGTCCTGTGCTCATTGCATGAGTTGGCTGTTTGAAACCTGGAGCTTATGCAGGGACACTTGGCTCAGTCTGGGAGGAAGGGACTGGACCTCCCTGGACTGAGTCTACCAGGTTGATCGCAGTCCTCAGGGGAGGACTTGTCCTGGAGGAGGTGGGAATGGAGGGTAGGCTGGGGGTAAGGAGAGGGTGTGGGAGGGGGAGAATAGGGGAACCCGTGGCTGATATGTATAACTGAATGATTGTAAAATAAATATATATATAAAGTCCAGGTGTGCAAAGAACAAAGCTCAGAGCTTCTGAAAGTTTTCATCTGGAGATATAAATCCTCCCAGCCAGCAGTTGGTAAAATCTCATCCTTTAGACAGTGGAGTACAGGTACCTGAAGACAGCCTAGAGAGTCAGCCCTTACCTTTCACTGTGCTTCCCTGTGTTTTTCAGGATAAGCTTGCTGTGGCTATCGCTATGAGAACTCCACCTGAATAGAACTGACAATCTTTCTGCCTCAGCCTTCCAAGTACTGGGATTACAGGAGTGAACCTCTATTAATACTCCTAGTGTATTAATAATTCTAAAAATATTAGATGTAGCTAGGACTTTCTTTTTCTTTCTTCTTAGTCTTTTTTTTTTTTTTTTTTTTTTTTTCAAGACGAGGTTTCTCAGTGTAACAGTGCTGGCTGTCCTGGAACTCACTCTGTAGACCAAGCTGGGCTCAAACGCTCAGAGATCCACTGCCTCTGCAAGTGCTGGGATTAGAGGCGTGTGCCACCACCACCCAGATAGGATTGTTGTTTTCGAGATTGGGTTTCTCTGTGTAGTTTTGACGCCTATCCTGGATCTCACTCTGTAGACCAGGCTGGTCTCGAACTCACAGAGATTGCTGGCTCTGCCTCCTGAGTGCTGGTATTAAAGGCGTGTGCAACCCACCACCTCCTGGCAGATTTTTTTTTTTTAAGACAGTGTTTCGCTGTGTAGCACTGGCTAGCCTAGAATCCCTATGTAGACCAGGCCAGCCTCAAAATCACAGAAATCTTCCTGACTCCCCAGTATTAGGATTAAAGTCATACACCACCATCTCTGACCCCTATATAGGATTTTTGAGGCAGGGTATCATGGAGTCCAGACTGGCCTTGCTCTCCCTATGTAGCTGACGATGACCTTGAACTCCTGATCCTCTAGCCCATATGTCCCATGTACTAGGGTTGCAAATGTGTGCCACCATATCCAGGAAAACTGAATTTTCCTATAGCAAATTGTGGATTGGATGTAAGCTGCCCATGCTAGCCTAAAGTTTGGTTTTGAATCTTTTAGAAAACATGATGCTTTTCACAGTGTTACTCTGTGACATTATTACTTCTAGCAGCTGTATTGGAGTCAAATCGACACATAGTTAAATACTGTTTGGCCCCCATAATTTGAAAAGTTGGGGCATGTGAATTCACAAGCAGCCACAATCAAAACCCTGACCGAGTCCGAGTCCACATCTCCGCCACTTCGCTTGCCCCTTTGCTGCCCTTTGCTCTGCCCCTTCCTCCACAGTCAGCAGTTTCTAGACTCTAACCTGTATAAAAACACATACTAGCCAAGCTGTGTTGGGGGTAAGTGCCTTTAATCCCAGCACTCAGGAGGCAGAGTCAGACAGATCTCTGAGTTCGAGCTCAGCCTGTTCTACAGAGTCAGTTCCAGAACAGCCGGGGCTACATAGAGAAACCATCTCAAGAAAAAAAAAAAAAAAAGTACAAGCTCCCTTTTGTCGGCTTGCTTCCTGAGGGTCCCCTGTGATTCACCCCTGGGGTTGGATGTATCTTGGGGCTCATGCTCCATGAATCCTTTCCACTGGAGAATAGTCCTTCATGTGTGGATGGGTCAAAGTCGTTCATCCCCTCACCTTTTGTACAGATTGACGCTCTCATTCCTCTTCAGTGAACACCCAGAAATGGCTGGGCATGTGGCACAACATTGCTTTTTTGAGTAGAAAAGCTTGGCATGCATGGATTCCTACTATCTGTGGTTCTCCTGATAACAGTCAATTGCTCATTACAGATTCAAAACTATCTTTTCTTCCTTTTTCCTGATTTCATGATAATAATAAAAAGCTGTGGGCAGGTTTTTCTTTGGGCCACCAGCTCACAAAAAATGACATGGAGACTTATTATTAATCATGAAAGTGTGGTCTTAGCCTAGGCTTGTTTCTAACTAGCTCTTATAACTTAAATTAACTTGTATTTTTAAATATATGATCTTGCATGCACTGGTTACCTCATCTCCATTTTGCCCATCGTCCCTCCATCCACCATATCTGACTGGCAACTCTGCCTTTCTTCTTCCCAGAGCTCTCTCTGTTCAGAAGTCCTGCTATACCTCCTGCTATCCGTTTGCTTTTTTTTTTTTTTTTTTTTTTTTTTTTTTCAGACTTTTCTTGTGCTTTGCGCCTTTCTAGCTATTGTAGCCCTGCCTCGAATCACAGAGATCGCTGCCTGCCTCCGATGCTGGATAAAGCGGCCCACACGCCCGCTCGCTTTTTTAATTAAACCAGCCACAGTGACACATGTTCACACAGTGTAAAGGAATATTCCACAACAAAAAGCATTTGCTTCTTTGTTACACAATGGGGTTTTTCAAGTGTTCTTGCTCATAGCACCCAAACATATCCTTAAAGCAATTTCTTCCTCTGCCTTAGCCAGGTAGACTAGTGCCTTAGTTACTGTTCTACCACTGTGAAGAGACACCATGACCAAGGCGACTTCTAAAAGAAAGCATTTAAGCTGAACAACAGTGGAGAGGCTGCCTGAACAGACCTTCCCCTGTAATCAGATTGGTGGCTACCCCAATTGTCATCATAGAGCCTTTATCTAGTGACTGACAGATGCAGAGGTCCACAGCTAGGCACAGGGCTGAGCACCTGGAGTCTAGTAGAAGAGAGGGAGGAGGGATTGTACAAGCAGGGGCGGGGTTCAAGATCATGATGGGGAAACCCACAGAGACAGCTGACCCAAGCTAGTGGGAGCTCAGGGACTCTGCATGGACAGCTGGGGAACCTGCAGGGGACCGAACCAGGCCCTCTGAACATGGATGACAGTTGCACGGCTTGGTCTGCTTGTAGGGCTTCTGACAATGGGACATGGATTTGTCCGTGGTGCATGAACTAGCTTTCTGGAGCCCACTCCCTATGGAGGGATACCTTGCTCAGCCTTGATGCACTGGGGAGGGCCATGAGCCTGCCTCAGCTTGATGTGCCAGACCTTGTTGACTCCCCATGGGAGGCCTTAACCCCTCTAAGGAGTGGATGGGGGGTTGGGTGGAGAGGAGGTGGGAGGGAAGTGGGAGAAGGGGAGGGAAGGGGAACTGTGGCTGATATGTAAAATGAAAAAAAAAGTTTAAATAAAAGAGAGAGAGAGAGAGAGAGAGAGAGAGAAGAAGAGAGAGAAAAAGAGAGAGAGAGAGACTAAAACCGTTCATCTAATTACCAAGCTCTGAGTCACTTTCTCATGCTATTTAAATTTGGAAGTAATAAATATAGTGGGCACTGTTGACAGCAAAGCTTGCATTTTTTCCTATTTCTTGTCTGAAATAACCTCATCCAATTGTTGGAGAAGACTTTTAGTGATGGCCAGGTATGGTAGCAATGCCTGTAATCCAGCACTTGAGAGCTGAGTTCAGGAGGATTAGGAGTTCAAAGGCAGCCTCACCTACATACATGGCTAATTTCAAGTCAGTGTGGTCTTTATTGAATCCTGTCTCAAAACAAACAATCCTCTTGGTAAGACCTTTCGAATTAGAACCTTCTCTTCAAAACATTAATCCTGGAGCCTAAGAGCACTGGCTGCTCTTGCAGAGGACCTGGGTTCAGTTCTCAGCACCCACATGTCAACTCAGAATTGCTTGCCACCTCAGTCCCAGAGAAATGGATGCCCTGTTCCGGCCTCCTGGGGCACCAGGCACATACATTGTATACATACATACATACAGGCACAGACACACATAAAATAAATAAATCTCAAAAATGCACACACAGCTCTAGACCTGGCCCTCTGCCTGCTTCTACCCCGCTTCTTCCTGCCTGCTGCTGCCTTCTCTCCCCCCACAGCCTCCAGTTTCCTCTGTGCTCTAAAAACATTTTCGGTTGAAAGTTATAGCACATAGTTCTAAAGAGAGCCCTTGGCTTTGAGACAGCTAGTTTCTTAGTGCAACCAATTAAGTTTTATCAACCCCAACATGTAATATACTTTCATTTGGATTTTCAAAATTAAAAATAGAATTATCAAGGCACTAGGGGGGAACTGGAATTTTTAAAATAATATTGGGATGGGGAAATCGTCACAAAGAAGATGAAAAACCTAGAATTCATGAAGAAAATTGCCAGACTGGGGGCAGGTGAGATGGCTCAGGATAAGGATGGCTGCTGCCAAGCCAGAGGATCTAATTCAATTTCGGGCTCCACACAGTGACAGGAAAGAATCAGTTTGCAGAAGTGGTCCTCTGACATCCACACGTGATGTCACAAAATGAGGAAATTAATGAATAAGAAATAAGTGAAAGAAAAGAGCAATCGTGGTGACCATGTCTGCAATCCCAGAACTAGGGAGACTGATGCAGGAAGACAAGAAGATGAAGGCCAGTCTGGGCTATGTGGTGAGATCCTGTCCCACACAGAGAATTAGATAAAAGTAATAAACTAACAATAAGTGAAGCTTAAAAGGTTGCAAACAAATATCTAATTCTTTTAAGCGTCCAAGATATTACTGGTCTAATGTCTTCGACTCATCCTGAAATGCACAGAACAAAATTGATCAGTATAGCAAAATGTTGATATGGATCCCAAATGGCTATGTATGTTTACTACAGAATTCTTTCAACCTGTCTAAATGTGTCTTAGTTAGGGTTACTACTGCTGTGATGACCAAAACAAGTTGGGGAGAAGAGGATTTATTTTGCTCACACTTCCTCAGCACTGTTCATCACTGAAGGAAGTCAGGGCAGGAACTCAAAAAGGTCAGGCACCTGGAGGCAGGAGCCGATGCAGAAGCCATGGAGGGGAGCTGCTTACTGGCTTGTTCCTCAAGGCTTGCTAATCCTAGCTTGCTCAGCCTGCTTTCTTGTAGAACCTAAGACCACCAGCCCAGGGATAGCACCACCCACAGCAGGCTGGGCCCTCCCCGATGGATCACTAAATGGGAAAATGCCTCACAGCTGGATCTCATGGAGGCATTTCCTCACTTAAGGTTTTCTCCCTTCAAATGACTCCAGCTTGTGACAAGTCCATAGAAAATGAGCCAACACTTTTGTTTCCTCTTCTTCCTTTTCTTTTTGTAGCCATGGTAACCCAAATTCACTTACGTACCCAAGGATGATCTTGAACTTCTGATCCTCCTGCCTCTACTGCCCCAGTGCTGGGACTGCACCCCCAAACCCAGCTTGAAACTTTTCTTGATAAAAGTACTGGGGAAGGAACTGCTTAAAAGCATATGTATAAAACTCCTTGGAACTACAGAAGTGCAAACTAACAAATTTAAGTGTTAAAAAATATCCAAAAAGTAAAGAAAATTCTCATTCTCACTGGGGAGTAACACAAATTTATAAATCTTGACAATGCTCACACCCAAAAAACACATGACAAAAATATGTAGGCAGAGATATTTGGTGCTCTATTGTTTAAAATACAAAAGGAAATGAAAGAAGAGCGAGGAAGGGTGGTGATGGGCCTCAGTGGGCAAAGGGCTTGCCATACAGCTGTGAGGCCCTGAGTTCAGATTCCAGCCCTCGTGTTAACAGCCAGGGGAGACGCTTGCCTGAAAGCCCAGCCCTGAGCAGGCAGAACCCGAGGATCCCGGGAGCTCATGCACCAATTGGCCTAGCCTGTCTATGAGCTCCGGGGCTCAAACACTAAGGTGGAGGGGCTGGCAGGACGGCCCAGTGGAGAAAGGCAGGTCCCGGAAGGAAGCCACAGGGAGGGGGAAGAAAAGATCTGACACCAAAAAAGGTGTCCTCTGACCTCCACACAAATGCTGTGGTGTGAGCATGTGTACACACAGGCACACACACACACACACACACACACACACACACACACACTCATGCACACACACACACATGCACACACACTCATGCACACACACACACTCATGCACACACACACACATGCACACACACACACACATGCACACACACACACACTCAAGCATGCAAGAGAGAGGGAGAGAGCACTTAAGAAATGAATATAGTAGATAGCAATCGAAGAAAGGCATCATCTGACCTCCATATAATTGTGCAAATGCACAAGCACATGCACAGACACACAAACACACAAAGGAGGAGGAGGAGGAGGAAGAAAGGAAAGAAGGCAGAGATAATCCACAGGATGCCGCCATAAATGATGAAATAAATGGCAGCAGGCTCAGGCTTCTCGACTCCAGCCAGCTGCTGGAGTGCCGGGCTTTTGCACATACTGACAAGGATGAGCTGCAAGTTAGTTCAATGGCTCTTTGAAAGATGACCATCACAGAATGAAGTAGATAACATGACAGTTTCCATAAAAGCAAATAGACTTATGAGTGAATGCAAATGCACAGGAAGAAAGGTCCCCAGACTTTGTCAATGAACTTGTCCCAAGAAAGACTGAAATTAGCTGGGAATGGCCTACAATCTCAGCACTGGGGAGTCTGAGGCAGGAGAACTGTCACAAGTTCAAAGCAGCCCTGAGTTACATAGTGAAGCTCAAAGCCAATTTGGGCAGCAAGACCTTGCATCAAAAAATTAGGGTAAGTGTGGTGGTGTAGAGCTTTAATCCCAGTATTTGGAAGGCAGAGGCAGGGGGAGTTTGAAGCCAGTCTGGTCTGCAGAGTGAGTTCTAGACTGGCCAGGGTTACAGAGTGGGATGTCTCAAAAAAGACTAAAGAAAGAAGAGAAACACAGAGAGTAAAATTGGGGGGTTTAGGGGACAGGGAGAAGAATGGGGTCACTTAGCTGCTTCTCTGTGAACATCTGTATTATTTGAACTTCTTATCACAAGGGTGAGACACTTTGATAACTTTAAATTACCTAAACTGACCCAAGACACCAAGAATGGTTACTATCTAAACATCTCTAAAATGCCTTGTGAACTATTAATTATTAATTGTTGATTCAATCATCCACATATTTCCCTGCCTCGCATCGAAAGCTTCAGTCTTGCAGGCAGACCGTTTGTGTGTTTTTTATGGGCGTCTCCTGGAGTTCTCATGTGAATGCCTCAGCACTCATGCCTGCGAATCGAATGGTCACAAGCCTGTAAATCATGTGAAAATGGCCTTTCTTCTCCCAACTTCATTCCCCAGGGGCACAGGCCAACTCTGGATGCAAGTCTGATCTCAATAGAAGCCCCATTGAAAGCAAAGTCATCTTAAACATAATGGAATGCATTTTGAGCTAAATGCCAATGGGGTCAGTGAGCAGAGATTGTTGGGGGGAAAAAAGCACATTGCAACCCAAATGCAATGGAGGTGAAGATGAAAAGGAGACAAGCAGAGGGTGTTGAAGGTGAGGGAACAAATACTGGTTCTGACGTAAGTTTGCAAGAGTCTAACCTACGACAAAATCCTAGAGGCCTTTGACTACGGAGGCCTGGGCGTTCCCCCGAGCAAAGGACTCCCTTCAGGAAAGCAATGAGACCTTGGAGGCAGATACAATGGCAGACAGTGTCACAAAGTGAAGACTTCTCGCTCACTGACTGGAAGAAAGGGACAGAGGTGCAAAAAGAGTTTGGTCTACACACACACACTTTAAGAAAGATTTATATGTAAATGATGGAAGAGCTTCTAACCCCCTGGAGACTATGAGAGCATTGGACATGCTGCCCTGAAGTTCAGTAGGGATGGTTGAAGTCAAGCGAAAACCACCCGTACGTAAGCATGGTAACACAGCCAAGAACAGAATGCTAGTCACGGGGCAAGCTCATGCTACCTCTCTAAAGGGAGACTTTTGAGGGAAGCAGGGGTGACTGTATCCTCATTCTGCATGTTCTGTTCCTTCAGTGCACGTGTGTTAAGTATATAACTAGTGACAGATGCTATGCCAAGCTTTGGAAATGAAGAAATGTAAGGCATGACCCTTTTCTGGAGAATTTCATCACCTGGTGGGTAAATATTTACGGTATAAAAGTGTTTGTGTACGTCAGAATAGCAGTACAAGTCAACAGGAACGGACTGAGAGAAAAGGCTAACCCAGTGTCACAGAAGGTCACCTCTGAGTTGGACTTTAAAAATAAGTATGCGCTCCAGAGAACAAGAAGCCACAGACTGGAGGAAATATTTGCAAAACACATATTTAAATGGACTGCTGTTCAGTTCATCCAAAGGACCCTTAAAAACTCAGCAATTAGAAAACAGCCTAAGCTGAATGTGATGAAAAATGCCTCTAAGCCCAGCACTCAGGAAGAAGAGGAGTTCAAGGTCAGCCTCAGCTACAAGGTTTGAGGCCAGCCTGGATTACAAAAGACCTTGTCTCCAAAAGAAATGAAAAGAGCTGAACAAAACAAATAAACATAATGTAAAAACGGGCACCATCTCTGAACTGAGACTTCACAGGAGATCCAGAGACGGCAAGCATCTGCGAAGACACTCTACTGTCACGTGTCATTGAAGAACTGCGCAGCCTCGCACACTTCTTAGCAAGCCATTCGAATGGTGACTGTATCAAGTGCTGCCAAGGAAGGATGTGGAGAGAAAGATCTCATGCCCATTGCTGGTGTGAATGCAAAATGGACCAGCCATGTTAAAGACAGTTTGCCGCTTCCTTATACAACTCAACACGCTCTTTCCAAAGGATACAGACACTGAATTTGTAGGTATTTACCAAGGAAGCTTAAACTGCATCTACAGCGCACCCTGCACACAGAAGTTATGACAGTTTTTTTTCACAATTGCCAAAACCTGGAGGCAACCAAGATGTCCTGCCCTGGGTGAGTGGGCAGACTGTGGTATATCCAGACTGTGGTATATCCAAACTGTGGTATATCCAGACTGTGGTATATCCAGACTACTCAGCACTAACTGTAAGGAGTTCTTTAGCCATAAGAAGACAGGGTAAGTACATACGACTAATTAAGAGAAGCCAGTCTAAAAAGACCACAGACTACATGACATTTCAGAAAAGACAAAACTGTAATGACTGAAAAGATCAGGAGTTAGGGAGGGAGAGTGAACAGGGAATTCCTGAGGGTTTTTTAGAGCAGTGCATCTCTTTACTACAATACTGTAATAGCAGATACAAGCATTAGCTATTCTCTTTTGTTGTTGTTGTTGTTTTTGGGGGGTTGTTATTGTTGTGTGTTTTTTTTTGTTGTTGTTGTTTGTTTGAGTGGGGGTAGTTCAAGGCAGGGTTTTTTTCTGTGTAATCCTGGCTGTCCTGGAATTTCCTCTGTAGACCAGGCTGACCTCGAACTCACAGAGATCTTGTCTCTGCCCCCCAAGTGCTGGATTAAGGTTACACCACCACCCGCTCATTAGCTCTTTTCTTATTGATGTGCTTTAAAAAAGAAAGAAAAAGGCCACTAAAGAAAGAAAAGGTGAACCTGGCAAGATGGCTCCTCAGGAACAGGCGCTTGCCAGCTGTCCTGGCAACCTGAGTCTGCCCCCAGGATCCACGTGGCGAAAGGAGAGAGCAAACTCCTGCAAGTGTCCTTTGACCTACACACTCAGTGAGGCATGTCAGAGCGCGTGTGCAAACACGCTCTCTCTCTCTCTCTCTCTCTCTCTCTCTCACACACACACGCACACCACATGCACGCACGCACACGCAGTGGACTAAAGAAGAAAATGGAGACGGGAGGGGCTTACTCTGGCTCAGTTTGAAGGGACAGACCATCAGGATGGGGAAGCCACGGCAGCAGGAGGATGAGGCAGCTGACACGCTTTTTTAATTCCGTAAGAGCCCCCACCCATGGCATGGTGCCGGCTCCATTCTGTGGGGGTCCTCTCTCATCAGTTAAACCTCTCTGGAAACACCTTCAGACACATCCAGAGGTGTGTCTCCTAGGCCTTTTCAAATCCAATCAAAGTGATAACAAAGATTAACCATCTGGTGGCAGACCTGTGTGAGTTGGAGGCCAGCTTGGTCTATAGGGAAATCCTGTCTCAAAACAACAACAACAACAACAACAAAAAATTATCCATCACATGTGGAATGTTACATTTGCCTAAATCATAGAATATCCAACATGATGAGAGTGTCCGATTTCATGTCAATTGTGGGCGCTGGGTACTAATGGTATGTCAGTGTAGGTCCCTCAGGTATGACAAAGGAACCGCTGTGGTGACGGTGCCCACGAGGGGGGAGGCTGGGTGACATATGAGGACTATGGAGACTCTCCATGCTTTGGGCTCAAATTTGCCATGAACCTACAGCTTTTCTAAAGACAGAAATCTACTTAAGACATTGAGATTCCATCTCATCCATCAGAATGGTTATTATTAAGAAAACTTAGTAAGTCCTGACAAAGATGTGGGATAAAGGGCGCACCTCTACATTGTTGGTGGGAATGTAAATTGGTCCACCATTGTGGAAGTCAGTGTGAGGTTCCTCAAAAAATGAAAACTATCGTATGGATCGGAGGGCAGGAAGAGCGCTCAGCAAGCGAAGCCACTAGCTAACAAGCCTGATGACCCAGGTCGGATCCCCAACATAAAAAGCCACATGGTGGCACACATGTGCAATCTCAGTACTCTACGCTGATGAGACGGGAGGCATAAACAGAATGACCCAGAAGCTCAAAGACCAGTTATCCTAGAGTGCATGCTGCAGCAGCAGAAACAGGAGAGACCTTGCTTCAAAAAGTGCAACCAGCTCCTGAAAGCTGTTCTCTGGCCCCCACACACATGTCATGGCACATACGTGTCGAGTGCTCTTGTGCATGAGTGCACATACATACATACACACACAGTAAACAAGTAAAAATATTTAAAATAATTTATTTAATTTTATTTTATGTACGTTGGTGTGAGGGTGTCAAATCCTCTGGAACTGGAGTCACAGACAGCTGTGAGCTGCCATGTTGGTGCTGGGAATTAAACCTGGGTCCCCTGGAAGAACAGCCAGTGCTCTTAACCATCTCTCCAGCACCATAAAAATATTTTTAAATGCTTAGACTTGTCATATGATCCAGCTATACCACTCCTGGTGGTATATACGAAGGACTCTAACACACCACAGAAATGTTTTATTGAAGCATTATTCACAATAGCCAAGAACCAGACTAGGTGTCCATCAAATATGAATGGGTAAAGAGAATATGATGTATATATACAATGTAGTTTTATTCATCCATAAAGAACAAAATTACGTCGTTTTCAGGAAAAATGAAAACAACTGGAGATCATGACATTAAGCAAAATAACTCAGACTCAGAAATATAGACAGGATATATTTCTTCTCGTTTGTAGACCCTGGGTTTTACATACACAGAATCGCATGTGTATGTAGGACATGAAAATGGAGGTGGCTGTTTGGAGGAATGCATGGGAATAAGGGGAGAGGAGAGGAGAGCAGAGAGGTGGATGTGCATGATGCGCTTATATGCAATGTCTTAGTGAGAACGTCACTAAGTACAATCGCTGTATGCCAATAAAAATAAAATCTACTCAAAAGAGAACGCATAGGGGCTGGAGAGATGGCTCAATGGCTAAGAATGTGTACCGCTGGAGCAGAGAACCTGTGCTGGTTCCCAGCATGGCACCCAACCTCCTGTAACTCTAGTACCCCCGGGATTCAATGTGTCTGCCTTCCAAGGACACTTGTACTCGTGTGCACACAAAACTTAATCTTAAAGAGAAAGAGAGAGGGAGGGAGGGGAAGGGAGGGAGGGAGGGAGGGAGGAAAATGAATAGGTTTTGTGGTAGCATACACCCAAACATGGGCTCCCATAGTGCCTGTGCAGCAAAGTCAGGCCCAATGAAATCCCAGTGAAACACTAGTGTTAACAAACACACAGATGTATTACTAAAGACTGTCATTATGTATAAGTTCCCCAGAAAGCCAAGGTTGAGCACTGGCAGATTACAAATTTAAAGCACCAACCCCAGAGACTCACTGACCCTTGCCGATGACTTTATGAAATAGATGGCATGGTTGCCATTGTCCTTATTTTAACAGATTAGGAAACTTGGATTTACAAATTCCCCAAAGGCACAGAGGCAGTGGGGGCAGGGACACAAACCTGTCTACTAGCAAAGTCTGTCCGTGAATCAGCACCCTCAGGGGACTCACTCCACCGCCACCCCCAACCTTTCTCCTTTGTCCTAAGTGGAAGTCCGTGCCTTGTGTAACAAATTCAGACCCCACCTAGCTTGGGTAGAGTGTATCCACTGCTCAGCTGGGAGTCAGCCTCACACCAGTTCCCTAACACAGCCATGTGTGTGGATCTGAAGGTGTCACAGTCTACAAGGGGATTCCGGCCACAGCAGTGAGGCTCATATTCCTCTTTGGTTAAATGACATCCCCAGAGGAATGATCTTTATCTCTAGGTGTTGACATCTCCCTGTCCTAGACAGTGTGAGCACCACCCTGTCTGCTAAATAAGCCACCACAATGAGGTAGAGCTTTTCAATTAAAAAAAAAAAAAAAAAGTAGGACTCAGGGTAAAAATTGAGCCAAGAGGCAATAAAATATGGATGCATATTTGGTAAATTTGTCATGGAAACCTTTGGGACTCAGAGATCTGCTTCCCTCAGCATTGTGGAGCAACGGCAATTGCCACACTTAATTAATGGCCGTGACTTTTAGGATAGCAGTTTTGAAATGCCCGTCCTTGGACTAAGTAAGTCCCTGATGAAGTGTTAACAAAAGTGATTCAAAAACTAGAGGAAAGCAACATGCTTTCGCAGTCAGGCGTATAACACACCTACCACAAACTCGGAAGTAGCAAGATGACTTTTCTAATCGCCTACCTTGGGAAGAACTCTCCTTTATTCTGAGACCATTGTCTTTCGCTTCAGTTACTTGTGTGTCGTGTTGTGTTTGGTGTATGTGCCTGTTAGTGTGTGCATGTGCGTGTGTGAGGTCAGAGGTTGATGCCGGGTATCATCAACTGAGCACTCCCCAACTTTATTTCTAGGGGTAGGGTCTCTGTCTGTGTATGAAGCTCATCGATTCAGCGAGGTGGCTGGCCAGAGAGCGTCAGGGACCTGCCTGTCTCAGTCCCCAGCACTGGAGTTACAGCTGCATGCTGCCACACCCCCGTGAACCTGGTTCTGGAGATCCAGACTCAGGTGTTACTGCTCACATGGCAGGCACTTTACTGAGAAAGCCCTCTGTCTCACCTTTTTTTTTTTTTTTTTTTCTCACTTTTTTCTTATTTTTTACTTTTTCAAGACATGGTTTTTCTGTGTAGCCCTGGCTGTCCTGGAACTCACTCTGTAAACCAGGCTGGCCTCAAACTCAAAGATCCACCTACCTCTGTCTCCTGAGTGCTGGCACCACCACCACCACCACCACACCACCACCACCACCACCACCACCAGGCTGCTATCTTAGCATTTTTAAAAGTTTTCTGTTTAAGACTTTTTTTTTAACTTGTATGAGTATTTTTCCTGTGTGTATGTCTTGCACCACAGGCATGTCTGATGTCCACAGAGGCCAGAGGAGACAGCAGATTCCCTGAACTGGAGGTACAGACAGCTGTGGGCTGCCACATGGGTGCTGAGAGTCAATCCCAGGTCTTCTGGAAGAGCTGTCCATGCTCTTAATCACTGAGCTGTCTCTCCAACACTTCTCCCCTGCCTTTTTAACATGCTAAGTTGTGGGTCCAAAATTTTGGTCCAACTGTTGCAGTTAGCAACCTTATTCGGCAGTTTAACCAGCATTGATGAATATCTATTTTCTACCAGACTGTGAGAAATGTCTCAGTGAGTAATATGTACTACCTGCTGCTCAGAGACCACCCAGTGGGAAATGGGTTAAGGAGCCCAAGGAACATGATGGAGGAGAAGCATCCAGCATTATGGATGCATATGACAGATCACCTCGCTGGGCATCTGGGAAGTTTCCTCTGAGCAAATAACAGGCAAGCTGAGATATCACAGGATCATGTCACTAGTCCATGTCTGGGAAGATGGGAAAGTGCCAGTGTGCTGCCCTATGAGCCAGAATTCCACACATAGTCTGTGTCCCTGGGGATGTCACTGAGTGCTGGCAGCCCTCGCCAGCTGACATGTCGGTCTGTGCACTGTCAAGCTCTGTTTGATAAGTGGCGAATGTTCTGTGGGTAAGAGTCTGCCACCTCTGGCAAGACTGGACAAGAGGGTCATTTTGCTGACTACTCCATGCTTCAAGTTTGTTTGTTTGTTTTCTCTCATGTCTAAAATAACAAGGTTTAAGCTGGAATGACCTGAATTCAATCTCTGGAATTGAAGGAGAGAACCACTAACTCACAAATTGTACTTGGATGGACATATACACACATACATACAAACACACACACATGTGCACGTACCTGCACACACATACCACGTTAAAGAAATACTTAAAAAACATAAAATAACAAGGTTAGCTGCTGGGGATGTCTTTCTGTATGCTGTGAATGTGTTGTTCTGATTGATTGATTGATTGATTGATAAATAAAATGCTGATTGGCCAGTAGCCAGGCAAGAAGTATAGGATAGGCGGGGTGAGCAGAGAAGAGAATTCTGGGAAGTTGAAGGCTGAATCAAGAGATGATGCTAGCTGCCAACACCATGAGAAGCAAGATGTAAAGTACCAGTAAATCACGTGACAACATATAGATTAATAGAAATGGGTTGATTTAAGATATAAGAACTAGATAGCAAGAAGCCTGCCATGGCCATACAGTTTATAAGTAATGTAAGTCTCTGTGTGTTTACTTAGGTCTGAGCAGCTGCGTGTTCTGGTGGGACTGGAGAAAACTCCAGCTACAGTCACTTTTTAGTGACACTGAGACCAATGAGATCCACCCTGCAGATGACATGTGGTCTTGTTGATCTCTTTAGTTCCTCCCCACCTTCAAGCCTCTGGTGTGATCACAGTTAGCAACAATAACAGTGATAAAACACAGTTCAGTGTTTAAATAGGCTCTCCTCCTCTCCCCTCCCCCACCTCCCTCCTCCTCCTTTCTACACCTTCTCCACCCACACCCTTTTCCCTGGCTTTTTCAGACAGGTTCTATAACTTGCTATCTAGACTATGCTTCCCTCAAACTTGCAGCAAACCCCCTGCTTCTGCCTCCAGAGTGCTGGGATCATACTGATGAGCCTCCACATCCTGGCCTGAGTTTTCTCAGGTTGGCATCCACAGGCTGAGTACCTGACAGTTGTCACATTATGTGTTTAAATTTACTTTTTTGGGATTTGTTTTGTTTTATTTTTTTAAGGAAAGGTCCCACGCAGCCCAGGCTTGCCTCAAACTCACTATCTGTAGTTGAGACTAGCCTTGAACTACTGATCTTCCTGCCTTTAGGCCCCAAGTTCTAGAATTGTAGGTGAATGCCACCATACCTGGATGGTGTAGCAACAACCCATAACAGCCTGCCAGGTCAGTATAATTACCACAGTGTTCTGGATGAGCAACCACGAAGTACAGAGTGGAAGTTCCTCGGTCCCATCCCTCCTGAGCTACGGAACCAGCACTCAAACCCGGCCCTCTCTGATGCATCTCCGGGAGTGCCATCAACACTCCCATGAAGCCCTTGGGTTAGCCTTGGACTCCTCATTGTGTCATTCAAAGTCTCTCCTTCTGTCTTCTCCTTGAATAAGGGGCAGGGAGACTCCGTTTATCAGATGTGGACTGCGGAAGCACCCACATCACCCTGTAGTACTTGCTTTATGTTGCTGCACATGACCTTCCCATCACCACCTCTCCCTACTGGGATGAGCCCAAGTAACCCAAGTGGACAGTGACTGCGGCTGACTGAATGTTGGTACTCAGCCCAAATTTACATATTGAAACCCTCACCTGTGATATGATGGTATTAGAAAGGAGAATGTCCCACAAGTAAATTAGTTCATCAGTGCAACTAATGTCTACATATGAGGACACCAAGGCATCCCCTCTGCTATTTGAAGACAGAGTAAGAAGACAAGCATCTATGGAAAGAAAACAACCTCTCACCAGGGACCAAATCTACTGGGACCCAGCCCCCAGAGCTACGAGAAAGAAAATTTCTGCTCTGTATAATTCACTCTGTGTGGTGATATATTGTGTACCCCAATAAAGCTTGCCTGAGGATCAGAGGACAGAGACAGCCACTAAATTAAACACAGAGGTCAGGCAGTGGTGGCACACACGCCTTTAATCCTATCACTGGGGAGGCAGAGATCTGTCTGGATCTCTGTGAGTTCAAGGCCACACTGGGCTACATGAGAAAAACAGAACCAGGCAGTGGTAACACACACCTTTAATCCCAGGAAGTAATATGACAGGACACAGAAAGATATATAAGGCATGAGGAAACAGGAACTCGCTCTCTTGAGGCTGAGGATTTCATAGAGGTGAGCCAGTGGCTGGCTGTTCTGCTTCTCTGATCCCCAGGTAAGCTTTATTGGGGTGCACAATATATCACCACAACTCTGTCCATGGCATTCTGTTACAGCTGCCCAAATGGACTCAGACAATGACCCAGCAAGAAAGCATACTGTACGAGGTAACGAGAATGTGTAAGCAGATGTGATAGGAGAGGCCATCTGAAGTTCACCTGGGCCTGAGGGGTGGTCTTAGGACAGTGGAAGGAGGGACAGGAGACAGGTCTTGGTGGGCAGGTGATCCCCAAGGGGCTGCTGTATGTGTGACAAGCCACCAGGTGCAGAGGCACATCTGGAACTGAAGACACAAAAGGCCAGCGACTGCGCTGGTCATGAGTGACATGGGTAATGGCATCTGGATTCTCGGAACTGTAGGAAGGGCCAAAGATCAAGGCAGGCCCTTCGTCCTGAGTCAGTGACAATGAATGACACAAGCATAGAGACCAAGATTAGGGCTTGGCCCCATGGGACGGAGACAGAGCATAGACACCAATGTGGGGATGCTGCAGGTGGGCCAGGCCACCAACCAAAAGGAGCCCATATGGTCCCAGAACTAGAACAAACTTGAGTCTGAGAGCCTTGGATAGGTAGCCATGATTAAAGATCACTAACTTGATCAGAGCCAGCTTTGGTTCTGATCCCAATCCAGATGCTTCTGAGCTGGGGGACTTGGAGATGCTCCGGGGAGACGGATCTCTGTAGGTCTCTCATGGTTTTCTGTGTTTTAGGGAATCTTTCCGCAGTTGTCTGTCTGATGACCGGCCCTGGAAGACATAGCTAATACCTCCCTTTGGAATGTGAGTCAGACTGGCACTGGGCCCACTGTGGAAGGGTCAGGTGCCCTCAGCCAGGGGCTCCTTTTCCCTAACTCAAACCGTTTCCTATGCGGGTGTTACCTGACACACTGTGCAATTTACACAAAAAATTCACTTCTTCCTTCCACCGTCTGTCTCAGGGGGGTTATAGTGCTCACTGTAAATGCCAATGCATTTATTCTGTTATAAATTATTATTATTATTACTAATAAAATTTTCTAATTCCTCAAAGTCAAGCCACCCAAGCTCTGCCTCTGTCTCCCTCTCTCTGTGTGTATGTAAATGTGTGTATGCACAATCATTCCTATGTATGTGTGAATGGGGCATGAGTGTGCCACAGTGCACACACAGAGACCAGAGAACCTCAGGTGTCTGTCTCTACCTTCCACCTCATTGGAGAAAAGGCTCTGCTGTTGTTTTTCCATGGTGTACAGCTGGCCTGTCAGTTTCTCTGTCCCTGGGATTACGTACACAGGCTACCACATCTGGTTTTCTATGGGTTCTGGAGATTCAAACTCAGGCCATTATACTTGCCCAGCAAGCTCTTTGGACTATCTCTCCAGCCCCTCATCTTTTCTGAATCTACAGGATAACATTTTCAAATATTCTGGGAAGAGACCAGGCACATAACTTATATACACTGACACCATTTTATATCCTTCCTTCTTGAGTGTTATTTTTAGCTCTGTGATCTGATTGTTCATGTGTGTGAGAGGGAAGGGTCACCTCCCCTACCTCTTCTGGATCAGTTATCTATACTTAGCTCCTGAGAAGCCCACAAAAGATGCCACAAATACTTATTAGTTGATTGTATCTCACACATCATTGTTCTGCATACCTATTACCAGAGGAAGCTTCAGGAAAGTCAGCAGGGAAGGACATGGCTGGGTTTTCATCAGTTTTACTGTTGCTGTGAAATGGCCTTCTAGCCTGGAGTGAGGGGAGGTTGGTAAGAGCTGTCTGCAGAAGGGCAGGCCTACTGGATTTATCTAGACTGACTGAGCAGTTGATGTACTCATCGGACATCTGCCTTGAGTGTATTATTAAACACAAAGTTAAGAATTAATATATGCAAAGTGAACTGCAATCATTCACATGGCTTCTTCTCTGAGATTCATCATGCAGGAACAGGCCATCTGGTCACCCACAGAAACGATTAGGTCAAATCCCAGAAGCCACATCTTCTCCCTCTTCTTGGGATTCTGGAGCCACAAAGCATGTGATCTATTTCAAAAAGATGTTAATGGAGTTATAAGGTCTAAGCTATTATAGCCAACAAGCAATAAATCTAATGAGCAAAAACAAAATAAAGCAATAGGAACCAAAATAAGGCTGGTAGTACAAATGGTTATTATGCTATTAAAAAAAAGCTATTTGTTTCCTCGAAGATATTTGTCTTGTGGGAAGGAGAGCAGTGACCTGGCCCTAGGCTCATAGTCAGACATCTACAGTCCTCAAACCTGGGATGAACTAAGCATTGAAAACTCTCTGTCAAGAGATGGCAAAGGTCAAAACTGCAGAGTTGTTCATACAGATCCAAGTTCTACCATCATTAGAAGTGCTCTTTCTCCCACAAAGCAAAAGGAATCCTTTTTTTTTTTTTTCAAAATTGTAAGTGAAGATTTCCACCACAGAAGTGGCCCATGTGGAAGTATGTTAATGTTGGGATCTGATGTGTCAGTGTTAACATCCCTGTGTGTGAGAGTAGAGGGGGATCACAGAAACACCTTGCCCTCTGACCTCCGTGACCATGACTGCCTCCGTTCTTTAACTTGGGTTTGAAAAATCATCGACCCTCCCCAGTCACATCAAAACCGGTGAGACAAAGTGAGATGATTTCACACACCTGTGACATGTAGTCGTACCTTAAAGCATCTGCCAGATGTTACTTCTCTTCCATCTTCCCAAATTAACCAGAAATGGAGGATCAGAGAGGAATGCAGGGAGATTCTGTAGCCAGCTACACAGAGGGAAGCCATGTGTGAGCCAGAGACAAGAGGAGTGTCTGCCATTGCAGCAGTCGGCACACAGGCTGATCAGGAAACGAAACTCTTCTCTCACTTTCACCAGCCCAGGAGGGACTCCCAACGCAATTGCATGCTGGAGCATGAGACTTCCACCACTGTTGGCTCTGTGTGTGGCAGTCTCCGAGGACCCACTCTATGGTCACTCCAGTATGGGTGGCCAGACCCACCAGGCTGCCCAGAACTGGAACCAGAGACAATATTTCAAACGTCCTTCATTAATAAACATTGATGACTAATTTTTTTCTAATCCGAAACAATAGTGATCTTTTCCCAAGGCAGTAACCTTATTGTGGCCGCTGTTTATGCCTAAGATGTGCGACTCTCAGCTTGGTGACGTCCAAACACCACCTGTACAATCAAGTACAATTATGCTGACAGGGCATATCATGCAGGTTGAGTAAAAATAGCTCTGAGATGCAAAGATGAGAGGCCCCCAGCCCTCTTGTCAGAGATGTCCATTGCAAGAATCCAGGATTACAGCTCCCTCCCTTCCTCTTTGGTCCTGGAGGATTTTTGTTGTAGTGGGGGGTGAAGGGTAATGTGTGTTGTGCATGTGTGCATGCCTGTGTATGCATATCCATGTATGGGTGTATGCATGCTTCTGCAGGTGTGTGTGTGTGTGTGTGTGTGTGTGTGTGTGTGTACACCTGGAGGCCAGAGGCCAGCCTTCAGTGTTGTTACTCAGGTGCTAGCCACCTTATTTTGAGACAGGATGTGTTCATTGACAGGTAGCTTACCCCTTAGGGTGGGTTAGCTGATTCACCTGCCGGCCTCCCCAGCACACCCCTGTGCCTGGCATTTTACATGGCTTCTGAGGATCAAATTCGGAAGATCAAACTTGCGCTGCTGTCACTGTACCCCTGAACCATCTTCCCAGCCCCCTGATGTTCTGTTTCATTTTCTTTTGATTGATTTTTACCCCACTTTCCCCATTTGAGGAGACAGAGTGGGAGAAAACACTCAGGCCCAGTTTTGGTCTCCAGTTTAGCCAGAAGGAAACAGGCAGAGGGTGACTCGAGTCAGCTCCTCCGGCCACTGACATTTAAAGACGGTTTGGAATAAGCCAACCTCTTAAAAGGACTTGAAAGCTTCCAAGAGGCATATGATGATAGTGGGTTCTGTCAGGGAGACTTGCTGTACCAGCCACAAAAATGCCAGCGCTTTGACGACTGTTCTTGCTTCTTTTATTTGAGGGTCTTGGCGTGCTCCATGATGAAAGACCCCAGCAGCCTGAAAGGGACTAATGACAGGCTGTGGGTGTTATCATACTCCCACAGAGACACCTGCAGCCTGGAGGATAGAGGTGAGTTTTCAGCCTGAAGCACTCATGGGACATGCAGTTTTTGCCACTTCAAAAAATCTTGCCAGGCTTGGGTATGGTGGCCACACCTGTAATTCCAACACTCAGGAAGCTGAGACAGGAGGATTGCAAGTTGGAGACTAGATGAGATCCTGTCTCAAAAAACCAGCAGCAATTGCTGGCAGTGGTGGCTCATGCCTTTAATCCCAGCACTAGGGAGGCAGAGGCAGGTGGATCTCTGTGAGTTCGAGGCCAGCCTGGTCTACAAAGTGAGTTCAGGACAGACTCCAAAGCTACACAGAGAAACCCTGTCTCAAAAAACCAAAAACCAACAGCAAAAGCTGAGCATAGTAGCAAATACCTGTAACTCCAGTTCTGATTTCAGGAAATACCCAGAACTTTCCAGACACCAACGGACTCTGCCTAGTCTGAGTAAAAGAGTTTAAGTGTGAGCTAGCACACCGTAGCCGTCTTCAGCATCCTTTCCCTGTCAAGAGGTCTTGGTTTGGGCGTCAAGGGCTCATCATTAGAAAGAGAACATAGCTCCCCTGGCTCGAGACAGCTTGGGCAGACTTCAGACCATTTCCAAACATGTAATCTTAACATTAGCATCTACGGGAACTTCACAGTAGTAATCCTTTGAATGATGTAGCGACAGAGTTTGGTACCTTTTATCGCCTTCTGCATCATTTCCACTGTGGCTCTTGAACGCATTTCCCACATTGGCTCCGTTTTCCTCTATCTGTTAGCTCCCTGCCTTCCATGGAAACAGCCCAGGAATGTGGGGCTGTGTCAAAAGACAGGAAAGCTCTATTTGACTTGGATGTCCACAGCGGGGCAGGTGGGGTGGGCAGCATTGAGGAATGTCAGGGCCACCTAAACAGGGTGCTCCTTGTCCTGGGGAACTTGAAGGATCAGAGCTGTGATGAAAACAGGGCAGGAAGTGTGGGAAAGGCCCAGGTTGGATGCCGGGGATGGAGCAATAACCGACTATATTTGTCCTTTCCTACTGCAATGCCACTCTGTCGCTTTTTCTGTCCTTCCCTTTCCTCAGCTTAGGAAGTGCATCACATGATTAGGGACTAAAGTAGCGATTTAAAATCCCAGTTTATAAGGAGGGAGGAATAAAGAGGAAAAGGTGAGCAAAAGGGAGAAAGGGGGGTTGCAGATGTAGCTTAATTGGTAGTGTGCTTGCTTGGCATGCAGGATGCCCTGGATGCAATCCCCAGCATCTAAGGGACTCAGTGGTTGGCCCCACCTACAATCCCAGCATTCGGGAAGTGGAGGCAGACAGACCAGAAGTTTAAAGACATCCTGGGCTGCATAACAAGTTGGAGGCCAGCCTGGGCTATGAGAAAATGTGTCTCAAAAGACAGAGAGGAAGGAGGGACAGAGACAGAGACAGACAGACAGACAGAGAGCTCAGTGAGAGAACAACAGACAAAATGAAGCGAAGAGATCTCTGTGCATTCTGGGTACCAAGTCAATGTTCCCTCAGTTAGAGAAGTGAAGCAAAGCTCTGCCAAGTTTGATTGGTGATGGTGGTAAAATGGTAGTTTTTGTTTTGTTTTGTCGTGTGTGTGTGTGTGTGTGTGTGTGTGTGTGTGTGTGTGTGTGAGAGAGAGAGAGAGAGAGAGAGAGAGAGAGAGAGAGAGAGAGAGAGAGAGACTTTGCTCATCACAAAGAGGAACTTCAGATGCCAGGTGTGGTAGCACCTACCTATAATCCCAGTACTAAGTAGATGAGTCTCAAACACAGAGAAATTGGGGGGTGGAGAGGATTTCAGCTCAGTGGGACATTAGAGCAACAGCTAGGTGGTCGCTCAGCTGTGGACATTGACCTCTGCTCACATGAAGCCTTCAAGCAGGTATTACCAAGGCCCCTTCTTATACTGAACTTCAGGGATTCCCATTATTTAAGCTTAAAGGCACTTGTGACCACCCCAACGTGTCACACCCTCCTTCAATAATGAGTGGAGCAAGTAGCAGGGGGGTAATTTGTCCATGAGCTTCCTGAAGAGGTTAGGAAACCAACAAAGCCATTGAGGAACATAAACAGAGAAGACCCAAGCCTTTTCCAGGGGACCAGTGACCTCTGCCCCATTCTGCATCCTGTGATTATTAAATAGCAGTCTCAGACACCCTCTCCTCTTGAAACGTTCCCCAAATCCGTTGTTGGATGTGACAGGGATGATGTGTCACTTCCCCAGACCCGAGAAGGGACGTCATGGAGACCTGGCTGGCTTTTGTCACTAGCCTGTCACTGTGGCAAAATGTCTGTCAGAAACCGCTTCTGGGAGGAAAGGTTTATCTCAGCTCACGGTTTTGGGAGACGTCAGTTTATTGTGTCAGGAAGGTATGGAGAAGAGGCTCCTAGGAAGGCGGACCTTCTTGGTCTATGTTGGTGCGAGTGTGAGAAGCGGAGCGGTAGGAGCTGAGGATGCAGCTCAGTTGGTAGGGTGCCTGCCCAGTGTGGGCAAAGTTCTGTGTTCTGTCTCCCGAACCACAGAAAACTGTGCATGGTGGTACATGCCGCTAACCGCAGTACTTTAGAGGTAGAGCTCGGTGGATCAGAAGCACAGGGTCATTCTCAACTACACGGTGAGTTCAAAACCAGCTTAGTCTTAAACACACACAGACACAGAAGCAGAAAGCCAGACTAGAACTGGAGGTAGGTAAAACCTCTCACAGCTTGCCCCTGGCCTGGATTCAGCAGCCAGGCCCCATGTCCCAGAGGTTCCACAACCTTCCAAAACAGTGCCATGCATTATCTGGGGACCAAGGGTCCAAACACCTAAGTCTCTGGGAGTCATTTTCACATTCAAGCCTTAACACCAGGACAGGCTTAAAGCTCCTAGCACACAAGTGAGTCACCAGTACCATAATGGATCGGGAGGTGTAGTAAAAGACCTAGACAGCGCCTGGAGGCTTGAAGAGCTCAGAGCTGGTTACCTTCCCTCCCGGAAACCGTTCCAGGCTCCATTCACAGACAGTTGCTGCCTAAACACCCAAGTCATTCCAAGGTGTTCTGGAAAAAAAACATGGCTAGCCAGGGGAAATCTATGAGTGTTTGGATGGAGGGTCAAATCTGAGCTCATATACCCCTGAAGGTAACTGTAACTGTACTACCTAAGAGCAATCAAAGCCCACCCTGAGCGTGGAGAACTAGGATCAGCAAGGAACTCATTTCCTGATTTCTCTACAGGTGCCCTTCCTGCTAGCCAAAGAGATATGGATACTTTGAAAATAGCTCATGGTCACCTCCGAAGCAAGAAGTCACCAATTTGTAGGCCTTGGATGAGTGACATCATAATAGTACCTTACAGTGCAGAGTGCTTACAGTGGACATGGCTCTTACGGATGTTAATCTCACATGCCCCTGGCAACCCAGTGAAGCAAGCACACCTGGCATCAACATCCCTGTATTAAAACCCAGAAACCAGAGGCTCAAAAGTGCCTTCATGACATATTCAAGCTCCCAAGGCTAGGGAGTGTCAGAGCACGGCCTTTGTTGTCTAAATTACGGGCAGAGAACAAAAGGCGACCTAACCAAGCCTCTTTGCTGGCCACAACCTACTTGTCATTCACACCACTGTGCACATAAGCCCTGGGCAGACAACTGTGCCCACATTCCTTCGTAAGAGGCTCCACATCCCTCAGACTGCTGCGTGCTCCCCGTGTGCACTGCACACAACATCCTGGAATCACGTGGCTGGAAAAGTCAGAAACAACCCCAATTTCCCAGGAGCACTAATTAGTAGTGCATACATCTGAACACCCGCACAGTTCTTAGCAAGCCTGGCAGGGCTTTATGGCCAACGAGGAACGCGGTCTCTGTTCTTGAGGCATTTACAGGCTTCAGAGGAAGGAGAAGGTGGACGTTAAGTCACACAGGGCACAAGAGGTTTTGCAAGAAACCAGAACATAAAATCTAAGTATGGGAGTTGAGGAGAGATGGCAAAACTCTGGCTGCTCTCACACCGGTTCTCAGCAGCCAGCCACATGACTGCTAACAATGTCTGTTAACTCCAGTTCCAGAGGATCCGACGCCCTCTTCTGGCTTCTGGGGGTACTGCAAACACAGGGGACACAGGCACATATGCAGGCAAAACACCCATACACCTTTTTTAAAAATCTAAATCTAGGCAAAGTCTCACTCTGGGAAAGACGGTTAGGACTGGGTACACATCAAACATATTTGCAGTGCTTATTGTCAACAACAAATGAAAACTCACTTGCATACTTAACTGCAGGCTCTGATTTCAGGAGCCTTGTGGATGTCACAACTGATAGATTCCAGGATTCCCTCTCACTTTTAAATTTTCTTTTAGATAAGTTATGGTTATTAATAACAACATATTCCACCAATTCAATGTTTATTCTGTGCCTGGCATTCTAAAATGCTCTGTAATTAAGTCCCTCCAAGATTGTATACGGAAACTGAGGACTGGGGGCGGGGGGTTTGGGGGAGGGGTACACTCTCCCAAAGTCGCATAGCTTATAAGTGTGGAAAGGCAGAGTGTAAACATAGCTGTCCAAATTCCAAGTTCCTAAGAGGCTTGTACTTCCTCCTTTTAGTTTTATGGTGTCCTTGTGAAGCCAGCAAGGAAGGTTTTATCACCTCTGTTTGAAAGACGAATGACGGAATGACGGACAGTCTCGATGACTTCCTCCAGGGTGTTGGCAGGAATCCTGCAATCCTCTTCTACTCCAATCCATACTATCACTCCCTACCAAACCAGCCACTCCCTATAGCAGTGGGGAAGCTGGGATAGTGTGGTCAGGCTTGAGACTGACATGTGAGCAGAACCCTTGCCGTTTTTTAAAATCTTTGCTAGATGGGCAGGACAGGATCCAAATGGTAAAGTGTCTGCCATTTGCCCTTGAGGAACACAGCCAGGGACTCTTCAAAGACAAGCTGGAGAAGCACACTGCCCTTGACCCTTCTCAGAGGCCTCAGAGCCACAGGGTGCCAGGGTGCCTGATCCTAGAGCTCACACCTTTGAGCACCTATCAATTTTATTTTTTTATTTTATTTTATTTAGATTTATTTATTTATTTATTATGTATACAGTGTATACTGTATGCCAGAACAGGGCACTGGATTTCATTATAGATGATTGTGAGCCACCATGTGGTTGCTGGGAATTGAACTCAGGACCTCTAGAAGAACAGCCAGCGCTCTTAACCTCTGAGCCATCTCTCCAGCTCCCCTATCCATTTTAAAACAGGAGTGTGTCTGGATCTGGATGATTCAGAGGATCCAGATGCCATGGAAACTCTTCTCCACACACTCCATCCATCTTCTCAGTTCTCTTTCATATTGATACTGTCATATTTGTTAAGTACCACAGGGAGCCAGGCAAGGTGTGGCCTCAGGCCAGGAAACTCCTGCTTGCATTGAACATCCAAAAGAACTGCAGTCTTGTCACATCATATCAGAAAATCACATGTCACCATTGATGATGACATCACATCCTCAGGTTCCTCTTCTTTAAAATGATCTCATAGAGCCTATCTTATTGCCTTGTGGACATTATATGAGACAGTGAATGGAGAAGAAGGAGGAGGAGGAAGAGAAGGAGAAGGAGGAAGAAGAGGAGGAGAAGAAATCCAGCAGCTGGAGAGATGGCTCAGTTGGTAAGAGTAATTGCTGCCCTTGCAGAAGAGCCCAGTTCTGTTCCAAGCAACTATTTGGCAGTTCCCAGCTGCCTGTAGCTCCAGCTCCAGTGGTCTAATGCCCTCTTCTGGCCTCTGAGGGCACTGCACTCACATGCACATACACAGAAACACATAATTAAAAATGAAACAAAAACATTAAGACAATGAGGACAATGAGCTGTCTTACAAGACCTAAAGGTCCTTAGTGTTCTGAGAGCAAGACAAGGAAAACCTGTGCCATTAGTAGAGTTAGATAAGTGCCTGACAGCTGGGCCATATGTGCCTTGTCCTCCAAGAATTATATATCCAGATTAAATCTGTCAGAGTCTGCCTGCAGCTTTAACAATTCAATCATGCGCCTCATGATAAAAGGCCCTGCTGTTTTTGGAAACAGTCTTAGACCTAACAATCTGTTGCACCCTTTATTGTTCATATGTTCTAATGTCTTCAGTAATAATATCCTCTCTTCCAGATTGATTTCAAATGATGACCCTCTGATCTCCAAGCTATTGCCTGTCATTTCTCTCTTAGACAGATTGGTGTGTGTGTGTGTGTGTGTGTGTGTGTGTGTGTGTGTGTGTGTGTGTGTGTGTTCCATCCTCAATCACTCTCCATCATGTTCTTTTGAGGTGAACCCGGAGCTAGCATTTTTCAACTAGGCTAGCAGCCAACAAGCCTTAGAGACCCTTCTGTCTCCACCCTCCTTGGGTTTACATGCCTGCATCAGACTGTGGCTGACTTTTTTATGTGGATGTTGGGATGTTAGGCTTGGTGGTAACAACCTTTACCCACTGAGCCATCTCACTGGTGCTCAAGCTCTGGTCTTCATGCCTGAGTAGCAAGCACTCTTAACTACTGAGCCATCTCTCCAGCCCTAGGTTGAGACCCTTGATCCCTGGACAGGTAAGGTCTGTGCCCCTGTTCAATGTGGAGGAGGTTATAGAAAATAGACTTTGACCTTTGTCGATCCTTAAATTAAGGGATCTCAAGTCTCAGAGAGGAAACTAAAGAAGGATAAAGAGAGGAAGTTATGGGGACATAGGAAGGAAAATGAACCCCTCACCCTAGAGTCTGAGAAGCAAGAATTTCTATGCAGTTAACATTTGCTGTGAAAGTTGCCTATGTAGAGATGTTGTCATTTTTCATATACAGATGTTTTGTGTTAAAGCAGCAATCAGTAGGGTTAAAGCCTGAATGCATATGACCTTAGGTAAAGCCTCATTCCTCTCCCAAGACATTTTTCTGGGAATCTCAATCAAGACCATTAACTTTGGGACCAGTGGAATGATCAGTGGGTAAAGGCTATTACCAAGCCTAATAACTGAGTTCGATCCCCAGAACCACAACTTCTTCAAGTACTCTGCCTCCACATGCCATGGCATATGTGCATGCTGCACACGTACACACACACACACACACACACACACACACACACACACACACACACACGTAATTTTTAACTACTGATTTGTGGGCTAGTGAGTTGGTTCGGTGGATAAAGGCACTTGCCTGCAACCCTGACAACCTGGGTTCAGTCTTCAGGACCTTCGTAGAGAATGGACAGAACTGACTCCGTAAGCTGTCCTCTGGCCTCTACATGTGTGCTGTGACACATACACACACAAAATAAAATAAAAGCAAATTTTAAAAATACTGACTTGAAATTAAAAGTCATGGGTTGGTTGGACTTTTTTGTTGTTTGTTTGTTTTTCTCGAGACAGGGTTTCTCTGTGTGTTTTCCTGGCTGTCCTGGAACTCACTCTGTAGCCCAGGCTGGCCTCACACTCAGAGATCTGCCTGCCTCTGCCTCCCAGGGGCTGGGATTAAAGGCGTGCCCAGCTGCCACCGCCCGCAGTGTTGTTACCGGTTTTTGCTCTCTACGGTGGCTGCCCCTCAAGCACCTGCTCTCCTAGTCAGAGACTGCATCTCTGCTGTGCTCTCCTAGTCAGAGACTGCATCTCTGCTGCTCCCCGCAGCAGTTCGGCTGCAAGGGCTGCAGCCTGAGGGGTTCTGTTCCCTCAGGCACTGACAGTTTCAAAGCCAGTAAGGGGAACTTTATCTAAATCTAAAGAACTCCTGATTCAACGGTTTAGGTGGAATTCTGCTGCCCAGAGAGGCTGGATCAGCAAGTAGCTCACCTTCTCCCTTTGCTGGCGTCTTCCAGAAATCGCAGCGTCCTTCTCTGAGCTCCCACTTAAGAAACCCTGGCTACCCGTGGTTCCTCCCTACCCCTTCCTGTCAGCTACCTGCTGACTCAGCCTCCCGCTCCCAGGTTCATTTTATTTCATCAAACACATCTTTGAATTGTTAACAGAAGCAGTAGGAAAAAATGCAACACACTCTAAGATAACATTCCCTAACACAGCAGTCATGGGTTTCTTGTAAAAAAAAAAAAAAATAAATAACAACGATAATAATACAAATTAAAAGAAAGAAAGAAGTTATTAACTTGGTTACAGTGATGGTAGCTGGCTTCCTGCCTTCCTGTGACTTAGACTTTTATCTTCCTCATTGTAAACCTGGCAAGTGCTCTCAGAAACCACCCTGCGGTCTATTTAGGTCCCTAAGCAACTCTTGGAGGATAATAGTTTCAAACCCACCAAAGTCCTGTATCTATGAGTGTGGGAGAGGCGATGACGAAGAAGTGTTGTCTCCCTTGAGGAGCCCACACCCATGCTCTGGGGCATCGTACTCTCTCTCCACATGCCTCTCTTGTAGCCCTTGTGTGTCAATCTATAATAAAATTTCTTTTTCACTATTATTTGATTTCATACATGTATATACTGAATTGAGGGCATTTTTACCCCTCTATATTAAAATATCTTTATTAACCTAAAAAAAAAAAAAACCCATAGCAGCCAGATGTGGTAGTAATCCTAACCTTGGGGTAACTATGAAGCAGGAGGATGTCAAGTTCAAGGCCAGAAATGAGTACATAGTGAGACCCTGAGTCACAAAACAAACAGGAAAAGGACCATATCACGGTGACTGACACACTGTAAACAGTCAATAAAGTTCAGCTAGTCAGCACTTTATTATTCCTGACAAGTTCAAATACATTAAATTCAAGGACTGTGTGACTAATAAGCACAAGCAATTGGATATTTTGTTTGTTTGTATTGTTGTGTTGGTGTTTTTGAGACAATGTTTCATGGAGCTTGCCTCAGATTTGATAAGTAGCTGAGGATGACCTTGAACTTCTCATCCCCCAGGCCTCCACCTCCCACACCCTGGGATTATAGGCTCACACCAGAGCACTGGATTATAAGACACTGGGGATCACACCCAGGGCTTTGTGCACGCTAGACACCTGAGCTCCATTCCCAGTGCCCTATATTAATTTTTTTGTTCATTGAAAGCAGTGCGATTCAGAGAGGGCCAGATTTAAAACATCGAGACTCGGAAAAGCCATGCCTCTTTAGGGTGTTATGATGTGTGAGCTGAAGTAAAAGGAACTCATTTCCAGTGCTGTGGCTTTACTAGAATGCTGTGAGGGATTACCGCAAACTCTATGGCTCAAAACAAGAGAACTTCTCTGAGAGTTCTGGAGGCCCAAAGTCCGGACGCTGTTTCATCGGCCCAGTCACTGCGGCAGCGTAACTGCCCAGCATCAAGGAGGGTCTCCGTGGTCTCTTCCTGCTCCTGGTCCCTTCCGTGTTCCCTCACCTACGGCTCCACCACTGCAGTCTCTGCCTCTGAGTTCCTCTTCTCCGTGGCTCTCTCCACTTCTGACCCATTAGGGATCAAGGAGAATCTTTTTTTTTTAAGTTTATGGAACTGAATTGTTTTTTTTTTTAATTTTATAATTAATTTAATTTTACATATCAGCCACAGATTCCCTTGTCCTCCCTCCTCCCACCCACCCACCTCCCCCCACCCTCCCCCCAATTCACCCCCAATTCCCACCTCTTCCAAGGCAAGGACTCCCCTGGATATTCAACTCAGTCTGGTAGATTCAGTTGAGGCAGGTCCATCCCCTCCTCCCTTCACCTAGGCTGAGCAAAGTGTCCCAGCATAGGCCCTAGATTCCAAAAAGCCGGCTCATGCACCAAGGACAAGTCCCGGCTCCACTGCCTGTGGGCCTCCTAAATGGTTCAAGCTAATTAACTGTCTCACTTATCCAGAGGGCCTGATCCAGTTGGGGGCTCCTCAGCTATTGGTTCATAGTTCATGTGTTTCCACTAGTTTGGATATTTGTCCCTGTGCTTTTTCCAATCTTGGTCTCAACAATTCTCACTCATACAATCCCACCTCTTTCTCACCGATTGGACTCCTGGAGCTCCACCTGGGGCCTGGCTGTGGATCTCTGCATCTGTTTCCATCAGTCATTGGATGAGAATTCTATCATGACAGTTAGGATGTTCGGTCATCCGAACACCAGAGTAGGTCAGTTTGGGCTTTCTCTTGACCATTTCCAGTAGCCTATTGTGGAGGTATCTTTGTGGATTTCTGGGGACCTCTCTAGCACTTTGCTTCTTCCTATTTCCATGGGGGTCTTCATTTATCATGGTATCTCTTTCCTCGTTCTCCCTCTCTGTTCTGGGATCAAGGAGAATCTTAACGGTCCTTCCCATTGTCTTATAGGTTGGGAGCCTAGCCGCACACTCTCAGGCTTTAACCAGGCCTCTTTAGACACAGAGGCAACATCCACAAGCTCCAGGAATTAAGATAGGGATTTTCTTTCTTAGGGGACTGTTTTCAGCCTACCACAACTACTACTACTTTTCATTTGGGGAAGTTTTGTTTCTTTGTTTGATTTTTTGAGACAGGGTCTCCCTATATAACCCTAGCTGGCCTAGAACTCCCTACATAGGCCTGGCCAGACTCCTTGAACTCAGAGTTCCACCTGCCTCTGCCTTGTCAGTGCCGAGATTACAGGCGTAAGCCCCTATCTTTGGCTCACTACAACTACCTTCATGTTAAACTCTCTGTCCAGCCTTACCTACTCACCTTTGCCTTTTCCGTAACAGGGGGAGCCTAGCAAAGCTGGGACAGACCACTCTCCCTGACTTGAACAGATTCGGCCTGCTCCAGATACCAGATAAGCTGGACTCATTTGACCCATTCCCAGGCAGCAAATGTTAACTGAGTGAGCTCCTATGTTCTGAGCTGTAGAAATCCCAGAGCTGAGTAAAGCAAGTTTTCCACCTTCAGGAATAATCTAGCGGAAGCAGATCTAGAAAAAAAAAAATCACAATTCCACTTCCCTTTATGAGAAAAGTGTAAACAAGAAACCAAGGGCGTGTAAGAGTCAGAAGCCACATTCCGATGCGAGCTCTGGTCCCAGAAGGCTCTGAAGCCAGAAGTTTTGAAGATGGTCACATCTACTCCTAGAAAGCAGTAGAGAATTGTCTAGTAGCCTCTGGGCCTTTTTTCATATCAACTTAATGGTAACATTTTTGAAGACTACATTTTTTTA
Organism: Peromyscus leucopus; assembly: GCF_004664715.2. Taxonomy (NCBI): domain Eukaryota; kingdom Metazoa; phylum Chordata; class Mammalia; order Rodentia; family Cricetidae; genus Peromyscus; species Peromyscus leucopus. The sequence goes on from NC_051065.1 coordinate 138,303,395, forward strand.
AAAAAAGACAGGGTTTCTCTGTGTAGTCCTGGCTGTCCTGGAACTTACTCTGTAGACCAGGCTGGCCTTAAACTCAGAGATCCACCTGACTCTGCCTCCCAAGTGCTGGGTTAAAGGCAAGCCCCACCACTGTCCAGCCACAGATCCAATTTTTAAAGACAAGATTTTACTCACTAAGGATTTGTTGGCTGTTTGCTCATGTGTGGAGTCAGACAACACAGACACCAGCTGGACACTGCAGAAGTGATGCTGTGGTCCTTCCTCAGACACCAGCTGGACACTGCAGAAGTGATGCTGTGGTCCTTCCTCAGACACCAGCTGGACACTGCAGAAGTGATGCTGTGGTCCTTCCTCAGACACCAGCTGGATACTGCAGAAGTGATGCTGTGGTCCTTCTCCTGAGACACCAGCTGGGCACTGCAGAAGTGATGCTGTGGTCCTTCTGAGCAGCGGGCACTGAGAGTGATGCTGTGGTCTTTCCTGAGACAAGCTGGGCACTGCAGAAGTGATGCTGTGGTCCTTCCTCAGACACCAGCTGGATACTGCAGAAGTGATGCTGTGGTCCTTCCTCAGACACCAGCTGGGCACTGCAGAAGTGATGCTGTGGTCCTTCCTCAGACACCAGCTGGATACTGCAGAAGTGATGCTGTGGTCCTTCTCAGACACCAGCTGGCACTGCAGAGTGATGCTGTGTCCTTCTCAGACACAGCTGGACACTGCAGAAGTGATGCTGTGGTCCTTCTCCTAGACACCAGCTGGACACTGCAGAAGTGATGCTGTGGTCCTTCCTCAGACACCACTGCAGAAGTGATGCTTGTCCTAGAAACACTGCAGAAGCTGTTCTTCTGAGACACTGCAGAAGTGATGCTGTGTCTTCCTGAGACACAGCTGGACACTGCAGAAGTGATGCTGTGGTCCTTCCTCAGACACCAGCTGGACACTGCAGAAGTGATGCTGTGGTCCTTCCTCAGACACCAGCTGGACACTGCAGAAGTGATGCTGTGGTCCTTCCTCAGCTTTATGTCTAGAGACACATCATGTCCACCTGGGCCCAATTGCTGAGGTCAGTTTTCATTTTGTTTTTAAGATTTTATTTGATTTTTAATCATGTGTATATTTTCACATCTCTTTGAGAGTATGTGCACATGAGCGCAGTGCCCAAGGAGGCCAGAAGACGGTGTTGGATCCCCTAGAGCTAGAGTTACAGGTGGTTATGAACCAGTTCTCAAGACATTTTCTTATTTGCCTCATCCCACAGGACATCTAGCATAGTTTCTCAACCATGCCACACACCTCTCACAAAATAAATAAGATGTAATCTAAGCTGGGCTCCCAGCTTGCTTCACCTCAACCTAACTTTATACTGTTTAAGGCTGTGTTCCCAAATTCTTCACAGGTATCCTTTGCTTTGCCCATGCCTTTTGGTGTGGTCACAATATTCATGTGAGATACACTTGAGTTCATTTGTTTCTGTTTACCTACAGTTCAAGGGTTTCTTCCCTCCTCATCTTGTTTTTATTTTATTCTTCAATATGTAGAACACTGTCATGCTTTTAAAAAATCAAAGCTGTCACACAAAAGGGACCTCAGTGTTACTCCCTCCAGAGTCATTCCATTCTGTCTTTCCAACAAGTCTTCATCAACGTTTTTGTTCTCTGGCTCACCTTCCTGTAGCTCCTTGGTAGTAGCAATAAGTCAAGAGACTCCAACTTTTCCTTTTTTACACGAAAGACAACATGCTCCATATCCCCTTCTGCAATTGGAATGCTTTCATTTAAAATTACCTAGAAACCATTCTGATCAGTTCACAGAAGTCACCTGCATTTTGAATTGTTTTTCATTTTGTAGCTGCACACTACTCAAAGGGGTCTGTGCCACGCTCTGTGCGACGCTGTCATGAATAATTCCATGCATACATATTTCCTGTTGTGGGAAGTGTGTCTTCAGGGTAAATCTCTAAAAGCTGGGTTTCTGGGTCGAGAGATAATGTACATGCAGCTTTGTTAGAGGCTGTCAAATGCTCTTCCCTGTGGCTGTTCCATTTTGCATTCCCTCCAACAGTGTAGGGACTAACTCCTCCTAATCCTCACCAAGAGAGCATTGCCAAGCTTTTGAATTTTGCCTCTCTGATAGCAGGGAGATGGCATCTAACTCAGCATGTAGACCTATAGACCAGGCTGGCCTCCAACTCACAGAGATCCACCTGCCTCTGCTTCTGGAGTGCTGGGATTAAAGGCATGCACCATCATACTGGTATTATTCATTTATCTATTTTTACTAAATTTATTTAGTATTGTTTTTTTTTTTTTTTTTTTTTTTTTTTGGTTGGTTGGTTGGTTAGTTTTTTGTTGATGCTGTTTTATGGACTGGGTTTTACTATGTAATCTTGGCTAGCCTGGAACTTGTCAAGCAGGCTGATCTTGAACATGCCACAATCCTGCTTCTACCTCTTGAGTGTGGGATTAGGGCCATACAATAGTACATCTGGCTTCCTCTTACTTTGTAAAAGTTCTTAAAATCTTAGGAATATTGGCATTTTATCTGTGGTATGTATTATAAAGATTCTCTTCCAAAAAGTCTCTTTTGTATCCCAGAATCTAATCAATATTTGTATTTGTAATTCAACTATCATTTGGCTTAAAAGGGCTTATTGGGAAATGTTATCATTTATACTATTTTCTACAGAGAAAATATTTTACTGTTTAAAATAACCCTGGACTTTTAAATTATAACCTGTTTTTATGTTCAGGCTATCTAAGTATTATTTCTCCTGCAGTTGTACATAAAATGTTTTTACATTCAAAAAAGGACAAATACTATAGAATTGTATTATATGAAATATATAGAATATACAAATTCATAGAGACAGAAGATTAGATGTTATCTCAAGACAGAGAAGAAAGGAATATAGAGCAATGATTTCCTAAGTACAGAATCTCTGTTTTGTGTGATGAAAAAGTTCCACAAATGGACAGTAGTATCAGGACATAATATCATGAATGTAATAAATCGATACAATTAATGTAATTAATGAATATCATAAATATAATTATTGAATGAATACTGGGAATGTAATCAATGAATACTACAAATATAATTATATCATGAGTGTAATTAATGAATATCATGAGTGTAATTAAAAAATAAATAAATAAAAAGATTCTCTTCCAGTTTGTGATTTCTGGTTTTGTTTATGGTAATTTTTGCCACCCAAAAGTTTGGTTTGTTGATGGTGGTAGTTTTTTGTTCATTTGTTTATGATATGGTTATATGAATTGATCAGTCTTTTCAGTATCTGGATGTTAAGTCATGATTTGAAATCTTTTCTCCACATTAAAGTCACAGAGGAATTTATGTATGGCTCTTTCTAGTACCTGTGTAATCTCACTTGAAATCCAGTTCTCCGCTTCATTTGGAAGTATTCATATATACTTTCCTATATGCTATGAATATGAGTTATGTTTGTCACACGCCTATCCAGTGTATTCCAACAGGGTGTGTCAAAAAGAGCATTGTTGGAGCAGGGCATGGTGTTGCACATCTGTAGTCCCGGCATGGAGAGTCTGAGGCAGAACGATCACTGCCAGTTTAAGGACAGCTTTGGCTACATTGTGAGTTCCAGGCTAGCCTGCGCTACATAGTGAGACCCTGTCTCAAAAATAGGAAAGGGAAAAAAAAAAAAAAAAAACACCTTTGCTCTAAGCATTACAGGTATCACCTTCAACAGCCACTGGAGGTTCGTTAAGTTGCTCTGTTCGCTTCTTGACCAATTCTATTGGCCTCATTGTCTCGCCGTGTGCAATACGTGTAACCCCAGCTGCTTCAGAAAGTATCTATCGATCACGGCTGCCCTGCCTCAGAGCCCAGTCCTGGCCAGTTCTGTCCACTTCCCCATGTGAACTTAAATGCAAGCATGTCTCCTTTTTAAATTTCCTTCCTTCCTTCCCTTTCCTTCCTTCCTTCCTTCCTTCCTTCCTTCCTTCCTTCCTTCCTTCCTTCTTCCTTCTTCCTTTCTTTTTTATTTGTTGTTGTGGCTGCTGCTGCTGCTGTTTTAATTCTTTTCTGCTTGCTGCCTGCTTGTTTACTGTGCTGGGGATTAAACCCAGGGCCTTATGCATCCTAGACGTGCGCGTGTGTCCTCTGTGAATGAGCCACATCCCTTCCTCTGTCCTGGTCTTTAAAAATGACCACGGGGCCAGCTATGTGGCTCACACTTTTTATCCCAGCACTCAGAAGTTTGAAGTAGACACTTCATTGTGAGTTTGCGGTCACCGGTCTTCACAGTGAATTCCAGGTCAAGCCAGGGCTACGGAGTGAGACCCTGTCTCAACCATTGAGCCACACTAAGAGCAAGGCAGGCCCTTCCTTCTTTCTTATTTGCCTGGATGCTTTAGGTCATTCATTAGAAGAGTATGTGTTGAGCAACTCTTATCCGGTTGGCACTACACTAGACATCATAGAAGGGAAACAGGTTTATCCTCAAACAGCTTAGAGTATCGTGGGAGAGACAGAATAAGCCGCCTAAAGCAAACAGTCCAAGATACTGAGAGAAGTCACTGCTGGTGCTGAGCCCGTCTGTAATCCCAGCACTTAGTGGATTGACGCGAGAGGACTGGCTGAGGGCAGCCTCGGCTACATAGGGAGACACTGTTGTGAAAGAAGGAAGAGAGGGAATGGGGGGGGAGAAAGGAGAAAGGAAAGGGGAGGGGAGGAGAGGGAAGGGAGGGGGTGGTAAAGGGGAAGGAAGTAGAAAGAAAGGAAGGAAAAGAAAAGCAAGGAATAAGAACGTAACTTCTGAGTTTATGGCCAGACCAGTGTACTACGGACGCTGAAAGAAAATGGGGAGTCAGAGGGGCTGGAAAACAGGGTCCTGAGGCTAGAACCACAGGTCCTGATTGTCAGGACCTGGATGCCGTGGGAGGAGGAGACAGGACCTCAGAGAGGTAGACTGAGGGTGATGTGTTACAGAGAGCAGGTCCCTATCCAGACCCTTCCAATTCCGGGATCTCTCACCTGGAGCTGAGTTATGCCCCAGGGTCGACCTGTGCCTATTAAAACTCTAATAGTGGACTTGACATGGTGGCTCACACCTATAAATCTTGGCACTCAGAGACTGAGGCTGGAGGATTGCCATGAGTCCAAGCCCAACCTTGGTTATATAATGAGTTTCAGACCAGCTTTGACTGAGTAAGAGCCTGTTTCAAAGCAAAAACTGAAAATGCAAGGCATGGTGAATTCTCCTGTCATCCTGGCACTTGGGCAGTAGAAGCAGGGGGATCAGGAGTTCAAGGCCAGCCTCAGCTACATAGCAAGTGTGAGGCCCTGTTTCAAAGAAAAAATAAAAATAAATCTGATAGTGAATATCTCCTAGCTCTGCAAACACTGGTCCTTTAACGTGGCAACCTTTGTGCATCATTACCTTCTCAGGAATGATCTAGAGTTAAAAAGGCCAACACAGCGGCAACATGTGAAGATCTTGAATCTTCATGATGCAGATGGTACAACAGAGTCATTATATTTCATTTTAACGCATTTGTTTTAAGATGGGAGCAGTGTGTTCTTCTTTAGACCCAACTTGTTTGGGGGCGGCGAGGGGAGGGGGGTTCAGTCTGCTTTCACCCATCATGGGGTAAGAGCTCATGTTGGATTGCTGCATGTGTTCATTACACTGTTTTGAATGGGGGCGTGAGAACATTTTAAGACGCACGTGGCTCGCAACTGTAATTCTCTCGACAGCAGTGTGGTCTGGTTAGCACCCCGTGCCAGCCATGCCTAACCTTCAAGTTGCGGTCCAGTGAACTCCCCAGGTCTTTTTGATATACTAAAGCACTGACTGGAAGACCTCAGGAGGCATCTGGGTTTTGAGCGGTACCCAGTGTGCCCCTTCTCCCAACCTGGTCTTTCTGGGGTTGGGAGAGGAGTGGGTGGGGCGTCGAGGGGAGAGACCCCCCTGCCTGCCACTGTGACATCACAGAGCAAAGTCATAGTAACCCACCCCCACCCAAGCCAGTGTCCGGCCTGAGGGACATTCATCCTCTCCCAACTCACCACATACCACCTTACCCCTCTGCTGGCAAGAGGGGACCTGGTGAACCCCCTCCCTCAACACCTGAGCCACGCAACGGAATAAGAACCATCAGAGAAGGAACTGAAACACCAGCGTTTCCGTTTCCGAACTACACCGGTGAATGAGCCATCCCTCTCAGCTGACTCAAAATGTTTGCCTCTCCCAGGAGGTAGGTACAGCGCTTTTGGAAGTTTTGCGAATACTGATTAATTAATTTCCCTTATTCAGTATTTGAGTCCCACCTTTAGTGGCGTGATGCACACCTGGGGTTGGGGGCGGGGAGCGATGTAGGGTTACTGGGCAGTGGGCAAGTGTGTTCAGAAGGCCAAGGAAACCTAAGAAAGAGGCATCTGTGAGACCGTGGGGCGGAGCGGTATGGGCTCAGGCAGCTTCCTCAGTTCAGAAGAAGCCGAAGGGGCCACGATCAACTGAAGAGCCCTTACAGACAGATATGATAGGAACACGGTAGCCAAAGCCAGTCAGCGCTTGCAATTTTATTATCTTTTATCGTTGCCTCTCTACAGAGGGGACAGCGAGGTTACTGGGAAGTCTGTTGGTTAACATGGACCTAAGAGGTATAAAGCGCAGCACGTGTCCCGCGCCTCATTCTAGAGGCGGGTCCCTGATGTGACCTGCAGTCCGTGACTTTTGTTAAAGATATCTGCCTGCCCTTGGAGTCAGCCTCCTGGCGTTTGCAGGTTTGAATGGCGACTCCATGATGTCTGCATTTGTGATCTGATGCAAGTCAAAGGCTGAATTCGAGCCCTCACTTGACCGGTGGAGATACCGCCTCTGAATATGGTGGGGTGTGGATGCCTAGGGAGCAGTTAGTGAAGCGTCTAGCCCCTAGCTTGGTAGTTCGGATGGTTTTTCCTTAGATTCCACTTTCCTCCCACTTCTTTAGATCTTCAGACCACAACTGTAGAGAACTCCCCACCTCTCCCATCATCCCTTGGGGAAGCAGGTAGGTAACCACTACACCTCAGATGTGCTGAGGGGTTCAAGTCCCCAGCCTTACCTCTCGCATCTACAAAACAAGGCAGGCCTACATTGCCCCTCCATCAGAAAGGGTTCAGGGACCTGCATCTTTGGGAAATGCTTGACTTTGGGTTGGACGGCAACCGGGTGGGTCCTCACGCCTTGTCAGCGTGTGAGGAATTTATCCCAGGACCCAGTCTCTTCCCTGGGCCGGTCCACGCCGCCATCAAGGGAGGCCAACGGGACTCAGGACGCACCCAAGGAAGAGAAAGAGGAAGAAACCTCGTGGTTCCCCGCCACGCCCGTCCTGGAAGTCCCAAGCGCCGGAGGCGCAAGGGCGGGGCCTCACCAAACAATTCAAAACAGGCTTCTGGTGCGTCGCCGTGGCAACCACCCGCTGCTAGGCAACTGGGGCGCCGTAGTAAACGCTGCCAGGGTTACTCATTGGGGGAAGCTTGGTGGAAATCCCTTGGGGCTCAGACACCCAGGCAGAGGGTGGAGATGAGGGGAGAGGGGGAAGAAAACGTTGCGGCGAAGGGGAGCGCGCTGAGGCGGAAAGGGGTGACCCTGCACTGTCTATGAACAGCAGTTTCCCGGACACCCCTCTTCTTCATTGGATCCTCAGTCCCCCGGCAGCCCGGGCCAGCCCTGTCTGAGCAGTCACTCACGCGTGAGAGATTGCTCCACAGGAAATGCAGATGTGGCTGCCCCTCTGATTCACGCCAGCGGCTTGGGATTGGACAAAAAGCTGGGGCTTCCTCTCCTGGAACTGACTGCTATAGCAAAAGCCCTCTAACAATTCCATGACAAAGCGGAAAGGGAAAGGCTCGAGGAAGGTCCCAAGCTTTTCCTTTGGCCCTTCCCACTGAACATAAATGAGAACGTTCCCAGCACTCCAGACCCATCTTAGGAGTGCTTGGGGTCATGCGGGCCCTTACAGGCTGGGTACAGTTGAGAATGGGAGGTCCAGAGTTGAACACAGCACAGAGAACACAATAAATGTCCTCTGGGAAACCTTGAAGTTCAATGTCCCGTAGTATAGAATTAAAGCTCAGAAGGCTCGAGCCACATCAAAATGACCCTAATCTGTAGGGAATCTGTTTCACTCCTCTTGAAACGGGACAGAATATTTCCGACCTGTCACTGTTTTGAGTGACCTGTCCTCTAGTCAGACTAAAGATAATACTGGTAATGAGATCATTGCTATTTTCTGAGCCTTTGCTCATGGAAAAGCAGGAATGTTCCCACAGGTGTGAGGAAATGTACTGGGCGAAAAATGCATCCGTGTGGAAAGTCCGATACGCTCCTGGCCCTCTGGGGTCTTGATGTGGCTCCCCGTTGCTTCTGTAGGTGAATCGGGAAGAGTGATGTGTATTTGAGGCTATTTGGACATATGTCTGTGTTCACGTCTTTGCCCATCGGTTTCCCAACAGTGTTCATAAGCCTTGTTAACCTTACAAAACTTCTTTGTTCATTGATGTGAAGACTGCGCTGAAGTCAGCCATTCGTAAAACGTGGCTGATTATACTACACACATTGCTGTAGAACCAAAGGAGCATGCCAGACACAGAAGGCCCGTGATGAGTTACATGGACGGTGTACCCGTCAGGAAGTGGAGGCACAGAAAGCAGAGCTGTCTGCTCATCAGCCAGTGATGGCCAAAGTGCTTAAATTCCACTCCAGCCTTTTGTTTGTTGAGTAACAGAAGGAGTTACTTCATGGGGCCATGGGTCAAGAATTCTGGCCCCGGGGAGCACAGAGAAACTCTTGCCAGGCAGAGCAAGCAAGATGTCTAGATGGATGGCATGGGGGACAAAAATACTGGATCCCTTAGCCCCGGGCTCCGGTGTTAAGGAAGAGGCAAACACACTCTTGCTCAGCATTCTTCATTATCTCTAGTCTGCAGCATACTGGAAAGGCAGTAGAGTTTCTGCCTACGAAGCATGTGTGTCCCCAACCATCATTTCTCTCTATGCAAATCTAGTAAAAAGGGCTTCATCAAGTACAGTGAAGTGTGACTGAGGACATTAGCAAAAGGTCAGTCCCAGGCCTTGGCATTGTGATGTCATAAATGGTGAGGTGCATACATAGCCTCATGGACATCACCCTAGAATCATTAACAGTCCCACGTACCAAGTGGAAATACTATATTGAGATGCAGGATATTCATCTCTATACTGAATCGTGAGCTTTTGAGCCAAGTCTAATTATCTTTGTTACATTGACCAGCAATTACCTTTTCTGTCCTAGAGAGGAAAGGAAAAGGGTGGCAGGGAAAGAGCCAGGGCAACTTACAATGAAAGGAAGTGAATGGGATGCTGGCTTCTGACTTTTTGTGGCAAGGCAGAGAAACTTGTGTTTTTGTTAAGAAGAGGAAATTGGACACTGGGCCCCAAGGTCCTTGAGGAGAGGGAGCTAAGCCTGGTCACATCCAATAAGCAGCCAGCCAGGCACCCACATAAAAATGCACAGCCTAGGAATGGGCAGATCAGAGCTGCTGTGGAGGCCTACACTAATATTTTGGAAACCTTCTTTAAGGAAAATAATATGAAATTATAAGTTCGGATTGGGCAGCAGGCCCTTGGAAACAGCCCAAATAAGCGAGAGGTCCTGGAAATGGAGTTTCATTGGCTTTGCTCTAAACCCACCTCTGGGCCTCCTCACCTGCCACTCCCATCCCCTTTTCCCTGAAGAAGGCAAACTTCGGGCTATTAAGGCTTTGGGGGTGCGGTTTATGAGCAGAGCAATAAAAACCAAAGACACAGTGCTGTGCCAAGCGGTGACTCAAGGCGGGATATGAGACGTGTCTCCAAGTATTTGAAGGGTGGAAGCGTGGCGAAGGGAAAAGAATTGGTCACTGTTCTAGGGTGGAGAGAGAATGAGGATACAATTAAGGAGAGAAAAATGTGCACAAAACTCATCAGGAAATGTTGGCTAACTTTATTTTCTGATACTGCGATGCTGTGTTTCCCATGGGAGGCATTTGAGGATCTGTTGAGTCACTGAGAACTGGAACTGGCCACCAAAAAATGTACTATAGGAAATAATTCTCTAAAAGGTCCTCCCGGGAGTGGCTGGACGCCCCAATGTTCATTCTGAGTCCTGAATTCCATAAGGCTGACACACGGCAGTCTGTAGATTCATGTTTAGGGTGACAGCCAAATGAAGGAAAGAAAGCAGTTTTATAGAGGAAGTAGCCACCTCCACCCACATTTTGCTGACTGGTTGGGAAGGGAAGGGCAGAAAAGAAGAAAACATGAGGGTGTAGCACCACCCAGCGGCCAGAGGAAGCCATGCAGTCAGGAAACCAGCTTATTGCACAGCAAAACGGGACCACAAAATTCTTGTCCCCTTCTCCCAAAGAAGAGTGAGTTGTGTCACGATAAAGGTTCATAGGATGATACATAAAATCTATCCAGGGGCCTGAAAGATGCCTCATCCGGTAGAGAGGCTTGCCTCCAAGCCTGATAACCAGAGTTTGATTCCTGGAACACACATGGTAGAAAAGAGAACCAACTCCTCCCAAAGTTGTTTTCCATACATGTGCCATGCCCCAGCTACCTACACACACACACACACACACACCACACACACAACACACACACACACACACACACACACACACACACACCATTGTTAAAAAAAGAAAAAAGTTGCCAGAGAGAGGCATGATGGGACAAAGACAAAAAGGAGAACATTTTCAAGAATGAGTGGCTTTTTACAATCAAATTCAAAGGAGTGGTGGCCCACACCTTCAATCCCAGCACTGGGGAGGCAGAGGCAGGCAGATCTTTGAGTCTGAGGCCAGCCTGGTCTACAAGTTCCAGGGCAGCCAGGGCTACACAGAGAAACCCTGACTTAGGAAAAAAAAAAAAAGAAGTCAGAAGAAACTGAGAGCATTCTGGGTAGAAGGAAAAGAACAGCTGCTACAAACTATCAATTTGTACAGTTTTGAGGACAAAAAGAATAACTTGTGCTTCTCAACATCCCACATGGAGAGAAGGTGGAAAGAACACACAGAACAAGCCGGACTGTCTGTGGCTCCTGGAGACACCGCAGAGCCTGAAACTGCTTCCCAGGGGAGGCTGTGAAGTAATGACCGTGGATCTATATGTTTTGTGTAGTGCTGTAAACATCAAGCCCCTTCCAGCCACACCACGTACCTAGGGAACAACGAACGGGTAGAGAGGACTTAAGTCACCCTTTACTTTGTGCAGACAGCCCCTCGGCAAATGCTGATCCATGCTGCTCTGTGCTGAATCCCGGGTCCCCCACTGGCAGGTTCTCTGGCATAATCTCAAGAACAGCTGGGCTGTGGTTGCACTGTCAATCATTAGATGCCCATGTTCGCTGCACAGCAGCGTTTAATCAGGAGGCCCGCCACAAACTACGAGCTGGAAGGGGAGAGGCAGGGGAGGAGGGAGGGAACTCAGCTTTCACCCTTGCTACATCACACCCAAGAGACTTGTACAGATGACATCCTTCCGTCCTTCCAGACAGGCTGCAAGACGATAACCATGGCCAAGGTAACCAGCTTCCCCCTTTTATTTGACAGGAGAAACCTTAGCACCTGGGTCTTTAGACCTCGTCAACTAGCTGTCCTTGTTATCATACACTAATGTTGCGTTTCTCTCTTAATGTGCATGGATGTGAACGTGGCTGCCACAGAGGCACCTGGGGGACGACTCCTCTGTCTCCTGTCTAGAAAGTAGAGAGTCACCTTGGGAAGGAATCTGTGAGCACAGGCCACGGCAGAGGAGCAGAGTGAACTTGCCGTAGGCTGTGTCACTGGGTCTAGAGTCACTTTAAAGAAACGTGTGAAATGACCTTTGTTCTTCCAATGTGAGTAAGATGTGTGACAAAGGATGTGCTGTGATGGATGGCAATTCTTGAAAAGGCTTCTGAAGGAGACATCAGTTTAACTACCGGGGACTGAGGAAGCTCCAGAGTGCTTCCCTAGCATGCGAAGTCCCAGACATAGGGGCGCACACCTGTAATTCTAGTACTTGGAGGTGGAGGCAGGAGGATCAGGTCAAGGTCAATCTCTAGGTATAGAGCTCTAGTCAGGTTGGGGTCACAAACTACAGGAGTCCCTGTCTCCAGCAAGTGGAGAAGGAAGAGGGTATGAAGGGAGAGACTAGACCCCATTCTGTGGTGAGTGTTCTTTCAGAAAGAGCCTCTCTGAGTCCATTCAAGTTGATCATCCTTTGTTTCTCAAATCACCTCTTCCATAATGTGCTTGTCAGCTTGGTTGAGGCCATAGGTATGTGTAAGCCTCAATATTCCCTTTTTTGTATCTGAATAACCTGGAGGAGCATGGGTAAAATATGTAACTTGAAATGGATTGAATATAAAGCCAAGATCTGTTCTGGTGTGGTGTGATAGTAGACGATTTTCCAAACCAATTAAGGTTGAATATTGCTATTAAAATTGAACCCTGAGGTGAGAGACTTGGAACTGCCTAGATCCTCAGTTTGGTCTTTTTATAGAATAATTAGTGAAGATGTTTTACCTGCAAGCAATGGATATCATCATTAGAAAGGACACCCACCACAAAGATGTCATCTATTCATCACGCCTAATGCCATAGTTTTCACAGGAGCTAAGATACTGAACCAACCTACATGACTACCAATAGATGGGTAAGAAAAATCTGGTGTACATACATGATGGAATTTCATTGAACTGTAAAAAAAAAAGTCTGTTGATTTGTAAAGAAAAATCATGAAATTTGCAGGAAAGTAGATAAAGTGGAAAAATATATTAAATAAAATAAGCCAAACCCAGAAAAAAACCTTGAAAATAGCTTTGAATTTTTATATACATATATATGCACAGGTGTATCATGGATACAGGGGATCATGAGGAGAGGGAAAGATCTAAATGGAAAGAGGGGATGGGTAATAGGACGAAAGGGTTTAGCCCCCTTCAAAGGGGCTGGTGGCAGTGAGCAGTGGCCATCCCAAAGAGAGTTCAAGAAGGACAAAGTGAAAATGTCACTGTGACACCTACTACTTGGATTAATTTTTAAAAAAACTAATAAAACAATCAGGAAGGGATTGTTTTAACCCACAGTACTGGAATGACGGTGGAAGCCAACATCACGAGACAATACACTCTGGCAGACCAAGACCCTTCCTGCTCCTAGATGCTGTGATTGATAACACACGTGTCCTCAGTCAAGGCCACCCAGAGTCTTGCAAAGACTGGCATTCCTCGATGGAGTTAACTTGCTGAATGCTTTTAAAAAAAAAAAAAATCACATTGGCAGATTAGTTCCCCAAAGCAATGTATTCTTCCATTTTGTGTTTTGGACGTTTTCATACATGATCACCTTCATGTTTGTTACTGCCCCAAATAGCACATTGTGTGTGGTATGCACTGTGTCCATCCCTGGAGATCCCAAAGAACAGAGGGTCAGGGTGGTAAACTGTTGAATGTAGATTGTGCTAAGATGGGGGAGACAGGGATATTGTTGGATTTGCGTATTTGCCTGTGCCTGTGATGTTATTTACATCTCTTAAGCTAAGCGGATTGTGGCCTGATTAATTCTGATAGGAGAGATCCCATGAAAGCTCAAGATGGTTTACTTTAAGAACCATCTGGAAGCTAAGCCTGAGCCTCCCCAGGTATTAGCGTACCTTAGGATGCTCAAGACTGATCACAATTATTTTTCTAAATCAAATTCAATCCAAATCACATAATGAGATTGACAAGGTTAATGTTGGTCTTTATTTCTGAGACAGGATTTGATGTAGCCCAGGCTGGCTCCAAAGTCACTAAGTAGCTGGGGACGATCTTCCTGCCTCCACCTCTCAAGTGCTGGGACCACAGGTGTGTACCACCACACTGGGTATGTATTGTGCTGGGGATCAAACCCGGGGTTTCACACATACTAAGCAAACATTCTCAAAATGAGCTACATACCCTCTGCCATCTTTTATCCTGAAGGCATCAAAACTTCATCTGCTTCCCCTGGACTGGTACAACTTGATAATATATGCACACCATGGAGGTATATTCAGCTATAAAAAATAAACTTATTGCGTTATTTACAGGAAAATAAGTGAAACTGGTGAGCAACTTGGTAAGTGAAGTAAGCCAGACTTGGAAGACAAATATTGCATGTTTTCTGTCATGTATAGAAATACATATGAGTAGATATATGTGTCTAAAGGGTATGAATGTGGAGGGGGAACTAGTGTGAGTGAAGGAAAAGAGTGAGGAGGGCGTCAGAGGATGAAGGGGGAGGGACATCATGCGTGTTTTCTCTTAAACAAGAATCCAGATTGAATGATGCATATTACATATGACATGAAAGCAGAAACAACGGGATTATTTAGGGAAGAGGAAGGAACCAGCAGGAGAAAGAGAGGACAAGGAAGGCTGGAGGGGGCAAATATGAGCAAAATACAGTGACATATATGTATGAAAATATTACCAAAACCCCACTATTTTATACATGAACAAATAATTATAAAAAGTACCCCAAAAGAGGTTGGCCAGCTCAGAGGATCTGCAGGGAGCCACCCTTGGTCCCTTGCTGCCTCTGCCTGAGGACACACGCTGTAAGTGGGGTCCTGAGGAGGCCTTCCAGGTGCACATGCACAAATTCCATGATGCAAGATACTACCCTGCTCACATGAGTTCTCACTGACGTTAGTATCCCTCATGATAATGTCTCCCATCTGGTATCACCTTCATCCTTCTGTAAACCTGTCCAGTGTCTGTCACTCTGCCTATGCAAATTCCTCTGGCGCTGTAAGAGCCACACAGCATTCACTTTAAACGAGCAGCATCACTATGGCGGCGCTTGCTCCCGGCCACACTGAAGCACAGCTTCCCCAGGGGAAAGCGCTCATGTGGCAGCCTTGGTCATCTGTGTGGAGGAGGAGTGAAGGAGGCCCAAGAGCGCGCTCCCCAGCTGTCTCCTCCTCTCCTGCTTGTGTGTTGCAGATGGAGCTCCAGAAGGGTTCCCCTGTCCAGCGGACCTTCATTTCTGCCATCCTCAGCATGCTATCACTCAGCCTCTCCGCAGCATCCCTGCTCAGCAACGAGTGGTTTGTGGGCACACAGAAGGTGCCCAAGCCCCTGTGCGGGCAAGGTCTGGCAGCCAAGTGCTTTGCCATGCCGGTGTCCTTGGATGGGGGCATCACCAACACATCAGCCCAGGAGGTGGTACAATACACCTGGGAGACTGGGGATGACCGGTTCTCCTTCCTTATCTTCCGCAGTGGCATGTGGCTATCCTGTGAGGAAATCGTGGAAGAGCCAGGTAATTCCCTCACACCAGCCCACACAACTTGATCTGCTTTTCCAATTACATTTTCATTTGTATCATGTAGGGGTATGTACATGCATGTGGAGGTCAGAGGACAATGGGCAAAAATCCACTCTCTCCTTCCAGCATGTAGATCCAGGGGATCAACCTGAAGTAGTCAGGCTTGGCAAGCATGCACCCTTACCCACTGAGCCATCTCATCTGCTTTAAAAAAAAAAAATGCTTATCGAGACATAGAACTCATTATGTAGATCTGGAAATTGGAACTCTGCCCTACAAAGATGCTCTGAGGAAAGCGTTGTTTTCATCATCAGAGATGAAGGCCAGAAAAACGAAGCTTGGATGCCTCATTCATGCGTGCCTTTCTCCTGTTTTCAGAATGGGGCACCAGCTGAATGAGTGGCTGCTTGTATGCTCATCAGGGCCTGTGTCAGAGCAGATGGAGCAGGGTTGGGTGTGGGGTGGGACATCTCTATGCCCACAGCCCCGGGGCGCTCCTTATGACATTGCCCCTTGCGTCTTTTAGGGGAGAAATGCCGATCTTTCATTGAACTCACACCACCAGCCCAGAGAGGTGAGAAAGGACTACTGGAATTTGCCACGTTGCAAGGCTCATATCACCCCGCTCTCCGATCTGGAGGGGAGTGGTTGATGGAGAAGGCTCCCCTCCCCCACCTCCCCTTGAGGCCCGTGGCAAGTACGTGTTCAGTGACTGTGGACCCGGGCCTTTCTGCATCTAAACTGCACTGCGACCGCCTTTCTCTACCTCTGAGCCCCACAGGCTGACGGGAATTCCCCCTAAAGTTGACACTCATGCAGATGCAGGAATGCAGCTCACAAACTAAGTCACCAGCACCCAACCCAGGACACAACCTGAAGAGTTTGTGGCCTTTTCTTCCCTTTTGTGATGTTGTTGGGGGAGGAGATTGGCTTTTTTGTTGTTGTTGTTGTTTTGTTTTGTTGAGATAGTCTCTTTGTAGCCAGGTTAGCCTTGAGAAACCACTCTCTTCCTGCCTCTACCCCCCTACTAGTGGGATTACCAGTAGATAATCCCTTGTCCAAATTTGTTTTACTGAAAGTAGGAGTGAGAGGTCGGGAGAATGAAAAATGTAAGCCCTAATTAAAGAGAAAGTCAAGAGTGAGCTTTAGCACAGGGTTTATGAAAATGGGGCCATCTGTTTGACAGCTAAGCTCAGCAGTGTTGACAGTCCATGGAGTGTGACACCCGTTCTTCCCAGACACCACAGGTGTTGATTTCACCTTTGTCTTCCTTTCCCCCTGGGCCTCTGACTTCGGGTGGGCACTTCTGTCCATGGTGGTTACTGACCGCTGTCTGGGTGGGGTTCCTTTTCTTGCCTTTTCGCAGAGGTCCTCTGGTTATCGCTGGGTGCCCAAATTGCCTACATCGGACTTCAATTCATCAGCTTCCTCCTGCTACTGACTGATCTGCTGCTCACCAGTAACCCTGGCTGTGGGCTCAAGCTGAGTGCCTTTGCAGCCATCTCCTTGGTCCTGTCAGGTGAGTGACCGACCGCGGAGTGCCAGAGGGTGCTTCCTCTTGGGGCTCCTTGGGATGTTTCTTTTGTTGTATTGCTCTGCTCAGTGAGACAGGGCCCAGGGCCTTCCTGTGTAGGCCAGGCTAGCTCACCACCTCTGAGCTCCCGAGCACTGGGGTTAGAGGTGCGCAGGACCCTTGGCTCACAGGTCCCTTTGAAGTTCTACCTTCAAGGCTTGGCTCTTCGACCTTAATGAGAGGAGGAAGGGACTGGAAAAGAAGAGGAGTTGGGGGTAGGAACTGGGGAGATGGCTCAGTGGGCAAGAGCTCCTGCTGCTCAAGCTGGGGACCTAAGTCAGAATCTCCAGCACCCATGTAAAAAGCCGGGCACGGCAGCTTTGACCTGGAACCCCAGCTCTGGGCGTGGAAGTATCAGGCAGGAGGATTGCTAGGACTTGCCGGCCAGCTAGCTTGGGCAAAAAAAGCAGTCAGCTCTAGATTCAGCAAGAAACCCTGCCTCGAGGGAATTAAGACGGAGAGCAACAGAGGGAAACCAGACAACCTGTGCTCACGCACAGGCACTTGTGCACACTCATGTACACACATGCACACAACCACACACAGAGGGCAGCAGAAGACACTGGGAAACTGTGTCTTTATATGCTCTTTCTTACTTCTAGGTCCCTTTATTTGCAAGCTTTTTCAATGTGTAAAGCCTTTGGCTCAGTTTACTTTTCAACTAGAATATATAGCTTTTCCACAGTGTCATTGTTGGACAGAATTTAAAGTAAAGTAAGATTTCACACACACACACACACACACACACACACACACACACACACACACACTGTGCAGGCTAAAGGGTAGGAAGAAGTCAAAATGAGCACCGGCCATGACAGACTGACTCAGATTTTGTCACAGCTCTCAGCCAAAAGTTTGGGGTAATCATTGTAAAGACAGTCATGCAAGGAGACGCCCTGACATAGACTGACCCAGATGCTGACAGAGATGCCACGCAGCCTTCTCCAAGGCCTCTGTTTCTTGTTCCCTCCATAGGCCTTCTGGGGATGGTGGCCCACATGATGTATTCACAAGTCTTCCAGGCCACAGCCAACCTAGGTCCAGAGGACTGGAGACCACATTCCTGGAATTATGGCTGGGCTTTCTAGTGAGTAATCCTCTTCCCCTGAACCTCCACAACCGAACTCCAGCAACCACACACAGGATTTTCTACCCTCAGCTGGATATACCTTCCCATGCCCTCCTCCTCCTCCATCAGTCAAATCCAGGCTGGACCAGGGGGACAGCTATCTGCTCCCTCCCTGCCTTCAGAGGGTGCCTAGAACATTCTTCTCACTTGCTTTGAGGATGTGACCTGGTCCAGTTTTCTGCTCAGCAGCTGTAATCAGTTGCTTCAGCAAGCCTGGTTTTATATGGCTTGTGGGAACTATGCTATATGTTCTATTTTTTATAATTCAGGGTATTAGAGAAATGGACAATAATTATAATCTTGAAATTATGATTGAATTCTCTCTGATCTATTGATGATCCTAAAATATCTTCCACCCATTATAAACTCCCCTATTCCAAGAGTAACTTCTTCCTAACTCCAGATTTCCAGTCTTAATTCTACTGAACTGCTAGAAATAAAACTGCAGCCGGGTGGTGGCGGTGGTGGTGGCGGTGGCAGTGGTGCACTCCTTTAATCTCAGCACTCAGGAGGCAGAGGCAGGTGGATCTCTATGAGTTCAAGGCCTGCCTGGTCTACAGAGTGAGATCCAGGACAGCCAGGACTGTTTCACAGAGAAACCCTGTCTCTAAAAGCAAAAACACGAAACAAACAAACAAACAAACAAACAAAAGCTGCTTGGCATCGGCTGTCCTTGCCTTCAATGCGCACATGAGGAAGTGCTGGGGTTCAAAGTGTAGACGCAGGAACAGCTTCAGTCAGTGCCAGCCCACTGCCTCACACATCACCACTGTTTGCTTCCCCAGCCTAACCTTCAAAACCAAGGACTTCATCATTTTAAATTTCCCGGGGTGGGGAGGTGGGGGCAGGATTAAAGAAATCACATGTAGCCAAGGCTGGCCCTGAACTCCTGATTCTCCTGCTTCTCCTGTGCTGCCACCTTCAACACATTCAAGCAGAGCATTTCCTTTAAGTCTCAAATACTCTTTCCTTGGAGGCCTCCCGCCTTCAGGAGTCCGTTCAGGAGGGGTTTTGTTTTTGGCATTTTGGGTTTTTTTTTAATTCCTTTTCTTTCTCCCTGGAGGAACATTCTCTACTCACTGCAAAGCTAATGACCCGGATTCACATAAACTGTCTCAGATGAGTGCTGAGGGCATTATTAATGGCACAGGAAACACACTATGCTGGGCTCACATTTCCATCCGAATGCAGGTACACAGGAGGCCCTCCTACTTCTGATCCTACCCACTTCCTCACGCTGCAGTACATGCTTTGCTTTGAGGACTCTAATCCACCCACCAACCCATGTCAGCTTTGCTGGTTTCCCCGACCAGTCAGGCCTCACCTTTGCCCACTTCTTGGCATTAGAAGGGTAGGTCTGGGTTGGTGAGCTGGTTCAGTTGGTAAATTAACTGCTGTAGAAGCATAAGGACCCGAGTTCAAATCCCTGGGGCCCGAGCAGAAGCCACACACAGTAGTACAGGCGGCTATGGTCCCAGCAGTATGGAGAGATGGGAGGCAGAGACCCGGAATTCCTGGAAGCTCATAGGCCAGGTAGCCTGTGTACTCAGTGTCAACAACAACAAAAGACAACAGCCTCAACCAAGGGGAAAGTTAAGGACCGACTCAAGAGGCTGTGTACGCACACACACACACACACACACACACACGCACACGCACACGCACACACACGAAACAGGGAATTTGGGGCTCAGGCTGACAGTCTCACTAGAGTGACCACATACGGATCCACTGTCAGGCAACAAACAGGAACCTGCAGGACAGTCCTTGGCCTGGCTCTCAACAACCTTTGACCTCCAAGCACCCCCTCCTACCTTCACAAACCCTGTTTCCTGGGCTTCACAGAAGGACAGGGCTATTCAGGGGTTTGACGCCCAGGTCTTTAGGAATGTGTTCGATGTAGTTTCCTAGGGTGCTTTTTTCCTTCTCAGATTCCCCCAGCATGTCCGGTTCCCACTGTTCACCCCCCACCCCGTGCCAAGAACCACGGTGTTCGTAATAATCAAATTCCACTGGAGCGAAGTGTGGTGCCTTCAGATCTGTAGTAAAACGTTTTCATGAATGACGATCAAAGGCTCAACTTTGGGGACAATTAAGTTAGAAAGAAGGTTGGGCAGAAGAGGGGTGATGGCTCCAGAGTCAGGGCAAAGTGAATGAAGGGAGGAAAGAAGGGGTGAGGGGGGCATTAGTTCATGCTCACCCCATAGAAGAGAGCTAGAGCTCTGTGGGATCTAGATTTTACCAGGGGTAAAGAAACACACCCCACACGAGGCATAGAAGAGCGTGGCGGTGACAACCGATGGTGGGATCAAATGCCTTGGCTACAAACCAGGGCAGATGGAGTCCCCGGTCTGTCCGTCACAGAAGCCACGGTAGAAGGCAACATGCTCAGGTTCCTACGTCCCCCAGAAGACAGGGCCTGGTCTGCGGCCGGGCAGACGGCACTTTTCCTTCCATCAAGTCAGACTCTCACTGTCCCTTCTCTGTGCTTGCCCCTAGCACGGCCTGGGTTTCCTTCACCTGCTGCATGGCATCGGCTGTCACCACCTTCAACACATACACGAGAATGGTGCTGGAGTTCCAGTGCAGGCACAGGAAGAGCTTCGACCCCACCCCAGCTGCCTCGCACAGCACCACCGCTGTTTCCTCCCCCAGATACCGTGCGCAGCCCACTCAGGGGACCCTCTGATCAGCTGCCAACAGTACCCCAACCATCCCATCCGCTCCGTCTCCGAAGGTATCGACCTCTACTCAGCGCTACAAGACAAGGGATTTCAACAAGGGACCAGCCAGGAGCTAAAAGAAGTGGCTGGGTCATCCATAGAAGAGCAGTGTTAGAAGTTAAGTGGGTTTGGGGAGCAGGCTAAACCCTACCATCTGTGTTGCTTATTAACATCCGCTTAAGCAAAAGTGTCTCTTGAGGCTTGCGTTTAGAATAAGAGAACCTTAAGTCATCTCCAGGACATTGCTCTGCCCCGTTTCCCTTGACACTGCTTTGCTCTACCCCTGTCCCATCTCATGGATCCAGAATCCCCGTCTCTTCACTGACTGCTCAAGGCTGGTTCTAGACCATACAATGCAGATAAAAAGGCAAGTTAACCACCCTTTACCTTTAAGGGTCTGATGAAGCTAGTCAGCGTCTGGAAGCTGAAGAAACAGGTGAGCAAATTGATGGCGGCTTACCTATGGTGCACTGGGATTTTTCTGGAAGTCATACACAGGAAGATGGAAACACTGTTTGAAGGCACCTTGCACACTTGCATACTAATGTCTTGAATTCTCATAATAGCTAGTAAAGTACAATTACATGGGCTGGCTAGGGAGCCGGCTTCTCTTCCAGATTACATGGGCTGGCTAGGGAGCTGGCTTCTCTTCCAGAGGTCCTGCACTTGACTTCCAGTTCCTAACATGCATGGTGGCTAACAACTGTAACTCCAGCTCCAGGGAATCTGCCCTCTCCCAGCCTCCACAGACACTGCACACACATGGACACACAGACATACAGGCAAGCAAATAACTTGTATGCATAAAATAAGTTTCAAAACAATAAGAATTATCACTAAGGATTGACAAAACGCAGGCTGGGATAAACGGCTCAGCAGGTAAGGTGCTTGCTGCACTAATCCCACAGCCTGGACTTGATGCCTGGGTCCTACAGTGGAAGAAAACCGACTCCAAAAGCTGTCTGCCAACATCCACACACACGCCATGGCACACACAATAATAATACAATTTTAAAAATAAAAACATTATCAAATATGATCCTAGAAGCCATTGGAAGGTAGTATGATTTTAGGTTTCTATAGCCTATAGGATCAGGCTCACTCCTAGAACTGGTCTCCCAAGTCCCCAGAGGAGACTCATCCAGGAACTTCTCCCATGAATGAGACTGAGGCCGACGTTCCTCTCTGGATACCCACTGCTCCTTCATCTCAGAAACTGTCCACACTGTTCCCTCCACAAAGGATGCCATCCATCTACTCACCTTTTTTTTCTATAAGGGAAGGAAACCATTTTGGTTAGCAAGAAAGAAAAGACCACACATGTAAAATCCTGTACACAGCATTTATTTGTTCTGTAACAGTTCACATTTTAAACAGTGCTTTCTGGCTACAGACCCGCTGGCTCCTCCTCAACACAGGTAATGTGGACAGCAATTCACATTCCTGGGGTTAGCTGGTATCACCACACCGTATCTTTGGGGAGCGGTGAGGATGTTGCGCAGGGCAGAGGAGAGGGCTTATAAAGGAAGGAAAGGACAGGTTGAGCGGAGGGGAGACCCTTGCATTGTAGAAGGTATTACTTCTAAGTAGTTAGTGGTCCGGCTGATTTGTGGGCCACCCCATGTGGAGCAATTTCTCCCTTGGATATCTGGGTGAGTCGCTGCAAGGAGGAGGAAAGGTAGGGAGGCATTTGGCAGGAGGCCAGCACTCACATCGGCCAGCGGAAAGCCTCACCTCAGCTACCTTTCTGTACCAGCTGCAACAGGAAGTAAGCCTAGAGTTTCCATTGCATTTAGCAAGGAAGAGATTTGCACTTCTAGTAAGGAGAAGTTAGGATGCTATTTACCAAAATACCAAGGAGAATTCAGTGATGCTGTCTTTGTGGCTTCCTCTTATCTGAGACTCAGCCAGCACAAACAGCCTTCAGCTCCAAAGAGTAAACCCAGACAGGTCTCCATCAAGCATGCATCTCTGTATCATATTCCTTCCTACACAGGCAGGCTTCTTAGAATATCAACACTGTGAGAATACATCGATCTGGGAGCTCCACCAGGCTACCACCCACTACCAGTGACAATTTGGTCCACTATAATCTAGTTCTGAGATGGCTACACACTATATTCAGCCCTTTTACTAGTAGAAATTCAACTTACTAGACATGACCCTAGAGTCACCTCCGGATTCTAGGGGAGCCCTATTCATTGTTCCCTCTTCCCAAAGTCAACCTGGTCCCATACAACTCCCAAATATGCTTCTAGGGTCTTATGGCAGAGATACCAACAAGTCTGGTGAGGCCAATCTGCAGGAAGGACTGAGTACCAACCTCCTGTTATCCATAATACCTACTGTGGGCAATTCATAGATGGCCCCTTAAATCTAGAATCTAGTTTTCTGGGATCCCTTTATTAACATAAGCTAAAATGATACAAACCCAAGTGAGGAGAATACCTGGTTTTCACTCAAAAAGAGAAGTACATTTTCACTGGCCACCATGGGAACACACGGCATATCAGACAGGGATAGAGACATTTGGAAGATCCCAAACTACAAGAGGTCGGTCACACATTTACACAGAAGGCAGAAGAATGGAGATAATCCGAAAGAACTTGATCATTATAAAAGTTACAGTATTTACATGAGAATGTTCTCAACATAATGCTTCAAAGGCTCTACGAGGAAGGAAGAACACAGGGCAGAGTGGTTGCATACTGGACCCAAGAATCAACAGTCCAGAAACAGATCCCTGAATAGCAGAGGAAGCAAGGGAGGGGAGATGGAGATGCCCTAGAGAAGTCTCGGAGCAAGCAGAGTGGAGCTGCGGCCAGGACGAGGCCATGGGACTTCCAGCCTTCAAGCCCAGGACAACACGCATGCAAACCCTTCTCTCGTGACTGGAGAAGCAAAGCTCGCCGCTGCAGAGTCATCAAAAGTCCACAGGGCACCATGTAAGGACCTGGTCAGGAGTCACGGAAACTCTCTCCTCGCTCCCTGTGATAGGAACGTCTTCTCATGACCACTTAACCGAGGTAGAGGGTCTAGGAGATGGAAGGATGAACACACTGGATAACTAGCCCCATTCTAACTTCCAGTGTTGCTCACTGCTGTCTAGAGAAGGAACCATAACACCGGCAGAGGGAGAACAGAGTGGTGAGGGACCCTCAGGACCTCGGAGGTAGGCCATCCAGACACACGAAGATGACCAAATCAGATGAGTTTCAAGAGGACAAGAAATGGAATCCCTGAAGCTTGGGGCATATCTCAAAAATGATTTTGTTACACACACACACACACACACACACACACACACACACACACACATACATGGCCTAATGCAAAACAACATATATCCTTGCTTGTAGGCCATTGGATTTCCCAGCAAGGGTTTATAAATTAGAGGTACAAAAAAAAAAAAAAAAAAAAAAACTAAGATTCACATTTCCAAACTATCCACACAGAGTTCCCAGGAGGAGGGGTTAGTGCAGGGATGGGAGGGTCGTGAGATATCCCAGCTAAGCAGATCATGCTGCATCACACAGCTCCAGCAGGCTGCCAGAGGGCAGTGATCCTCAAGTGCTGCATGACCCTGAAGTCGTCACCTCTCCAGAGAACTGACAGGAGGGACAGGAGCCGCTCTGCATGGTTCTTCTGAATCTGGATTTCACTGCACTAGATCTGTGGGAAAATGACCATTGTTACCCCCTTTACATGGGATTTCCAAAGAAATGGGCAATCCAAACATCAGAATGTTTCACTTCCCAGTCCTCTAGTTTAGCTCCAACAGTTTATGAGCCCCAGGGACTTGTGCCCTTTCAATGATAAGCTCTTCAACTTCAAACTTGGCCCAAGTACTTTTCAGGGAAAAGGGCTGGCATTTTTAGCAAGATAACTGCTAGGTTCTGTAGGTTCTGTAAACCATATCTGCACGGATATTAACATCATTGGTTCCTACCCAGAAAATGCCAGAAAGATCTACCCTCTCCAGTCATTGGGATTTTTTAAAAACCACAATCCCACATTTCCTAATGCCTGACAACCTGGGCTCAATCCCCAGGACCCACACAGAAGAAAATTAACTTTGGCCCTTGTCTGCCAATCTCTACACGTGTCAGCATCCGTGTGGGCCCACACACATAAATGTAGTAAAATTCTTTTTAATTAAAAATTAACCAACCATCCCAGAAGCCAGTCACCTGGTAGGGAGAATCAACAAACTTGATCCTGGAGAGGAATCTTCTCAGCTCCCCACGGCCAATTTTAGGGGTGGTCTCCTCTAGCTGGACCATCTGGCCTTCCATGAGTGCCCAGCGCAGACTGAGCTTGCTGATCACCAGAGAGGTGGGGTGTCCATCAGGGCTCATCCCTGTGGTCCTAGTGACATAAAAGGCATCTTTCCAGATGTCGTTGATTCCAACTGAGGAAGGACAATGACAAGCAGTTCACAACAAAGAAGAAAGCAGCATGCTCATCATCTTGGATTCAGATTACAGGCACGAGGTCCTTGTCTTTAAAATAGGAATTAACAGCGGTTGTCTAAAGGGGGCATGAAAATCCTCTTTTTCTCCCATACGGCTACTCAGCAGGCTCACTGGAGCTCCCTTTAACATGCTGCACTATGAGCTTCAGCCAGTTTTCCTCCAATACATCGGTTGCAGCTCACCCTGCCTCCTCTTCTCCTCTGTCGCCACCCTCCTCCCTCCTCTGCCCAGGGTTTTAGGTAGCTGGGCCGCTTGACTCTCTAGGTCATGTAGATGACCAGAGACAAGTATTGGCGTAGCTTGATAAGCAGCCTTGAACTGGTTCTGTAGCCAAGGACAAGTCTTTGATGGAAGTGCGATCTTAATTAGTCTTAACAATAAAAACCTGGACTCAGACATTGAAGGTGAAAGCTGAAAGATCAGCGAAGCAGAGCAGCAGCCACCAGAGACTTCTTACCTCTACGAAATCTCAGACTGAATGAGGAGTCCTGTTGCTATGAATCCTCAGACTGAATGAATGGGAGATCCTGTCTCTACCCGCCTTATATTCCTGTCTCCACCTCCCAGTCTGGACTAAAGGGGTGAGCCTCCCAAGTCCTGGGATTAAAGGCATGCACCACCACCACCACCACCACCACCACCACCACCACCACCACCATCACCACCACTTCCTCCTCCTCCTCCTGGCTCTGTTTCTCTTTTAGACTGGTTCAATCTCATGTAGCCCAGGGTGGCCTTGAACTCTTGATCTTCCTGCTTCCTCCTCCTAAGTGCTGGGATTAAAAGGGTGTGCCACCAATGCCTGGCCTCTATGGTTAACTAGTGGCTAGCTCTACCTTCTGATCTGCAGGCAAGCTTTATTTGTCAGAACACAAAAAATATATAACATTTGACTCTCCTGCCTCAACCTCCCCAGTGCCTCTTGCATGCTAGGCAGATACTCTGCCAACTGAGCTACATCTCCAGCCCATGAGATTCTCATTTACTATTAAATAAACTATTTAATAAACATAGTAAACTATTATTTACTATGTTCCCTGAATAATGTTTTATGCAAATGTTGCAAAACAGCTCATTATATCTCTTAAATGTTTGCAAGCAGACACTCCCCACTCCCCCCCCAATCCCCCCACTCCCCAATCAGTTAGCAGCCTGCAAGTTCCAGATCAGCTTTTCTCCCCCATGAAGCCCATGACACAGAGCCACAGCACCGCTTCAACTGAAGGCAAAGAGCTGTAAGGAGCAAGTCCACAAGAGGCGAGAGTATGGGAAGGCATGAAGGAGCTTGGTGTCAGGGTACACACCTGTAATCAAGCATTTGGGAGGGAAAGGCAGGAGGGTTAGGTGTTCAAGGCCATCCTCAGCTACAGAGCCAGTTTGAGGTCAACCTGGGCTAGATGAGACCTGTCTAATTGCCCCCTCCCTGGCTGAAAAAGAAAACGAGACAAGGGAGATGTGGCTAGCCTAGTCTCCGCCCAGCAAAGACTAGCTGAGACTAACAAACAGCAGTGGCTTGTTTCCAGGGCTCTGGGCTGCTGAATGAGGTTTCTCTAATATACGCTTTCAAGTTTGCTTTAGAGTATCACTTAGACACACAGTGGAGCAGAATATTTCCAAATGGCTATGGGTAATTTTTCTCCTTTGGTCTTTCTGTTGACTCCAATTTGTATGTTTAATATTCACATAAGTAATCACTAAATCAATGCCCCTAAAGAAACATTTCCATTACATCCCACACAGTTAACTTACAACCCTAAGCCCCTAAAGGCAGCTGGCACACAGCTGAGGCTCCATCATCACCCCTGGAGCCCTCCTGGAATGGGGGTACATGTCCCCTCAGCTTTCAGCACATTCAGAGAATATGCACTCTTGCCCTAGAAGCCTGGCACTATAACCCGGATGAAACTCTCCAGCAATGCCCCTGGCTCCAGGGGCACCAGGGAAAATGACTACTGTCTCTTGAAAAGCCCTTATCCTTCCCTTGGTGGGCAGCGTTTTCACACAGTCAAGATACACTCTCTGATGTCGTGAGGACTCACCCTCCGAAGCTGTCACTATGCCAGTGGTGTTGGTCAGGTCCAGGAGGATAGACGGGAAGGTTGGATGCAGGAGGTAAAGGTGGTAAAGGCCAGGAGGCGGGCTCCTGGGGCGTCATCCTGGCAAGAGTCACAGAAAAGGAGAGCACGGGTGACTACATTCCACATGACGCCGTGAGGGGACGGGAGCACAGCGGAAGGCTCCAGTCAGCCCACTCCTGATCCCAACTACGGGGACGTGAGTTCAAAACACAGATTCACCCCTAACTCCAAACCACTATCTGTAGTCAAAAATATGAGGGAGAACCATAACCCAGAGCTCAGGGAAATCTAATCATCAAAATGAGGGGCTAGATAGCATCTTTGTGAGTAACAACAGGAGACTAAACACAAAACAAAGCAAAACCAGAAGGCTCCGAAGAGTAACGTGTTGAGAGGGCATGGTTGACAAACTCAGAACTGTGTGTCCACCATGCTTCCCCATCCCTGGGTCACTTGCCTTCTCCAGAGGTTCAGAGCTACGTCCTGTTATGTTCAAATCCCCACAGATGGAATTCCATCATCTGGCACACAGCAAGTGAGGCATAATGGACTTCATTGGTCTAAGTCGGCCATGCTCGCCACTGAGTGCTGGCGCCTACTCTAGGGAGCAACCCTGCCTCACAAGCCCCGGCCTCACCCACCCCACCCAGACACTTCAGAGTGACACAAAGAACCGTACATTCAAAGTGTCAGGACTCCTTTCCCATGACCCCCACTGACCCTTCAGCTTCAGCCTCTTCAGCATCTGGCTCCCAGAGTTCTCTCTCCCCTCTCATGCTCCCTGTTATCTAAGGTTACTTGCATTAGAGCCTGCCCAACCAGGCCAATCATCATGATCTCTCCTCTTCCACAGCAACATTTTGGCCTGTGGCTCTGAACATGGTGTCTCGAGTGATTTTCTCTTCCGGCCCCCTCACTGTGGGTAGCTCACATTGTTGATGGAAAGGCAAAGGGGTAGCCCAGCTCAGGAGCACAGATGTTTCCACTCAACCCCTTAGAAGGTGACCGCTCAGAAAATACCCTGGGAACCACATCAGCTCCGTAGAGCTGCAGCCATGTCTATGTGACAGAGAAGGGGACAGCCCCACCCCCACCCCCTCCATCCTGCTCTCACTCACAGAGTTCAGAGAAGCTGCAGTCAGCGCTTCTGCCCAGAAGAGGAACACAGACTTCTGGTCTGAAGTAATTGCAGAAGTGGTTGGTGTTTCCTTCATGTGACATGGGATACTGTGACTCCAGACGATGGAGCCAGAGCCACCATCCACCACCATCATCTGCAAATGACAAGGCAAAGAAGAGAGCCAGTCATTAGGAGAGTGGCCGGACAAGAAAACACACAAAAACAAAAAGTAAGAAAAACATCCCAGCTAGCAGATATTCATCCTCCTCTGTGTTTGTGAGGCACTGGACTCTAACACCCGACACTCAGAACCAGCAGATGCCCAGTCCCTCATAGAAAGGGCAAGCATTTGCATGTAGCTACACACGTCCTCATGAACACTTAAATCACTCTCTAGGTTACTTACAATACCTATCACAATACAATAAATATATCAATAGTTGTTGCTGTGCTATTTAAGGAACAGTAAGAAAAACGTCTGTAAGTGTTCGGCATAAACAGTTTTTTAGCCTGTTTTCAGCTCACGGTTGGTTAGCTTTGATGGCCAACAAAAAATCTAGGCCAATTATTTTTAAAAATTAAAACTCTATAATTCTGCCTTTAAGATTAAATGAATGAAAACTGTCTATCGAAGTATTACATCCTCATAACACACTTACAGGAAAACCAAAATGTGGAGCCAATGGTTTCTTTGCCAGTCACATAAATTCAACCTTGACGGTCCTACCCATATTTCCTTCCTTTATCCAAAGCCCTTCCATAACACCCAGCCACCGCTGAGTGCTGCCTTCTCTGAAACTTTATTTTGCCTGTACTGAAATGTGATGCTCATTTATACCCACCTTTCCCCACCCAGCTTTGTAAGATGGCTCCTCCCACCTAACTTAAGTACAGGCTCCAGAAAGAACATAACATTAGTCTAGGAAAGTGGCAGATTATAGCAATGAGCTGTGAGTTCACACTGTACTCATTCACTAGACTGGCGGTCTCAAGGGAGGCTCTTACTCTCCCGTGTCTCACCCGGGGCTGGACCCAGAGCCCATCCTTTCTATATGTTCTGATTGATTTGAGGCCCATGGTTTACCTTTTTCATCCCAACTCCATCCTGTGTCTGCAGAAGGAAGTCCAATGTCTGGTCATCAGTGAAATACCCAGGAGTGGGCTGGCTGCAAACAGACACGGAAGCAATAAACAGCAGATACGGAAAAGGAACAGGAGGCGTCCCGCTCTGTCCCTTGCCCCAGCCGCGGGTGACAAGCCATTGTTCTAGGCACTTTGTCAAATGGGAAAGCTGCTCAGAACAGCAGCCATGCTGAAGGGAACTCTGCAAACCTGCGCAGGCCTTGCAGGCTCAATTTCCAGAGCGGCGTAAGATCTTGTCCCCGAAGCAGGACCAGGCCTTGTCTGGTTGTGATCAAGAGGCTGCTGCAGTTGGCATCTGGGGCCTTCACCAACTGGAGAAGCTCAACCCCATCACTATATTGAACAAAACCCCAACAGTTAGACTCTGCTGTGGCTGAGAGTCCCACAGTCATTTATTTTGACATTTTATTCCCATTGTGTGCCTGCTTGCATATACAGTCATCCCTTAGTGTCTATGCGTGGGCACCAGGGCCAGGACCTGCTGCAGATACCAAATTCACACGTTCATCATCCCTACGCAGAATGATTCAGTGTCTCCATACAACCTATGTCCTCCTATGCAGTGTAAACCATCCCTAGATAGTTATGACTCTGAGGACAATGTAAATAGTCGCAATGCTCCATGCATTGGGGGATAGTGACAAGAAAACCAGTCTGTATGTTGGGTACAGACACAATTTTTTCCAAATATTTTCAGTTAGGAGGGGGGTGAATCCACAAATGTGGACGCCCCAGGATGTGTACCCCACTCTGCTCTTGTATCCATTTCCCACCATTGTCTTGTCAAGTGGGGCACTTTGTCATTCCTATTGAATCTTGTTCTCTATCTCCAGAAGGTTCCATGCACATTCAAAGAGAGCTCACAAAGCAAAGCTGTGGTGTGATACCTCTCTGCCTGTGCCCTCTGGGGACAGTAACAGAGGCAAGGATAATGGCACAGAGGACAGAGTTGGGAGCAGGTGGCCCCAAACTGTCACTAAACTTGGACACTAACTCTTGGCCTTTACTTCATCAAATTATTTCTTTTTCTACACTACTGGAATCATTCCATCAAATTCACTGAAACATAATACTTGAGATTCTGACAGAAAAGAATATGACAATTATTACCCAAGCCAAGAGCTATGTAGGTAAAATATGTAGATCACTTCATATGACAACCATGCTTTTAGTTAGAAGTAAATAAAAGTTAAAAAACAAAACAAGGTTTCATGCCTCCTATTCTTGCTTCTGTCAAAAATGATTCTTCAGCTGGGAGAAAAATACAGGAAAGAGTAGGGCAAAGCTTTCACATAGCTTTACAATCATTTTATAAATATATCTATCCCCTTAGAAGTTCTAATTTAGACCCGTAAGTTAATATCCATCCTTGTAATCCAGTTATGAAGTACACCCTGGTCACTGATACATACACCCAGCATTCCACGACCAAGAGAAGAGAATTTCTCACAGTGTTAAACAGATCAGGAAGGAGTTGATATTTCAAGGTTGATATTCCCCAGACTTTAGTCACTAGTCAGCCCAAACTCAGAGACTCCATGGTGCATGAGTCTCCAGAAGGCCTCCCTATGGCCAAAAACAGAGCTCAGCCATACCTGTAAACATCGATGAGCTCGGAAAGGTTGACAGATCTGCGCTTCTCCCATTCCGGCTCTTCTATCTGCAGAGAGGGTGGTGAGCTGTCTCGATTTTGGGCCTGAACAAAAATGTCCCGCAGGGCCACAGCTTGTATGTTTCCTAGTGCCACAGGAAGAGTGCACACTGAGAAGCTGGGTTTAAAAGAACTACCCAGCCTATCCCAGGGTGGGGTGGGGTTCTGGGCAGGAGACACAGAGCAGGTCGCATGGGTCCAATAGAGACCACTCCAGCGGGTCCCATTTGGAGTGATGGGGAAGTGACCAAGCCCATGCAGGGCAGTCCCCTCTCCAGAGAAGACATCAAGGGAAAGCAGAGTTAGTGACCTGCAACAGGTGAGAGGCCCTATAACAGGAGATGGACAGAGCCAACACCAGCTGTTAATATTCTGATCCGCCCCTTCAAATCCCACCTTGGCACCGCCCTGCGTCCTGACATAAATGCCTCATTCTAAGGAAAACTCCTCCCCTTCCTCTCTCTCTCTTCCACTCTTCCTCCCATGAGGTGTGCACCTTTGACCTCTCTCTCTCTCTCTCTTTCTCTCCTTTCTCTTCATCTCTCTATTATAGTAAACTCTCTAAATGGACGCAGCATCTGGCTGTGAATTACTGGCCACCACCGTCTGTCACCACGCCCTCATGGCGTGCCTCGGCCCAGCCTGCCACTGCATCTGTCCAGCAGGTCTCCCTGCATGAGAGGGATTACCCTCAGGGTCCCCCCTGCCCCCCACCCCAATAATTCATAACACTGCTGCCCAACATCGCCAGGCAATCCCACTGCTTTCTCCTGCCCCCCCTGACCCCGCCCCAGCAGTCTGAGGAGCTCTGGGACCCCCCATTTTTCAGGCTGGAGCACCAGGGGACTCTTCACCCTACCAGATCAGTAAGATTCCTTCCTTCCCTCCTGGTCATTTTCCCGCAATTGAGGATTCCTCTTGTTTTGCTCGCTGGTACCACATGTCTTTTGGGCTCTAAGCCCCTGGGCCCCGTCCCTGAGTGACAGTATATGGAGATGGTTTGTGCCCACTTCTCACTGGCTCTCTGGGATGCTGGAGGTCAGATTTGTCTCATTTTGCTTGCTGGAACCACGTGTCTTTTGGGCTCATAGCCCTTTGGCCCCTGGCCCTATACGATGGCATATGGAAACGGCCTGTACCCCTCAATAGTTGGCCCTTGCTGACCCTCTGGGACGCCGGCGGTCAGTCCTCTGGGCCTTATACCTCATTGTGGAAAAATGCACTATGGCACCCCTCCCTCACCACAGCCACTGACTCGTGGCCTGGGTTCATTCCCCTGCAGCTGCTCTCCTGCCCGGCTGTACTGCTACTTCTCCATCTTTCTTTCACAAAGTCTATTTCCTGTGTGCAGATGGAAATGAATGATTGATATGGCCATCTATATTTCTTTCTGACTGACTTTTGCATATTTCAATTTATCTGTTCCTTATCTGCTCAATTTATTAAAGAAAAACAAAACACCCACACAAACATGTGGTCAAGCGCCATATTTGATAGGAGCAACACGTGATCAGGCAGCACCATCTTGAATAAGGGCAACCATGTGGTCTAGCTGCCATCTTGACTAAGGTCAAAACAGGAAGGTCATATGACCTGGCCACTATCTTTACTAAAGGCAGCATGGGTAGGGCTCAGGCCATTGGTATGGAGGGAGGTTAGGGAATCACCTCCCGCCATGCATTGGTTCACCATTGTTTTAAGGGCCGAGGAAAGTCCTCCGGCCTTGGCATGGCGTTCCCCAGCTGCCTCTTTCAGGCTCTAGCCGTCTAGGCAAGGCAGAAGTCCAGTCAAGGCCTGCTGTTCATTCCTCACAGCCACTCATGTGGGCAGGAAATGAGACATATACGATCCCCTCTGGGGCATCAGCAGAACCACATGTAGGTTCCTCCCATGCAATAATTGATAACACCAGCAACCCCAGTGTGTGTTCGCCCTATGTCACAGGAAGCCTAGCCACTGACATCAGGGAGCAGAAGCCAAAGTCAGCCTTGATTCTTTTTTTGTTTGTTTGTTTGGTTTTGTTTTTCCAGACAGGGTTTCTCTGTGTAGCTTTGGAGTCTGTCCTGGAACTCACTCTGTAGCCTAGGCTGGCCTCGAACTCACAGAGATCCGCCTGCCTCTGCCTTCTCCGATGTTCCTGTGGTATGTAATTATAATGGCAACGTTGTTTTTGGGTGTGCCACCAAACTGTGCTCGCAGCCAGTTTTGCTTTCTTACCAAAGCCAAACAAGATGTAGACAGCCCCACTGGTGGTGATGTAAACCTGCGGACCAATCAGGTTCCCCACTCCCACGATGTTGTACTTCACAGGCCGGCCCACGGGACTCCCTGTCCGGCCAGATACCAGCAGAAAACACAGATCTGGCTGAAGAAAGAAAAGAAGGGAACGTATCAATAGAAGCCTTTCATTTCCTAATGCCTCATGAGCTAGGGGCTCAGAAACACTTCCCGTGGCTGGAAAGCACAAAGCCAAACTTACTTGCTTAACCCCACCCTGGGAATAGGAAACGGGACAAATGTATACTCTCTAACTAGATATGTGTGAAGAGCATCTTTAGGATTCCTCAGGAGATGGAACACAGTAGTTACTGACTGGATCGTCTCCCTAGGCCGAGACTAAATAGAAGAGGCTGATGCAGAGAGGATTTACAAGAGCCAGATCTACCAGAGACCCCGATGGCCAGTGTGGTAGAGGTTATAATCACCAGGAAAACACATCTGGGTGTGTCTCTTCTGGGTGTTTCCAGAAAGGGTTAACCAAGTAGGAAGACCAACCCTGATGTGGGCAGATTCATCCTATCTGCTTGGGGCATTGACTGAATAAGAATAGAATAAGAAGTCACAGGCTACAGAAATGGTTCAGCCGTTGTAAGTACTTGTGGCTCAATTATGAGAACCAGTGTTTGGATCCCAAGACATACATCCAGCAGCTAACAAATCTCTGGAACTGGCTCCAAGGTATCAGAAATCATCTCCTGCCCCCAGGGCACCTACATACACACGTATGTGCACACACACTCATAGAGACATACATATAAACACATGCACACACATAAATAAAGTGACAATTTAATAAGGAATAGAGCTGAGCATAAGCCTTCATCTCTTTCTGCTTCCTGACTGTGGATGAAAGGTGACCAGCTGCCTTAAGCTCCTCCCACCATGCCTCTTCATACTGTAAGACACAGTAAAACCTTCCTCCCTTCAGTTGCGTTTGCCAGGTGTTTGACCACAGTAATGGGAAAGTGACGGACATACTGGTGCATCAGTGTATCAGCCCACAGAATTCTCCCATCATAGCATCAGATGTCCAGCCTGGCCATGGCCACCACCACCTTGACGCTCAAGATTCACTTTCCTGTGAATGGCCAGCAAGTAAATATTGTAGGCTTTCCCAGTTGCGTGGTCTCCATAGAAACTACTCTCTGTTGTTAGTCTAGCATGAAATCTGTCACAGGCAACATAGGAAATGACTATGCTCCAACAAAAGTTTTTGAGAAAACAAACAGTGGGAGGAATTAGCTCATGGCCACAGTTTATTAGCCCCAGATCTAGAAGATTTTCTTTTTCTTTTTTCATTTGTTTTTATTTTATTTACATATGTGTATCTGACTATTGAGTATATGCTATATGTGAGCAGGTGCCCTTGGAGGCCAGAAGAGGGTGTCAGAGCAGAAGTTACAGGCAGCTGTGAGTGACATGTATGCTAGGAGCCAAACTCCAGTCCTCTGAAAGAGCAGCAAATACTCTTGACTCCTGAGTCACCTCCCCAGCCCCTTCAAAAGTTTCTGACAAGGTTTATCATTACAAATTCTTACAGAGAAGACAGACGGGTGTGGTTTACAGCACACCCAGAAAAACAAAGTGGAGGTTTTAGAGGAAAGCCATAGCACTCTGCTATTATGTATTCTAAAACATTCTTGTCAAAGGCTAGATGAATAGAATAAACGTACTGCAAAGCTGAGAAGAAGAGCTGACACACTATAAAACAACCCTAATGCTCTAAAAGGCCAGAGTCAAAATTGTAAGAGAAAACTGTTTTACTAATCAATTGATTAATTAAAAGATGTGAATGCTTTTACTGATTATAAGCGGCAAAGCTTAGAAAGTCTTCAGCTACAAATATAGAAATCAAGTTTGCATTAAATGAAGTAAGAAGCTGGACATACAAAACAAAACTAAATATCTGGATGTGGGAAGCAGTGTCAAAGGGATTGCTACAAGTTCTAGGCCAGCCTGGTCTACATAGTGGGCTGTAGGCCAGCCCAAAGTCTATAGGGCTTGTCTTTCAAGACAGGGTTTCTCTGTGTAGCCTTGGCTATGCTGGAACTCACTTTGTAGACCACACTAGCCTTTAACTCAGAGATCCACCTGTCTCAGCCTCTGCCTCTGGAGTGCTGGGATTAAAAGCATGCACCACCACTACCCTGCTGAGACCCTGTCTTAAAAGAAGAAAAGATGTGTGGTGGTATACACCTTTAATCCAGTATTGAGGAGGAAGGAGGGTAGATCTCTCTGAGTCAAAGGGCAGCTTGCTCTACATAGAGAAACTCTGTTTCAAAATAAACAAAACAAAATGCCTAGTGATGATGCAAGCCTTTAATTCCAGAACTCTGGAGGTAGAGGCAAGCAGATCTCTGTGAGTTCAGGGCCAGTCAGGTCTACAGAGCAAGTTCCAGGACAGCCAGGGCTACACAGAGAAACCCTGTCTCAAAAAAAAGAAGCAATAGCAATGGTATCTGCTCAGCTGGAACCTCCAGCTGGCCCCTGCATGATCCAGAAAGCCCAATTCCTATCTCTCTCTCCAAACCCTTCCCACTCAGAGAGTCTCCAAATAAAGGAAAGGCACCAAAAAGCCCAGTTCCACATTTTTGGCAGTTACTGCAGCTTCCTCCCCTGAAGTTGCCAGCTGCCCAAGTCCCCACCTAAAGTGGTCAGCTTTTGACCATACTCGGGCACAAACCCAACTTGTGGCAGACATGTGTTATGGAATAATATTTTTGTACACTATGAAGATGTGTCTTTGCCAAGGCACCTTCTGATTGGTTTAGTAAAAGAGTTGACTGGTCAGTAGCTAGACAGGAGGTATAGGCGGGACAGAAAAACACAAGACACTGGGAAGAAGAAGGGCTGAGTCTTGAGAGTCATGCGCACATGCAGAGAGAAGCAAGTTGAACATGCCATGTTAAAAGAAAGTATTGTCATGTGGCAGAGGATACATAAGAAATATGGGTTAATTTAAAAATGTAAGAGTTAGCTAGTAACAAGCCTAAGCTATCAGCTGAGCATCTGTAATTAATAATAAGACTCAGTCTGGTTATTTGAGAGTGGCTGCTGGGACACAGAGGAACTCTGCCTACCTATGGCATTCCAATGTGGGGCCAGAATTTCCACATAATCCCTAACAAAGCTTTAAAAAGGTTCTAAAAACACAAAAACAGAGCCAAAATGGAGCTTCCTAGTCTGGTGTCTCTCATGCCAGCCACAGGACAAAGATGTGTCTCCCAACAGCTGCCTATAGGAGGAGCCAGCCGCCAGTCTCCATGCACTACCACCATGCACTAAACTAAGCTACATCGCAGCAGCTGACATAGCAGTTTAAGATTTGTCTCATGTGATCAAAAAACAACACAGATGCTCAGTAAAGATAGATCCAGATGGAAAATAACCTCTAAATGGGTTACAGTGTGTTTAAAAATATAAACATTGGAAGGGTAAAGAGAAAGAGTAAAGACAGTCACAGATTAAAAAATAGTTTAAAAATAATAAAGTCCTTAAAAAAGAAATAGAGTAAAAAATATAATAAGCCACATAAAGATGAGAAATAATACAGAGTCTGAATTTTGTATGTTATTGTGTTGTCTTTAGATTTTCTGATTACTGAGGAAGGAACAACAGCTGCTAAAATACATTGGATTATAAAAACTGCTGGATCAAATCAACCTATATATTTTTAAAATGTCTTGATTTCAAAATGGAAGTCAAAAGATATGTTACTTTGAGGAAGAGGCTATGCTTTTATTTCCAAAGGATATGAGAGGCTGTGGATTTGTTCCAGGTTGATATGGAGCAGATTTGATCAGGGAAGAACCCTTGAAAACCCTGACTACAAAATCCTACTACATAAAAAAGTAAACCTAAAAGAACTACAAGACATGGATATATATATTTTACCTGCTCAAACATTAATACAAAAAGTCATCTTTGGCTGACTCATGTACAATGCACAGTCTATACTTGTATTAATGCAGATATGTATGTACCTTTAAAAGTTTATGTATTTTTGCTGGGTGGTGGTGGCACACACCTTTAATCCTAGCACTTGGGAGGCAGAGCCAGGTGAATCTCTGTGAGTTGGAGGCCAGCCTGGTCTACAAAGTGAGTTCCAGGACAGGCTCCAAAGCTACACAGAGAAACCCTGTCTTGAAAAAAAAAAAAGTTTATGTATTTTCAAAGCAAGGGGACCAGACACCAATTAAAACAGATGGCCCAGGTGATTCAGCATCCAGAACAGCTTCAAGGCTGCTAGCTGAGATGATCCAGCCTCACAGAATACTCCAATCAGGACTTAACAATTATCCTGATTTTTCTCAAGGTTCTCCCCAAAGATTCCAATGCCTCCAGAGAACAAGAAGCAATTTAGAAAAAATGCCCACATTCCCAAAGCATTAGCAATGGATGTTTATTATCATTTGGGAGAGGAGGAGTTGGTTACAAGTTATTAGTCATAGTCGGGGGGGGAAAAAAACTAAACAAAAGAGTTAAATTCAAAAATCTCTTTCTAAAGTAAAATAATACATTAATACAATATAAAATAATATAAAATAATACTTTAATACAAAAAAAAACATTAATCTCAAAATATTAAACTCCTTAAAAGAGGAATAGAGTAAAAAAATATAATAAGCCACATAAAGATGGGAAATATACAGAGGTTCTGGATCCTGTATGTTATTGTGTTGTCTTTAGATTTTTTTCTTAAATTTGAATTTTCTTAAGTTTAATTATTTAGCCTTTAACTCCACCAAAGACCCCAGAAGGGTGAAATATTACCTAATGACAGGGACATTTTGCTTCCTGGACAATCACTGAAAGTTCTTCTATAATGTTGGGGTATCCAACTCTGGCCTACAGGCCTAGGACTTTAATAGTTTTTTGAGATTAATAGTTTTTGGTTTTTTTTGGATTAAAGTAGATTCAATAATCTACCCTTTTATCTCATCATTTCTATATCATATCCCCCTATTTTACTTTCGAAAGAGATCTTTGAATTTAACTCTTTTGTGTAGTTTTTTTTTCTGACTATGACTAATAACTTGTAACCAATCCTCCCCCCAAAAAAGTCCAAATCAAAACTTGGATTTTGGTTTATTGATACAAATCTAAAGTTAATTTTGTTATACCTTACTATGTTTCTACTATTGTTTAGGGTATTATGTTTATGCAGCACATTTAAAAATGTAATATATAATTAAGAAATATAGATTAATAGTCATCTTTAATAGTCAAACTTACAGTCATGTTAGGTATGTTTTCAAGGTCATACACAGATGCATTTAGATAGATAGATGGTCTTCAAACACTTCAAAGACCTACAGAATATGGCATTTAAGGTGTTTAATAACCTAAGGCTTTTCATGACAGTGAGACATGTCTGCTCCTGACAGCACCAATTTGCTTCAAAAGAGGATGATGAGCACTGAAGAAACTCTGTATGGAGTTTGTTTTCTTTAT
This sequence comes from Peromyscus leucopus, assembly GCF_004664715.2. Lineage (NCBI taxonomy): Eukaryota > Metazoa > Chordata > Mammalia > Rodentia > Cricetidae > Peromyscus > Peromyscus leucopus. The sequence goes on from NC_051065.1 coordinate 138,342,350, forward strand.
GGCAAAAGCTAGCCATTTGGACCAAGAATCTACCCTTGCCTCAACTGCTAACAGTACACTGTCTAAACTGGACCAGCAGGATGCACAAAAAAGCAACTGCCAAACTTTGCCAAGACAAGGTAGGACAGTCCTTCAAAATTCCCTGCTTCCCAGAAATATCTGTCAGATATTCTAGGCCTGTAGGCCAGAGTTGGATACCCCAACATTATAGAAAAACTTTCAGTGATTGTCCAGGAAGCAAAATGTCCCTGTCATTAGGCAATATTTCACCCTTCTGGGGTCTTATGATAGAGTTAACGACTAAATAATTAAACGTTAAGGTTTTCTTTAGTTATGATAAAAAGTAAACTAGGGATAAAACTTTAGATTCACAAAGATAAGATAGATAATAGATTATTTTTTTCTAATTTTGCCAAATACAAGTAGACTGGATATTGTAACTGTAATTCTTACTTGATAATTGTTTTTGTTACAATTTTACTATGTTAAAGCTAAAATATTCCTTTTAAATTAGACAAAAGGGGGAAATGTTTATAGAATCTAAAAGATTATAGAATAATCTTTCTGTACACTGTGAAGATGTATCTTTGCCAAGGCACCTTCTGATTGGTTTAATAAAAGAGCTGACTGATCAGTAGCTAGGCAGGAGGTATAGGTGGGACAGAAAGACACAAAGGACACTGGGAAGAAGAAGGGCTGAGTTTTGAGAGTCATGAGCAGATGCATAGAGAAGCAAGATGAACATGCCATGTTAAAAGAAAGTAGCAGCCAAGTGGCGGTGGTGCACATCTTTAATCCCAGCACTCGGAAGACAGAGCCAGGTGGATCTCTGTGAGTTCGAGGCCAGCCTGGTCTACAGAGCAAGATCCAGGACATGCACCAAAACTATACAGAGAAATCCTGTCTTGAATAAAAATAAAAATAAAAATAAAAATAAAAATAAAAATAAAAATAAAAATAAAAATAAAAATAAAGTACTGCCATGTGGCAGAGGGTAGATAAGAAATATGGGTTAATTTAAAATGTAAGAGTTAGCTAGTAACAAGCCTAAGCTATCGGCCAAGCATTTATAATTAATATTAAGTCTCTGTGTGGATATTTGGTAACTGGCTGGTGGGAAAGTAAAGTCCATCTACAAACACATCATCGTGCCTTGCCTACATCCTATAATCGCTCTGCTTTCATTTGTGGGTGTGGGCTATCTCTGGGATTGGAGAACCTGCCTGAGGGTTGCTTTGCTCAAATAAACCTGTTGCTATATTTTTTCAAACTGGTTTGATTGGCTTACTGTGTCAGTGGAGAAACTTATTATGGTGGGGGAGAGCAGAAAACCTATTTGTATCCTTGGGTTGAGATAACCATGAACAGAAAAAACTCTTTGCAGATGTGGATACCATATGTTATAGGACATATGGGCAGACTGGGATCAAAGGAAAAGGGACTCTCTGTCTGAGAGGACTGTATAAAAAACTGGATATTTAGCCTTTGGGGTAACCAGATTAGTGGGACCAGGATAACAGCCACTGGGTTTCCTGAACTGGATGGAGATCAGATTCATCCAAGATGCCAGCCAAATGGCACAGAGGTGGTAACAGTGAATGGAAGCCATTAGGATGAACATCTCCTCCAACAAAACAGCTCAGGGGTTAACAAGTAATGGGGATCCTCACACGGAGGGACATTCACATTAGCCTGGGTGCTTGAGGAGTACGTGTGACCATGGGCCCAGACTCAGACTAATACACGGTGTGAGGACAATAACTACAGGGTTCTCAGGTCCCTTCTCCCGAACATTCTAGACCAGACCAGTCCCCACACCCCAAAGCAGACTCTTCTGCCAAGTTCAGCTCATACTCCACCCAGACCTATGAATTCCACCACTCTAAGTCACAGCCCTAAATATATTCCCTCCCTTGTGTCTGTGGCCCAAATGGCTCCTCACACTGCCTGTAATCAACACAGAGGTCAGAAGAAGCCAGCAGGGGATGCTCAGGAGCTGCTCTAAACCCATGGCCTCTCTTGGACTAGCCTGTAACTATCACTTTCAGGCAGAACGGAGACTGTTCTATTATTTATACACTACGACTCGAATGAGTAAAATTATGTGAGGCCCGCTGAGGAACGGGTGGGATAGAGACACAGAGCTAAGAGCAGGTGAGCTGATTCTCCAACAAGGGCCCCGTAGTATGGAGGGTCCTGAAAGCCTGGCTCACTGCGCCTCAACACCACTGGGCATAAGACACAGATGAAGCATTAAGACTAAGATTTCTGCTAGTCATGGTGGTGGACACCTGAAATCCCAGCACTAGGGAAGCAGAGACAAGAAGCTGGAGACTGGCGGCATTTGAGGCAAGTCTGAGCCACACGGTGATTCTGTCCCCAGAATTCTCAAACAAAAGAACCAGCTCTCCAAACGTGCTGATGCTGTGCCCATGTGTGGTGACTTGCTGGGCTGTGAGGACTAGGTTCCATCAAAAGGGGGTTCCCCACGCTTTCTCTAGCTTTCAGGAAATCACTGCCTACTGCGGGAATAACGGATTTCCCCTTCTAGTCATAGTGGCTAGGATAACAAGTTTAAAAACACCACGTGAACAATTCCTGGATCCTTGGTTTAGGATAATCAAAAGACCAGAGCAGCTAGCTCAAGAAAACTAACAAAAAGTACTCATGGGTTTTTGCTGTGTGTGTGTGTGTGTGTGTGTGTGTGTGTGTGTGTGTTTTATTAATCCACAAGGTCTTTTATTTTAAAATTAAAAGAGGCAGACATGATGGTGCACACTTTTAATCCCAGCAGTCTGGAGGCAGAGGCTGGCAGATCTCTGAGTCTGAGGCTAATTAGTCTATATCATGAGTTCCAGGGCTACATAAGGAGATCCTGTCTCAAAAATAAAAATAAAATAGACTGAGCCAGCAAAACTCACTTTTAAATTAAGATGGGCTGATCAGCAAGATGGCCCAGAGGTAAAGGCACTTGTCACCAAGTCTGAGAACCCAATCCCTGGGGTCTGCATGATGGAAGGGGAGAAGCTGGCTCTGACAAGGCAACCCAGATCTCCGTGTGTGTGTGTGTGTGTGTGTGTGTGTGTGTGTGTGTGTGTGTGTGTGTGTGGCGCGCGCGCCCGCACACACACACTGAGTAAATTAGTAAGTAAAGTAGTAAAATGAGACAAAATAACCAAAATAACCACACTTACCACAAACTCTTTGCCTCTAAAACATGGCTTACATATAAAATTTTAAATGGATGGGCCGAAGAGATGGCTCAGCAGTTAAGAGCCCTTGCTGCTCTGGCAGAGGACTAGAATTTGGTTCCCAGCACCCATATGGCGGCTCATAACCATCTGTGACTCCAGGCACGGGGATCTGATGCCTTCTTCTGACTTCCAAGGACATCAGTCATACATATGATACACAGATGCAGGCCAAACATCCACATATACAGTAAAATAAATATAGCTTTTTAAAAATTTTAAATTGAAGGCCAGGCACGGTGGTCTTCTTTTCTTTAATCTTAGCACTTTGGGAGGCAGAGGCAGGCAAATCTCTGAGTTTGAGGCCAGCCAGTGTTACACAGTGAGGTCCTGTCTCAAAAAACAAACAAAAATTTTCATTGAGATAAGCGCTCATTAATCTGGTCTTTCATCTGACTAGGGAAAAGGTCTGTTGTGTGTATACAGAGTAACTGCTTCACAGTGCATATGCTCGGCTTAGGAGGCCATTGGGCTAGAGTCAAAGCTTATCTTTCTTGAGGAGGAGGGAGGAATTGAGACATGGCATTACTGTGAAGCACTAGACAGACTAGAACTTACTAAGTAGACCAAGCTGGCCTCACATTTACAGCAATCCTCCTGCCTCAGCTTCCAAGTGCTGGGATTATAGGCGTAAACTACCACATCCACACTGAAAGTCTGTCTCGTCCAGCACCTTCCTTTGGTCATTGATGAATCAGAGAGGTTTTTGGTCTGATTTCTTAGACAGGTTTTAATGTGTAGCTCACTCTGACCTGGAACTCTCAATCTCCTTTATGCTGGGATTAACAAGGTGAATCCCTTGCATATGAGTTTTGTTGTTGTTGTTGTTATTGTTGTTGAGAGTGGTCTCTTGTGTCCCAGGCTGATCTCAAGCTCACTAGTCAAAGATAACCTTGAACTTCTGATCCTTCTGCCTTTATCTCTAGGTGTAGGTATTACCATCACACCTGATCCATGCAGTACAGGGGGCTGTGGGATGTCTTTCTGTATGCTGTGAATATGTGTAGCTCCCATTGGATAATAAATAAATCTGTTTTGGCCTATGGCAAGAAAGCTTACAGCCAGGTGGGAAATCCAAGCAGAGATACAGAGGGAGGATGGAGTCGGGAGAGATGCCAGCCGCTGCCAAAGGAACGACAAGACACCAGCAGACTGGTAATGCCACGGCCACGTGGCAACATATAGATTAATAGGAATGGGTTAATTTAAGATGAAAGAGCTAGCCAGCAAGAAGCTGCAGCCATAGGCCATACAGTTAGTAACTGATATAAGCCTCGGAGTGATTATTTTATAAGCAGCTGTGGAACCTCGGGAGGAAGAGATTCGTCTGGACTGCTGGGCAAGGCAGGACCAGAGAAATCTCCAGCTACAGCAGGGGATCAAACAAGGGCTTCATGCACGCTGCACCAGTTCATGCATGCTGCACCAGCATGCTACCAACTGAGCCATAGCCAAAGCCTGCTTCCTATGAGCCTCTGAGCAACCCAACCCACTGTTTTACAGCTGAAGTCAATTTTAAATGCATACAATATGGTAAAACTAATATTACATTTATAGAGTAAAAAAATAGGCAGTTTTCTACGGACTTAATTTGTTTGCTCTAATTTCCATAAGCCTCCTACAAGGAGATAGAACTTTCTAGTTTGACATGTGAAGGAACTGCAGCATCGTTAGGGTCCAGTTTGCCCAAGGCCACAAAGCTGCAGAGTGGTGCAGAAGGAATTCACATAGGCCATCCGCCTCCAGAGCTCTCCCACACCACAGTCCTTGGAACCACAACGGCACCATGGAAAATGAATCTGGAATGCTCTCGGTTCACTTAACCTCACCAGGAGAATCTATTTCAGCCCAGGCCATTACAAAAACAAGGTCCTAGGCAGGACCCGCAATAACACCACTCGGACTGAGGTGGAGACGGTTGAGAGCACTCTCCACACGACATCTAAAGCCTTTGGAAGTAGACCGCATACCTGCAGTTCTCCAATGGCCAGCACCGCCAGGTCTCTGGCACCGTCTCCGTCCAGGTCAGGCAGAACCACAACCGGGGCGGCCAAGGTGCCGTTGGACAGGTGGTTCGGGTTCAGGGTCCACATGACTTTCCCTAGGGAAGGAGAAAGAGGCACATCACTTCCGCGTTCGCCCCAGCAAAGGCAGCCACAGCGTTCCCCAGCCAGAAGAAGAAAACCCGAGGGCTGAGCAGGGGACGACAGCTTTTCTCCACTTTCCTGCTTTCGTCTGGGGACAAAGGGAGCAGGAAGTGCGACTCGAGATCCTCGGGCGTCTGGCTACACTTCCATGCAAGAGCCCCACGACTGAACTTTAATTTATTGTTTTATGTATGTGAGTGACTGTTTTGACTGCATGTATATCTATGCACTACATGTGTGCTGATGCCCAGGAAGGTCAGAAGAGGGCATCAGAATCCCTGGAACTGGAGTTACAGCTGCTTGTGAGCCACCCTGTGCTGCTAGGACCTGGGTCCTCTACAAGAGCAGCCCAGTGCTCTTAACCGCTGAGCCATCTCTCCAGTCCCACACATCTGGCTTTTGTATAGCAGATAGAGACATGTATGTCTCCCTGACAAGTAGGAGCTCATTCCACTAGGGCTGAGGAATGTGTCTGCCACAGGGCATTGCAGCCGCTACGGAGCCCATACCAGAGAAATTGCAGAAGGCTTTCAAGGACTTCAGTCCTGAGCTAAGGGAGTATGTGTCTTTTTTTTCTTTTTTAATATAGGAGTTCATATAACCCAGGCTAGTCTTGATGTCCTTGACCTTCTGATCCTATTTCTACCTCTTAAATGAGTGCTGAGCTCACAGGCCTACACTACGGTGCCCCGTTTATGTGGTGCTGGGAATCAAAACAGGGGCTTTGTGCATGCTAAGGAATCGCTCTACCGAGAATATATATATAAATTTCCCCCACTCAGGGGTACCCCACTAACCAAGCATGTCACACCTGTAATCCCAGCACTTGGGAGGCTGTGGCAGGAGGATCTAATGAATTCAAGGTCTGGGGTACAGTGTAAAACCATGTCTCAAAAAGGAGGGGCAAAAATAAAGCACCCCACTATGGCACTTGATGTGGGAAAGATGTCACATTTGTTCAGCTTCTCTTGAGCTTATGGCCCCTGTGACAAGCATATTGTAAGGAGACATCTTTATCATACTAGACTCATTTCCATCACTTCCGTCCTGTGGACCTCAGAAGGAAAAGAAGCTAAAAGACCATATCACCAGCCTCCCCAAGCCTAGCTCTTTTCCCTAGCATTCAGTCAGTATGCAGGTTCACACATGGACCCACAGAATTCAGAGAGGAGTGACACTTCCCTGCCTGTTGTACAAAGAACAGAGCAGAGAGGCTATTCACAATCCAAGCCTCCCCACACCCAGGCTCCTCTGTCTGGGGAGAGCTGATCATCAAACTGGTTGCGACAAGAGTCTACTATCTGCCAAGCCCCTTATCTCGTTTCCTTAATAATCACCTCTGAACTGGAGCAACAAAGCAGCATCCAGCCTGTCCGAGGACAAACCTCCCCTGCAGGCTGTTCAAATACACACCCGAGGCTCGCAGAAGCAAAGCTCAAGACCACGCTACCTGACGTCGCATTGAATGCACTGAGCATCTTGCGTGTCCCTGTCACGAGGCAGATGGTTTTGGCCATGCTTCCCGGCATCAGATCCAAGCAGGTGACATCTTGAGCCTCCTCTGGGAGGGGACTGGACCACAGGGTGCTGCCATTCATCCCCGAGAGGCACACGAGATCTGCAGTCGGTTGTGAGCCACCACCTAGAGGCAGGTAGGAGAGATGAGGAAGGGGCAGGAGAGATGGGCGGCAGGCACAGGCAAGACGCCTGAACACCCAGAGCGGACGGCGGCGGCGGCGGCGGCGGCGGCGGCGGCGGCGGTGGTGGTGGTGGTGGTGGTGAGGCAGCAGCTCACACGTGTGTGCTTAGCTTCCTCCTGTGCTTCTGACAAGGCGTGAACACGGAACTTGTCATCTCTGCTACCTCACACCTCGTGTGGGACAAGTGTGAGAGCAGCCGCTGTGGGCTCCTCTGCACGGCCTCACCATGCCTCCATCTTGGCACCTTTCCCAACACATCTGTTTACCTGTCAGCGGCCTGAGCCCACGCTAAACAGAGACATCCTTGAAGACAGACACTAATTTCTGATTTCTCAGCACATCACAGGATGCCTGCAACACAAAGCTGCCAGCTGTTTGCTGAGCAAAAGACAGAGTAAGCCAGCAAAAGGGTAGGTAAAGTCATCTCCTGCCGAGCCTGATGGCCTGAGTTCACCCCCCCCCCCAGCACTATTCCAGTATTCCACATGGTACAACTTGTCCTACAACTTGTTCCCTGGCCTTCACATGCGCGCGCGCACACACACACACACACACACACACCACGCACGTGCACACGCACGCGTGCACACACACACAGGCACACATGCACACGCACAGACACACACACACACACACACACACACACAGAGGCACGCGCACGCACAGGCACACGCACACGCACACAGCAAATAAAAGACAGAACACTGAGTAGTAGTTGCTGAGGGGAAACACAGCACTCCGGAGGGAAAGGAATATTCAGGAACACAGAGGCTGACCTAGATAGAATCCATGCAGAGCAGGGAGTAAATCCCAACCCTAGTCACCAGCAGCAAACGCTCCGGGAGCCGAATAGGGTGTTTTCAGAAGTTGCCTGAAGGTTAGAGTGGCAGGCAGAGGAGGCCTGGCTGTCTGCAGCCCTCTGGTTGGCTCCTAGGCAGGAAAAGAACACTTGGGGCGACAAGACCCAGGTCCGAGGAGTCGGAACCACAGCAGCTAAGGCCAGGACTTGAGAACAGTCCTGCTTCCTGCCTGCTTTGCTTTCTCTCTCAGAACGGACAGCGTGACTCATTTCACACTTTCTCCTTTCAGCCACCATCGGTGGCAAAGCTTCAGTCTTCCTGTTCCTAAGCAGTGCTAACTAAACAATACAACCTCAAACAGGAAACAGGGCGTGGCTCGCCATGTTCGACCTCCTGCCAGAGGCAGTAATCGTATTACCCTCTAGACTTTACCAGTCTAGTCCTGTGCTCTTCTTCCTGCTTAAGAACCCCACTGATTCATAGTTCATGCTTTTCCACTAGTTTGGCTATTTGTCCCTGTGCTTTTTCCAATCATGGTCTTGATATCTCTTGCTCATATAATCCCTCCTCTCTCTCGTCGATTGGACTCCTGGAGCTTCACCTGGGGCTTGGCCGTGGATCTCTGCATCTGCTTCCATCTATCACTGGATGAGAGTTCTATCATGACAGTTAGGGTATTCGGCTATCCAATCACCAGAGTAGGTCAGCTCAGGCTTTCTCTCGACCATTGCCAGTGGTCTATTGTGGAGTTATCTTTGTGGATTTCTGGGGACCTCTCTAGCACTCTGCTCCTTCCTATTCCCATGAGGAGCCCCCATGGAACTAGATCAGGCCCTCTGGATAAGAGAGACAGTTGATTAGCTTGAACTGTTTGGGAGGCCCCCAGGCAGTGGGACCAGGACCTGTCCTTAGTGCGTGAGCTGGCTTCTTGGAACCTAGGGCCTATGGTGAGACATTTCTCTCAGCCTTGGTGCAGGGAGGAGGGGACTGGACCTGCCTCAACTGAATCTACCAGGCTGAGCTGAATCCCCAGGGGAGACCTTGCCTTGGAAGAGGTTGGAATGGGGGCGTGGGTTGGGGGGGAAGACTGGGGGTGGGAGGAGGGAGGACAGGGGAATCCGTGGCTGATATGTAAAATTAAATTAATTATAAAATAAAATAATAATAAAAAGAGCTCCACTGAGTCTAGAGTCACTCTCTGACTCATGTTTCTTTCTTGGTAGAGTGAAGGACTGCATCTCCCCACGACACTGCAGCTCCTTCAGGGAAGAACCATGAGCTCTCCAATCAGCACAACCCGGGAGAGGCGAACAGTGCCTGCTGTGGCCAATGCATGCTTGTTGGATCTATCCCTCTCTTCCCAGTGGCACAAAGCATAGTGAGTTATAGGTACATCCATAAGGTGTGAGGGTTGAGGATATGAACTACAGAACCTGATTCTTGGAGCTGAACTTCAAGTCTACCTTTTACCAGATGTGGGACTCTAAAATGTTTCCTTAGCTTCGGTGTATCTCAGTTTCCTCATCTGGAAAAGGGGACAATAATATTAAGCTTACTTGGTAGGGTTGTATTGAGGAGCAAATTCTTTCAATGTGCTGTGTCCACGGCAGAGCTCAGCACACAGGAAGTAGCTAGTGATGGTTACTGTAGTGTTTGAATGAGAAATGTCCCCAACAGGTTCAGGTGTTTGAACAGTTGGTCCCTAGTTGGTGGCACCATTTGAGGACATTATGGAACCTTTAAAAAGTGAAGCCACTTGCTGGAGGAAGTATGTCACCAGGGGAGGGAGGGTTCTGAGAGCTCACTGCCAAAATAAACTCTTTTGTACATTGCTTTTTTGTCACAGGAAAAAAAAAGTAACAAAAACAATTACATTCTTACTTTTACAATCTGTGGGCAAACCATGTTTGTCTACATAGTGTCCAAACTCTAGTCTTGTCTCTGCATCTTAACAGAAAGCAAAGTAGGCAAAATACCAAATAAATCAGCATCCTTAACCTTACTTCAAAGGTAAATGAATCACAGAGCAGGAAAATGAAATCAAGCTCAGAGCATATGAAAGTTGGCTCTAAACCAGGAAGCTTTCTCTGTCACAGTCACATCTACATATCAAACATGCTCCCGAAAGGCATTCTTAGTATTATCAGGCAAATGTACAGTACAGAAATCCTTAAAGCACCCCCAGCCTTCACTCTGGGCCTAAATGATTAAAAAGCACTTCCCAGGATTTCTTCACCCTCTGGGTAGGGTTCTTGTATCAGCTGGTATGCTAAAGCCATTGCCAATTTAGTAGATATTGCAGGTAAATTAGGACCCTGTGGAACCATCATGGAAATGAGGCATTTTTGCTTGTTTTTTGGTTGTCCTGTGTAACAGAGTCCCAGAAACAGCACGCTCAGCTAGTGGAAGCTATGGAGGCTTTAATAAGGAGACCATTGATGAAGATGTGTCAGGATGGAGGACCCCACTAGTGGCAGGATAGCCCCTCAGAGCTGTTAATGCCCCCAGGGACAAAGGAGGAAGAGATTACTGAATCCGGAAAGAAAGTTCTCTAAGAGGGACAGCTCGCCACCAGCTATGTAAGACAGTGGTCCAGTTTGTTGCCATGCTGCTCTAACCCAGCTGTGAGGAAATCAGGGCAGGAAGTCCCTCCTCACTCTCACTCCCAGCCAGCCAGGGAGCCTATAAATATCCTCCAATTGTCTAGCCTTCCCGGGGAGGGCAAACCTGGAGAATTAAACTGAGAGGGGAAAGGAAAGCCACCAGCCCAAACATCTGTGTGCAGAGGTGTATAAGCCATGACCAACCCTGGCAGGATTGTGAGGGCAGGGTAGACTCAGCGTTCACTGTAATCTAGTGGGCGGTGGGAAACTGGCTGGGGAGGTGGCTCAGTTGGCAAAGCGCTTTCTACACAAGCAAGAAAGCCTGAGTTCAATCCCAGAACCCACATAAAAAGCCTGGCGAGGTGGCACACTTTTGGAATCACAGTGCCAGGTAGCTTCTGAGGATTGCTAGCCAGCTCCAGTGAGAGACACTG